>NC_092632.1:24191842-24828377 GCF_039555335.1 Amphiura filiformis | reverse complement strand
CTATTCTGAATTTCATGTTAATGTTACTGCACGGATGATAGTAACATTTCTAGCAGACCTACACTGTAAGTGTAAACTTCTCAGAACACCACGGACGCGTTTTGTTTGAAGCGTTCAAGATCAAGAGGAAAATTGTCGAATGTGATTTTATCATTATGAAAGCTGAAAGCTCGTAGGATAAACTCCTCTGGATAAAACAGCGGCATTTAATTGAGTACAAATTCGCTTCTTAATTTTATTTCCCCGGTTTATTTTTAAAACTGGGATCTTGAATAAAATATAGCAACATTTGGGTCTTTGAGTGTAACTATTCCTATAAGGGGTAATGCAATAATTATGTGTACCCCGGTGTGGGAAATTATGGCAGTCCAAAAAAGGGGGGGGGGGGCACTTTTTGGCAGGTCGAAGGTGAGGGGTGGTCATGTGATTTTTGGCAGGTCGAAGGGGAAGGGGCAAGCGATTTTTTGCACGGATCATATTTTGGGCAACGTTTCTTTATATTACGCCCTAAAATTAAAGGTATAGGAAAATATTAGGAACACGTTCAAATATGTAAAATTTCCAAGGGATATTATTATAGTGATGTGATGAAGCAAAATGCGTCAGATGTCGCGAATATTATTAAGTTTGAGATATAACCAATAATAGTATGCAACTTCCTTTATAATTTATTGTTCTGAGCAACACTAAAATCACCATGATACGGTTGTCAGCAAATTAAAGCTATGAAAATGCTACATGTAATGAAATTGAAAACTGAATTTTGATTTTGTCACATGTAGTTAAATTGAAAACTGAATTTTGATTTTGATCGACATCACACTCATTTAGCCTGATCGCACAAGAGCGCATAAAATTATGATCTTATTAATCACCTTATGTCCCCTTAATGTAGGCCTACTTAGGGCAATACTCAGATACGTTTTTGTCCACATGGTCAGCCGCTTCAAAGGTTATGTTTGATCAAAAATGATCAAATATAAGCTATATACAAGATTGATAAGCATAATAACGTTGAAATCTTGATATAAATATGATTAAATAGGCGACCGTGAACTTGAACTTTACACAAACCGCATTGTTACAAGTCGTACTTGACCCAAGGCCAAAATCACCTTTTACCCGAACTCACACGAATGCACAACACAACTACACTGGTTGATTAAGCTAACAAAATCTAAGTCTTTAATTGAAAGTAATGTAGGATTGGTACAATATATGACAACAAAATGAACATATAAAATAATCACACAATCACAATAATGTTTTAAGTTATTGGTAAAACAAGAAGAGTCCTTAAAAAGGACAACGTTCCGCTATGGCCTACTGGTATTGAAAATAAATCAAAATCTACTCTTTCTTGACTCATGGAAACGATTAACATTGATATAATTTAGCTGAACTACTTGCATGGGGGTGTAGAAACACGCAATAAAGCAGTTGTTAAATGGCATGTTGTGGGACCGGTGCACTGGCGTAACAAACAAGTGGTAGAATCCATTAGTTGCTATGACAACGTACCTAGCCCAGTTCGGACAACGACCTTATGAACTTGAGGAGGTCTTTTTAGCTGAATGCATATACAGTAGAGAGAACCAGAGGGAGAACTGTTCATTAGCTGGTATCATGCCCTAATTATAAAGTATAAAACATCACAACGCAGGTTATTAAATTTTTCCAACAGGTCTTTGAGACTATGTCGCCAATATTGTTCACAGATACGTTACCATATTTCTAATGGATAGCAATCTGTCAAAATAACTAGCTATATGAATGTTCTCATATGTGATGGATCAAGCAGGCTCCATAGTTATATTATATATGTGGTACATAACACAATGGTTTCAAAGTAAAAAAAATCAGGTCTATTAACGGCAAAAAATCCCGACGTTACGTTCATGTCGTCACAGATACGTTACCTAAATTCTACTCCCCTCGGAAAAAACGCTGTGATAAATGAAGCCAAATACCATACCAGACTTAAGTACTTTGGGTGATGACTGATCAAGTATGAGTATTAAGTCGGTAAGTTTTACACTTGCACGATTAAGACAAAAGTGTGAAAAGGCTTCACAGATACGTTACCACTGATACGTTACCACCAATGCGTACAAGTAATATTGCTCAAAAATTAAGTATTGTTGAAAAATCACCCATGCATTGTTTTGTGCTCTGAAACTATTAAAGTTTACGATTCTGAATGATTTTCATGAATTCTTCGTGGTTGGAATTTTGCAATTTGCGAGACCAAACTTGGACGCTTTATCGGAGAATGGGCCTAATACAGATTAAGAGTCAATGAACTGAGAACTCGGCCATTGTGATGTAAAACAGCAGAACCAATGAGATGCCTTGTTACATACTAAACTGAGGTGATTGTCTCTGCTGCATCTCCTGGCCTCCGTGCACTTTCATGACTATTAAACCAAGCAACTATTTGACAACCTAGTGTACGAGAGGCAGCATTTTTACCTCTTTACAGTCTCTTTCTCATACATATAATTCACGCTTCAAGTAAGTTTTACAAACAGGATATGATGATAACTGGTACTGGGTGTTTTGATCAATCTGAGCATATCGTTCCTGCGGAACAAAAATAGCCAGCATTCTTCTTCTTGAAGATAACAGAGTTCTTGCAATGTTCTGGACGGCTGATGTATATATCCTTAATCACTTGTCCTGCGAAAATCAGCGAAGTCCGTTGTACACCTGCATTTATAAATCCTTGCATATAAAATCCACACACGAAAATGGTGCTGCTTTCTCCCAAATACTAACTTAACTCCTTGCGTCGTTCTCCAAACACGTTTATAACTCCTTGCGCAGTTCTCCAAATACTAAACTCCTTGCGCAGTTCTCCAAATCTCTTTAATCCTTGCGCCGTTCTCCAATACTAAACTTGGTGCTATTTCCACCTTTCACACAATATCTTCGGGAAGCAGGACTGCGATGCAGTTGTCCCCACTTATTTTGACAGTTGTGTTGCTCCTTTAACCAGACTTCATCAAATCGGCAGAAGAATATATTCCTTTCTTGTAAGAAGTACGTTCTTTGACGTATTCTAGATCTTCTCCGACAACACCGGCAGGTAGTAGTGCATTGACTACTTAAATTAATTCTGGTTAGCAATTTCCTTTCTTTGAAGGAATTGGACTGTAAGCATATTAGCTAGCCAGCCCAGATCAACACTATAAACTGTGACAATAATTGTGTTTACATTTTCTTATATATCAAGCAATGGGAAATCCCAAGTATTAATAGCCAAATGTGATCTTGGGAATTCCCAAGCCTTAATTATAACATTAACCTTTCTCATTACATCACTTCCTTACGGGAATTCCATTACATCATTTTCACTTTACAACCTCATGGGGTTTCCAAATATTCCAAATTAGATATGATTCAACTTGTTTTGCTCAATTTGAGAGGGGAATTCCCCCAAAATGTCATCACTCATGTAACTTTGTAAACAAAGATAAATCATCAAATTAAATTACTGAGGGCACATCACAGCATGTATGTTGAAACAGTTCCTAAAACGAGTTGCAAACCAGCACGAAAGTGTCCATCATCGAAGGTCGCCGGTTCGAATCCGGCCTGATGAGCTTTTTGGGGGGAGGGTCAACGTTTATGTGCGCTGGCTGCTCTGGGGGAAAATTAAAATTTGGTCAATGTCACATGATGCGTGAATGTATGGATGGGTGAAACAGGTTGGCAGTATTAATATTTTACTTCTGGAGTCACTTGCACAGAAGGTTGTACACCCGGGTTCTTCCTCAAACGTTCGAAATTTGTAGTTACCACAACTGAGTCGTTTCATACATTAGCATTACACCTTTAACCTATCTTGCTTGTATTAATATAATAATATTGCAATGTACTTCCTACAGGACAACAAAGCAGTGTCGGACTAAAAAGTACTAACAGTAACAAAACGACTTTCCTGTATAATTGGAGAGCACCGTGGTAATTTGTGTCATTTGTTTCACCTTTGGTCGGTTTGAATATTGAACAACGAACATTGTTGTGTGTTATTCGCTGTTACTATCTTACCATTTGAAAGCAAAACAATTAATTTATATCGTATCAAACTGATCAAAGAGCGTTTCAATTTGAACAAACCTTATCATGCAATTTGTATCTTTGTTGCAGACAGTGAAATACCAGACTACCTTTGGTGGCTCTTAGGAAAGAGTTATGGTCCTCAAAAGTAATACCATGGATATTTAAAAATCCTTCAAATTTGTTTTAAAAAACACATCAAAGTATTCCTCAAATAATCATCCAAAAATCACAGGCATGGACGAAAAATACAAGGCTCATAACAACCGGCGAACCTTACACAAATATTGTACAGTTGCACTAACACTGAACTCCCTCGACGTTTTATGATACAACTTTCATTAATAATAATAATAATAATATAACTTCCTTTTTCAGATGTACCATTCCTAGGAGTACATCAATGAGGCTATCGTAATCAACAGTATTTTGCAATGGCGACTGAAGATGACAACAGGTGGTCCTGGTTTTGTCACAAAACCAACATCTCATCTGAAGCAGGAGACGATGGGGCATACATGAGTGAATGCACAGTCAATTTTGCCGCCTTTTTGCTTCATCTTCTATTTGTGATCATTGCATGTCTTGTTCTTATATGGAGAAGATGGTGCTGTGTTTTCCGTAACGTGACATCACCATATCTTATCAAATGGCCAGGGCATAACGCAAGATGGGTTCTGTCATTTATGTTGATGGTACTAGCTTCCGCTTCATTCGGAGAAGGATTTTTAACCGAGATGGCAAGAAAAGAACCAAGTCCTCAACTGCAATTTTATCTTCCAGCATGTTTACTTCTTATTGCAACTATTATATCAATGTTATATTACCAACTGGCTGAAAACTGGAAATCACCAGGACTACTGTGCTTACTTCTTGCATATTGGTTTTTCTGCATCATTATAAATGTTGTGAGAATAACACATCTCATTCAAGAAAATGTTGCTGGTAGTGATGCAGCTATCCTATGGATCGCAGTTTTGATATTGGTATTATACATATTGTTACTAGTATTGGAACTTTATTTAGTCACTCTTACGGTATGTATCATTATAATGCCGGAATATTAATAAGACACATGAGAATCTCATGGCCATTCCTAAAAATGACTTAATAACTGTTATGTTACGCCATTGTCATAATCTTCGGGGATTCCTTTTTTGTGATGAAGGCACCAGCCGAAATGTCCGTATTCCAGAATGTATGAACATAACTCTGTACTCCCCGGGGAGATGATGTATTTTGCGACACTCATACCCCCTGGAATAGTGCATGATGGGAAAGAGGGAAAAATGTCTATACAGATTTGGTAGGTCGGAAACGGTTAAAAACTGAATGTAACCGTGGTTGGATAATGTGCATAAAAATGTTTTTAAGATGCAGTTGGTCACCTGTTTACTCAGGATAAATATGTTGTTCATATTTGAGCTCCCTGACATGGGACTTCAAAACAAAATAGAATATGTTTTAGATGAGAAGACAATATCGAAGGGTTCAAAAGACACTCAAATGTTAGTGATATTGCCCAGATTTCGACTAAGCCACGTTAATAAGGGTAATCCGTAATGACGTCCTTATTTTAAGCAATAGATGCATCTTGACGTGGAAATAAGATCATCAGTTTGTTAATTACCCTATACGAATGTATACTTACAAAACACAAAAACTGTGCATATGACTTATTCGATTTTAACTTATGAAGCAACAAGTGCTCACCTGATCGAAGTCAACAACCTATGGAAAAGGGTAAATATTTAAGATATTCTGAACATGTATGGGTTTTGTTGTGCAAAAGACACGATACCCAGTAAATCTGCAAGTAGTAGATATTGATTGAATTAGCGACGGGTGGCTTTTTGTGCGCAAATTTGGGTCACCGAGCCTTTAAAAGTATCCGCGGTATCAAATAAATTTGGAGTCATTTCTAAGCTTATTTACTAATCTTTACAGCCAAATTAAAAATCTCAAGAGTTTAGCGGAAATGGGTCACAAATGAACTTTCTCATTATGTTTCAGATATGTCGAATACGCGGGAAACAGTATGATGCCCCCAGTAGCGAATCAAACAACGATGATATGTGGTACACAGAATTCTACGTGTCTTTTCTCTATTATATTACATTTTGGTGGATGAATTGGCTCTTCAAGCTGGGTTTTCAACGGCCTCTCGAAATCAAAGATCTTGGAAGTTTACCTAAGAATCACAGAGCAGAGCACCTGTATGAGATTTTTAAAGTAGACTTCCAGAAAGAATTGGTATGCAGTACTAGTATTATCTTTGTTGTCAAGTTTGTGAATCAATATTGTTGTTTAGTGTTACCATGGTTACTGGTCATGCTAGTGTTGTTTGTTGATGTTATTGTTATTGTTAATTATTGTTTGTTATTGTTGTTGTTGATGTTGATGTTGTACTACTTAAGTCGGTCGTTTACAAAGCACTGTGATTGTGCATGGATTAAAGTAGCTGTTGTTGCTGTTAATGATGATGACATGGGTTTCGCTGGGAGATATTCATAGCGAAAACTTTTGCGGTGACCTATTATTTGTAATAATTTAATAACTGTAATACATATGGAAATATAATATAAATATGACCAGTGGCTTTCCTGAATCATTTGCTATAAGATCAATATATTACTCCGCAGAAATAAACTGTATTATTTACGACCTTATTAATGGTATGTTTTTTGGGAAATTGTTTTAAAAACATTCAATGGTGGGACATCTGCTGCCTTATTTATATTGTATTAATCTTAATATTGTAACTGTTTAAAAACATCTATTCATTGTATTTAATGTTTTATTGCTAGTATAGTAATTGATTGACTTTGTTGTTTTTGACAACTATACACAGGAATACACAACATCAATCGGTAAAAGTCCATCAGTATGGAAAGTGTTCTTGCGAGTGTTCAAGGATGAAATCTTCTGGGCTGGAATTACTCGTCTCATTTACGACCTCATGTGTCTTGTTGGACCACTGGCTCTTAATGGCGTCGTTGCATATGCTATTGCATATGGGGAAGAGGTAAGTGGAACCTTGTATTCTCCCTTTGAACTCTTTGGTATGTCAGCTTTTTCAAACTGTAGCTTTTCAGAAATTGAATATTCACATTTTCTACAAATCGTCACGGTAACTATAGTTTTATAATCGCAAAATTGAAACCTTTAAGAAGTACTTAGAAGTACTGAGGCAAATTTTTTAACATGGACTACGAATGGGGGTGTTGTAACTACCCCCCCATCTGTTAATGTTCAATTATAAACGTTATATACCGTTATATTTGGGACCTTTGTGGATCTCCTCTATCTAGTGAAACCAAAATAAGTACCCCCATCCCCACATTCCCCACATAATGTCACTATAACGTCAAAATATGAGGGCGCCCACCAATGCAAATTTTGGTAATTCTGACTACTACGCCAACATCCGATTTTCACCGATTGTTTCCTACATATAAAGGCATGGCGATGTCTATATCAACCTAATTAAAAAGTCAGTTTTACAGGAGCGAAATGAAAGCGCCCCCTCTATGGTCATCTTTGTGTAAACTGACATGAGCGCAAAGGATGCATGTACGATTAGCTTAGCGGCTTTTTTTTGTAACAAATAAAAAATCTTAGGGGAGTTTGTATCCCCCCCCCCCCTTCGTAGTTCTAGGGTTAAACGGTGCAATACATGGACAGTGAAAACAAAACAAAAAAACATACTCATCCTGGGGAATTCGTACAAGTTGTGGAATTATTTGCAAATTCAACTTACGCAGGAAGTAATTTTAGAAGGAATCAGGTAACTAATTCAGACTAGACTAATTCAGATTGTACGAATTCATATGAATGAATGTGACATTCTTTGTTCTTTTTTAATCTCTTGTACAATACCGAATGGTAAGTGTTAACTTATTTTGTCTCAAACAAGTAAAGTTTTATGCTTCTCTTTGACGTTTCAATAATATAAACAATTAATATATTCGATACATTTCTTTGTTTTGGTAGATAGAAACCCATTACTATATTACAGTCAAAGAGTTTTTCTCCAACGGCTACATTTTGATCGGTGTTATCGTTCTCGCCAATATTTGTCAGTATTTTATGTGGCAACAAAATCTATACTTGAGTAATGTTATAGGAGTGCACATACGGACTTCCCTCCAGGTATGTATCAACTCATCATTCTGATAGTATACTCTTGTTATTTTTTTACTCCTGCATTTTACGTATAGCCTGCAGGTGTTCCATTTTAACTCAGATTATTTTAAGAAAAACATATCGTGGCTATGTTTTGATGGGATTGTCTCACAATATATGCGTACGCGCATTCATAAACATAGGTACTCACACCTCCGATCATCGAAACTCCCCTTACACCTAAATACACCCCTACATCCCCACCCCCACCCACTCCCCCACACATTAAAATGCCCTGAGATGGTATAACTATGTTGACGTCAACATGTTTTGGTATTGTTTTCTAGGTACAGGATTTCCCCCCCAAAATAATTTTGGCTATTTATCAGACGCTTATCAGACCACGACGCACGGACTGAAGCACCCAACACCTATACACATCTAAATATTAACCAATCACTCACAAAGCATAGTCAACCAATACCAAAACTATGCGCTCAGGTGGTACAACAATGTGCCAATGTACTTTGACCAAATACAGGATTTTCTACAAAATATACTTCTTACCAATTTACGAGACGCTCATCCGCGGAAATCCCCGCCCGTACGCAAACCTCGCACTATATTGTGCACCACAAGCACACATGGAAGCACCTACACACAACATACATCCGGACAAACGACAGCGCTATTAGAAAGAACTGAACCAGCATATCTGACACCATTGACTTTCAATGATAGTTTCGATTAAACCACCACATACCCACCCCACATACGAGGGGGTATCCAAAAGTTTTTGACATCACCCAGAAGGAAAAGAGCTATATTGATGAAATTTTATCAGTGTGATCACTGGTCCTTATGTACATTATGGTCCAAAAATGGTCTCATAAGTATGTTTAATAAAGTTTGGAAATTCCTTTTTCAAAAAGCAACAGTACCATATGATGGGCAATCATCACCGTAGATGGCTTTCATTTCATCATAGATTTTCTGAGCATTGTAGGCCTAACCCTCCAAATGCAGGAACTTAATCACGCTGCGTGCCTCAATTTTCACCATCATGCAGGTTATGCGCCTACTGCCCATCTAGCGCCACCTGTAAAGAAAGTAAACATACTTAGGAGACCATTTTTGGACCATAATGTACATAAGGACCAGTGATTACACTGACAAAATTTCATCAATATAGCTCTTTTCCTTCTGGGTGATGTAAAAAACTTTTGGATACCCCCTCGTACACATACCACCATGTACCACCACATACCCCGCATATTCGAGTGTTTGCCCGATATTTGCAAAAGTCGTTAAGTATTATTATTATTAATAGATGTAAAAAATTCTTTTTCTAGACGATGGTATACGACAAAGCGCTACGCCTATCAAGTTATAGCATTTCCGGAGGGAGTATGACAGTTGGAGAGATCACCAATCACATGTCTACAGATGCTTTCAACGTGTTCTACTTTTGTCAAAGATTACACTATCTGTGGGCAGTTCCATTCAGAGTATGTGATATTTTGATGGTCTTTCTTGTTTTTGTTATAATACTAGGATTTAGTGAAAAAATCTACAAACTTAAAGTTGAACATTCATCTAATATCTTTTCGATTTCACAAAACATATTAGAGTGCAATGTTCTTTGCATGAAATAAGTAAGATCAGGCTAATCAATGGAATGAAAGATGTCACGTTTGAAGATATCATGTGCGTATTGCAGTGCGTACAATGGCAGGATAATGGAAATCCGTTTGAACGCAGAGACAAGGAAACTTAAGTTCACAAAATGTCCAGATGCCTTCAAGATTGATTTCTTCAAGGTATCAGGGGAATGGTTACAGAAGAATTTTGCACGGAAGTGGTGCTTGGGTGAAAATAACAGTTAACGATGTCGACGTCTTGCAAGGGCTGGGGACTCATGAGTTTTTATTGCAATGGTAATATGTTCAAGCGGTTGCTCCATAATGATATAATGTCATTTGACTTTTGATGCGATTCAAGGTCATTCGTTGCCTTATAGGACTACTTACATGTCATTTCCTTCTGCGTCGAATAGATTTCGGTATTTCCACCATGTAAGCTATGCAACACGCCCATTTTACCAACACAGCGGACACCTTCCATTCCATTTACTTAGTTTGATCCTACTTATTTTATGCAAAGACCATGTAAGCTATGCAACACGCCCATTTTACCAACACAGCGGGCACCTTACTTAGTTTGATCCTACTTATTTTATGCAAAGAACGTTTCTATCTAATGCGTAATTGGAAATGTACAGGATATTGGACGAATTCTGCTTATTTTTTCAGCGATGTTGTTATACTTTTGGCCAGTGTATGCATAATATAGCAATAGTATAATTCCCATATTATTTTTATTATTATTATCATTATTATTATTAGTGTTATTATTATTATTATTATTATTATTATTATTATTATTATTATTATTATTATTATTATTACAAACAGTAGTCGTTTTAATTATTTATATATCCAGCTTATTACAGTAACCGCTATGCTATATCTTCAAGTTGACCTGGCATCATTTCTAGCTCTTGGTACAATTCTGATCGCCGTTCCTATACAGCTTATAACAGCACGTATACAAACCAAGAAGCAAGAACTTGTCATGGTAAGACTAATTCAAATCAGTGTATTTCCAGAACGCTATAACTTCATCAAAATGAGTATATAAATTGTGGCAATCGTGACCGAATTAAAGCAACCTAATGACTTAAGATGACATTTAACATAAAGGTAAAATGAAAAGTGCGACTTTGCAACACTGTGAACTGGAGCTAATTGACTATTTCATTGGGGCAGAAATGAAAAGAAATGAGAAAGGGGGAGATTAAATAAGAGGACAGCAGGAGAGCATTTATGTGACTGAGCAAGACTGAAATCATGTAATCCTAAATGACTTTTTATTATTTTATTACAGGAAAATTCAGATGAGCGTCTCAAACAATCTAACGAGATGTTACTAGGAATCAAGCTTCTTAAGATGTACGGATGGGAGGAAATGTTTTGTAAGGCGATTGAAGCTGTACGATATCTAGAAATGTCGTCTATTTTCAGTTACAATGGCTGCTACAGCTTTAATGGTAAGCTTTGTGTCCCTGTTTGATGCTGAATTTATACTTGATCACTGAGCAACGACATTGTATCGGGTTCCTAAATAGCAAAACGCACTGACCTTTTTATTAGAAAATTATCAAAATGTAGACATTTTGTGATTTGGACCTGTTTATTGTTAATCTTGTTCATTCCCTTCATTGGTTGGAAGATCAATCTTCATACCACTGAACCAATATCATCTGTATCATCCAATATCATCTGTTTCTGTTCGGTCGCTCCCGCAGCAGGCTGTTCTTGATCAATGTCTAAGCTCTAATACCTTTATCTTGACCTACTTTGACCTAAGGCGTCGGCACGGATGCTGATGCACTCTGCCTTGCCATCTGATCCATGGTGATTCCATGCCATGCCACTCGGTCTTTGGCCAGCCTTCCTGCTGCTGCTACGGAGGTGATGTTTCGAGCTAGGCAGTCTGATTTAATAGTGTCCATCCATCTTTTGGGAGGTCTTCCACGTGGTCTTTTTCCATGTACATTGCCCTCTAGCAAAATTTTGGGGTATCTGTCGTTGCCCATTCACTGTACGTGGCCAAAGACTCTGATCCTTTCTTGTGTGGTTTTATCGATGACTGTGTGCTTCAGCCCAAGTGTGTGTCCCGTATTATGGTGTTTCGTATTTTGTCCAGACGTGATACGCCCATGATCTTCCTCAAGCACATCATTTCAAAGACTAGGAGGCGATTTTCATCTTCTTTCTTAATGGTCCAGGTCTCAGCTCCATACATTAGGATGGAAAGTACTAGGACCCTGTACAGGCTGAGCCAAAAAGAAGTAAACTCTTGTTTGAATGCCTGTAACTAGAGATCTATAAAGAATCTGCTAACAATGAAAATATCATTGGAAAGAACACATTCTACACATCTAATTTAAAAAAAGAATTGTTGGAATTACTCGCAGCAAACTTAAGTTATACTCATTTGAATACAACCACCCATTTTTTGTAGCTGCACACGGTTTCACTTCCCAAGTACCTATTACATTGTTTGGTAAGGCGCGATATTCAAATGCAAATAAAGTTCTGTGGCCGGTGTGGTTTCGATCAATAATTCCCTCATGTTTGGGTTCTTTTCAATATGAATCTTACCTCATTGCACTACATTATTATGAAACGGGCCAATTGACAACATGGCACTACAATTTACCGCACAAGATCGCACGTTTCTATCGACGAAATATCATGAAACTAAGAGTCCCACTGAAGTTCAGCGTCTTTTTCGTCTCCAGTCTTCCACAGCTAATCGGATTCCATGTAAGGGAGCAGTATATAAGAATGTGAACAAGTACAATGTGCATGGGACACTAAAACAGACATCCGGCCGGAAGCTTCACGCAGACCACGAACTGCTAGATCACAAGATTGCTAGAGTTAGACATGCGTTACAGCAAGACCCAAAGATCAGTTCAAGACAAAATCCTTTACCCAACATTCCCCAGTCAAGCTTCTGCCAGATCGTTCGTAAAGACTTGAATTGGTATCCATACAAACTACAGTACCGTCATGGACTTCATCCTGGGGACGCCGTTTGTAATTAATTAAAAGCAAAAGTTATCAATTCAACAATAAATCCTGTTAGTACTTTGTTGATTCGAAATTGAAATGGATGAAAATCAATCGGCCGTGTGCAGCTACAAAAATAGGTGGTTGTATTCAAATGAGTATAACTTTAGTTTGCTGTGCGCAATTACAACAATTCATTTTCAGCAGATTCTTTACAGATCTCTAGTTACAGCCCTTCAAACAAGAGTTTACTTCTTTTTGACTCAGCCTGTATAGCTCGATCTTGGTGGCCCTTTGAATGTCCTTGGCATTCCATATACTGTGAAGTCTTTGGACTAATGCTTTCCCTATTCTGTGTTTGATGTCTTCTCTGCTTGTCCCCTTTTGAGATATGGTGCCTCCCAGGTACACAAACTCATCCACTTGTTTAAGCAGATTGCCATTGATGTTGATGTTAAGGTCGACCTTTTGGCTGCTGATTACTTGTACTTCGGTTTTACCAATGTTAATCTTTAGTCCGAGGTTCGAGCTACTGCGGAAGACGTTGTCCACTGCAGTCTGTAGGGTACTAGCAGAATCAGCCAGCAAGACAATGTCATCAGCGAAGCGGAGATTTGAGATCAGTTGTCCCTGGATCGTTATTCCTATGTCAGTGTCATGGGTTGCATAGAGCATGACAAGTTCAAGAATGATGTTGAATTAAGTTCAAGAATTATGTTGATACCTTTATCATTCATGTGCAATTATACATGCGACCTCATAGCATAGTGTAGTAAAATGATAAGCAGTACCTCCAATGGCCACTAGAATTGTTGTCAGTCAGTGATATAATTTTTATGTGAAACTTTGCAAAAGGGCAATTAAAGTGGTGTGTCAGGTCAATGAAAGTGAGGGGCTATTTTCTTGCATCTTGAAAAGAGTGCTTAAAATTCACTGAAAAATACTAAGCTGTATAGCCAAAAATGTGAAATTTCAGAGTAACATGCAGAAATGACACGTTTTCTACCATTATTTCACCGTTTGGATGAACCCCCTCCCCCCAAAAAAACATCCCTTGCACATCGATTTTCTTACACAGGCGGTGTGCTCCTATCTAGTTCAAAAAGAAGGGTGCACTGTAAAATCGTAGTCTTTACACTTCAGTGGTTTAAAACAAAAAAGTCTCAAGTCATCATATATTGAATCTTTGGTCATTTGGACATTCAACTTTCTACTTTTTGATATGAGAAATTTGATCTTGAATTACCTATTTTCCATTGTAAACTGTGTTTTAGAGAATCAAAATACATGGTCATTCATGCTATTTTATGATATATGTTACAATCATGACAATAGGTTTAAGGTCTCGATCACCCACCTTTGAACAGAGCGCATCAGACACACCAAATTGTATTTTGAATAAGAGCTTTTTTAAAAGTCCTTCTGATATCAAATAATTTTGATTTTTTGATATTCGCTTTAAATACAAATTTTATGGCAAATAAAAACTTGACATTTTTGGCATTAAGTAAACTTTATAAATCTGATATGTACTTAACATGTATTTAGCTGGGACGAAAAGCCGACCATCATAAAAGTTTCAGAATGCAATTTGGTGTGTGTTCTCTCAGGTCCCATCCCTTAAGGAAGCGTTAATTATTTTAGAGATATTAAGGAGCTTTCCGACTAAATGCCGTTATAAGTATGCATAGTCATGTTTGGTTTATTGTCTATTAACAATTATTCCAGTAGTTGCTTTATGAGGGCTTAGTTAACAAGCTTTTAAGGTCGTGTTTGCTTACATAATATTCGAATTTAATAATGTTTTAATATTGTTGTTATCTTCCAGTATTTGTCGTCCAATGTACGCCTATACTGATGAACCTAGTAGTAAGTAGCTCTTTTACCGTTCAATTACTTTACGATAAGTAAAATCTATAACAACAGGAGTATATCCTTTAAGGTTATTCATTATTTAAACTGTTGTGATTTGGTAGTTCACGGCATCTTACGAATGGTAGTGAGCTTTGGCAAAAACTGCTTTGCTCGATTCATAGCGAGCGTGTAGAAGAATTAAAATATCACAGATATACTTTTATAGGTGATGCGGTTCTTGAGTTACGTTGTAAAGAGGGCTGAAACAACAACACTTTTGTAAAACTTACATAACTCATTAACAACAATAAATTAAGCAAGTGTGCAAAGTATACGACTTGTAGAATGAACTTTTGCAAAACATCAAGGTGTTAATTTTCAATAATATATTGATCTAGATAATGCAAATCGATTTTTAGGTTGCTTCGACCAACAATACCTCGTCTACCCTTAATATGCAATTTTCTTGAAAACAAACATTTTTCTTTTATCTCAGGTATATACCTCTTACCCCTACATTACCGGTAAAACCTTGGAACCAAATACAACATTTGCCGCTCTTTCTTTGATGAACTTACTCTTAGAACCGATGTATTTTGTGCCAATGGTCACCTCATTATTAGTGAATGCATATGTTGGTGTACGTAGATTTGAGGCTTTCTTTGCGGCTCCAGAAACAGAAAGGTCTCATGAAATCCACTGGACAGAGTATTTTAGCAAAGATAAGGTAATTCTTTCCCTGGGATAGTCGTTATAGTTTACAAGCACTACATTTCGTTGAGCAGGCTGTCTCAAAATTTGAACGTTTCGTTTATAAGCTTGGGGGAAGTAAGTGTGAGTTTATGAAAATTGCTTGCTGGGTCTTGTCGTATATTACAAGGTTCTCTCATTAATGTTAAGACATAATTATGATGTTGTTCTTATATACATGAACTATATAGAACAGACGCCATCCGAAGATGCGATTAGGATTATCATGGTTATAGACTAATCATTAAGGTTGTATTAAGAGATAGTTGTTACATTTAGGGTTATGGTTGACGTAGCAGCTACTATTTTAAAGTTTCTCTGGGTTTGTGAGTAGGGGAAGATAAGGATTAGGAGTTAGGGTTAGAAGTACAATATCAGGGTTAGGTTGTGTATTATGGTTGCGATGGTTACCAACATAATGAACTTGCGCAAAACTTATTTATGTGTGGTTATTCCATTTATAGTTTGGGCGCCAGTGTACAATACCCTATGTATCAATAACAGTAGTAAATGTAAACTTGTTCTTGCTTCAGAAAAAGCCTACTGATAGTGTGCACCAAAGGAATCAGCAGAACCACTGTGCCAACGAGAAAACTCCCATTCTCCATGCTAATGGTACCGATTATGAGAGTGTTTTGTCCCAAACTGACCAAGAAGCAACCCGGTTAACACGAGGATTAAAGTGTAATTACGCGCTTAAGGTATGTTGAAATCAAAATCAGATAGCTAAAAAAACAACAGGAGATCAGTGAATGAAATTAGTTTTTGGTCAATTTGTTAATCTATCTCTTCCAATGTTCAGTTACCACTTTAGTCCAATGAAGTTGTTCGTACTTCATAGCACCAGAAATATCGGTCTGTTTATTTTGATTCGTAAGCATTTGTGTACTCGTACTTGATTTCAGATTGTAAATGGAGATTTCACGTGGGGAAGTGACAGTTCTGCACCAGTTCTCAAAGACATCAATTTGGAGATACCTTATGGTAAGCGTCGAATGCCAATTTAAGTACAAACACTAGTCTAAAAAAACATTAATACATGAACACCTATTTCAGAATGTTGAAGCTGCTGCCATGTTCTATAATTACCTTGCACAATATATGTTGCATTCTTTACTATATTCCTAACTCATGATTTGGAACGATCTGTGAGGTTTGGGTAGTGTTACATAATCATTATCTTTATTTTGCTTTGAAACTACGGTAGGCGAGCTAACGATGGTTGTAGGAGGTGTTGGTAGTGGTAAATCGTCTTTACTCTCTGCCATTCTTGGTGAAATGACAACTCTTAAAGGATCCATAACATTTGGTACAAGAGAGTAAGTTTTTCATCCCAAAAATGTGTATGACTCATTGGATCTCGGAACCCTTCCATCATGTAAAATATCTTACATCGTTCTTTATTTAGATTTAATCAATACGGTAAGAGTTCTACTTATTTGGAAAATGCAAGCAATGGTTTGTTATAAAACAGATCACTGTAACATATGTCAATTTTCACCAGGCGGTCATACTATCCATGCACACCATTGGTAACAGGGATTACAGAAACTCTTACTTACCCCATATAGAAATAACCAATAATGTCGGATGGAAAGTCGAATTGCGTTCATTGCAAAAATGATTAGAATATAGGAATTGGGGAGAAAACAAAATGCTTACCATGTATTACGAATACCAACTATAAAACTTCACATTCATAGATGCAATGTGTTCAATCGGTGTCCGTCCCCGTATCCGTCATATTAATATTCAAAGCGTCTACGTCCATTTGTCTACAGAACTATGCGTGTTTAATTCACACACTGGGCTAGTAAGATTCTATGTCACGTTATTTTGTGTGACTTTTGTGTTTCAGAAATGAAACTGCTTCGCCGTCCTCTACGGGTATTGCTTATGGAGCACAGAAAGCCTGGCTAATGAACGCAACATTAAGAAATAATGTGTTATTTGGAATTCCCTATAATCAAGGAAGGTTTGTATGCGGTAAATTATTGTCAAAATCATAGAATATATTACCGATCATAATTATCAGGAGAAATATACCGTCCTCTTTCGTGTGCAAATTTTCTGCCTTGTCTATTCTCTCTACTGTGGAGTAAACAGGCCTAGACGAGCCATTGAGGAAGAAATGCAAATTTTTTAATTATTTCATTGTTTATCATATTTTGATCAGATATCGTAAGGTAATAGACTCTTGCGCTCTTAAACCGGACATCGACATTTTACCGGGTGGTGATATGACAGAAATTGGGGAAAAGGGAATTAACTTGAGTGGTGGCCAAAAACAACGCGTCAGTGTTGCTAGAACATTGTACTCTAACAAACCTATTGTGTTACTGGTAAGTTAATTGCGTGAAAAGTTTGCAAATATAGGGATGAAAGATGACGCAAAATTATAGGAGCAGCAATTGTAGTATAGAATCCGTCTTGATGGTTAAACAGTCATATGAACAGTAGAGACAAGTACATTGTATACCTGTTTATTTGGTCTTTCTACATGTTTATAGGATGATCCGTTGTCAGCATTAGACGTAAATGTAGGAGGTCATTTGTTTCGTGAAGGCATCATGGGAAGGCTACGAAAAGCAAATCGGACTGTGGTTCTTGTGACTCATCAGCTGCAATATCTTCAGAAAGCTGAGAAGGTACGTACTGGTTCCATGGTAGTTGTATTTAGATTGGTAAATTGGACGTGTTTTGTAAAGAGTTTAAAGCAATGCAAAAGTGTTATGAATCTTGAAACTGATTTACAGATCATTATAATGAAAGAAGGCCAAATTACCTTCCAAGGAAACTTTGAAGACATGGCGCGTTCAGATCCGGGGCTTTACAAAAGATGGAAAGAAGATGTCGTTGCAGCCACTGATTCGGAATTATCGGATGCCTTGTCTGGAGAGGAGTCGGCGGCAGACGAAAGAGCTCTGCTGCGGAGACAGGTCGCTGAGTCTCTGATGAAAAGTCACAATGAACAAAGTATGAACAAATCTACCTTGGCTATGGAAGGTAATGTATAGAAAATTATACAATTTTGCAACTATTCTGCGTAAAAAATAATCGTAATAAACTGGTCTGACGATCAAAACAAATGAGGATGATGTTTGAAATCTAGACTACAAATAGTTGAGCATAATTATCTAGCATTTTAATATTTTAAAGAGCAAATTAATATTCAAATCATAAATAACCAGTTTTCAATATTGATTGCAATGTGTTTTCTGGTAAGCCTGTTGGTAATGTTTCCTTTAAACTGGTGTTAGAGTAATTAAATCAAGGAAAAAGACAAGTAGTGGGCTTTATCCACCCAGGTGGGCAGAAAGTCGTGATGGAAGGGAGGGAAGGGCAAAATGAGGAGGAGGAAGAAGATGAAAGTCCTTGGCGATTGCGCAATAGCGCAACATCTAGAGAAGATGTTATACATTTGATACACTGATGCGCTCTCTTAAGGCTGTGACCTTTATGGTGATTGGGTTAAGATGGATCAATTTAGAATTTTGTCAAAATATTGTAATAAAATATACAATATCTATAATTATATATTATACCAAATCCACAGAATCAGCAAAAGGCAAGCTCATTGAAACAGAAGAGTTGGCTCGTGGTTCCGTTTCTGCAAATACTTACTGGTATTATATTCGCAACATGGGCATGTTTTGGGCGATTTCGTTCCCATCTGCACGTCTGTTGCAAGAAGTCTTCAACATAACAAGAAATTTCTGGCTGTCGGATTGGGCTGAAGCTGGACTTGACCCAAACAGAACGGTCAGTAAAAAAAGATATGCGGCACGATTTAGGATTAGAATATTTTGCTCTGTTTTGAAACAGAGCGAAAAACAGAGCAGAACATGAAAATCTGTGGCTATATTTTAAAAACAGAGTGAATACACAGGAGAATATTCGAGGGCTCAAATAATATTTATACCAAAACTGGCTATGTCAGTTTTTTTATACCACAACTGGCCGGCTATGTCCAGACCAAAACTGTTATGTCCAGTTAAACGCACTTTTTTCGGGCAAAAGTAGCTATGTCCATCGTGATATGTTACACTCTTCGTACTACAATGGTCTGTAGTAGGGGATAGTAAAAACAGCGAAAAACAGAGCAGCATATTAAATATGTGGCTATATGTCATAAACAGAGCGAAAAACAGAGCAGAATATAAATCCGTGGCTATATTTCAAAAAATAGTGCGATAAACAGAGCAGAATATGAAATCTGTGGCTATATTACAAAAACAGAGCAGCATATGAAATGTATGGCTATATTGCAAAAACAGAGCAGCATATGAAATCTGGGGCTATATTTTATAAACAGAGCCAAAAACAGAGCAGAGTATAAATCCGTGGCTATATTTCAAAAATAGTGCGAAAAACAGAGCAGAATATGAAATATGTTGCTATATCTCATATTGCAAAAACAGAGCGAAAAACAGACCAGCATATGAAATATGTGGCTTTATTTTATAAACAGAGCGAAAAACAGAGAAGAATATGAATCCGTGACTATATTTCAAAATTAGAGCGAAAAACAGAGAAGAATATGTGGCTATATTTCGAAAACAGTGCGAAAAACCGACCAGCATATGAAATCTAGGGATATGTTTTATAAAAAAAAACAGCGAAAAACAGAGCAGAATATAAATCCGTGGCTATATTTAAAAAAATAGTGCGATAAACAGAGCAGAATATGAAATCTGTGGCTATATTACAAAAACAGAGCAGCATATGAAATGTATGGCTATATTGCAAAAACAGAGCAGCATATGAAATCTGGGGCTATATTTTATAAACAGAGCCAAAAACAGAGCAGAGTATAAATCCGTGGCTATATTTCAAAAATAGTGCGAAAAACAGAGCAGAATATGAAATATGTTGCTATATCTCATATTGCAAAAACAGAGCGAAAAACAGAGCAGCATATGAAATATGTGGCTTTATTTTATAAACAGAGCGAAAAACAGAGAAGAATATGAATCCGTGACTATATTTCAAAAATAGAGCGAAAAACAGAGAAGAATATGTGGCTATATTTCGAAAACAGAGCGAAAAACCGACCAGCATATGAAATCTAGGGATATGTTTTATAAAAAAAACAGCGAAAAACAGAGCAGAATATGAATTTAAATGTTATTAATACGTTTTGAAAAAAAAAAAAATTTAACATAATGTTACAAAACGCCTTAAAATGTTTTCATGACCTTTTTATAACCCGACATTTTAATGTTAAAGCGTTTTTACCTAAACCAAAAGCCAAAATATGACTTATTTAATATGTTTTTTTGCTCCGTGTCTTTAATATTTGTTTGTGTCAGGTAGAAACCAAAGGTAAAAAGGAAAAGGTCCTATGTTTGGCTAATTGGTCCAATGGCCTCAGCAGTCTAGTTGCTTCGAGAAAACCGACCAAAATATTACCTTCGTGTATTTTTAGAACATATCATGTGTCGTTTGTAATGTATTCAATAATTTTATACTGCACTAAACATCTTCAGGATCACAAACAATTTACGTAATCTTTTGTTTTAAATAATTTGGTCATTCATCTGTTGGAGGGTACTGGAATTTATTTAAAAATATTAAAATGTTTGTATTCAATTGTTATTTTCATGTGGGTGTTTTATAAGGTGGAAGATATCAACAAAGAATTTGTAGGACCGTATATAGGTTTTGCAAGTGCATGTTTCGTGATGGCGATGGTCATGGCTATCAGTATGCTGTTTTCTACATGGAATGCTGCAAAAGATGTGTACCTGCAAATGCTGAGAAATATTACAAAGGCACCGAACAGGTACAGTCGCTTGATAGCCTCTCGCAGTCCATAACAGAAAACTGGGTGCGACCTGCTTGCAGACTGACTCGTACCGCCATCAAGCCGGGGTTCCGGGGATAAATGCGTGTAATTTTAATGATCAAATGGGCCAAAATGATGGTTAATGCTAACCCCTAACACTTGAGCAAAGGAAGATGCACATTAAAAAGATTACCCTCTGCCGGCTTGAAGGATTAAGATTGATACTTGTACCGTAACGTCATGAGTCCAGTTTGAAATAACCTACGCTCTCGAATCACGATATAAATGGTTCCCTTTCAGTTACCAGCTTTGCAATTATTCTTAAAAGTAACCTAGAACAAATAAGCAAGAAAAGTCGCAACATGTAGTCTATATGCGTGTTTAAATATCGTAAGATATATAGGGGTGTGCGTGTGGGGGTTTGAGTAGGACTGCGCTTGCTTCTATCCTACGTAATGTGTTCTATTACTTTGCCGTTTTCCATAGATTTTTCGACACGACACCAATCGGTAGAATACTAAACAGGTTTTCAAGTGACACACAGATTATAGATACAGTAAGCCACTATTAATTTTTTTGTTCCATTGAATTTTAGTTGTCTGTCTCACAGCATAAGAATGTCTGTATTTGTAACTGGTTCAGTAATTTTCATTGTTTATAGCAATTGTGTTAAATGAAAAAAAAAGGCATGATCATAGGTCAAAACCGAGGTAAAGTTAATAGCAACTATAGTACCGGTATTTCTTGTACTCAGAGCTGCTAGCAATTTAGTTCTCAATAAAGATCCAGTATGTTGACCAGTTATATTCATTGGCTACCTTTCCGACTAGCTACATAGTGCCAGAAAAGTACAAGCCTGCAATTCGATCCCTCGTCGAATGGACTGACAAAAGGTATTGTTAAACCTGTACCTTGTTTTTTTCTTACAGAAATTAATTCTTACACTCGGGTCGGTAGTTCACTTCTTTTGGACCTTCGTTTTTGCAATCATCGTCAATTCTATCATAACGCCTATATTTATCGCCGAGGTCATCCCTATTATTGCAATTTATGTCGTCTTAGCTATGTTCTTCATTCGAAGCTCTAGGTTTGTATTTTAGACGGAAACTCAGTAAGCTAATCATTTCAATTTAATTTAACATACACATAAAAATACAAATAAATTTGCAAACTCTCTCACCCCACCTGCGTAAGGTCCTTTCTAAGAGCATAATCTTACTTTAGTGCAAAATCAGCACTATGAAAATTTGCACTGTATGGTGTCATATCCTTGTTTGTTACCAAACTATTTTAAAGACTATCTTAATGTGTTACATTTTGTGGCATCCTGTAGTTTATTACAACCCAGTAAATATTCTGATAACATTTTATGATTAAAAAGCCAACAACACCAACAACCAGATGCTGGAAGCACCGGCAGATACAGCTGGCAAAAATGCCAGTTGCTCGATCCTGTATCACCGGCTACTATTTTTCACTGCTACTTATATACAAAAAAACACGATATGCTTTAGATACATAAACATTAATTGGCAAAGTGTGAGAGTTTTAAATTACCTTTTTTCGAAGCTTCGCGCTGAGACAGATTCTCCTTCGGCATGTTCGGTGCGTCACTACTCTTCTTGAAACACCAGCGGTTACTAGTTTTCTTTCTATAATTACACAAGTATGGGACATCCCTGCATACGACATACATAACGTATTTGATAATACATACTAAATAACGATTCACGATATACTAAGATGACTTTTGTTCTTTAACCTAGAGAGCTTCAGCGATTAGACAGTGTTACCAGATCACCAGTATTTGCCCATTTCTCTGAGTCTTTAGGCGGACTAACAACATTACGGGCGTACAGGTAAATTATAAAAAAAAACGCTGTATTCATGTTAAGAACATCAGAACTAAATCTCAGCATGTTAAAGTTATCTTTTGTTTAGGCTTCAGACTTGTAGTACCCGTACTCGTACCCGTACCCGTACTCGAGTCCCAATTTCCGTACCCGTACCCATACCCATGGCTCCGGACCCGTACCCGTACCCGTCATGCCCTATTTTGGCTTCGGACCCGTACCCCCTGTACTCATGGACTGGGGGACCCGTACCCGTACCCGTACTCATGGCCCGGGACCCGTACCCGTACCCGTGGACACGGGTACCATGGGTACGGGTACCATACCATACAGTGCCTGCCTACATGCATGTAAGAAAGTGAGAGTAGATCTACTCTCACTTCTCACAAGCCTGTTAACTCCACTCATGCACTGAGTCCACTGATCATAGACATAATCAAAACAATAGGTTACATGGATGGGGTTAGGTAGGGAGTAACACATGCATGGATCCAGATAGCAAGTGCCCTAAATTGTAGCCTGGCCCAGGGCCCTGAAAAAGGTAAATCTAGTCCTGGCTACACAAAATGTACATGTATGCTACACACAGGGTAGATACCTACATTGTCATGATTGTGACAGCCTCCAGCCTATGCACACTGTATGCCACTCATACATGTATACTACATGTAGCATTCACACTCTGACTGATACAGAAAAAAATAGCAAACTGGAAGTAAAACATTTCAAGAAATTGTTGTTTGTGGTGAATTTCAAGTTATCATGTTTTGATATCATTATTATAGCATTATTTTATTCATCATTTTAATATTCCCCATCCAAATACACTCCCCTAGCACAAGTGCACACATAAAAACTACCTTTTCCCATCAAATGTACTTGGGCAGTGTGTGCATTTGAGTCAAATGATACAGAGTTCCTTTGCCATACCATGTTTACAGAAATTTATGATTTATTGGAGCTTATAGGCAAAATATTAATAATTATCCAGATGTGCATAATTAATGATAATAATTATATTAAGCTAATGGATAATCTGGTGGATGTGTGCTGGGTTGTGTGGATGTGCATGAACGGCTTCACTAAATTTGATATTGACAATTAAGTCTACAAATTTTGGATCAAATTTGAAATCCAGTTGATGTTTTGAGGTGAATAATAACTTGAATGCTATATCACTGCTAAATGTATGTTGAAATTAGTATTGTACAGTCTATGTGTCAATACACAGACATAGTTTACATGATTTTTGCATCCCAACATATTTAAGCTAGATTCACTACTAGCTAGATTCCACAAAACCAGTTCTACAATTTTCTGTAAATGGAAGTACTTCTTAGCAAATAGAAATGTCTCAGCAACTCATGGCACACAAAACAAATTAAAATGTTGTATATGCTTATGACAAAATTAATTTCTCTAATTCTGTTGGTGCGAAATGTAGTTTAATTCATTTGTTGTGGTATAAATGACATCAAAGAGTGTATTTACAGCAAGGTATAATAGCCAATAAATTAATGTCAATAATCAATAACAATAGCTTTGTTTATACCCATGTACCCATAATGGGACTCATACAATGTTTCTAGTCCCAATATATGTACCCGTACCCATGGCCCGTACCCGTACCCATACTGGGACCCGTACCCGTACCCGTACTCGAGTCCCAATTTCCGTACCCGTACCCGTACCTGTACTCATGGCTCCGGACCCGTACCCGTACCCGCACCCTATTTTGGGTTCGGACCCGTACCCGTACTTATGGCTTCGGACCCGTACCCGTACCCATGGCCTGGGACCCGTACCCGTACCCGTACCCGTACCCATGGTCTGGGACCCGTACCCGTACCCGTACTCATGGCTCGGACCCGTACCCGTACTCATGACGGGTCCCAATACTACAAGTCTGTTAGGCTTCATGATGGAATTGTGACGAGGGTCAACACATTTACTAGACGATGAGTGGACATTTGACAGGAGTCCACACATTTAGTAGTAAATCAGGGGAGTCGCAGAAACCAACCATATGGGCCAATTTATATTCCATATTTGACTCCGAACATTCTATACAAAAAGTCATTTGTGTCTTCTTACATGTCTAACACAAAGCTTGGTAATTGGTCGGTGACGCATCGTCACCCAAAACGTAAATTACATTTGCAGTAACCATACGCGTTAAAATTTCTTTTCTTTTTCATCGTTGTATTCTGAGAATTATAAGTTGGAACAATATGCGCTATTCTTAAACACTTGAGAACGTTCTTGCAATCTCATTGGTTCTTACCCGTGTGATATGACACGATATCACACGGGTCGGCGCGTGTGCATCAACGCGATACTCGTGCTCGCTATTTGAACCAATCGGAGGCGCATAGCAACAACGGGACTGATCGATTTTAAGCCCTAGGTAGTTCCTTGTAAAATGTAGGATTTAATTTGATTAAAATTACTTATGATATTTCTATTTGAATTGAAGTGTTTAAGAATGAAAATAAAGGTATTGGTTTTAGCCACTGTCGTGCATCTATCGTCTTATATAACACGGGCGACATCATTATTTTGGCGTAAAACAACTCGGCTTCGTCTCGTTGTTTTACTTAAAATAATGATGTCGCCAGTGTTATATGAGACGATAGATGCACTCCAGTGGCTAAACCCAATACCTTTATTCTCTAATTACTAAGCTGACGCCTTCATATCCGATTTCTTTTCATTATATTCCCATATACTTCAGTGAACAGAAGAAGTTTTTTGGCACTTTGCTCAAGAGAATCGATACAAACAATACAGCTTTTCTGTATCTACAAGCTGGCTATGGATGGCTCGGACTGCAAATGGTAAAAATAAAACTACAAATTAAGATTTTTGTTCACTTACGTGTACTTTCGACACGACTACTGTGTGTATTTTTCAAACTGAATTGTCACATGACGAGCTGGTGATGTCATGTGCCAGAACAATTTGCATTGTATCTTTTCTGTTCTCGGTATTGACCAAAATGTCATATGACTTTTGTATTCGGCAGTCCTAAATGAAATAAACTTAATCTGATTTACAATGGAATGCTGTTTTTGAAGGAACAAAAAACATAATTATAAGAAAGTAATCTTATGTAACTTTTGAATATTGCATATCCGTATTTTTGTAAATCAGTCAAAATCGGTATACGGTAGTTAATTTGTTGCAAATGTTAATAATGACGACAAATATTCAATACAATCGTGTTTTCATGTTTTTTGTCACAATTCTATTCAACCAAAACGATCCGTTCCCTCAAAATGCTTTATCACCGAGACATTATTTGTCTTGGAAACAAATCATAATCTTCTCTTTAAAATGACCTATAAAATGGAACATATCTTCGATATTTAACATATTTATCTAACGTAATGCATTTTCAGAGTATATGCGGTGGGTTAGTTGTACTGGTGGTAGGTTTGACAACTCTACTTCAAGCGACAACATTTGGAAGTCTGGATTCCAGTTCAGTTGGATTAGCTCTAACTTACGTGCTTATGGTATGTAGCACGCTTGTTAAAAATCACTTAACTGGATTCGTTCTAAAAGATCTCCACAAAAGAAAAAGTAACGTATGCGTTAAGTATGAGAAAAGCACCGACCATGGTCATACAAAACTGGACTGCTATATTCCTAGCAGTGTGCTCCGTTGATCATTAGAGTTAATACTCAGCTGAAACTAGATATTGTTATAAGTGCCACATATTTTTAAGGTATTGCCTACATAAATGGTTCCCAGGATAGCGGGGATTATACTAATATTTTAATGACAAACACAAATTTCTATATATTTAACTCTATTGAAATATTATGAAACTAATCCATTTTTGTAATGAATGAGAAAACAGGTCCTTTCTTAAACTTCTTTTTTAAATGTTCTTAGAAGTTAACATGTATTTTGTTTTGCAGGTATCAGTACAATTGTTCAACTTAGTGCGATTTGCCGCAGACACTGAGATGCAAATGAACCCCGTTGAACGTGTACAATACTATGCAGGTGTGCCTACAGAGCATTACGGAGGTTGGTTTAGCAGTTTTCTTTAAATCTAAGGATGTTCGTACAATCATCTTTTGCAGGTATCATCCAGGTCAATTTAATTGTGATTTGCCGCTGACATTAAAAATGCAAATGAATCGTGTACAATGATGTAAATGTGCGACAGAGCTTTATGGACTTTTGGTTTGGCAAATAGTGCATGGTAAATGGTTATGGTACTCTCGGGTTCAATTCCCCAGGAGGCGACTTGTTGAGTATTGGCTGGGGAGGCAGAATTTAAGTGGCAACATATAAACTCTGATTTCCACTCTCCCAGTGGTACATTTTAGATTGAGTATAAAATGAATCATGGGAGTATTCCGTCCTTCGAAGGTGAACTTAAGTCGTCGAGCCCAGTCCGTGTACAGAGGGACATACATCCGTCCAATGATGTTTGGATATTTGTAGCGCGCAACTGAGACGTTGTGCACTGCAAGGTTGCCGGCCTATAAACTAAATTGATTCTTACCCGTATAAACAGCAGCGATATGGATGGCGGAAACCTTCAAAATACGTCTAAGAATACGCCTAAGAATACGCCTAACCTTAGACGTCTAAGATGCAATCTTAGACGTCTAAGATGCAATCTTAGGCGTCTAAGAAATTCGCGGTAGACAAATCAACGAATCACAGGACCAGAAATCCCAAACAACCAATCATCTTAGGCGTATTCAATTATTGACCAATGAAATCTTAGACGCCTAAGATTTTACACGCCTAAGAATTCTTACACGTCTAAGATTGATATTTTAGTGATGGACGGTATCACCAATGTGATTTTCTCTGAGGACTTGCACAGCAAAATTGATTAATCGGTTTGATTTTGATATGATATGATGATGATGATGATGATTATGATGATGATGATGATGAAAATTAATACACAAACAACAAAGAGGAACAAACATGCCTAGCATATATTTATATACCTCCATGATTCTATTTTTAACATAGAAAATTTGACCTCTTGTCTTCTTGCACTTTGCAGACTGAAATTATGCATATCTGATCTCTTCAATTATAAAAGACGATTTGGCCTTGGCCCGGGGCCTTTGGTGGAAAATATGTCACACGCTGTTCGAATTATAAAGACATAGTTGGTTGACCTTAAATGTGTGTGCAGTAATAACTTGACCTCTGAACGTATTGGATATAAACGCATCATACCGTACACCGTCAGGTTAACTTTCTTGTTGAATGGAGGTATCGGGGTTTCTTAACTGTGTATTTTGGCTCAGTCATAGCATACGTGTTAAGAAAAAACATACGTGAAAAGTGAGCAGGGTGACACCATAGACACGTGCTCTTTGTTTAAACATTACAAGTAACATGAGTGACAAACATTAATGTTTCATATTGCTTGCAACCCCCCTCCCCAATCAATGTTGGAGCCAATACTAGTCCGTTCCTATCTTAGTATCAAAACAACATTGACTGGGTGGGTGCGGGGGGGTGACAATTTCATACTAAATTTAATCCCTCATCACTGCCATCATCAGCACCACCACGACTCTAATAATCATCTGACATCATTTGTATTATCCATCATCATCATCATCATCATCATCATCATCATCATCATCATCAACAACAACAACAACAACAACAACAACACCATCATCATTATCATCATCATTTACACTATGATAGCCACACAAATAGAAATCTTACATTAACTGCAAGTCATCAGAAAAACAAAATATTTAAAACAAATTAAAGTTTTATCAGTTTGCAACAACAACATCAACTGCTAGATTATGTTCAAATGAAAAAAAAAGCCTATTCTATAAAAATACATTGTTCCGCCTGAATTGTCAAAAAGTGGCTGTAAAGAACAAAACAATGGGCCATTGTGCCGAAAGGTGGGAGAACATGTACCCTATCCCCTCCCACCCCATCACCCATTTCTCTTTGGGATTGACGCGGGTGGCTATGAAGAGAAAAGGAGTTTTTAAAAACACACCATCCAGCCATTGTTCGAAATATTCTCTAACGCACAGCGTCCGTTGTACGTTTTGATCGAATTTGCGATACCGTCCATCACTAGTCACGGTCAAATGGTCAATCTTAGACGTGTAAGAATTCTTAGGCGTGTAAAATCTTAGGCGTCTAAGATTTCATTGGTCAATAATTGAATACGCCTAAGATGGTTGGTTGTTTGGGATTTCTAGTCCTGTGATTCGTTGATTTAAGTCTACCGCGAATTTCTTAGACGCCTAAGATTGCATCTTAGACGCCTAAGAATGCATCTTAGACGTCTAAGATTGCATCTTAGGCGTCTAAGGTTACGCGTATTCTTAGGCGTATTCTTAGGCGTATTTTGAAGGTTTCCGCCATCCATACAGCGATGTGATTTTAATGAATATCGCTTTAAAAACGGGTATTATGTAATCGTATCGGTACTGTTCAATTTATGATTGTTTGTGTTCACTGAAAGAATTTTGTTTAAAAAACAACAACAAAGCAACACCAAAATACAAACAAATAAAAGAAATTGTATTGAGTACTAGTCAATTTATGTTTGTTTGTTCGTTCGTTTATTTGTTGTGTGAAGGCAGTGAACCTCCATCTGATTGGCCTAGTCTTGGTGCAATTCAGATCGAGCACGTATCAGTACGTTATGATAAAACTCTGCCACCAGTGTTGCAAGATGTCACTGTATATGTACAACCAGGAGAAAAGGTAAGTATTGAAAAATGTTATTTCAAAGAAAATTTGGTTTCATTGAGGTATATTTACTAACTGAATACCGTGTACTCCTAAAATTGATCTATTTAAATTTTCCGGAAGTAAACGTGTCATATAATGCTTTTAATAACCAATAAAAAGATATCAGCTATATTATGTGAACCACCCTAAACTTGGGCGTATGTTGCAATTATGCTGGAATAACTTTTCGATATATCTTTAGCATGTATTATGTATGTTTGATATATTGTAAGCATGTCCCCTCTTGAAATTTGTGAATCAGGTCGGAATATGTGGCCGAACTGGAAGCGGGAAATCTTCACTAACGCTGTCGTTGTTGCGAATTATTGAGACATTCAAAGGTAAGTGGTTCAAATATCTAATGCTGTTATTGTTACATTTAAATATTCGTAAAATAAAGAAGTTTATAAATTACATCTTTAGATATAATGTTAATTACCAGAAAGAATGCTTTCTTTTTTGTTGCTTTCACGCAGGTAAAATAATCATCGATGGTGAAAACATAGCTTTAATGCCTCTGACGACTCTAAGACAGAGAATGTCAATTATACCACAAGATCCGATACTATTTACAGGAACAATAAGGTAGTATAATAAGTCCCTTTTGTATTGTTCTTGCTACAGAGGGCGTCTGATTTTTTCAGTGAAAACTGTTTTTGCCTTGCACATTGTCGCCACTCGCGTCTACAATTCGCGTTCAATTTTTAACAGTATAGATAGGGACGATACTCTGTTATTAAGCATAATGCAAAAATCACGATCATTAGTCTTTCTTTCTCCCCGTTTATTCTTGATTGTAGCTGGCACCGATTCAAACTTGAAACTTTCTTGCGCATGGTGTCATTTTGGCTTAACAGCCCGCGGGATTGGGTTGATTTTAGTCCGGATCCCATCAAATTCTAATTTGTTGTAAATGTGAAAGTCAGTTTTAGGGTGTCATAATAAGGGGGAAATTGTTATGAAACTCTTCATATAAAGTCTCGTAAGGGGAAGAAAATTGTGTTCTTTATGTGATCTCTACTTCCGATTCCGTACCTAAGACAGATAGTCCATACAGGACCAACGCAATATTTAGCACCATAATCAACGCCGTCAGGCGTTGGTCCTTATAGATCCGACATATCCTCCCTTGGAAAGTCAAGGGAAATGTCAAACTGACTAACCACGCCTACTGACAGCTACCGACGATTTTTAGCCAATCAGATTAGACTTGCCTTCCACCTGCCAACTACTAGCTTCCAGCTTTGGATTAACACCACTATTGCGTAACAATATCGATAATTATATCCATTCATTCATTCAATTTATTTATATCCACTCCGATTGCGATCAATATTCATCATCCACTAATGAGCTTTGATCTGATTTTACTTCTTCACATGGTTACCAAACCCGTGAGTTTGTAGCCAATTGGGCAACTTTTAAAGATTTTCCCCGCGACTTTTGACAATACCTGTCCCATAGAAACCAATGGTTAAGAAAACAATTGGGCAACTTTTCAACATTGGCTCCCGCAACTTCGGTAGTTTACTGTCCGGCATAGAAATCAATGGTTAAAGACCCATCCAGTTGACCAGGCAAACTTACAAGGGCAACCCAATTAAGTAGGCTTAAAATATAATCAAGTCAATGTTCACCTCTACACCACCAAACTTTACACAACTCCCAACTTAATATGTTTTCCAGATATTTGGAACAGCCTTTAAGATAAAAATTGGGCGACTTTTCGATTATTTGACCCGCGGTTCGGGCTGAATTGTTCTTTTTCAAGTTCTTCACTTTGAAGGTCGTGCATATTATACAGGTCTTTTGGTTTGGCCATCGTTTCATTTTATCATTAGGCATCAGTTATTATTATTTTTACAATAATTTTACAATAAACAGTGTGCACAGCGCAAAATTCTTTAACTGAGTAATAGCAGAGTAACAGGTAGAGCTCAGTAACAGTTAGATGACTCAGTTTGCCATTTTGCCCTCTTTTTTGCTGGCATGTGTTTCACAAATTGTCATCAAAATCGAAACTTATTACCTTCGTTATTATAACCATAGATAGTCTCCTTCACTATCTATGTTATAACATCCAAAAGGCAGGACAACAATGACACGATAATTCCGCAAAAATATGCATCTTCGACCCTCCTTTTCTAAAATTGTCTGACTGATTCGACCCCGGAGAATCAGAGTTAAAATCTATAGACAAAAAGGCCCGTAGGTGAAGAAGGGGGGGGGGGATTTGATGCAAAAAGTGGTCTACATCCACCTGAAAAATGATTGAACAGTTGAGCAAAAAAAGTGGTCCATTTGTTAATTTCAAAAGTGGTCTACATCCACCTGCAAAAATGATTGAACATTTGAGCAAAAAAAGTGGTCCATTTGTTCATTTTTTTTACATTGGACCTTGTATATTTTTCATCCAAGAAGTCAGTGCACTTTTTGTCGATGGGGGAAGGGGGGTTGCGTCGCACCACCCGCATCACTGAAACACAAAATGTTCACTGTAAAAACTGTGTTTAGCGATTAAACACTTTTCTAAACACAATTTTGCCACCACTTTGTAAACAAAAGCTAAACATCGTGTGTCAAATTTCTCAACATTGGTCAATGATGATGTTTAATTTCTAAACATATGACATCCATATTCTAAACATAACGTTTCTAAACACATTCTTGCCACCACTTTCTAAACACTGTTTTTACAGTGTATACAACATATAGTGTGTTATGTTAATAATATGCTGAATCATTGCTCTATTTACACACTACAAGGCCTATCGTGCTTAAATATAAACATTTTGATCTAGTGTCTGGTCTTTTGGTGGATTTGAGCCTCGCCTCACACACCGACATCGCCCGGTTAATTACATTATACAGCAAGATACACTGAAATGAATACACGGGATCGATACACGTGGATGTGCTATGCACGATTGGTATTCAGACGATAAATCTTTGGATACCGGGTTTGAAAATGATGAATATCTCCCGTAAATGATTTCGTATAAAGAAACCAGATGTGGTTCCTTGCACTTGAATATATATTTTTAACAGATATGATAGTCGCTGGCTTGCGCTTTGAGATACTAGCTTGCGTCTTGAGTCAAAAACTGACAATAATTTTGCTTTATATGTGCCGAATTATATAGCGCAGTGTATAGGCCAATCGTGAAGGTAGTCTAAAACCATATGACCTATGGTGTACCATGCTTGACTAACACACAGCGAGGACAGTAACCGGGCTAATCGGGGCTATTGTCAGTAGCCTTAGTCAGATGCATACTGCAGTTACTGTCCGTTTTCCTATACACAATACACAGTGCTCTTTCCCATTGACGCGTGACCTTTACAAATAGCCCTACGTTAACAGTATGGGGATATGACTAGTTAACGTTGCTGTGTGAAAAATAACCGGCCAATATTAAAAGTACTCTTCTAAAGTTCTAGAAAATATAGTTTTTAACATGTCCTAAATTTTTAGCTAATTTAGATGTTTGGAAATATTCGTACTTTGGTGTTTTAGTTAATGTTATAGGTAATAGTACATTGCCTAGTTAACGTCGCTGTGTGAAAAATAACCGGCCAATATTAAAAGTACTCTTCTAAAATTCTAGACAATATAGTTTTGTAACATGTCCTAAATTTTTAGCTAATTTAGGTGTTTGGAGAGGGTCGTACTTCTGTGTTTTAGGAAGGACATGTAAACGACAGATAACACCAAAAATATGAAGAAATTATTTCCAAACCATGTTAAGTCAAAAATCATTATGTTGCTCATTTTCAAGAATGCTGGTTTACAAAAAGCACGCCATTGTCTGGTTTCGTGAACAAAGCCACACATAACATTGTTTCCTTTCGTTTCCTTTATAATCGGTTACCCAACTGAAGCTATGAATACCAGCTTTATTGCGATATCGCACATGAAAACAGTCACTTGTGCACAACCAGAGAAGATCCGATTTAATCAGTTGAGCTGTTTCAATGAGTGTTATCTTGGTTTAATAGCTTTTAATGGGGTTAAGTCCTGCAAAGGTCGAGATGAATTCTACTGTAGACATGACTGCATCATGGTCCTTCGGCTCTTATGCGACACAAAACTATTAAACAGGTCGATATAAAATGGCTATGCGTGGCGGTGGATTTAACCTACCATGGCGATTTCTGCCATGAAGATATCGGGGCGATGACACTGTGCCTCATACAGACAGACGGCTGCCAAAAATTGATAAGCGAGGAAAGAATCGCAATTTCAACAGAGGCCATCTTAACTTTTGTCTTGTCTTTCCTTGTCTTGTCTTGTTTGTAACTTTGAAATAAAAACAAAGACCAGGAAAGTATTGCAACGAAGAGCCGCACACCGACACCGCCTGGCTAATAATTATTTGGTGGAGCAGGGACACTAAAATGAATACATGGGATCGATACACGTGAATTGCTATGCACGATTTTGATATCAGACGAAAATCTTCGAATACTGGGTTAGAAATTGATGAATATCTCCCGCAAATGAATTTTCTCAAGAAACCAGATGTGGTCTCGTACACACGAAAATACGTGTTGAACAGATATGATAGTCGCTAGAATGCGCTTTGAAAATTGGCCGTGCGCTTTGAAGTCAAAATCTGACCATTTTATATTGCGTTGGTCCTGTAATACCCTGTGTGGACTACAGCGTGTAGTACAGCTGCACTCACTGTAGGCAGTATAAAAGTCGATGACCATTGACCTCAATGGGGTATACAAGCTTATTCACGCACAACCAAGATCAATTACCCGGCTATTGTGAGTAGCCTTAGTTATGTCCCTCGACTAATTATTAGTTCTAAAGAGCTTTAAAGGTTTGAACCAAATGGCTAATCGTGGCTGTGGATTCAACCTACCATGGCGATTCCTGCCATGAAGATATATAGGGTCGATGACACTGTGAACCGTTGCCACGGCTCCGTTAATGCCCCTCGGTTAAAACGTGAACACCGTGTTGATTTTTACATACATAGGCCTACTATACTACATACATACTACAACATTTATAAAGCGCCTTTTCAAGAAAGTTTCAAAGCGCTGGTAAGCAAAACACAAAAGATCAAAAATATAAACATTAAGCAATAATTGAATATAACAATGGTTATTTTACTCACTTGGTTATTTCCAGTTGGATTTTAATAAATCAAATTTCGGTTCCAAATAAACGGTGTATATAGCAACAGTGGCGTAGCTAGGGGTTGTGGCGCCCAGGGCTATGGATGCATAATGGCGCCCTAACCAATTCTTGAAAATTTTGCACAAATCATAGGGCATATCACTCATTAATTTTGGTTAGGGCTATAATGAAGTTGAATATCGGTCTTAAATTGATCTTTCCAATGATTTTGTGCTGAAATGCGCGCAAATTTGGCCTTTCGTCGCTATGAGGGGGCAGAATCGATGCTGAATAAGTCAATTCGGCGCCCCTAAGGGTTGCGCCCAGGGCACGTGCCCCCTCCGCCCCTCCTCCCCCCTCGCTACGCCAATCTTCCAAATTAAAATAATGTTATTTTGGTTTTAATAATGTTATCATGGCTAGTGACCATGGTAAAAAAAAAAAGGTAAGAAAAAGGAAAAAGAAAACAAACCTAGAATCATACAAATGACTTTTTATGAACACCGATAGGCCTATAGCAAAAAATTAAACTCGATAGCTCGATTTACACTGGTGAGCGACCTCAAAAGTTTGTATTGCTTTGATCTTGCTTCTCAAAATCAATCGATTGAGATACCTAGCACTTGAGATGGCTTGAGAGTCCCAGTTATATAATAGATGTGGTTAAATGATGGCCCAAATTATGGGCGGGGCAATTTTCCATATTCGGATTCATGACGTGGCTCATCAACTGGTTTCGTGTGGTCACTGTTTATTATAATGAGAGTGCACTGCTGGGGGTAGCGCACGGATCTATAAGGACCAACGCCTGACGGCGTTGATAATAGTGCTAATTATTGCTTTGGTCCTGTATGGACTAAAGACAGATAATACTAATGTACTAATGTTTCCTGTTTGCCAAGTAATTAACATACCTCAATCCTTATCCTTTGGTTAGACTAAACTGGGAATGGTAAAGGCCAAATATAAATATTTGACAATTGCTAGGAAATAAGAGTTACATTCGGTTCGTCCCATTTGCTTTTCGCAAAGTAGGTCTACTTGGAATTTCATAGCCTTTTGATGTATTATTGTGTGAGCTTTTACAGCATGGAATCATGTGAAATGTATATTGTAGCAATTAGTGGTAGGTTATTTCATAGTTTGACTAGACTGTCATGGGTATGGGACCAAGACCTATAAGAACGATATATACCGCAGTTACGTCGACTTCTACATGTTTCATGCAATGACAATTACCCAAACATATAGACTGTCCATATTATGTTTTCTATAGTACTCATTTTGATTTAAGGCCATATTATAGCATTTTCTGAGGATGAGGAGAACGCCCACAATATTTTTTCAAAATTCTGTTTTTTACATGATTATATTGTACTTTATTCAACTAACATACCCTGCAAAAACCAAGACTCTGGGTGCTGTAGTTTTGTCAAGATCTGAGATTTTGAATAAAACGCTGGAACCGTCGTTTTATTATTACGATGGAAATATTAGTCGAACGCGTACATGATGTTGATAACACTGAGTACGTACATGGCGTGCGGGACGGATATGCACATCAAAGGATAGTACCGTAACATAACCGATGGAGTGATACACATTGGCAACATCAGCGCTGGTAGTAAATTTGAATTTTCTTTGCTTTACCTCAGTTGTTCGGCTCAAAATTATAAAGGGACATATCTGATAAAAAAAAGCTAACATTTTATGGCAAAGAAATACTAATATAGTTTGTATGGAAATGTTATATTATGGCTTTAACTTTCTACACAGGACAAATTTGGACCCAAATAGTAGCAAATCGGATAAGGAATTATGGAATGCACTAGAAATAGCACAACTCAAGCCTATCGTTTCTGAATTCGACCTTGGCCTGGGTAAGGCTCTAAATTGACCATTAAATGTCTTCCTGCATTATTCCAAAAATAGTTTTATTTGCGTTCAAAACAGTAGTATCAAGATTTTACGCAACACATTTCATAATTATAATTATTTGGATAGACCTAAACTGGTAATACATTGTAAGATTGAAATTTTAATATTTTGAAACTTACTTGGAAAAGGGCACAAAAGAATACAATTGGGTATTTTTATATGATGTGACAATTAACTAATACTTAATATCAGCATAAGTTTAATATCAGCATTTGCACTCTGGATTTAGCAAACACTTTTTTTTTCTATTTTAAATTTAACATAGAATATAGTAAGATAAAGAGTCAATACTCACAATGAAAAGTGGCGAAAGTGCATTTTAATATTTGACCAACATTCTAGAAATAGCCAGTGTGAGTAGAATATCTGTTTCTGGAAAGAAATATTTCACTTTTAATTTAAGAATGATACACTTAAATTTTATATTTCTAGACACTCCCGTATCAGAAGGTGGTGAAAATTTCAGCGTTGGTCAACGTCAACTATTTTGTTTAGCTCGAGCTTTTCTCCGGAATTCCCGCGTACTTATCATGGACGAAGCCACGGCCTCCATTGACTACAACACGGTATTATAAATGCGGGGTTTCTTTTAAATATATTTTTGGCATAAAATAATTCACATGACCTAGAGACCCAGAGAAGATCTTCTATGCCTGACCATGTAGTTATGATTTTGGCAGAATGCCGAGGAACGATTTGTGTGTTTGATAAACTCATGTTAGGCATGAATTATTTTGAATTAGAGATCAGGGATTAGACGGTGCGGTACTATACCAAATCACTACGCAAAAGGTGCTAATGGTAATGAGTTCAGGTTAAAAGTAAGACAATGTGGTGTCCTTAGGGACTGCTAGCATCTTAACCACTAAAAAAGAAATTATACAAATCAATTTCACATGAAAGCAAGTTTTAAAGTTCACTAAAATGGTGGATAATTAAATAAATTATTATATTGTTATTCTTTTCAATTCAATTAATTCAGGAGAAGTTACTGCAAGAAGTTGTTGCCTCCGCTTTCGAGGACAAAACTGTGCTGACAATTGCTGTAAGTTTGGCAAGAATTGTCGTGCCACTAGGGTAACCCCCTAGAAACCTAGTTATTATTATTAAAATATTATTATTATTATTATTATTATTATTATTATTATTATTATTATTATTATTATTATTATTATTATTATTATTATTATTATTATTCGTTTTTCTTTCAGCACCGAGTGTCCACCATACGCGAATCAGACACAATATGGGTTTTAAGTAATGGTGAGCTCATTGAATGCGACAGCCCTGGAAATTTACTTGCGAGAGAAAGTTCCGAGTTCTACTCCATGGTTCAAGCTAATAAATAAGCTTATGATATAGTCTATGTGTTGGTTAATGTTAATCTTGCAGTGTTCGTACTTAAGGGGTGGGGTATGAACGTTTGGACAGTATTTATTGTGGGACATAAGAGCACATCAGACATATCGAATTGCATTCTGAATACGAAGAATGTCCTTCTAATATCAAATAATTTTGATTTTTTGAAATTCGCAATGTAATACACATTTTATGGCATTTTGATATTTAACAGTACTCGAAGTTAACTTTATAAATCTGATGATTTATACTTAAAGGTGGGATGAAAATCCGACGATCAATTGAAACTTTTGACCTTTCGTATTGAAGATATGGATTTTTTCCCCAAAACACCAAAAAAATTAGGTCTTTTTGGGAAAAAATCCATATTTTCAATATGAAAGGTCAAAATTTTCAATTGATCGTCGGCTTTTCCTCCCAGCTACATACACTTTAAAAATATGTCATTAGATTTATAAAATTTACCTCGAGGACTGTTATATATCAAAAATGTGAAAAATATCAAATTTTAATAATTTGTCATAAAATTTGTATTATATCGTAAATTTCAAAAAATGAAAATTATTTGATATCATAAAGAAATTCTTCGTATTCAGAATGCAATTCGATATGTCTGATGTGCTCTCATGTCCCACAAAAAATACTGTCGAAACGCTCAAAACGCTCATTCCAGCTCCCTGAATAATTTTACATCAAATACACTGCGGCAAATGATTCTGTCAGTACTATTGTATAGACCCAGTTTGTAAAATAGCGCCCGTCCACAGGTCCACGACGGACTATTTTGTCATTGGACGACGGACACCTTGAAAATGTTCCCAATATTATTAGTGGCGTACCGACTGTCGAAATGCCGGGACAAATTGTTGATGTTCATCTTCCATTTTGACACACCTACCAAAAGAGAAACATTATGTAAAAATAAGCAATGCTAGCAACAACTTGGTGTAAATGTCATAAGTCAAAGAAAGGGGGTTCAATCAAAACTTACGAAAGGTATGTTACATATAAATTTATTCCGCACAATTTGATACCTCATTTGTCCAAATCGACGCAGAATTGGTGACACAAATCCACAATGACCTTTTGAATGCAATCACCTCAATTTAAAAAAACAATTAAAGCATGAGGGGCTTAGATTCCTATCAAAGTCAAAGTCATACTGTTTAGAGAAATTTTGGTTCCTTAAGCTATATGCATGTTTTCCCTATATGCCTTCTTAATGCTACACGATGTATTGTTGGTCGAAGCAGCCCAAAATAATTATCATTATCTAAATCAATGTATTATTGAAAATTGACGTGTTGGAAAAAGTTCATTCTACTAAACGTATACTTTGAAAACCTGCTTGATTTATATTGTTGTTAATGAGTTATGTACGTTTTACGAAAGAACCACAGGACCTACAAAAGTATAAATGTGATATTTGAATTCTTCTACACACTCGCTATGAAATTAGCAATGAAATTTTTGCCAAAGCTCACTACCATTGTCTGAAAATGAGCGATGGATGTTAAATGGCATGTTAGATGCTGGAATGTCAGTCAGTGAGGCGGCGAGGCAGTTAGGGGTAACAAGGAAGGTGGTCGGAAAGAAGAGAAACTGACGGCAACAGGGTGCTGATCATCCCAGTCACGGCCAATGGTGACCTCAGTCAATCAAGACGCTTCGATAGCAAACAAAGTGGAGGGGAACAGGAAGGTCACAGGTGAAATGAGAGCATGCGCCGCAGATGTCTGGCACTGGCAGTCATTGATGCAGCAGGAAAGCAGGAAAGCAGGAAAACCACATCAATATGAATTACTGCAACTTTAAAATCCTGGATAGGTGTATTTAGAAGGTCATTGTGTCATCAATTCTGGACAAATGAGGCATCAAACTGCGGAATAAGTTTATCTATAACATAGGCCTAATTTAAGACCCCGTTTTTGACTTATGAACCAAAACTCTTTTTGGGATGGGTTTATATTTTAAAAAATAAAACGTTTGTCTAGTATGATTTGTATAATTAATTATTTCCTCTGAATGACAATGATTTTAAACATTTTCTACGTACGGAGAAATAAAGCAAGAAAGATGCCAATAAATAAAGTGTGCAGTATTTTAGGTCATTAAACTATTGACCTATTAAGAAAGAAACGATTTACATGTAGTTAAAGGTCATGTCTATTGCATATACTAGACTTCTCCGTAGTCCACTTGCCCATTGTGCATATTCTGGCTATTGCATTTAAGCTTAAAACTCTGATTTAATTAATTTGTGCATAATTGATAGATTTTCACATCTGATCTTTAGTTCAGTCACCGTACTCCCTCTGTTTGTTACCTTTAATCGGGCCTTCGCGAATAAACTGTTAGATTCCAAAATCAGAATTGTTCAGTATTAAAGTGAGTCTGAAGTGAGCCATTATTCAAGAATACTTACTTTTACTGTAACTAACTCTTTATGACCATTTTACTATTAATTTTAATACACATCAGTATACTTTTGAGCTCCAACGGATGCGTTCATCATGATTTAATAAAAATAACATATTAAATATGTTTTGGCAGGTCGAAGGGGGGGGGGTCAAACGATGTTTGGCAGGTCGAAAAGGGGGTGGGGGGCAAGCGATTTTGTTGCATAGATATTTTGGGCACCATTTCTATATTACGCCCTAAAAAGGTGTAGGAAAACATTGGGAAAACATTAGGAACACGTTCAAATATGCAAAATTTCCTGTTCGCTGCGTTCGCATTTAAGGTTTTAAATTCTTGTTCCCCAAAATCTTAGTGTGGCACGACGAAAGGGGGGAAGAGGTTTTTGGCACGTCAAAGGGGGGGCAAAGATTTTTGGCACAGCCAAAGGGGGGAACGATTTTTGGTAGACCTCTTTGGGAATTCACCACCCCGGGGTACACATTATTATTGTACAAACCCTAACATTGCTCTAAAATATTTTTTATTTTTTAGTCCAAATTTTTCTTATCAAGTTGATATAGCCTACATATGAATTGTAATATCACAATTTACTAATATATAATAAAGCAGCGGCCTGAATGTGTAAAAACCATTAAGTATGTCATTCTTGATTCAGATTTTTTTTCTGATAAAAACAGTATACGTTCTGTGCATTGAGAGTGTTGACATTTCAAGACAACACACTATTTTCTAGGTCAAATCTGTCTCGTTCGAAGGAACTCGCCTCTTACAATTGGTTTTTGCAGGATATCAATTTAAAAGACTTATTTTCTCAAAAAAGGAGTAATTTTCAGCTATTTTCATTGTCCTCATAAACTCAATTTCCCCGGGAAAATTTGTGGTCAATTTTTTCAACCCCCCCCCCCCTTTTTGCATCAGCCATCCCCCTCCCCTAATGCTGGTTTCATACTTTCCTACCGCTTGCCGCTTTGCCGGTCTGAAGATGATTTTACTTCACTGCGCAGTCGCACCAGAAAAGCTCAGAAACGCTAGCGGTGACCAGCGGCAAGCCGATATATAGATCACTCCACCGCTTTGCCGCGGCGGTAGCACCGCTGGAAGGAATTCAAATCAACTCGGAGCGGTGCCGCTCTGACGTATGAAAACAAAATACGATTTTGGAGCGGTGCTGAGCGGCAAGAGTGGCTTTCAGAGTCATGCCACCGCAGTGCCGCTCAGCGGTGTGCCCGCTCCGTTTGCAAACAAGTGCAAGCGGCATGATGAAGCGTCACGCCACTCAGCGGCAAGCGGCAGTATGAAACCAGCATAACAAGTGTTTGTGAACGGTCCCTAAAGCCGTACTTCGTGATCCACAGCCTCATCCACCCAACTTACTCCAAAAAAGGTGAGATTTTTTTATACCATCATAAACCACTGACTACGGTACGTAAGCTTTCTTGTAGATTCGGTCGATTGACAAAGGTATCGTTCAATCCGTATCGTTTAATTCTTTTAAAGGGAATCATAATTTATCTATAGTCTCTGACTGACGTATGTGACCCGGTGCTGCGTGCAAAACCACACAAGTATGAAGTTGATGCAAAACTACATACTTCAGCAAAATATGTATTTTATAGTCACGGACGGACCATATTCGATATCAAGGGGGGCTAGGCAGCCTAGTTGGGGTCGTGACAATTTTTTTCAGCACCGGTGAAGCAAAACCATTTTTAGCACCTCGATGAAGCAACAAAAAAAACCCACGAATTCAAAGCCATTCTGGTTACAAGTACATTGGACATAGTGCAGTTTTGTCCACTGCAAATTCACCGTGACCTTTTCAGCCATCAACCTGCTTAGTGAAGACATGGAAATTATAGTATTTACATGGTGAAGATTAAACCGAAATATGCAGTACTAAACAATAATAGTAATCGATTGTCCAATGCACATTTCTTACCACGTGATAATATTAATCCATTGAGCGATCGAATTGTCTGCTACGGTCGACTAATCCAATCGATAATGACGCTATTGACATGTACGGGTGGAGCTGACTGAGTTTTGGAGATTTTTCACTGGTTTGCTATCATTTACTCATCAAGGCGCTCCAACGTTATTATAAGGACTATGCTATTAAGATTGACATGTAGACAATAAACCATACTTGATTGACAGAAAGTATTAAATTAGCTTAAATTTGTACCTATTACGGTTTGGTGGCACTTCTCTTCCAAACGCGACCAAGTCAGGGCGGCCCGGTGAAGCAAAATATGCATTGGATTAACACGGGAGTTTGGATAAGATTGTAGATTTCCTTTCTCATACAAATGCATGCTCCCCCGTTATTAAAGCTTGTACCGGATTAAAAATTCAGATATTTTGAAAAGAATAAGTAATTGAAACATAGAGCAAGTACTAATAGCTACTAATCAGAGCTTTTATACCGTTTTTGATATGACGCAAACTAGCCTCATCTCCTGGCCCACAGCACAGCAGCGCTACTAGTACGGGTCAATTACCTATGTGAGTGCCCCTGTGGTGTGTGCATACATGCATGTAGTTAACAATAACTGCATGATGGCGTTGAAGAACTGTGTCCTGCAGGTAGAGCATGATTGAGAAAATACTAAGGTTAAAACCACAAAAAGGAGGCCATATTTTGTGAATATTTTCAGGTCAATGTTATTAGAGGTCACTACCACACGGCCAGTAAATAATAGACATGACCGTTTCCAAAGGCCCCATATGCACATTGCATTGTCAGTTTCCTCAAAAATTCTTTTATAAGTGGCCTATAAAAATTGTTTTATTGGCGTAACTAAAATTAGGTCCAACCCTAGATTGCCAAAAAATGTATTTATTAATTTTAAAAAAAATTGTCATTAGGGAGTGTTCATAAATACTTTGGTAGGGGGGCTGGAAAATATGTAGGGGGGTCATAAAATTTTAGGACTTCTGAATAGGGGGGGTTAAAAAGTTTTGGGTGTATGAACAGGGGGGTTAAAAGTTTTGGGGCACGTAGAGGGGGGGGGATGTAAAAACTTTAGTAACATTAGTCCTGAAGCACAAAATATAAAATAGCCTGACATTTTTTCCCGCGCTACGCGCCCAAATGTTCCAGTAAGACCAGAACAAAAGTTCATTCTAGGTAAGGGTATTTGATCGGGCCCTTTATGTATTTTGATAAGTCATTCAATAGTCAAAGATATATAAGTATGAAATGTTAAAAAATTGTCTTGTTGTCTATAACTTAATTTTGAGGTTTGTGTCAGTTCCTTCTGGTCTGCTCTTTAAATCACTAAAAAGATGCAATATCTTTGTTCTTCTCCCGGGGTTCTTCTTTAGTGTTGACAATTTTTACAATGATGTTTCATGCAGTACAGATTATTAATTTATTATCACTATATACTAAATCATGTTGCATTACAATCACAGGCAGAGGAAGCTTAGAGAACCGGGTTACACATTTCCACCCCCTAATTTTTCCACGGGGGACATCCTCCTAAAATTCATAGTCTTGAGAAAAAAAAGCACTGTGTTTTGGGCTCAAATAGGCTAACATTGCAAAATTGTGCGCTTCGCGATCATGCGAACTGGCCCATCAAATAGCAAAATACACCCGATGATTTCGGCAGTAGCGTAGCCAGGGGGCAGGGGGGAAAGTGCCCCCATCCATGACAAAGACGAAAGAAATTGTCTCCTGACAAAAAATGAAAGATAAAATCTGGAGAGCAAAGGAAAAAAAAGGGGAAAGGGGTCCTTTTCCACCCCGATCATGGGCCAAAATACAAAATGTTTGCGCACTGTGTGCGCACATTATCACAATAAAGGCATTTTCATTTCCATCATGGGCGAAAATAGTGTAAAACACAAAATTTTTGCACGCTACACGCACACATCGTCCTAATAAAGCCTTTTTTGGAAGCTCAAATACATGAAATGCTCAAATACAGTCTCTCTAAAAAACAAAACCAGTATATGTATTAATTTATTTGCAACTGCAATTTTTTTTGTCAACTGTGCCCCCAAAATTTTATTCCCCCCCCCCCAGTTCCAGTAAAACCAGAACAAAATATTCTCGTCCCCCGACCCCCTAAATTTCAATGCTTCCATCGCCACTGATTCCAATCATATTATGGATGGTTTTTTATTACTGGGTTGCATAAAACATACTTACAGCTGTATGAGGTACTTTACAAAATGATAAAACATTTCCACAATTTCACATATTTTATATCAATGACATGGACGAACAATTTCATTGCACATCAATACAAATTTTAGTATCATTAATATGTTTCCTCTGTCCTTTGATGTAGAATGGTACATTAAAATGAGGGGGGGGGGGTCAAAATAGTTTTGAACCTAATATGAGGGGGGGTCAAAAAAGTTTAAGGTCCATTAAGAGGGGGGGGGCAAAAAAGTTTTGGGTTCACGAAGAGGGGGGGTTAAAAAAATTTTTGACATGAAAAAAAATATTTTCCAGCCCCCCCCCCCACCAAAGTATTTTTGAACACTCCCTTAACAAAAGAAGAACTAGAGCTAATTGCGCATACACATATACGCGACCTTAGCAATAGCTAATTAACTAGGCCTATGGCTAATTAGCCCATCAGTAGTATAATATGCTGATTTTACTGAGAGGTCTTTTTTGAAATGCACTGTAATTTGAAATTGACCATAGGGACAATGGGAGCAAGGTTAATTTGTAAGCTCACCTATAGCATATGTGAGTTCAAAAGGTCCAGCAGTTTGGTGTAATTCATTGGAATATACATGAATAACTACAACAGAAGTTTGTAGTATCATATAATTAGACCAAGTAAAATAAAAAACATGTTTCAAGTCCAGGTTTTTGTAAAAAAGGAGGAAGAGGGGGCTTTTTATTTTATATTTTCATGGCAAAATCGGTGTGATTACCCATCATTTGAGCTGTTTTAAGCATACACAATAATGCCTGGAAAAAGGAGGAGGCCTCTTTTTATTTTTGTTCTGAGGATATAGGCCGGCCCCTCTCATTTTCATAAAACCTTCCAAAAGTGTTTCTTGTATATTAGCAAGGCTTAAGAAATATTTCTGCTTCCAAGATATATTTTTTGAAAAGTTATAACTGAATAAATATATAATTGAAGAAACCTCAAAAAGGAAGCGGGTGGGTACGTGAAACATGTTTATTTTTTTTATTTGACCTTATAATTATTAATTATATTACATAATTATTTTCCATAGTTGTGAAATCATTTTGTTAACCAAAAATTATTCAATATTCATGTAAATATTTCTGTGCAACTTTGGTCATGCGCTATTGGAGTGCGACTTCCTAAGGTATTTTTCTACATACCGGAAGTAATATCTGCATGACCTTTGACCCCAATGACCTTGGACCCCAATGGATGAATACAATGTGTAATGTTATCATGCTATATTATAATTTGTGGAATGACTTAGCATTTTTAGTAACAGAACAGAAAATCAGCATCAGCCATAATGACCTTCGTATGACCTTTGACCTCAAGGCTAATGCATGCGTCAAGTGACATCATCTTGCGGTGTAATTTGTGTAAGGAGTAGCAGTTTTAGGAAAAAATAACAGGAAATAACATTTTCGGCCATAATGACCTTTCCATAACCTTTGACCTTGAGTTGGTCACGTGACATTTGTGCCACCAGCTATTGGTCCTGATGACCAAGTAACATTGTTGTACCATATATATTTGCGACAGCAGCAGCATTTTAGGGTATTTTGTCATATACCGGAAGTATCCCCTTAATGACCTTTGACCCCAATTCTGAACATTAACCTTTAGACACTGGGTATAGCTGATGCATGTACCCAAGTGCCATCATCGTGCTGTATAATTTGTGGAAGAAGTAGCATTTTTAGTGAAATCACGTTTTTGGCCATTGACAGGAAGTGGATGACCTTTGACCTGAAGTTGATCATGTTTCATTTGTCCCCCCACCCAATGGTCCTAATAACCAACTATGGTCAACATGGCTCAAAGCATATGGCTACGGTGGCTCATTATAAGATTGACAGAAAGAAAGAAAGAAAGAAAGAAAGAAAGAAAGAAACAAAGAACTTGACAGAAACAGACCTTAGCAATTTTGCAAATTGCTAAGGAACAATTTTGCAAATTGCTAAGGAAAAACGATCCAAGGCCTAAATGCAACAGCTTTAAAAGTTGCATTGGTAACATTTTATGCAGAGAAGGTCCTTGAACATGTTGAATATATACTAAAAAAAATAAATCCCTACCTACCTACCCTATTTTTGTTATGTTCATTACGTTTGGGAATTGGAAAGAACCTTCTGTTAAATCATGCATGACTCAATTACAAATCTCTACATCCCTTTCTTCTTGTCTATTGATATTTTGAATAGTGTTTATCTTTCCCTAATAGATAGCGCCCTGATCGATTCTTCCTGCATATCAATATGCTTCATTTACATTACATTACAGAGATCGGACACTAATCCCTACCATAACAAACCATGTATAGACTCTACATGCAAATACAGGTGATATAACAGGTCTATATTACAGGATTAGATTAGTAAACTATGATCTATTTGCAAGTATTATATTGATTGAGCAGGAAAGATTTGATACTATTTTTTTGTATAGTAGTCTAGTTGCCGGCGTGCGTTATTTCTTTCTGCAACCATAATGGGCCACAATGCGATAACACATAGTACATACATGTAATTAATAGGCCTATGAGGCTAGATATAACACGAGTTTATTACCATTAATATTTCCTCTTACTTAATAAAATAAAAAGAAATCGATAGAATTAAAATTCTATAACGGTTTACCTGGGGTTCGAACCCACAACCTTTGTATCCATAGTCTAATGCCTACACGACTGTGCTATGATTCGTTGTGCCAGAAAGGTGTTTGTTTATGATACTTATTGATTACGGAATAAACTGCATACACACAATATACTATTACTAGTATAATAAATACGAATATAATCCTAACCCTAACCCTAATCCCTAACCCTAACCCTAACCCTTACCCTAACCCTAACCCTAATCCCTAACCCTAACCCTAACCCCTAACCCCTAACCCTAACCATAAGACCCTAACCCTAAGACCCTAACCCTGACAATAATGAACCTTGCCTCGGACTATGCGGTTAGTGATATATTGCGGCCCATTATGGTTGCAGAAAGAAATTATTTATGTCCTCTTTTGCACAATTACTGTATTTTTGTGGGACCTGAATTTTAAATTTTTATGATGATGACATAGACTCGCTTGCCAGTCCTATATACGCCGTACCTATGTATATTGAGGACTGGCTTACGCCATTTTGGATGTCAATGGGAAATACACACTTAACGATTTGCGCCGGTTAGAAACTTGAAAAAAAATCTTTAAAATTTCATCAATGTATATAAATGTGGTACCAACTGTATTGTGCTTGATAATTTAAGACTCGGTTGAAACAAAATTAAGGATCGAAAGCATTTAAGTGTCCAAAAAGGCAAAATTATCGTCAAAGTTCTGCCGAAATCGGCACCCTTGCGAAGGGTTCAGAATTCGAATCGGGAACGAAAATATCCGATCTTTGCGATCAAAAACACAAAATTACAACTTTAAACATACTATTGGCAAAAGACATTATTACCAAACAATATAGAATAGAAAATTTGACATCATTTTCTCAAAATATTGAAAAAATTTGCTCACTAGACATCGAAAAAGTACGCAATCCAATTCCCGTTCAAACGCGTGGGAAACTGAAAGTGCATAATCGTGACTAATGATGACATGTATGATGCAAACTCATAGGTGTTGTGCGTTTGGCAAGTTGGGAGGGGTGGGGGTTCAAAATGACCCCATAGGATTATAAAATTGCTCAAATACCTCTTTCAAATATATCAAATTATTTACATAAATAAACAAAAACAAACAAATAAATAAATAAATAAATAAATAAATAAATAAATAAATAAATAAAAAAATAAATAAATAAATAAATAAATAAATAAATAAAAAAAAATTGAACAAATTTGAGCGTAGCATTAAAATCGATAATTCAAGAGGAATAATCATGATGGGTAACCATAGTTTTTGGGACAGGATTCAGTTTATATGGATTGTACTATAGAATGCGAGCCATATTCTTTTAAGGGATTTTAATTTTTTTTTTAATGATTCACACTTCATGGCATTGAACTTTGCAGTATGCCCTCTGTTCTGATCACTTTAAAAACTTCATGCTGCTCTACGCAACTTAGAATATCTGTGAATCAACGTATTATTTGGTGTAATGCAAGGTGTAAAGTTCAAATTGTAGTAACAGACCTTGTTGGCTTCTTCATAGTATAGCAGCCAGGACAGCTGTTTCATGTACATGTACCTATTTGCCTGGGTGACTGGGTCTATGCCTAACCACAGATATTGGAACACAGACTCCTAGCATGTACTATTACTATATTGCTAGTAATATTTAGTGTGTGACAAACGACAAGGTGTTTGTCTTTCAGGTCCTTTAACTTCATATAAAATTGCCTCGAAAAGGATTAAAAATAGGGTCCTATGTTTCTGCCGTTTCAATGAGCCACACGAAATAGACGTATATGTGACCAAAAATCTACAGGAAGGTGAGTACAAATTTTATGGTACATGTATATATGCCTACCGTTATAAGCTGTTATAATAGGCATGTATTATGAATTTTATGATAACAAAATTAGAGCTAAAATATGACGGCATAGATTAAGATTTCCTAGCACTCCTAGCGATTTTACCAGTAAACTTTGAAGTGTGTTTGAACTTAATAATATTCAAAGTGTGATGGTGTATTTATGATTATATAAATAACTAGGGCAGCTGTGAGACCACCACCATAGTGATACATTTTCCCATCATATTGAAAATTCTTTTCCCTTCCAACTGGACATATTTTAACGTTTAACCAATTTTGATTTTGTTCATTTTTACCGTGATATGGAGATACTTTCAATAAGTTTCAAAAGTTAAAAATTTAGCCCCTGCATGACCTTTGACTTCGGATTACTTTCAATTTTATTTCTTGAACATTTTTTTCCGGGGGGCATTGAGAGATTGAGGGGGCAAGGTGAATTTGAGGGTGGGGGCAAAATCAACCAATTTTGCGCACAATTACCGCAAAAAGGTTACTTTGTAATTTTGGGTTTTTACTGGGGGGAAACAGGGGGCAAGAGTTCTGACGGGGGTATTTGCCCCCCCCCCCATGTCCCCCTCCCCCGTGGTGCCGCCACTGTTTATAATATTAATTTCATTATTAATGATTGAATTAAACGAATTTCAAAAGGTGAGCCGAGGTAGAGGCTTTTACAACTTTTTTTACATTGTCAATATGAATATAGCCAAGCAGCTCCAGGATTGGGAAAGTCATCAGGTTACGAAGTGCTCCATAAGAAACCGAAAAATGGATGTCTAAAAATTATGTTATCCTTGCTTTATGACAATAAATAATTTAATTAAACTTGATCAGTCGTTTCAAAACTTGCTTTTCACAGCTACCGCGTGACTATAAGGGGTGGTGCAATAATTATGTGTACCCCTGGGGTGGTGAATTCTCAAAATGGTCTGCCAAAAATCGCTTGCCCCTCCTTTGGCCGTGCCAAAAATCTTTGCCCCCCCTTTCGACGTGCCAAAAACCTTTGCCCCCCTTTTGCCGTGCCACACAATCTTTGCCCCCCCTTACACATGCAAGATTTTGGGGAACCAGAATTTAAAACCTTAAATTGTCTTATCATATAATGCGAGCGTAGCGAGGAGGAAATTTTGCATATTTGAACGTGTTCCTAACGTTTTCCTACGCCTTTTTAGGGCGTAATATAAAATGGTACCCAAAATATCTGTGCCAAAATTGCTTGCCCCCCCTTTCGACCTGCCAAAATCGCTTGACCCCCTTTGACCTGCCAAAAATGCTTGCCCCCCCTTTTGGCCTGCCAAAAATCTTTGCCCCCCCTATAATTCACCACCCCGGGGGTACACATAATTATTGCACCACCCCTAATGTCAGTAGGGATAAATATTATCAATACTAAGCAACTTAGGAAATGTAAATGTGAACAACACATGCCCATTGTTGACAATGCCAGCGAGACACAGAGTCAGTCCGAATAACTTCAAGTTGGAACTGGGAAATGCGCATAAATGTAGCTAGGCTTATATTACGGAATGCTATAATAGTGCCAGACTTCGCAAGATAATTAGATAATTATGTTTTAATGTTTGCGGTTCTTTGTAGCCCTGCGGGGCAATCTAGTTGGATATCCAAATTTCGCGGTTTGTGGTTTTTGTAGCCCTGCGGGGCAATCTAGTTGAATATCCCTATTGAGCGGAGGTTGTAATGGTGGTCTTTCGCGGTTTGTGGTTTTTATTTCCCTCATTCTTCAAGCCCTGTCCTTGAAGGATAATTTATAGCTTTAGCTTGTTGAATAACCATGCTTCGCGGTGTGTGGTTCTTTGTAGCCGTGCGGGGCAATCCATATCTTGAAATGCCAAGAAGGTATGACCCTCCAAATGGTGTCAAATGAAAGAGAAAAAAGTAAAGAATGTATCATTTTTCCCATCGGGGGTAACACTCTTCAGAAGACCAGGGTCAATATTCATATTTTGAGTCCTTTTCGAAATCCCAAGAAGCTGTGACCCCCGATCCGAGTGGTGTCAAATATAAGTGGTGTCAAATTCCAAGAAACTATAACCCCACATCTCAAATCTACCACAATATACTGCCAAAGGTCCATGGTTCAGCTATGGTGCGGTAACCGCTCTAGTTTTTTTCGAGATTGTTTGTCATATCGTGTCGTTTTAGCGTTACATGGATTGGGTTAGGAATATATTAGTATTTATGTTAATATTTGGGACTGTGGTATTGGACACGGAGGCCAAGAGCCAAGAAGCCAAAATAACATCACCAGAAAGCTCAGAATTACCAGACATCACATTTTGTGAAGTAGAAACAGCAATCAAGGAGATGAAGAAAACAAGGCACCAGGACTAGATGAGATAACAAAGGATATTCTCGAGGAGGGAGGAAGTGAAGTAATAACCCATCTAGCAAAACTGTTTAACCAAATCATCATCAAAAATGCATCCCACAATCTTGGAAGGAAGCAAAAATCATTCTTCTTCACAAGAAGGGAGACAAAGCAGACATCAAGAATTACAGACCCATTAGTCTTCTCTCACATCTGTACAAAATTTTCACAAAAATTCTTCAAAATAGACTAAAGAAAGAATTGGATGAACATCAACCACGAGAGCAGGCAGGTTTTAGAGAAGGTTTCTCAACCATGGACCACCTACTTGCAATAAACCAACTCATAGAAAAGTCAAACGAATACCAACTTGACTTATGTATTGGATTCATTGATTACGAGAAAGCATTTGATTCCGTAGAACATCAGGATCTCTTCCAAGCACTGAGAGAAATAGGAATAAATGAAGGGTATGTTTGTATTCTGGAGGATATATACACAGATGCAACATCTCGAATCCATCTGGATACTGACGTTTCTAAAATTGTTAAGATATCCAGAGGAGTTAGACAAGGAGATACGTTGTCACCAAAGATATTCACTGCAGCTATGGAGGCTATCTTCAAAAAAACTACCTTTGGATGAAAGAGGAATCAATGTTGATGGAGAAAAATTAACAGATCTCCGATTTGCAGATGACGTTGCCCTTACTACCTCAACAGTGGAGGATATGGAAATACAACTTAATGACTTGAACAAAGAAAGCAAGAAGGTGGGATTGAAAATGCACAAAGGAAAAACAAAATATATGACAAATATGGCAACAGATAAAAAGATCGTTATTGAAGATCAGGAAATTGAAAGAGTACAAATATCTGGGCCAAACACTGAGGTTAAAGGATTGTTCGAAGGAAGAAATATTGAGAACTTGAGGATAAAAGCAGGATGGAGTTGCTTTGGAAGACATAAAGAAATCTTATGCAACAAAAATATACCCATGTCACTCAGAAGGAAAGTATATAATCAATGTGTCCTTCCAACAATGACGTATGGCTCTGAAACATGGTCATTAACTAAATACTTAGAAACTAAACTACAATCCGCTCAAAGAGCAATGGAACGGCAAATGTTAAACATCTCACTGCGAGACAAAGTAAGGTGCTCGACCATCAGACAGCTGACCGGTGTTGCAGACATTTTGAGAAAAATCAAACAATCAAAATGGAGATGGGCTGGACATGTTGCCAGAAGAAATGATAACAGATGGACAAAGAGATTGTTAGAATGGCAACCAAGAATGGGGAAAAGAAGAAGAGGTAGACAGAAGAGGAGGTGGAGAGATGATATAACATCATATATTGGTACAACATGGGCGAGAGTAGCATTAGATAGAAAGGTATGAAGTGATCATGAGGAGGGCTACATCCAACAGTGGATGGACATAGCCTAGATAGATAGATAGATAGATAGATAGATAGATATTGGATTTCAGGTATCACATGCTTGATGTTGAAATAGTGCAAGTAAACATGGTGTTTCACTTTCGCATTTTGTATGCTTATAATTCCCATAAATCATAAATACTGTGAAGTCAAACTGAAGTTTTTTTGAAGTTCTTCCAAATACATGTCGTTTGGGCTTTAATCCTGAATTCCATTACAAGAATAACTATAGATTGTTCTTAGGACCCTGTTTTATTAGGGTTACTGAGGGTTCGGCATATGATTAGTGTGAATATTATAGGTAAGGTTTAGGAGCAGGATTTAAGGTTAGTGTTACTGGGTTAGGCCTATGTGATTTAAGCATATGCCCTTCCCAATAATTGCAATGATTGCAAAACTCGATTTCAATTTTCAAAATACGTTGCGAAACGAGTTGCAAACTGATAGATTTTAAATTAGTACGGAAATGTTAAGCATTATTAACCTTGGTATACTGCTAATATAAGTTCATATTTCTGTAAACGGGAAAACAAACACGTACAGGGCTAACGTTATATTACACCTTGAACTTGTCCTATATTGTGAACTCAGATTGTATTACTTCCTACAACTCAATAAAGCACTGTCAGACTTGAGAGCTCTAAAAGACACAAACTCAGTTTAAGAGATTATATATTCGGCAAAATGTTTGTTATAACATTAAACTTTGAACATTGGCTCAAAGGATAGTGTGTTCTTATCTTACCATTTGAAAATTAAAATTGTGTGGGGTATCAAATGATCAAAGAGCGTCGAGCGTTTTGAAAAAACCGAATTTTTCATCATACTGACTCATGTCGACCCCTGTACATTATTCTATTATATTTATGTATTGGTCAACTGTGGATAAAACATGCATTTTGCAATTGCGTTTTTAAACTTAAGCATCATTTTTGTTCCTACTTTTTCATCAATATGAAAATCGACACCAGAAACTAAGCTAGCTCAATAGCCTTTAAAAGTGCGAAAAACTGTATTTGTAGTCCAATTTTTGACCTAATTTCAAACATCTCTATTTGTTATCTTTGCTAGACAGTGAAACACCAAAAACACTTGGCACACAGTGTCATCGCCCCGATATCTTCATGACATACTGACCGCCCCTCGTACAACTTTCTTTTTTAGATATGCCCAATGATACACCAGTGAGGCTCTCTACATCATTCATCAACAGTATTTTGCAATGGCGACCGAAGATGAAAACAGATGGTCTTGGTTTTGTCACGAAACCAACATCTCATCTGAAGCAGGAGATGATGGGGCATACATGACCGAATGCACAGTCAATTTTGCCGCCTTTTTGCTTCATCTTCTATTTGTGATCATTGCATGTCTTGTACTTATATGGAGAAGATGGTGCTGTGTTTTCCGTGACGTGACATTACCATATCTTATCAAATGGCCAGGGCATAACACAAGATGGATTCTGTCATTTCTATTGGTGGTATTAGCTATCGCTTCATTAGGAGAAGGGATTTTAACAGAGATGGCAAGAAAGGAACCAAGTCCTCAACTGCAATTTTATCTTCCGGCATGTTTACTCCTTATTGCAACTATTGTATCAGTGTTATATTACCAACTGACCGAAAACTGGAAATCACCAGGATTACTGTGGTTACTTCTTGCATATTGGTTTTTCTGCATCATTATAAATATTATGAGAATAACACATCTCTTTCAAGAAAATGTTGCTGGTATTGATGCAGCTATCCTATGGATCACAGTTTTATTGTTGGTGTCGTATGTACTATTGCTAGTATTGGAACTTAATTTAGTCACTCTTAAGGTAGGTATCATTTATATAAACATAATAATATATTAAGACATCATTCTGGGGCGAGATTCATTTCAAAATGAACGCTGGTATCAACCTCCATAAGGCTGCTTTGCCCACATATTATAATCTGTGCTTTGCCGCGTTGCGACACAGATTTCCTTCTATACTTTGTGGTTGCAACCACCTTCATGACCTTGAAATGCGGTTGGCAAACAGATATACTGGCCGTTGAGGTATAACAAATTGTATACAAATTGCTCAAACTTTCACAGTCGTGACATTTTAAGCAACTTTATGTAATTTGATCACTTACGCAAGTATTTTAGGTCATTTGGTAATCACTTGTACATATTACCCATCCATAGAATTTGAAAATCATTTTCAAAACAATGCTTCATAATCCTATTCGGTAACGGCAAATCTCAAAATACCAGAAACAAGTTTAAAAAGGGAACAATAATAAAAGGCTCAAAATATCTGATATTGACTTGTTTTTATACATACATAATACCCATATAACCATGGAATCAAACAAATTGGTTTTTAAGCTCAAGCTTTAATCATTTTTTAGCTTATTTTCTAGATAATTCTTTATAGCCAGATCAGAATCTCAAGACAATTAAATTTGGACAAGATCTGGACTTTATGTTAATGGGTCACAACTAAAGTACAAATTCAAACATTGAATTACAACTCACATATTAAGAATTTTGTTTTCATGGATTCAGGTTTGCCGGATACGCGAAGAACAATATGATGCCTCCAGTAGCGAATCAAACAATGATGATATGTGGTACACAGAATACTATGTGTCCTTTCTCTATTACATCACATTTTGGTGGATGAATTGGGTCTTCAAGTTGGGTTTTCAACGGCCTCTCGAAATCAAAGATCTGGGAAGTTTACCTAAGAATCACAGAGCAGAACACCTGTATGAGATCTTCAAAGTAGACTTCCAAAAGGAATTGGTATGTAAGATTACCTTTATTGTAAGCATTATGACTCACTATTTGTTAGTAATGGTTGGCATATAATTGTACCTCCCTTTCGTCGTCCTTTGCAAATCCCTATTTTAATGTCTGTATTACCGTTGCTGCACTTTTTGTGTCATTATTGTTATTGCACTGATTAATTAATGTCGTCGTTGTTTGCATGGTGTTGATATATTCATCTTCACCGTGTGAGTCAGCAAGATACAGAACTTGATAAGCACACAGTCTTGTGCTGGGTGTGAAAGGCATGCTATGGATTTTTAAAACATTAAATGGAGAGACTACTGTCTTCGTTGCATTTTATAAATGTTAATGTAATTTAAAATAGGAATACAATGTATTAATTTCATTAATAATTGATATTGTCGTTTCTACAAATACACATAGGAATACCAAACGTCAATCGGTAAGAGTCCGTCTGTTTGGAAAGTTTTCTTGCGAGTATTCAAGGGTGAAATCTTCTGGGCTGGAATTACTCGTCTCATTTATGATATCATGTGTCTTGTTGGACCACTAGCTCTTAATGGAATCGTTGCTTATGCCATTGCTTATGGAGAAGAGGTAAGGGAACCGCGTGTTATCCTTTTGAGCCCTTTGGTTATTTTTGTTTTTCATAAATTGAATCGATTAAAGTGTTCAAAATGTCATTTCATAGTCTTAAAAGCGATATCTCGAACGGTGCAATACAAGACAATAATATTGTGTTTATCACGTCCATTATAATACTGAGTCAGTTGTAAAATAAAATGATATGTATTACTTATGTAATTATTTAAGGACTCAGAAGCCCTGCAAATAGAAATAATAAGTCATCATTTAATAATGAACATCTTCTAATGAAAATGACACGCGTCGCGTTGATTAATTTAATGTTTATATCTCTTCTATTTTAAACCCGAATGGTAGAAGTTATTTTTCTCGAATGGGAAGTTTTTATGTTGCTGTAAAAGTCTATTTTGTTTTTCTTTGTTTTGGTAGATTGAAACCCATTACTATATTACAGTCAAAGAGTTTTTCCTCAACGGCTACATTTTGGTAGGTGTTATGTTCCTCGCTAATATTCTGCAGTTTTTTTCGTGGCAGCAAAATCTATACTTGAGTAATGTTATTGGGCTACATATACGGACTTCACTACAGGTACGGGCATCTTACCAATTAACCATTCAAACTCATTTCGCTTTACCAATGTAATGAATTTAGTTTATTATGTTTTATGTAGAGTCTGCGTATGTTCGATTATTATCTTCGTGGTACCGTATTGATGCGAAGGTCTCACAGCACAACATACATACGAATACATAAACGTGTGAGCTCACAACATCCACTTTCTGACACCCAAATATCCTGTATAACACCCCACACATCTCATACACACTCCCAGACCTACATACCCCTCCCATCATAGGTATTTGAGGAACTCTCAAATACATATGCTCCCATACAGTGGAAATACCTAATCACAAACAAACAATCGTACAATATAGAATTATAGCAACATACATATCATTTAAATTCAAGCAAGGTGGTACAAGTTTTGATGCCAATGATACCTTTTCCAGATAGGACCGGGACACAGCATAACTCAACCACCAACAACAACAACACACCACCTGCTGCGTACATCTTCAGAAAAAAAAGAAACACTTGAGTATAGGGCTACATGCATGGGAAGAACCGGCATATCTGACCATGACCATTGACTTTCAATCAACAATACGCCATCTATATGATTTCGAATACAGACGTACACACACCACACGTTCTCCCCACATCCTGTCATATCACATACACCCCCCCCTTCACACCCCCCCCCCCCGCGACACACACACCCACCCACACTTATACATACCTGCGCATCCTGCATATTCGCATTTTTGCCCAATATTTATAAGCTTTTATAATTCAGGTTTTTGATTTTCGGTTTTTTAAGCTCTTCGTCCTTATTATGGCAATTTGCAAACTCACGAGCTTTGTATTTCTAGCTTCTAGTTATAAACATGAAAAAGTGTTAGGAGGTTTAAATGTGATAGATCATTAAACATGCGTTTAAAGTTTAAATGTGTGAGAAAACATAAAAGTAGCACTTCCATAACTCGGTCTCTATTTTTGTAATCCTAGGTTTCTTCTTTTGTTAATCTATCTCTTAATTTGATGTATACGCATCTCTTTTATACTGTGATAATGGCGTCGGATGAGTAGGCCAAGATAATTTTGTTGAAATATAAATTTGTATTCGCTTTATTTTTTTAGACGATGGTATACGATAAAGCACTACGTCTGTCAAGTTATACTATTTCGGGAGGGAGTATGACAGTTGGACAGATCACCAATCACATGTCCACAGATGCTTTCAACCTGTTCTTCTTTTGTCAGAGAATGCACTATCTATGGGCTGTTCCTCTCAGAGTACGTGATGACTTAATGGTATTTAATTTTCGAGAATGCAAAAGATGGCAACTTTAATGCCATGTCTACTCCAGTTTAAAAGAAAAGGCAAAACTGACCAAACCTTGTTTTTGGTCAAATTAGTAAAACTTTGCAAAATTTCATAATATATTTCAGTATTAATATAATAATTTCATTTTCTGATTTTTTCCATTTCCTGTCTCCAGCTTATTACAGTAACAGCTATGCTATATCTCCAAGTTGACTTGGCTACATTTCTAGCTCTTGGTACAATTCTGATCTTCGTTCCTGTACAGCTTATAACAGCACAAATACAAACAAAGAAGCAAAAACTTGTCATGGTAAGAGTTATTTAAGGATACATACTCTTGAATTCCATCCAACTTGTCCATGTTTTACATTTTGCATATTTATGAAGTACATAAATGTATTCAACACTTCAGATATTCAATTTGCAAAATTTGTGCCTAAAAAGTGCTTTTAAAATGATTGTAGTATATGGTCGAATCCAACCAAAAGTGTCCACGGGCCAAAAATAAAAGTCCGAAATAAAAATGTCTCCACAATTTTTTCCTTTTGCCCATTGATTGATGACATATTGGCCGTATAGGAACCAAAAGTGCCATTACTAATCTTGAAAAATAAATCCAGGACGTGTGATAGTAAATGTGATATCAAAACCCAATATTACCTACGAATACCACTAGGATGCTTTCACTATCGCAATACTAATCAACCTAAAACAAATGGAATATTCCCATTAACGCTTTTTTTCGTGTAATGTAGACCACAGGGTGTCAGGAAAATGCTAGCTCAACCAGAAAATATTTGTTTTATTTTTATAACGCGATCAATATGATCTTAGTCAATTTATGCTAGTTTATTTTTGAAAATGAAGTTTAGGTCAGTTTCTGTATTTTATTTATCAAATGAGTATGAATCAATTTACACATTGTATAAGAACGAGTAGGATATATGTTTTCAAGAATATTAGGAATTATACGTATGCACCTAATGCTTTATACAATGAAAAGGTGAAGAAACCCGGGTATTCGTAGGTAACATGAGCGATTTAACAATATCTATATTGAGTTTAGAGGTTTAAATTTTGCTTTTATGATAATGAATTAATAAAATGATAGTTTTAGATCTCTTTCAGATGGTACGTCCAAATGAATAAATGCTATTATACCTTAGATCAAAATTGATGCTTTTAGCAAGATTTTGACCACTTCATTTTGATATACAAGTAGTTAATCAGCAATTTTACATAACAAATATTTGTTGAATGAATCCGTATATGGGTAATAATAGTGTCCTGGGGTACCGCTTAAAGTTTTTGACAATTAATTTCCATTGGTAGGGACACTTCATTACACATGTCATGTATTATGCTGTATTCGTAAGTAACATTTCAGTATTTGTAGGTAAGAATTAGACTTTTGGTGGATATCGCAATCAAAACTTTTAAAAATTTTTATAAAGCACTTTAAATGTATTATTTTCTTTATGTGCGTTTATTGATACTTTAGACCCTATCATGTATTAATAATGTCGGTTCACAGCGGTTGAAAGAGGATTGAAGTAAGAAACAAAGGCACTAAAGTGACTTTAATTTGCTTAATTGCACACAAATCGCTTAAAACCGTTATTGCAGACTTGTGAAGTCCATCTTGGAGTCAGTTACGTCTTGTGGCCTTTCGTTTGAGGGCAACTACAATTAGCTTTATACCAGGGTCCATCACTGTGTTGTCTAGATCATGAGACAATGAGAACAGTCGTTTTTTCCATGGTATTCGTAAGAAACCTTAGCGAAAACGTCAAAAGTTACCTTCGAATAAATCAATTTGGACACAAATTACTCGGAAACCAGAAGGTCGGTAAACATTTAAAATGAAGCACACATGACAGTTGACAAATCCAAGTATTTATCCCCTTCTAATCTTCTTTGAATCTGATTTTTCTTTCAAATGAGCAGACCGTCGTCTATTTCAGTACATATTTTTCAACAATTAAGCCGTATTTAGTTTTGCATGGTGGGCATGTATGTGAATTCGCAACTTTCATTGACATATGATTTGATAGCAAACATACAGGCCTTCGTTATGTACCAAAATGGGCATTGGCATGAATGGCGGTTTTTCACAATACTGTCATGATGTCAAACGGTTACCGAAATTTACCTACGAATACTTGCTTTTATTGTTGACATCTCAGAAATATTTAAACGCAGGCTATTGAAACTTGGTAGAAATAAAGAGTGTATTACCCTGCACCTATTGCTTAACTATTGTTTACTATTCTCTCACTTTGTGGAAATGGCACAGCTTTTAACATGTATTCGGAGGTAATGCATATTTTTACCAAACCTACCTTTGTGCCATTTAGAATTTCTGGCAGCTAAACACAATAATAAAGATGTCCGAATGCAATGCATTTCAGTATTGGACATATCAAAGCTTGTATCAATTGCGCATTTATTAGTGATTTCCATTTTTAAAGATATATCTAGTGCTATGAAAAATTGTATTCGTAGGTAATGTAAAAAAATACCACTCAAAAAATTATCACAAAAAATTCATAATTGTGTACAAATATGTGAAAAATTGAACAGGCAATCTATGAATACACACCTTTCAGGAAATCAATTTTGATTCAATCCAATGACTTCTTTTCATAACTGATTTAGATGTTTTTAAAAACACTTTAAGAAATATTTTGAAAAAATGGGTAAAAATAGCATGTTTTGGGGTCTCTGTGTCTAAGTTTTTCACAGACGGGGGTCTCATTATATATGGCGCGAAGCGTATGATCAAGGCGAATAAACACAATACAAAAACGAATGCCAATTGATTAATACTTTTAAGTTATGGCCCTGAACATGCCGTGTACACTTTTCGTTGGATTCGACCATATATTCATTTTTACCCTGCATATATGTTGTTTACAGTTGCTAGGTGAGGCAATTGGGATTGCCAGACCCAGCCATAAACATTTTTAACACAGCTGAGCATAAAAATCCCTCTCATTCACAATATGTATTATCACAAGGCAGAGAAAATCCATAAAAATCAATATATTCAGGCAATGACATAACACCAGCTCTGTTTCAGCATTATTGAACACCATCCCACAATTCACCTGATTTTGACACCTCTTGATCTAAATAGCAGTGTATTATAATACATGTTAGTTTGTCACACATCAGCACACATGTATTGACTGCATTGATTTGTGGGAAGTGCTTTGACTTGAAAGATTAGGCTCTTCACCAACCTTCAAATTTTTCATCACTGCTGTAGTTTGGACATACAAACTTTGTACCTATGGCTTAAGTAGGATTCAGTGATATATTGCAGCTAGTTTAAAATAAAAAAATATGGGTCAAGAAAGAAAATAGAAGAACTTTAATGAATAAGCTTATGACCAAATGTGGAGCACTGAAAATGTACGTTTTCTAGAACTTGTAAATTATATTTCGGAGGTTCATATACCAAAGTTTGATAGCAAATTCATTGTGGAATGTTTGACATATGCCTACAATTTGGTAGAGAAATCGGTGTGAAGTATGGTATGATATCAAGCAGGAGTTCAGTGACTGAAGACAAGCGGTTCGTTATTTATGATAAGAAAAGAGGTACCGCTAGGATGTACCTCATTTCCTGTCATATATACTGAACCGCTTGTCTTGAGTCACTGAAATTTCAGTGTAGTAATTGCATTCCTTGCCCCAATAATATACATAACTTTTGTTACCAGCGTGTTATTAGTTTTTGAGAAAAATGCAAAAATAGTCACAAATCTACCACATGGGTGTAGTACCCCCTTAATGTGGCAAATTCATCCCATTTTTTTGCTCAAAACCTCAAAAGAGGCAGTAACTTTAAACTGATTTAAAGGGGAATCAGCGTTTTATAATTCACAAAGATGGATTGATTTGAACCCTTTTAGAACTAGAATGTGTAAAAATCGTGGCAATTGCAAACGTGAATTAAAGCATCCCAATAAAGACATAAGATGATGCACACGAAGAATAATATATGTATTCGTATTTATACACAAGTGCAAATCGAACAAGAAAAACTTTATTAACATGCAGTTTATCTGGAGCTAATTGACTATTTCAATTAGGCCTAAAAGCCAAAAAAAAGTGGGAGATTAAATAAGAAGACCGAAGAGTCCTTAATGAGTATAAATAAATACGTATATAAAAATGATAATGTAGTCCTAAATGCCTTTTTATTATTTTATTACAGAAAAATTCAGATGAGCGTCTCAAGCAATCTAACGAGATGTTACTAGGAATCAAACTCCTTAAGATGTACGGATGGGAGGAAATGTTTTGCAAGGCGATTGAAGCTGTACGAAATCTAGAAATGTCGTCTATTTTCAGTTACAATGGCTGCTATAGCATTAACTGTAAGTTTTGGATCCCTGTTTTAAGCTAAGTTTATAATCAGTCGGTAAGCGAGTAACTACTGAATTTTGGCCGTTCAGTTTCCCAAAAAGCAAAACCCCCTTGGTCAAATATCAATCGATCGCTTGTCGATTAGTGACCTATCAAAGGTCTTCGGAACAAGTGACAAATTCTGAACGGCTTACAATAACATTGTACATGTATGATCATGATCAGAAGTAACTTTGCTCTGACGCCGACCTATTTTGCATCCGATAGACAGATAGAAAGAAAAGAAGGAAAACTGATGCCATATCCTCTCTGACGTACCACCAGAGTTAGTGGGGGTACGCAGTGGATGGGTTGGGGTAGACATTGGGTCTTTACTGTAGTTTAATACTGTGGTCATGTGATGTTGGCGGCCCAACTAGGCTAGTTTGAATGGCCAAGTGGTCCAAAAACGTGTAAGACAAACGTGTAAGGTTACACGTGTAAGATGCAATCTTACACGTATATGGTTGCATCTTATACGTGTAAGATTGCATCTTAAACGTGTAATGTGGCATCTTACACGTGTAATTCTTAAGTTGACGAATCACAGAGTAAGAAATCACAAACAACCAATCATCTTACGCGTAGCAAACTAAAGACGTTTTTAGATTTGTAACACCCACAACTTCTTATACGTGTAAGATTTGAACTTAGTGATGGAAGATACGCGATATTATTGGCGGCGTACCGAGGATAAGTAAAGCTCGTCAACAACATCGTAAATAAGGCATTTTCTAAATTTGTATGAGTGCATGCTACAATGTCCTGTATTGTATGCCGAAAATATATCAGGAATTGTTCCGATTGTTAGACCGTCATGGTCACAGCCCTATTTATCTCACTTTCTGGTTTTCTCAGTTATCTGGAGTCAATTTTGTACTCAATATCAATTATTTTAAGAGGTGAAAGTAAAATGATCACGTTTGCGAAATCTAACATGTCTACCGTGGTATATCTGTGATATTGAGGGTGAGATTATTCAAGTCAAATTGTACTAGTCAAATTGGAATACCGTCCATCACTAATAGGCCATTCTTACGCGTGTAAGAAATGTTATGGCGAGATTTCATCGGTCGAAGATGAATACGCGTAAGATGATTGGTTGTTTGGGTTTAAATATGGGTTCTTTATATATGATTCGTCAATTTAAGTACCCCGCTAAATTCTAAGACGTATAAAAAGCAATCTTACACGTGTAAGGCGCAATCTTAAACGTGTAAGATCCCATCTTACACCTGTAAGGTTACACGTATAATCTTACACGTTTTCGGTCCACTTGGCCATTTATAGTAGGCTCGCTTTGCTCGCGCGTCTTGCTTGCCTTCGGTAAGGGGTAGGGGTCCAACTTCCGAGTAGCAGCGTATGGTAGGATTTTGTAGCTTACCTTCGGCAAGCTTCTGTAAGTAAAACTCGGAGTGGTATTGTTAGTATTTTTATAGAACGGTTAAACCAGGGATTGACCTTACTAGACATTTCCTTTACTAGTCACTTGCTAGAGTTTATTTTACTCGGGGTCACTCGGGATTTTCCATGGTATTGCTCTGATAATAGATATGATGCCAGATATGTGTGACAATGCCTTTAACAAATGGCATTTTTTAGCGATGTCAAAGGTGGGTGGTCAGATATTTTCATATCGTCTTTTTACTGCTTTTTTTGCTGTAAGGGTCACAAGATGTGTTTCACAATTACCCATATGTAGTCAATGTAGTAAGTTCATCAGTGGTAATCAAATCATCGTTATCAGTGGCAATGAACATGTGGGATGCATCTAATACTATTTTATTATAACAAAAAGTGCATATGATTGATTAGTTAACAGCATTTTTAAGTTCGTGTTTATTTCCCAAATATTCGAGCTACTCGTTTTATATTATTTTATCTTCCAGTATTTATTGTCCAATGTACGCCTATACTGATGAACCTGACGGTAAGTAGACTGTTGAACCATTCAATCCCTTTAAAGAAAAGGCCGAATAACATGACCTTTAGGGGAGGGGGTATTTACATTACCCTGTTGAAAGCGTCACAAGGCATATGACTAGCATTTTAGTCTTTTTGATTCAGTCTCAGGAACATTGAAACACTACCATAAGCAACCAAATGACTTGGGTTATGTAATAACCATCGATCTTAACCAATTTATACCGATAACCAATGATTTTACCTACCTCTCTATACACTTTTTTTGAGTAAAAAGGTCACAACTCAACAAATTGAGTAAAACATTACTCAAATTAAAAAAATAATACCCAACATTGAGCTCATAATTATTGATAAATAGTACACGACATTGAGGGTATTATTTATGAAAGAAGGTAAAAATCAACTTTGCACTAAGAAAAAGTTAATTTCAGTTTCTTCCTGCGCATTATATGATCTCATTAAAAATGCTGGTGCTTCATGGGCAAAAATAAAATTGCCTATCCCTGTAACATGATTTTTTAAAAGAAACGGCAAATGATGCCTACGTCATTTCCTCATACCCGGTTACGAATGAGTGTAGCATTCATACACAATTTTAAACATAGAAGAGTTTAACCGATTCTATCTGCCATATTTTTCTCTAATCGCAGGTCTATATCTCTTACCCCTACTTTACTGGTAAACCTTTGGAACCAAACACTACGTTTGCGGCTCAATCGTTGATGAATTTACTCCTAGAACCCATGTTTTTTGTACCTATGATCACTTCATTATTAGTGAATGCATTCATTGGTGTACGTAGATTTGAGGCGTTCTTTGCGGCTCCAGAAACGGAAAGGTCTCATGAAATCCAGTGGATGGAGTATTTTAGCAAAGATAAGGTAGGTCTTGTTTTCATCTAGCCCGAGGTACTTACACCTCCGTCACTACGATTTCCCCTGGCCTTCTCCGTACGAAGGTTTGAGGCTCCTGAGTCTATCTGGTCCAGTGTACACAGTATCGAATTTTATTAACAAAATATCACTTCTTCTCGTTCCTCACGTGAAGATAAGACTTAATAAAAACATATTTGGTGCATGTGTGAACATTTTGGGTAAATGACCAAATTTGTGACCGTAGCGATCGGCACCATAACAAAAATTAATGTCTCATAGAGATAACACGGTGGCACATGGTGGCGAAGAAATTTCATTTTTTTGTGGTGAAATGCAGATTTAATGAAGGAAAAAAGATGCAGGAAGTCTTCATAGTGTTATTTTTAAGGATTATATCACAAAACTTAACACGTGAGTATTTATATGAATGCAGGGTGAACCTTTGAAACTGCGACATGAGTTCACGGTTCGGCTGCCCCGCTTTTTGCAATAGTTTTCATCCATGTGGCATGCCCTCGTATATGGGTCGACAGTGGGTAACCAAGGACAGCTTCTACCGTTGGGACATCTTGTCCTCCTCTTGCGTCCCTCCTCTGTTAGTCTGCTCACTATCAATATGAACTTGCCCCAAACATATTTATGCATATTAAAATATTCCAATTATACTTTTGATTGTCTGTGTTCTAGACACATTACTCAAGTATTGATAACGTTACGGTGAATGTAAATATTTCGTTTTTCAGAAAAAACCTACTGATCGTTTACACCAAAAGAAGCGGCAGAATTACTATGCCAACGAGAAAACTCCCATTCTCCATGCGAATGGTACCGATTATGAGAGTGTGTTGTCCCAAACCGACCAAGAAGCAACCCGGTTAACACGAGGATTAAAGTGTACTAACGCGCTTAAGGTATTTTCAAGTTAATAACAGCTACTTAAATTTCATGTACCTCTCAACTCAAGAAATATCGGTCAGTATCACTGGCCAACAAGCAAGTTATTAATAAACCGGTAGCCGGGACTGGAAGTGACAGTTATATTTTGTGTGCTTGTACTTAATTTCAGATTGTAAACGGTGATTTCACGTGGGGTAGTGACAGTTCAGCACCAATTCTCAAAGACATTAATTTGGAGATACCCTATGGTAAGAGTCGAACGCCAATTTAATTACAAAATTTGTTATGCATAAACGACTTCACTTCAAAATACATAATAAAACCCTCCGGTTGTTTGACTTAAAAATATTACAATCTTTATTGAAAAGTATGATTAAACAATAATTATAATAGTTCTCATGATTCTCTGATATAATGTCCAGTTCCAACTTTGTAAATGGCCTCATATAAATCACATGCACCTCACTTTCTATTTATGACAATCTGCCTAGACAATCTCTTGATTTCCTTTTTATACAAAACTTAGAAATCTAAAAAGATCCATTCTATTAATAGCTCATTACGTCATATCTTTTTACATACATGATGCAATAAAATGAACATTCTAGAAACATCTCAAAAATTTTGGAGATTTCCAAAATCTATAAATGATGTAATTTCGTTGAACATTAGAGGAGATTCCCATCTTTCATGAAATAGCTTTAATGATCAAATAAAATTACTCAGGGTATATCACACCTAGTCCGACGAGTAGGACCTGTTTTTTTGTTAGTTTACTAACTATACTCTAACTCTGATCGCTCAAGAAAGATTAACCACAACAATCCACTAACCGCTCCGCGGTCACTGGACTTTCGCGATTCGTCTTTCTTGCGCCATGGGAGATAGTGATCATAGTGTGAAATGTGTATAGTCTGGTAACTTAGAAAAAAAAGGTCCTACTCGTTGGACTAATCACACCCGGGCATCACACCAAAATTATTATTACATTTTTCATTATATTTATATTATGATTTTCAATGATATACGGTATCAGATTATTATTGCAAAACCATTTTGAATAGCGTCAAGCAAACATTGTTTTCATTTACCTTGAAATTATTATAGGCGAGCTAACGATGGTTATCGGAGGTGTTGGCAGTGGTAAATCGTCTTTACTCTCTGCCATTCTGGGCGAAATGACAACTCTTAAAGGATCTATAACATTTGGTAAAGGAGGGTAGGTATATCATCCAAAAACTATGTGATCCATTCATTGGATACCTTCGCGGGATCTCTTCCATTATGTAAAATATGTTTGATACATTATGATCAGCGTTTAAGCTATTTACAATATTACTGCATATTCCATCGTAAGCATTGTTAAATTATCAGTTTAAAAAAAAAGCGATGGTCTTACAATGATCTATGATCGTAAATAAACAGTGATTACAGCTTTACAGGAACCAACCATTACTAGAATTAGGCGATCATGCACGGATGCTGTCATACAGGCACTGTCATTGATTGGTTAGTGTTAGTTTAGGGTTAGAGTTAAGGTTAGGATTAGGGTTATGAATAGGTTTAGTGTTAAGGTTAGGATTAGCTTACACAAAATAATTACATGAAGGTTGGACCCCGCCTCAAGTAGCTTGATGAATCAAAGCTAGCTAGAGAGGGCTCAAACAGGATCAAAACGCTCATCAGAAAAGTTTAAGAACCGTTATCGTGATCGACCAGTAATATTCAGACCTATTTTGAAATGGTCCTCTTCTACCCCTGTCCAATAAGGATGTGCATAATGTTCTACCAAGTTAATCGGTGGGCACAAGGGGAGGGTATATGAAAGAGACAACATTAAGGCAATTGTATTATAATCTTTCAAGTGACTCAAATAATAGAGCACTAGCATAAGAGCAAGTTTTTTTTCTGATACTGCAGTGTTTATTGTGAAAAGTATAAAATACAATACAAAACAGACAAATTATATTTTACTAACTAATCCTTAATCATAAATGCAACGTGTTGATTTCAAACGAATTCTACGACATATGATTCAAGTCATTTCCTTTCTGTTTCAGAAATGAAACTGAATCACCGTCCTCGTCTGGAGTTGCCTATGGAGCACAGAAGGCGTGGCTAATGAACGCAACATTACGGGATAATGTGTTATTTGGAGTTCCCTATAATCAAAGCAGGTTTGTATGCTGTCAATTATCGTTATGATCAAAGATAAATCGATCATTATTCAGCCCACTTTTGTTTTCAACTAGTCGGGTTCATCACACAGTGACGTGTCGTGACTTTTTGTCGTCCTCTACAATTACGCCAAGTCCCAAAGCTGTAATTTAGTAATTATAAAATCAAAAACTCGTTTTCTCCTAAAAGCAGTTTACAGTTCTCCTTACGATACCTATGGTGGCGGACCCGACGAAATGTGCTTCTTAACTAATATAGGGCTGGTTTACTTGTTTTCTGTATTGTTCATCATCCGGAAATGCAAATTTGATGATATTTTCTCATTTGTATGTCTTAATCAGATATCGTAAGGTAATAGACGCTTGCGCCCTGAAACCAGACATCGACATTTTACCGGGTGGTGATATGACAGAAATCGGTGAAAAAGGAATCAACTTGAGTGGTGGCCAAAAACAACGCGTCAGTGTTGCAAGAACAATGTACTCCAATAAACCTATTGTGTTGCTGGTAAGTTAATTGCGTGAGTAGTTCATATTTCATATTTAGGGATACAATTTGTGATATGTAGTTGGAGTTAAACTGTTTGAGATGGAACTAATTCAAATGCAGATAATTACAGACGTAAACGTTCAGTTTATAACGTTTTTATTTTTATGGATGTTAGATTGTTTGCATAGCTGATGGAGACATGCTAATCCGTTAAAGGGTTAAACGCGTTCAAAGAAACTCTTCCTTCTTAATGTTTATGTAGTCTTTCGCACAAAAGATCTAAAGACCTTACGGTATTAACGCCACTTAACATATAAGACTGATTATTGCAAGTGCATTGTACATATATTGTCCTTCTACGTGTATATATAGGATGATCCATTGTCAGCATTGGACGTAAATGTAGGAGGTCATTTGTTTCGTGATGGCATCATGGGAAGGCTACGAAAGGCAAACCGGACTGTGGTTCTTGTGTCTCATCAGCTGCAGTATCTTCAGCAAGCCGAGAAGGTAGGTACTGTTTACGTGGTAGTTGTATTTGAATTGGTAAATTGAATGTGCTTTGTAAAGCGTGTGAAGCAATGCCGTCTAAATCTATATTCAAACAGCTTTAATATATAGCATTCGTGAATAGCAACACATAGTAGAAATAGTATACCAGAAATTGATACTGAGATACAATGAATTACAAATTATGAGATACTACTTAATCCCATGAATGGTCTTATGGTTCTTGATACTGTTTTATTTACAGATTGTAGTTATGGAAGAAGGGCAAATCACCTTCCAAGGAAACTTTGATGACATGGTACGTTCAGATCCGGGGCTTCACCAAAGATGGCAACAAGATGTAATTGCAGCCACTGATTCGGAGTTATCGGATGGCGTGTCTGGAGACGAGTCGACGGTGGAGGAAAGACATATTCTACGGAGACGGGTCTCTGAATCTCTTTTGAAAAGTCAATCGGAACACAGTATGAGCAAATCTACCTTGGCTATGGAAGGTAATGTCTGTACCGTTATCCACAGGAAAAAATACAATTTTGCAACCATTCTGCGCAAAGCAGAATATACTGGTCAGAACAAAATGAGGATGATGTTGAAATCTAGACTACACTGTTCAAAGAACTACACAGACCCAACTTGGAAGAACTCAACTCTTTAGTAAAATGTTTGAAATCATTTTCAATGAAATATTTGAAGTCATTTTGAATGAAATGTTTCTTACCCAATAGATTCATAGTTGGGCAAACAAAACCCAGCATATTAAATGTGTAAATTTATATATCTTCCTTCCTGTGGTTCAGTTGCTGTGTTTAGAACGAATTTCAGCCAATTGAAATTCAAATCATGAATAATCATTTTTCTATATTTATTGCAATGTGTTCAGATTGATTTTAAGATGTACAATATTCATAATTCATATTTTATTTCATAGAATCATCAAAAGGCAAACTTATTCAAACAGAAGAGTTGGCTCGTGGTTCCGTTTCTGCAAAGACCTATTGGTATTATGCTCGCAACATGGGAATGTTTTGGGCGATTTCATTCCCATTTGCGCGTGTGGTGCTAGAAAGTTTTACCATGACCAGAAATTTCTGGCTGGCGGATTGGTCTGAAGCTGGACTTAACCCAAACACAACGGTTAGTACTTGTGGTAACTTCTCACTGTAAATTCGGTAATGGGACATGCATCAGGATGTCGCTATAATTTATCGCGTTGAAATTCCAGCCTCAGGGCCGGTTTCTCAGTTAATGTTCGTAAGCATTGTAGTTCAGAAGGCTACTATCCCGGGGCTACTGTTAGTATACCGTAAAAACTCGTCTATAGTTATGTTGATGAAAGCTTAATTAATACGATTAATGCGTAAATATGCCAATACAATAGATTGGTCTTACAATAATACTTGTTTGTATATGCTTGGATCTGGATCTGCGCCTGGATTAATTTAGCTTTCATCAGAAACACTCTATATACTTGCAGACGGGGTTTTACGGTATGTGATTTTTCTTTTTCAAATATTCACAAACCTTAATTATGAAGCAGTTGAAAAGGCAAAAGAAGCAACAGGTGAATGTGTGTGATCTTTTGTCATTAGTTTCAAATTAGGAGGTAGAACTTCACTGTGGCTGTAAAGTTGGGTATGATTAACATCTTTGCTTTTATGTGATGTCTGATGTATATAGAATAAGAATCTATGGATGCCCAATGGTCATCTTTGCTTGTTCCGAGAATTCCAGTGTCAAAGTTCAAAATTATTCCGATTGATTGAAACCTATATATCACAAGGATTCAGAAAAAGGAATAGTTTGCAGTTTAGGTATCCCATTCAGAACTGGCCTATTTTGCTGTGAAAAATTGCCCAGATAGTGTAGGCTATTTTTTTTTTTTACAAGACAACATTATTTCACACCATTTCATCAAAAACAGTGGAAATATGCTGTTTGATCCGTATGGAATCTAAATATGGACCTTCGACCTTGTCACGAATACCTAATCAGACTGATATGTCTATATATCTGAGTACCATAGGTCCCCACATGGGCCCCAATAACTTATAATAAATTATGATCTTCCGAAGAATATTTTTTGGAATTGGATCAATGCTATCATTTAAAGCAATGAAACCCCAATCACACACTACTTTTTTTTTGTCGTTTGCATGGCTGCAGTGGCCTCGGTAACCTTATTATAGGGGTTGTCATTTTCTTCGGAATGGGGGGTGGTCATGAATATAATGGGGTCATAGAATTTGTAGAAATTTGTAGACCATATTTTTAACATAATTGTTTACACCAAATATAGAAGGGTGAAATAAAATTTTCGCGCGCATTCTTTTAACTTACAATCAAAATCTGCGCACATTGTTTAGTTATATAATGCAAGTGATTCCCTTTTTTATGTGTGTACTTTGAAGGTTGGAGATATCAGCCAAGAGTTTGTAGGTCCTTACATAGGATTTGCATGTGCATGTTTAGTGATGTCGATCTTCTTTAATACTAGTATGCTGTTTTCTACGTGGAATGCTGCAAAAGATGTGTACTTACGAATGCTAAGAAACATTGTAAAAGCACCAAACAGGTACAGAAATAAGGCCAAATGTTTGTTTGTCTTTTCATAAAGAGGATCACTTGTAAACCGCGCCGACGACGTGGACGCATTGTTGTAAATCGGTGATGAACAAAGGTGAAACATGATTGAATCCAGTTTTAAAAAGTAGACACTCGAATCGACACATAGATGATGCTCTTTCGTCAATGACATGATATTAACCCAGAAATAATGTAAAACAAGATAAATAGAGTTTTATGGGCTTTTCTTTTTCTTTATAGCTTTGTTCCAATGTTGGCGAATGTTTGTATTTGGCCGCCCCACATTTTGATACCCGACTTACATTTTCTAACTTAGCTTCGGTCCTGCTAGAATGGTCTTACTATGTGTCATAATATATATAATAATGTGTGTTTTAAAACATTTATAAATGTCGTGGGCGGGGTGTGTTTGTAGCCAGGCTGGTCGGGCGTGGATTTGTCCCTTAATTAGTGTGCGTGAGAGTACGATTGCTTCTGTTATATATAATTTTCTCCATACCTTTTCTGTTTTTCCATAGATTTTTCGACACAACACCAATCGGTAGGATACTAAACCGATTTTCAAGTGACACCCAGATTATTGATACAGTAAGCCTCCTTTTTGTTCGAATGAATTTTACCGTATCTGTAATTGCTGTCTGTGTCACAGCAAGGGAAACTGCTAAACTACTAATACCTTCTGCGCTCGATATGGATCCCGAAAATCTTTAAAGGGCAGGTCTATTGCAAAAACAACATCATATCATTGGCAAGCTAATATTATAAAGACAATGAAAATGACTCCTTTTTTTGAGAAAATAAGACGTTTAAAATTAATATTCCGCAAAAACCAACTTAAGCGGTGAGTTCCTTCGAACGAGACAGATTTGGCCTAGAAAAAAAGTGACGTCACGAAATGAGATGTGCCCGCTTTGAGAAAAGGGACTATAAACGCTCTCAATGGACAGAACGTATACTGTTGTTGTTCACAGAAAAAACTCTAAATTAAGTATTACCAATTTAATGGTTTTTAAACATATGGATAAAATCAGCCGCTTTTTTTTTTTTATATATTAGTAAATTATGATATTACAATTCATATGTATATCAATATCATGATTAGGCCTTAAAAAAATAATTTGAGCTTAGAATTTCATCTGAGACTAGCATATAAACCGTGTTAAGTCCACAAAGTCATGTATCTGATTTCCCTGTGGGATATTCAGTTGGATGAAATATTACAAAGCAAACGCATAGTAACAATACTGTGTGCGCTTTGTTCCCGAAATGAGAACAATAATCTGCATATTGTTATGCAGCATTGTTATGGTAAATAATAGTACAACTCATTGTTGCTAATGTCAAACTTGTCAAAGTGATTGTGATTGTATGATGAGAGCATAATATAGTGTCCGCTTCATTTACCTACGTCATCAGCCAAACGGGGGAAGGACACGTACGCTTCAAACGGGGGGAAGAACACGTACGAGGTTGAACTTTACCCACACAATTTCTCCTTTTTCAGGAGAAATACGCATAAGATAATAATTATTCTCTTCGAATAGAGATAAACTTGTTTTTGCAATAGACCTGCCCTTTAACACAGACTGCATATAACTACTTCAGTAATTTTATGTTTTGATAGGGAGATCCAATGTTTTTACTCAGTTTTTGAGCACCCGATGACAGGTTATGTCATCTTGATCACAAATGTCCAGGCTCACTGAACTTCCCGCGGAAAATGGTAGTCTCATTCCCACGGTTTGGTGTTTGCATGAGACGTGATCCAGAGAATACATCCTTATGTCTCGATTCATGGTTTTGTTGCCCACTCTCCTGATCCACATAGTTTCACGATTTTTCTGGTATATTGATTTGAGTCTTTGTCTATTATCTTTGCCCCTTCCCAGTCGATAGCATTTTTTTTCTGTATTTCTTGCTTGAAACCATCACATGAATACAAAACAAGATACAGAAAAACAATGACACCAGCGGAAATAAAAATTTCATAATTATAATCAATCAATTGCAATAAACCTTGGATGAGCGTGTATTTGAAGCATACAACACGTATTTACTGTGTTGGACGCACTTGTCTCTGATTGGCTGCTGAGGCGATCTACTGTTGCCGAGTGGAAATTTATGAATGAACTGTGCGCCGTACCCCGCGCCGTACGCGTTGTTAGCTCCGAATTTGCAACATCACTGTAGTCGCGCTCGTCAAATATTTACTGCAAAATAGTATGATAACACTTCAAATTCTGAGTCGCCATTCCAAAACTCTACCAACTGTCAAATACCTCCGCCTCCCCAACCTGTCTATGGCCTTCATGGGGAATAAGTGACCCAGATCATGCCCAGATCTTAATTTGTCAAATGTTACTGCCAAACTGAAAACAACATTAAAGTACGTCAGTAAGGAAAACACGCAAAACAAATGTCTCCATGCTCAAACTTAGGCGATCTCGGTCGCCGTGTAATCCGTATGGCGTTACTATACGTCGGCTTCTTTCCATAGTGACGTAATGTGATTTTTAGTCATTTTGTTTTTAAATTGGCGCATATGTTTTTAATGATGTTCTTTTTCGGTTTGATAAGTCTCAGCTGTCAAAATTAGCTAATTATTCAAGGGTGAAGTATGTTGGCCGCCTGATTCTTCATTATTTTAATTGATAATTAAAGCCATATTATAACATTTGCTGATGAGAACGCCCTCAAAAATATTTAAATTCTGGTTTTTACACGATTGTTATGTACTTTAATCAATAAAGATACTCTGCAAAAATCAAGACTTTAGGTGCTGTAGTTTTGTCAAAATCCGAGATTTTGAATAAAACGATGGAACCGGCGTTTTATTATTACGATGGCCTTTATATTAGTCGAACACGTATCCACAGTACGCACACGGCGTGCGGGATACACATACACACACCCCGAGGATCGTACCGTATTACAATGTACAACCGCGGGAGTAACATGCATGGGCGCTAGTAGTAAATTCCAATTTTTTATGCTTTACCTCACTTGTTCGGCTCAAAATTAAAAGGGACATATCTGACAGTAAAAGCAAACATTTTATGGAAAATAAATACTAATCTATTTTTACAGAAATGTTATAATATGGCTTTAATTAATTAAATTTGGCGTATAGTTACACAAAGTGAAATTTTGTGTTTTCCATAGTGGCATGGCATATCCACCTTTCGGCACTTTTTATACACACTTTCTATAAAATTTTGAAACTTATACAGGACAAAATCTATTTATTTACTTATCAAGTACAAAATATAATGAATGGCTGATTTACACAACTCGGTTTTATATTGACATTTCTTCAAACCCGATTTTCTCGACTCGAAAAGTTGTTTATTCGCGGTGCCCACCTTACACCACTATGGAATGAAGCCGACGAAATGATATGCATCAAATCGTGGCATGCATGGTATCAACTCGTCAGAGACAATACAATCGATAAAATGAACTCTTGCACGATATGATATGAAAGTACAGATTTATTTTCTTCTGTTTAATAAGAATTCTTTCCTTTTTGGTGTAACTTCTGCTGTTTTTAAAACCTTGTCGCGTCTTTCTGGTGTTCTCTCAATCCTGTACCGAATGCCCTTCCTCTCTCACCAACATAATTTATGTTTTGTCACATCCCTTGACCCCCCCCCCACACACACACACACACACTATAAAGTACGTACTTCACAAGTATAGCTGGGCTCTCTTATTGTCTTGTGCTGTCTCATGACGCTGACTATTCGGTATATCTAGAAGATGCGTTGGAGCTTTTATAAAAAGTCCCTGTATGTATGGTAGAACTGCTATGCCTTTTGCTTGATCATTTTTTGTTTCGTTGGTTTTGGTTTCATTCTTCTATTTATTTGCCATTTGTTGTTTGGCTTTGTCACAATAATAATCTACGATAACCGCTATTTGTTAGAGCTTTCTTGATTCTTTCCGTTTCCTCTTTCTTGTCTTCCTCTTCTGTTCTATTCTGCATTCTATCAAGCGTATGGACGATGCCAAGTTTTTAATGTAACGGATGTTTGGTGAGAATTTTAAGAATAATAGTATGTGTGCATTTTTTTGTGGTAGCCTAGTAATTTCGCAGGGTCGTCATATTTTCTAACGATTAGTGTGTCTGAGAAGGGTACCTTTCCTTCAAATTCATATGTAAACGTAATGTTGCCTATCGGGTCTACAGCGTTTAGATGTTCAGTTGGTTTTTCAGTTTCAATAACACCCAGCAAACACAAAACGTTTTCGACATCATTCGCTAAAGGTTATAAAAGGTTGTCAGAAAACGTTTTCATAACATTAAAAAACATTTTATGATAATCTACTGCCCAGCAAACACAAAATGTTTTACAGAAAACGTTTAAATGTCGGGTTATATAAAGGGTATAAAAACGTTTTAATAACATTCCAAAAACATTTTTGAAAACTTGATACAAAACATTCTAAACAGAATGTTATTTTGGGGTTGAAAAAATGTTTTGCGAAAAATGTTTGACCAAAATATTTTCAATAACGTTTTAAAAATATTTCCATGACCTTTATATAACCCGACATTTAAATGTTATTAAAACGTTTTGAAAATAACATCTTAAGAACATTTCTGTGTTTCCTGGGTGCAAATATTTTAACATTATGTTATTTAAGTGTTGACAAAATATTAGGCAAAATATGTTTGCAAAAATAGTTTACAATAGCATTTTGAAAACATTAAAAAATATTGTTGTAGTGTGTTTTCATACAAAACGTTTTAAAACGTTTTCATGACCTTTATATAACCCGACATTTTAATGTTATTAAAACATTTTTACCTAAACCAAAAGCCAAAATATAACTTATTTAAAACGTTTTTAAAACGTTTTTGTGTTTGCTGGGCAGCGCCATAATTTAGGTTGGCATTGCAAAGGGGCACTAGATACCGCTTTTTCTTCAAAACATTCCATGTATTATTTTGGCGACGATTGCACTCACTGAGCTGCACATCGCTGCACAAAATCGCTGGCGGTATATGTTGCCGAGGAAGCAGGGCCATATTTACATTTTTGGGGCTCCTGGGCCAGGCTAAAATTTGGAGGCCCCAATCTCACCGTGAGGAAGGCATGTATACTCAAGAGGCCAAGTTTTGGCAATTTCAGCTGAAACTGAAGGTGTATTTTGCCATGTAAAGGGCTAGTGCGCGCAAAGTACTCGCAAAATTTTGCAATATCACCCTATCTTGGTCCAAAACATTATGTTTGGGGGCTAAAAAGGAACATGCACAGGGCATTTTTGGGGGCCCCCAAATTTTGGGAGCCCTTGCCCGGGCCCAACTGGCCCAATGGTAAATCCGGCCCAGTGAGGAAGGAAAAATATGTTGTTAAGATGAACTCAAAGACTTCAATAACGTTTTTCTGCTGTGAGATTTGTGCTCGCGAGTAGTGAAGAATCTTTGACGAGTTTATTCTTGGGGATGTTTGTAAATAATAAAACAACATCATGTAAAAACTCGTCGTAAATACCAGTGATTTCTACTGCCAAAGATTTGGAGTTGGTCACGTGATTCGTTAGACCCCTTGCAATCAATCTTGAGTTGCCCGTCACATAATTTCTAAAAACAAGTATTCTATATTTTCATTTCTTACAGAAAATTATTTTTACACTCGGCATGTTATTTAACTTCATTTCGACCTTTGTTTTTGCAATCATCGTCAATTCGATCATAACACCTATATTTATCGCCGAAATTATCCCTATTATTGCAATTTATGTCGTCCTGGCTGTGTACTTTATTCGCAGTTCAAGGTTAGTATGTACTTTGATATGTTAAATGAAAACTAAAGACCACTTTAATCTATTATATTTAAGGCGTCCTTTTAGTTAATTACAAACCAGTCAGTATTCTGTTAACATGCCGACTGATTGCGTCATCGTATCACGTAGAATGCATGCACGCCCAGTGGTTTTTCGACATTTAGGTTGCTTGTTTTCTTTCTATAATCTGATAATTAGTCAATTGTGAGACATCCTTTTATGCGCCATGCATAAATAGACGCTCTGAGTATTGATAATATATAATTCATGATACAAAAATATGAATTTTGTTCTTTAACCTAGAGAGCTTCAGCGATTAGACAGTGTTACGAGATCACCAGTATTTGCCCATTTCTCTGAGACTCTGGGCGGACTAACAACATTACGAGCGTACAGGTAAATTATACTGTAAAATGTTCATATTAACATCTAAAACAAGATCTCAGCATGTTAGAGTTATCTTTATGTTTCGACTTCAACATGAATCTGTTTAATGACGTCCCTTCATTTAGTATATTATAGTAGACGAGCGGGCATTTGACGTGACTTATCTTGACTAATACTAGTTGATGAATGAAGTGAGTGATTTTAGTAGAAAATGTGTGGAGTCATGGGATACGAACCCGTGTGCCGATTCGTGCTCCATAATATTTGATGCAACAGGTATTCAGTCGAGAGGCCAGTCCCATGACATGTTCGTGTCGTTGGACAGATGTTTCAAATGGACAAATTATAACTATATCAAAATGTACCAAGAAGTCTGGAGAATCTTTTCTGTTATGTTGTCAAATTTGTAACACGCGTGTTCTATTTCGTTTTCATAATAATAATAATAATAATAACACACTTTTATTAAGCGCACTTCACGGAGCGTCACAGTGCGCTTTACAAAATAATTATATGAAAAGCCTTAAAATACCTTAATTACAAAATACACATAACCTTAAGCAAATACTATTATAAAACAAGTAAAATACAAAAACAACTTATACACAAAAGAACTATATATTAAAAACAGCAAAAAGCTGGAGAATTCTGCAAGTACATGTATAACTCAGTCATTATTGCACGAAATTAAACACACTATTCACACTTTAAAAACATATATAATCATGGGGAAAACAGACAATTCAGTTCAAGTTCGTGAGTCAGGGTGCGTCGAGTTGTATGAACAGATGAGTTTTGAGTTTCTTTTTGAACAGTGCAAGTGAAGATGAATTTCTGATGTGTGGTGGCAGTTGATTCCAGAGTTCGGGAGCGGCGTGCTTGAATGAACGTTGTCCGTAGGTGACAGTGTTGACAGATGTATGATGAAGTTGAGGAGCCACGTTAGATCTCAGCGAGCGAACAGGATCTTTGATGACGACAAGTTCCCGGATGTAAGCTGGGGCGAGATCATGAAGTGCTTTGTATGTTGTCAGCAAAAGTTTGTATGTGATCCTGCTTTTCACCGGCAACCAATGAAGATCACGGAGAATTGGTGAAATATGCTCGCGTCGCTTGGTAAGTGTTACCAACCGAGCCGCGGAGTTTTGGAGACGTTGCAGCTTCGCTAGCTGGAACTCAGGAAGACCGAACAATAAACTATTTCCACAATCAAGCTGAGAAGAAACAAAAGCGTGCACAAGTTTTTCTGTGCTCTCTCTGTCCAGGTATTTCCTAATACGGCCGATTTTCCTGATGGCAAGACAAGCTTTTTTTCATTTTTGATTGACGTGCGAGGTCATGGTGAGGTGCGTGTCGACTACAACACCGAGGTCTTTTGCTTGCGACGCAATTGGAACATTAAATGTACCAACTTTGAAGTCACCGATGGGGTCAGAATCCACGTAGCGCGAGCGTATATGGATGACCTCAGTCTTATCATCGTTGAGTGCGAGTTTATTTTCAACTGTCCATTTCTTGATGTCGTTAACACAAGCCTCAAGTTTTACAAGATTATCATTCCTGTTGTCAGCATTGAAAGACACATACAGCTGACTGTCGTCCGCGTAGAACATTCCCTGGACTTGATGATCTCTAACAACATTCTCGATGGGAGCTGTATACATCGTGAAGATCTGTGGTCCAAAGACCGAACCTTGCGGGACACCGCAGGTAAGATCACAGAAAGATGATAAAGTGTCACCAATCTTGACAGCTTGCTTACGTCCATGCATGTATGACTCAAACCACGAAAGTGAGGTACCAGTGATGCCATACTGATGCTTCAGACGCTGGAGGAGGATTGTGTGGTCAATAGTGTCGAACGCGGCACTGAGATCAAGTAGTACAAGTACCGCGTCCTCCCTCTTGTCAACAGTAAGAAGAATATCATTCATGACACGTAACAACGCCGATTCGGTGCTGTGGTGCTTTCGGTAGGCACTCTGGAGGTTAGAGTACAAGTTATTATTGATGAGATATGCTTGAATCTGTTCAGCAGCTGCTTTCTCCACAACCTTCGACATGAAGCTCAAATTGGACACACTGCGATAACTCTTCAGCTGTTCAGCATCCAGCGTTGCTTTTTAAGCAATGGAATGACATGCGCTATCTTGAAACAATCTGGAAAGACACCAGAGAGGAGCGAATAGTTGATAATACGCGTAATGACAGGCAGCAATTCATTCAAACAAAGTTTCAACATCCACGTTGGCATAGGGTCTAGGGAGCAAGTTTTTGATGCCATTTTGGAGATCAATTTCCGTACATCGTCTTCAGCTAACGCGTGGAAACCACCAAACTCAACTGCGCAATGTGGATGTGACGAATCGTAGGATGTGTCCGAAGATGGAACAGAGTCAAGGTTCTGACGAATGTTCTTAACTTTGTCGTCAAAGAACTTGACAAAGTTGTCAGCCAGTGTCTGAGAAGAGTCATGAGATGGCAACACGTTAGAAACCTTAGCGACACACATGTTGTTGACCACCTTGAACAGGTTGCTGTGATCACAATCCAAAATTTGAGATCTATGGAATGCTGTCTTAGCACAATCAAGCATAGTCTTGTATTGCTTTGACTTGTCATTGAAGATCTGTCGGTGAACTTCAAGACCTGACGAGATCCACTTCCTTTCACTGCGACGAAGTTCTTGCTTTTTGCACGGAGATCATCCGAATACCACGGTGAGTGGGGTCGTAGAATCCGCGTACGTGTTTTCAGAGGAGCATGCTTGTCCATCAGCTCTCTTAGGACAGCGTCATATTGCACAGCTAACGAATTGATGTCATTTTCAGGATCCGTGGTCAAAGATGATGTTAGAATGTCTTGCTTCAGTTGAGTTATATCAACACTGCGGTAACGCCGCACTTTTACACGCTGTTTTGTTGACGCAGGTCGAGCAATGTCGATGTTACAGGTTGTGGCGAAGTGATCTGAGGGCAGTTCACGTTGTATTGCGATATCTCCTGAGACAAGAGATACATCCTTTGGCGTAATAATCAAGTCCAATGTATGGCCATGGATATGTGTAGGCCCAACCACGTGCTGATGGAGATTTGCGGAATCAAGAAGGTCAAGGAACTTAATTGCTTCACGATCAGTTGAAACATCTACGTGAAAATTAAAGTCTCCGACGAGAAGCAAATTGCTGGAACCAGTAGCAAGTGATTCCAATAGGATTGGAAATTCATTGAAGAACATATTTGCAGTGAGTTTATTTTTCTTGTCAGGTCGCAATCTGTAGACCACAACTAATCGCACTGAAGATGAGGCTGAAGCAATCGTGAAATCTCCCATTTCGAAGGAATTGAAATTGAGACGTGGATTTTGGATGACTTTAAATCCTTTGCGCAAGAGGAGAAAAACACCTCCACCACCACGATCGCACCGTGGTATACTATAAGAGTCAAAGTCAGGTAAAGTACTTTGCAGATCGGCGAGGGCTTTATCATCTTTCCTATCTCCATTCAACCACGATTCCGTGATAGCAAATACATCAAGTTTATTTGAAATCACAAAATCACATATAGATGCAGTTTTGTTTCCAATAGACCGAGCGTTCCAATGGGAGAAACGTGCACGAATTGATTGTTTATAGCAGGAAGAAAATTTCACTGGAATGAGATTGTTTTTGTTTACACATCTTGACTTTGGTGTAAAGCAATCATCACGACGTATTCTTGTCACTGAATTGTCAATTATACGAATCTTATTTCTACCGGCACGGCTGCCACGCATACGTTTGTTTATATCTAGTTCTTTCAATTTATTCCATGAACAATTGTCCAAGCGAGAAAAACTGTCATTGTTGATCACACTTTTATTGATCTGTAACAAAATTTTGCGACTGTAGGCTAGTGGTTTCATAGTTCACAAATCAATGTTGGCAAATCGATGTTAAGTATGCCGAATTCGAAATACGGTGATAAGCTTGTAGGCTATGAACGATGCACGATGCAGTCACATAGATTATTATCAAAGTACAGTTTCAAATGTTATCAATCCGCATCAAAATTCGCGTAGAATGTTACAGCAAGTACTTACAGATCATCCACTAGGAAATGTTGACCCATCAGACGCATGATAATAGGGTAATTTTGCTGGTTTTTGGGAGAGCAAATTCTCCCGTGGCAGCCGTGTTGAGTGGCGCTCTATATTTCATGGCAATAGTCGCCCTATTGTAAAAAAAAAAAAAAAAAAAAATGAAGTCGAAACTTCATACTTGAGGCAGAGAATACATGACACATGGATATTTATCAATTATGAACAAAATCATCACTTCATATTTATGGTAAAAATGCAAATTTTGTTAGTGATGTTTGTCCAATTTAACTAAGAAATGCAATTTTACATTTTTTAATGATTTAAGCTTCATGAAACGTTTATCATGGCCTCCCTACTGATTCTTTATTCTATCAGTTTCAAGTAATTTGTATCTTCTAAATATAGGTTGCAATTATATTAACTATACTAACCAGACGCCTTCATTTCCATTTCCATTTTCTCTACATTATATTGCCACGTCAGTGAACAGAAGAAGTTTTTTGGCACTTTGCTCAAGAGAATCGATACAAACAACACAGCCTTTCTGTATCTACAAGCTGGCTATGGATGGCTGGGACTGCAAATGGTAAAAATTAAACCACAAAACTAAGCATGGACACTGATTTGCGTGTTTTCTGTTCTGTTCTCATGGTACTGACAATTTTTTTGCCAATGTCGTCAGACTTCTACCATTCAAGTGTTTTACTGTCTTCACATTATACTAAATGAAATAATTTACAATGGAAATGCTGTTATTTTAAATCAGTACTTTGTAATTGTGTTTTGATTTGTCATAAACCAAACTTGCCGGTTTCCTACAATGCTTTATGAACAAGATATTTTATTTTATTTTATTTTTTGACACTGTTTACTCATTCAGTGTAGTTATTTATTTTATTTCTTCTTTAACCCGGGTTAGAGTACTCATTTAGTGAATGTTTTATTTCTACTTTAACCCGGGTTACTCATTTAGTGAATAATACAAATATTCCTCTGTTTTAAGGTCCAGGGATCCCAACAATATAACTTCCAAAATACACATATAAACAACAAATCATATTACCATTTTACTTACATAAAATGCCTAATCAATATGTTGACTGTCTTGATACCAAAGTACATCTTCAAATTAACTTACATGTGTTAATGAATTTTCAGAGCATATGCGGTGGGATTGTTGTACTTGTCGTTGGCTTGACAACTCTACTGCAAGCGACAGTATTTGGAAGTCTGGATTCCAGTTCAGTTGGATTAGCTCTTAGTTACGTGCTCATGGTATGTATACGCTTAAATCTTTCTGGAAATAAATCATATACTGTATTAAAGTCGATTTGTTCTGAAAGATCTCCATAAAAGTTAAAGACCCCTTCAGAGATCCCAGCGAAAGTGTAAAAAAATAATAAAATTGTTTATAAATTGCTTGAAAGTGAAGGATAAGTCATTCAAATTGTCACTTGGTATTTTTGAAATGAAAAATTTGGCAAACACAAAGACAATAGCAGTATTAAGTTGAAGCCTCATTCAAATACATGTAGCTAATTTAGATACTGACAGTATTCATGTAAATTCCTTATTTTTTTCTTAAATACACGGCTTTCGGCTGAACTACTAGCAGGCTATGTTTACATATTTATGACCATGACAAAGGTACAGAAATCTGAATGGGCCTTTAATAATGAAACGTATCACTCGGGTAGCTAGGAACACCTCCTTTGCACCTCCACAGAACCGAACCAAACCAACGTTTTTAGGTTCCTGAGATGACCCAAAAACATAATCAGGATATTCCCAAAAATATAAACTGGTCCTAAGGGGGGGGGGGGTCATCGAACTTTGCACAGAGACAAATTTCAAACTTGCTCAAATTGTGTTAATCACAAGGAATCAGAAAATGGTAAATGGTAAACGACAGAAAAGGTAAAAAGACAGAAATTTAGAGTTATGAAAGAAAGAGTTGGCAGGAAGTTATAGGAGTTGAACAGGCATAGATTGTCATGGACATGATGGGTGTACGCGCGAAAATTTAGAAGGTCATGTCAAGATCATCCGATAGATTGTCAGATTGTCGATTACATTTCTGCGCCAAAATTGTTAAAGGTCATTTGAGGTCGACTAAGTATATATTGTTGGATTAACAGAATGTTCAAGGTCGTGTCAAGGTCATTTGATGTCAACTGAGTACTGATAATAGATAATTGGATTGTCATGAATCTTGGTTGATATGATAACCATTGAGTAGAAAACATTCTTAAGGTCGTCTGAATATTGCTAGATTGTCGTGAAACTCAGTGGATGTGATTTCCATTGAGTCCATTGTTACAAGTATGTATTAAATGTAGACCTATTTAGCACATATGTTTCAATTCAGCTTTGAACATGAAAATTCTTGAGTATTTCTTAGTAAAAGTGGGTAATTGATGGTATTTACCAGTAAATACCGATATTTTCCCTCGGTTAGTTTGCCACACATAAAAATTACTAGCATTTCAAGTACTTGTCAATGCAAAATTATGAAACATGGTCTTCATCTGTAACGTTGTCTTTTTAAAGACATTTTTGTTTGTAATGATTGTATTTATTGCAACCTGTCCTTTTAGTTTCAAAAACTGATTGTTCTTAGAAGTAGCAATTTGTGTTACACTATAACTCTACGTTAGAGAGATTTAGTTTAAACTTAAGTTAAACCAAGTTTTTGTCATGTTTTCTAATTTACAGGTATCGATACAATTGTTCAACTTAGTGCGATCTGCCGCAGACACAGAGATGCAGATGAACCCCGTTGAACGTGTACAATACTATGCAGGTGTGCCCACAGAGCATTACGGAGGTTGGTGTGGCACATTTCTTTCCATCTAAAAATCATAACATTCTCTAAAGGTGAAAGATAAGTCATTAAACTTGTCATTGGGTATTTTCGAAATGAAAATTGGCAAAATAATAAAGAAAACAGCAGTATTACGTTGACGCCCCATTCAAATAAATGTAACTAATTTATTTACTTAAATAGAGAGGAGATTCCATATACACGACTTTCGGTTTAACCTCTTGCAGGCTATTTTAGCACATCTATGACACTAACAAACTAGAGCAAAAAACTATTTTTTTTATGATTTACGATTTCCTGAATGACAAAATCACTGAATCATTTTAAACTCGTATTACAACTCTCCCCGTGGTATATTTAGAATTGGGTAAATGAAAAGTGAGAGTACCCCGTCCTTCGGAGAGGACATAAGTTCTCGGCTCCGGTCCGTGTGTACAGAGAGACACATCTCCGTCGCAGTGATGTCTGGATACAGCTGACACGATGCGCACTGCAAGGTTGTATTTAGTATAATATGTATCGGTTATGATGCAATTGTCTTTATCGGAATCGTATCGGTACCACTATGTTATGTTATGTTGGTTTGTTTGTTTGTTTGTTTGTAGTTGGTTTTTTTGTTGTGGTTTTTTTGTTTTTTTATTTGTTTGTTTGTTTGTATCTTTGTGTGAAGGCAAGGAACCTCCATCCGATTGGCCTAGTCGTGGTGCAATCCAAATCGAACACGTATCAGTGCGTTATGATGAATCTCTGCCACCAGTGCTACAAGATGTAACTGTATATGTACAACCTGGAGAAAAGGTTAGCATGTTCGTAGACAATTCCCACAAATTGTTTTTATTTCAAGGATAAAAACCCATCTAATGTTATAGATTAACTGGACTATAGCTTCATCGCACTAAACTCTTGTCGCTAATTATGCAAGTTCGTTCATATTCATGTTTATTAAATATATCGTTATTATGTAGGGTTGATTTATAGGTTAATAAATGCCTATCACTTGTTGGGAGTGAAATTGTACAAAATAATACACGCTCACAAGCCTCGCGGGGGTGGGCTGCATTAGACGCATCAACATCTCAGTATTATTAAGTGCATTATTTTACAATTTCTCTTTTTATATTATGGTTCGCATACTTCTGACGTTGGTCTGATTGCTTCTGATTGGTTCTCGCTATCTTAAAGTGTATGAAATATTCTTAACATGTCACCTCTTGAAATTTTGTGAATCAGGTTGGAATATGTGGACGAACTGGAAGCGGGAAATCTTCACTAACGCTATCGTTGTTGCGAATAATTGAGACATTCAAAGGTAAGTGGTTCAAAGATCAACTGCTGTTATTACTAATTTTTACAATTTAAAAAACAAAAAATACGTCTTCAGAGAGAATATGAACTACCTAAAAGAATAGTTTATTTTTTCTTTACTTTCACGCAGGCAAAATAATCATCGATGGGGAAAACATAGCACTGATGCCTCTGACAACATTAAGACAACGATTGTCAATTATACCACAAGATCCTATACTATTTACTGGAACAATAAGGTAATACCTTTTGAGTACTGCATACTGGATAATAGCATGCGAAAACAGCCGTTTTGTATTTTTCTTTCTGCTACAGAGGGCAACCTATTTTCCGTTCTTCCTTTTACAAACGTCTGCGCATGTGCAAGAACAGACAATTTAAAATACAAAGCCAGTGTTTAGAGACTTGAACATGTTAATATACATGTAGTGTGTAGGCCTATCATATTTTCACTGATTTTCATTAAGGGATCTATTTTGAGCGTTTCGACAGTATTTTTTGTGGGACATGATAGCACATCAGACATATCGAATTGCATTCTGAATGCGAAGAATGTCTTTCTGATATCAAATAATTTTCATTTTTTGAAATTCACGATATAATACAAATTTTATGGCAAATTATTAAAATTTGATATTTTTCACATTTTTGATATATAACAGTCCTCGAATTAAATTTTATAAATCTAATGATATATTCTTAAAGTGTATGTAGCTGGGAGGAAAAGCCGACGATCAATTGAAAATGTTGACCTTTCATATTGAAGATATGCATATCTTCAATACAGTATATAAATCATCAGATTTATAAAGTTTACTTCGAGTACTGTTAAATATCAAAAATATCAATTTTAATCATTTGCCATAATAAGTGTATTACATTGCGAATTATTTGATATCAGAAGGGCACTCTTCGTATTCAGAATGCAATTCGGTATGTCTGATGTGCTCTAATGTCCCACTGACAATAAATACTGTCCAAACGTTCACACCCCATCCCTTAATATTCAACGTATTTTCACCGTTATAACGGGGAACTTGGTATTTTTCCTACATATATGTTACTTTTTACTAAGGTTTGGATGAATTTAAACTATCAAAAGTAATTTTGTGATGATAGTCAATATTATACCCAGCAAAATGAATTGAAACGGTATATGGTCATCGCATTAAAAAGGATATCTCGCGGCATTTGATTGATTTTGGTCAGTCAGGATCCCATGCTCGTGTGGGACTATCAAATTAAAACTGTTACATTTTTACCTAAACATTATAAACTTTTCCATATTACATGTATTAACATTTCTAATACTCAATACCTTTCTGCACCAGGACCAATTTGGACCCAAACAGTAGTAAATCGGATAAGGAACTGTGGAATGCACTAGAAATAGCACAACTCAAGCCTATCGTTTCTGAGTTCGACCTTGGCCTTGGTAAGGTGCTAAATAGTTTTTCTTTAAATTTGTACCTATTTTTCCAGTATACTGTTTTATCAAATGAAACACACCCAAATTTTAATCCTTATAGATGAACCTATAACTGGTAATAATAAAAGTGACATATTTTGTAATTTACTAAATGGGACAAAAAAGGACAAAAACCGGCACATTCACCCGAGACTTGCGCACGTTTGCATTGTGAGTATTGGCTATTACTCTTATTCTTTATATTGGTATATGTCAATTTTAATGTGTTTGCCAATATATAAGAGTGCATATTATACTTGGTTGTCAGATTGTCAGACTGCATTTTTGGGTCTGCATTTCCAAACATTGCCCAAATATTAAAATTTGATTTCATCAGGATTGTTTGATATCAATTATTGGTAAATTGTGCTTTACAAATCCACTTGATTACTCATGTTTTTATACGTTTCATCTTCCGATCGGAAGACTTCATCAGTAATGCGATGAACCAGCAACACTCCTACTCCCATCTCCAGAGTGCACAGTTCTTTGCAGTAGCTGGTCATGTACATGATTGAGTGAGTATGTCCCTTCATTGCGGTTGATAACGTTGGCCCCCGTTTCCTGATCCACATGGCTTCTCTGATCCATCTAGTTTGCTTGCAAGAGTCTTTGTCAATTACTTTGGCTCCATCCCAATCAATAACATGATTTTCTTGTGACACATGGTCTGTGATGGCGGATTTATTAATTTCGTCGACCGACTCCTTGCGTACTGCGCGAGTGAATTTCCTCCCTGTTAACTTTTCTGACTCCTTTAGGTGTTCCTTGAGTCTTACCCCGAAAGGTCTGCCGGTTTCCCCAATGTACGACTTCTTGCAGTTTTTACATGGTATCTCATACACAGTCGCAAGTTTTGTTGGCTTCAATTTTGTCTTTGGGGTGCAAGGAGGTTCTGTTTTAGCGTATTGTGTGGTCTCATCGCTGTCTGGATGTTGTGCTTGTTAAACACTCGCTGCAGTCTCTCAGACACACCTTGGACATACGGTATAACAACCATGCCCTTACTCTTTTCTGCGTTCTTGTCCTTTGCATTCTTTTTCGTTTTGGTCTTATCGCTTATCTGATGTTTTACTTTTTCAATAGTCCAGTTCGGATATCCACATTGGTTTAGCGCATGTTTGATGTATTCCTCATCCTGTTGTTTATCCTCCTCTTCAGTTACAATCGTGTCTTTCCGATCTAACAATGTTCTGACTACCCCCAACTTCTGGTGCAAGGGATGTTGGGAAGCAAAATTTAAATACTGGTCGGTGTGCGTCTTCATAGAGTAGGAGTGTTGCTGGTTCATCGCATTACTGATGAAGTCTTCCGATCGGAAGATGAAACGTCTAAAAACGTGAGTAATCAAGTGGATTTGTAAAGCACAATTTACCAATAATTAATTAAAGTTTGACCTTTTATTGCCAATAGGTCAAACTAAAGGATTAGGATTGAACTATGTTTATTTGGCAAAACCGGATAATATTTTTTTAATTCCAAAAATTTCTTGATAGCCAGCTTGAGGAGAAATATCTTAAAGAGGTATTTTGTAATTTTAGCATCCTCTTTCTAGGTATTGTTCAACAGATATCCACAAATAAAAACTTATTTCCAAAATGTCAGTTTTGTTGATTTGTTGATTTGGATATTGAATTTGCAAGTTACTTATGCCAGAAAATACAAAATTGGACAATATCTTTGTCAAACGACCGAAACTGCTAGAAAGCTTATACACACAACCATGATGAAGTCCTGGGTTTGTGATGGTATAAACATTTCAACCTTTAAAAATGACATACTTAACATTTATACTTGTAGACACTCCCGTATCAGAAGGTGGTGAAAATTTCAGCGTTGGTCAGCGTCAGCTATTTTGTTTAGCTCGAGCTTTTCTCCGGAATTCCCGCGTACTTATCATGGACGAAGCCACGGCATCCATTGACTACAACACGGTATGATGCGTAATTTTGTATTATTTTAAATTACATTATAATGACGCTCAGACTATTGGATGTTGTTTCTCATAAAATAATTTAACTGACCCAAAAAAGATCTTCTATGCCTGACCATGTAGTTATGATTTTGGCAAAATGCCGAGGACCGATTTTTGTGTTTGATAAACTCATGTTAGGCATGAATTGTTTTGAATTAGAGATCAGGGATTAGACGGTACAGCACTATACCAAATCACTACGCAAAAGGTGCTAATGGTAATGAGTTCAGGTTAAAAGTAAGACAATCCCAGCAAACACAAAAATGTTTTTAAAACGTTTTAAACATGTTATATTTTGGGTTTTTGGTTTAGATAAAGACGTTTTAATAGCATTTAATGTCGGGTTAAAGAAAAGTAATGGAAATGTTTTAAAACGTTTTGTATGAAAACACACTTCAACAAATGTTTTCAAAATGTTATTGTATGCTGTTGCAAACATTTGCCAAATATTTTGTCAACACTTAAATAACATTATGTTAGAATATTTGCAGTAGGTTATCAATAAATGTTTTTGAATGTTGTGAAAACGTTTTATACCCTTTATATATCCTTTATTATAACCCGACATTTAAACGTACGTTTTTTGGCAACCTTTTCTAACCTTTTGCGAATGATGTAGAAAACGTTCTAATGTAAATGAAATGTGCTAGGCTATTAACCACTAAAAAGATATGAAATTATACAAATCAATTTCCCATGAAAAGTAGACCCTCTCCGAATTACTACTAACGGAGCCAGTTTAAAAACTAGTGTCGGTGTTGAAATAGCGGCGTCGCTTTATAAATCAATATCATGTTGTTATCCTATTCAATTAATTCAGGAGAAGTTACTGCAAGAAGTTGTTGGTTCCGCTTTCGAGGACAAAACTGTGCTGACAATCGCTGTAAGTTCGGTTCTAAAACTTATATTCAACAAGAATTGTCGTGCCACGAGGGTAACTCACTAGAAACATTTAAATATCGTGGGCTCCAATCCAATATCACCCGAAAATATTTTCAACGATTATTCCCCTATTTCTGTTACTTTCGGCTGAAAATATTTAGATCAAAGAGTACAGTAGAGCAAAATACAATACTCTACAAATACGCAAAATTGCAAATACACAAAATTTCATAAATTTATATTTACATTAAACCTGAAAGCTACAAAATATGTCTACATGTTGTTGTTGTTGTTGTTGTTGTTGTTGTTGTTATTATTATTATTATTATTATATTAGTGTTATTATTATTATTATTATTATTATTATTATTATTATTATTATTATTATTATTATTATGTTTGCCTTTCAGCACCGAGTGTCCACCATACGCGAATCAGATACAATATGGGTTTTAAGTAATGGTGAGCTCATTGAATGCGACAGCCCTGGAAATTTACTGGCGAGAGAAAGTTCGGAGTTCTATTCCATGGTTCAAGCTAATAAATAAACTTATGATATGTGTTGGTTAATGTATATCTTGCAGTGTTCGTACTTAATAATTTTACATCAAATATACTGCGGCAAATCATTCTGTCGGTACCTTATAGGTACTATTGTATATTAGACCCAGTTTGTAAAATAGCGCCCGTCCACAGGTCTGAGACGGACTATTTTGTCATTGGACGGGCTTACCAGCCCCCGACGGACGCCTCAGTATCACTAGTGGCGTGTCGACTGTCGAAATGCCGGGACAAATTGTTGATGTTCATCTTCCATTTTGACACACCTACCAAAAGAGAAACATTATGTAAAAATAAGCAATGCTAGCAACAACTTGGTGTAAATGTCATTTTATATAGAAGTTCCTTTGTTTACATTTGCACAATTGTGCTCTCACAAGAATAACAGTAAACGGTGTGTTCCCAACTGTAATAATCTAAACCAATCCCAAAAAGTCCATAAGTCAAAGAAAGGGGGTTCAATCAAAACTTACCAAAGGTATGTTACATATAAATTTATTCCGCACAGTTTGATACCTCATTTGTCCAAATCGACGCAGAATTGATGACACAATGACATTTTGAATACAATCACCTCAATTTAAAAATAATTAAAGCATGAGGGGCTTAAATTTCTATCAAAGTCAAAGTCATACTGTTTAGAGAAATTTTGGTTCCTTAATGCTACACGATGTATTGTTGGTCGAAGCAGCCCAAAAAAATTATCATTATCTAAATCAATGTATTATTGAAAATTGATGTGTTGGAAAAAGTTCATTCTACAAAACATATACTTTGAAAACCTGCTTGATTTATATTGTTGTTAATGAGTTACGTTTTACGAAAGAACCACAGGACCTACAAAAGTATAAATGTGATATTTGAATTCTTCTACACGCTCTCTATTAAATTAGCAATGCAATTTTTGCCAAGGCTCACTACCATTGTCTGAAAATGAGCGATATGGATGTTAAATGGCATGTTAGATGCTAGAATGTCAGTCAGTGAGGCGGCGAGGCAGTTAGGAGTAACACGGAAGGTAATCTGAAAGTGGAGAGACTGACGGCAACAGGGTGCTGACTTATGATCATCCCAGTCACGGCCAATGGTGACCGCAGCCAATCAAGACGCTTCGATAGCAAACAAAGTGGAGGAGAACAGGAAGTTCACAGGTGAGATGAGAGCATGCGCCGCAGATATCTGGCAGTCATTGATGCAGCAGGAGGACATACCAGATATTGACTGTGAAGAGTGAACATTGAGGAAGGAGTATCCGTAATAAATAAAAATTCCCTTTAAAAGGGAAGGCCAGCCTCAATGCAGAAGAGGTCTTGTAAATAGTTTGGGTCACCGTGAAAGGCATTTTTTAGGATCACGCTTACATCCATGTTACATGACAGTTCACCAAACCATCAATGGTGAGAACATGCACACCGAAACAGCAAAAACATTAACTCCTATAACTCCTGTCAACTCTTTTTTAATTCATTACTCCAAATTGTTCTGTATTTTTGTCTTTACTGCTTTTTACCCATGCTTATTATTAAAATCAAGAAATACACTGCAGTTGTTAGTTAATTCGCTATGTAAACTCAACTTACATGCACATTTTATTTTAAAATGATTTTATATTATTTCGCAATGTATAGTTTACTATAAAGTAGATAGTGGCAAGCACATGATAAAGGACTGATCATTCACTACAATCTTCACTTTTAAACTGTATTTTTTGAATGTGTTCATTGTTAGTCCGAAACTCCTACAAAGCTATGGACATGGCATCTTACCTACTCCATTCTGTAATAGTCTGCATTGTGTGTTTTCTCAGTCTTCAATCATTTTGTTGAATGTAATTTTATAAATAAAATAAAAAAGATAGAAAGTGGCCTCACTTTAGTTATGTGTCATTTACAGTATTTGTAATTTATAAAGTAAGACAATAATTTATTTATTTTCTATAAGTGCATGTGCAAAAATATGGGATATATTGTTCAATATTATAGCTAGCCCCTAAAAACTTTATTTTCCATCGGATTTTTCCCGTTGAAAAGACAAAACTGATGTTAAAGATAGCAATAATATCATCAATAACATTTTGAGTCATTTTATCCATAAAACGATACAGGATAGGATAGATAATTACTTTGACTTCAATGTGGTCCATATAATGAAGATTTTGATTCTACAACATTATTAGATCTGTTATCAACATATCAATTATGCACTCACAGGCAACCAAACATCATGCTATGCTCAGTAGTCCACTGATATGACCTCGTTCCAGTGATCATTCCCCGCTAATTACTAATTGTTGATCATGTCATTTCTTTGATATGCTGATTGCTGAACAAGTTTATGTTTATATGTGTAGGCCTAACCTATGATAACTTTTTAAGTCATAATTAATTCAAACACAACTTTGGCAATACTCAATCGTTTTCGTTCGTTGAAACGGCAAAATATACTTTCTCTTCTTTGCAAATCGAATTAGTAGACATCAAAAACATTTCCACCACAAGAAGTAAAAAAAATAATTCATACCAATAGAAGAAGGCTATAATCTTAGCTAATCTTTAGTGTACACAAATCCCATCTAAGAATTAGATACCAGCCCTATGGGCTGGCGATAAAACACATGAAGTGAAGTCAAACAGTCTCTGTTAATTGTGTACCTTTATGAAGAATCTTGAGAAGCAGGAAAACCACATCAATAGGAATTACTACAACTTTAAAATCCTAGGTAGGTGCATTTAAAAGGTCATTGTGTCATCAATTCTGCGTTGATTTGGACAACCTGATTTTAACAGGTCTTGATTTAAGACCCCATCTTTGACTTATGAACCAAAATCAAACTGGATACTTTCTTTTTGGGATGGGTTCATATTTTTTTTTAAATAAAACGTTTGTCTAGTATGATTTGTATAATAAATTATTTCCTCTGAATGACAATGATTAATAGATTTTCTACGTACGGAGAAATAAAACAAGAAAGATGCCAATAAATAAAGTGTGCAGTATTAGGTCATTAAACTATTGACCTAAGAAAGAAACGATTTACATGTAGTTAAAGATCATATCTATTGCAAAAACAAGTTTAACTCCATTCGAAGAGAATAATTATTACATTACAAGTTGACACTCGTCAATTTTTTTATTCGTATTTCTCCTGAAAAAAGAGAAATTGTGTTCGTAAAATGCTGCCTCTTACGGTCCTTCCCTCGTTCGAAGCGAAATTGATTTCCAATGCAGGAGACTGATGACGTCACAGTAAATGAGGAGTAAATGGTCACGAGCAGTTATACACATGAGCCCTCGATGTGAGCTCTTTTGATAGTCAGTCATGTGTATAATGCGCGACCTTGTACCACGTGAAATCGGGAAGTTTCAACAATGAAAGGCCATTGAAATTGTTTATTTGCATAATAAATACAATATGCATATACATCACGCTCAAATTTTAAGCTCACACGGTAAGGGGTGGTGCAATAATTATGTGTACCCCCGGGGTGCCTGTGAATTATAGGGGGGGGGCAAATATTTATTGGCCGGCCGAAAGGGGGGCAAGGATTTTTGGCAGGTCGAAAGGGGGGGTCAAGGAAAAACAGGAAAACATTAGGAACACGTTCAAATATGCAAAATGTCCTGCTCGCAGCGCTCGCATTATATGATAAGGGGTTGTCTGGAATGGCAGGTGAGTCAGGGGTCAAAAACAAAATTGTTACCTTTTTGACCTCAGCACGTCCATGTGTATGTATGAATTTTTTGGATATGCATTCTATTTATCCTATTTATAGTATTAGCGACAACAAACAATACTAATCTGACAAAAATGTGAATTAAGGGGGCTAAACTTGCCAGTTTACAAAACATTACATTTTTGCTTGCATATTTAATGACCCCGTGACACAACGCGCAATTTTTTACTTTTTGACAAATTGGGCATGCAGTTAGTGTGTATACAAGGTTTCAGACCTCTCTCTCTTTTTAATTTTATAAAGGCACAGACTCCCAAAGATGAAATTTATTTAAAGGGCAACTTTTGGGTATGGTGTGTCAGTTGTCAGGTCGATGATAGACGGTCAGACCTTGAATAATAAATATTGTGTCTTTACATTACGCATTGCTTAAGGTTAAATACAATTGATTTTCAAGGCTTGATTCCAGAGGGGCGTAAGTTAATAATGGAAACAGCCATGCAGAAAAGAATGAACTCACGCGTACATTTAGTGTATCAATCTGAACTAGGGCCACGGACAAACCGCGGCTCGTGAGTCATCCTATATGTTGCAGGGATAGGGAGGGGGCGACCATGATAGGACCATATGGGCTGATGGGGGGGTTGATTGTGGGCAGCCGTTTTCGGCAATTTTCCTTTGGATTTTCAAAATTTTCAATTTTTAAAATTATCCTGGATGATATCTGTCGTGAAATAAATCAATGCTTCCTAGTAGGCTATAATAGGCCTAGTAGGCCTATTTATACCCTGATTATGCAATATATAGGCCTACAACAATAACTACAATAACAAAACCAACAACCAATATTTTGTTAATCTAATTTGTAAAAATATATTCATAGGCTACGCCTATTAGACTAGTATAGCCTAAAAATTCCTGAATTATATAATGAAAAAAAAAAACCGGGCAAAAACAATCAATCGCTGCAGTCAGAAAGAAAGAAACGAACAAGAAAAAGGAAAAAAAGTGAGAGAAAAATAAAATAAAATAAACGGAATGGACAACGTAGGGACTCGAACACGTACCAAATTTTCCAGCTCAAAAGTATAGTATTGCATAGTCGAACGTAAGTCCGGCGCGCTAACCGATTGAGCCACTGAAGGGACATGAAATTGATATCTCAAACTGACTATTATGGAATAGTGCATAACAATCTCTTATGATAAACAAGCTCATTACCGCTGTAAATGTCGGAGGTATCGATGGCGAAAAACCTCGTTTTTTGCAAAAGTAGCTTAAATTTGGAGCGTAAGTTAATAATGGAAACAGCCATGCAGAAAAGAATGAACTCACGCGTACATTTAGTGTATCAATCTGAACTAGGGCCACGGACAAACCGCGGCTCGTGAGTCATCCTATATGTTGCAGGGATAGGGAGGGGGCGACCATGATAGGACCATATGGGCTGATGGGGGGGGTTGATTGTGGGCAGCCGTTTTCGGCAATTTTCCTTTGGATTTTCAAAATTTTCAATTTTTAAAATTATCCTGGATGATATCTGTCGTGAAATAAATCAATGCTTCCTAGTAGGCTATAATAGGCCTAGTAGGCCTATTTATACCCTGATTATGCAATATATAGGCCTACAACAATAACTACAATAACAAAACCAACAACCAATATTTTGTTAATCTAATTTGTAAAAATATATTCATAGGCTACGCCTATTAGACTAGTATAGCCTAAAAATTCCTGAATTATATAATGAAAAAAAAAACCGGGCAAAAACAATCAATCGCTGCAGTCAGAAAGAAAGAAACGAACAAGAAAAAGGAAAAAAAGTGAGAGAAAAATAAAATAAAATAAACGGAATGGACAACGTAGGGACTCGAACACGTACCAAATTTTCCAGCTCAAAAGTATAGTATTGCATAGTCGAACGTAAGTCCGGCGCGCTAACCGATTGAGCCACTGAAGGGACATGAAATTGATATCTCAAACTGACTATTATGGAATAGCGCATAACAATCTCTTATGATAAACAAGCTCATTACCGCTGTAAATGTCGGAGGTATCGATGGCGAAAAACCTCGTTTTTTGCAAAAGTAGCTTAAATTTGGAGTGAAATTCAAATGGTAAAGTAAGCGACAGACATTTGAGAAATAATGTAGGCAGTTAGAAATCAAAATTAACGTTCCACAATCCAGATATCGATAATGTTACATAACAGTGTTTTGTGGTACAAGATTCTCGAAAATTGTTCCCAAAAACGGGCTAATAAAATTTAATCGGATACTGTCTTTGGTTCTTCCGCATGGCAACCTTATTTCTTTGGTCGATTTGTAGTACAATACAAAAAAGGAGAAAACAATCACTCGGCGTGGTTTTATACGGAGCGAAAATTTGAAAAAAACTGCATGGAACGCGTTTTTGATCTTGTGAACATGGTGCGTAAAAATGATTTAAACGAAGGATTTTTAAACGGATTCTAAAAATTTGTATAAACACACAAAATAATGTAAAGATACATCCATGCACCAACATTTGACTCACTGCGATATTTGATTGGTGAGAAAACGCGGTTTTAGAGAACAAGTTTATACGTCTTTTATACGTTTCTTCGTGTAACCTTAAGGATACGATACACGATTTAGCGACAAGTGACTCATTTCGGAATGCGATCATGAATTTTGAAGAAAAAAAAAGTTCCCACAGGCTTCGAGGGGACTCGAACCAACGATTCCACGCGTCGTTGATTATCAGTCCCGGTCTTCACCGCTCTGCCACGGAGGCAGATGCACGGAAGAGTGTAATAATAAAAGATAAATCTCATAATGCTATCTTTAGCGTTTTGTTTACATTAAAATGACGCATTTTGTAAAGATAGATTGGCCGTTTTATGTATAAATAGCACGAACATTTGGAAAAGGGCTCAAACAAATAATAAAGACACTGATACGATGATGAAATTGCATAAGTCGGGGAATATCTGCGTCACAATGTTTTGTTTTGATTTTAGAAAGATATTTCAGCAGTATATGGCAAAATTCTTTCACTAATGGTAAAAACAGCCTTGACCTGAAAAAGGGCGAGAGGTGCCATATTTACGGATTCAGGCTAAATTCAAAATTTGTATAAAACGTTTGGTTTTTGATCGATTACAAAAATTCATTTTTGTCATTAAAAGAAATTGTATCTGGCGTGAATTACACTACAATTTTTATTCCTAGGGCTCTTTGATTTCTTTAAATATTTTTTTATAATGATAGAGTGAATCCCCTGGCCCTCTATAATTACGCACAAAAGACCGCCTCAATGACCCTAAGAAAGCTCCCCCCCCCTACTAAAGTCAAGAGTTACAGATGGAAAACCAAAAGATTCAAGGAAAGCCCAGTTCCATACATGGCTGAACTCCTGAATCATGCTTAGTGTTCTCTTGTCCATCTAGTGATTTGGTTTGAATAATTGTTTGTGCGAATGGATGGATGGGAGGGGGCTGGTGTGATTTGGTAGTTCAAGCCATCAAAGTGCAATTCCCTCTCCTGTCATATTGTCAAATTATCATATCTTTTTATTATGCTGTCACATAGATATTTTATTAGGTTGAGTTTTTGTGCCATGATAAGTGTGGGAGTGCATCAGTGGATGGGGTGGGTGGGGGTGGGTTAGGGGTGTGTGCATGTGTGTGTTTGAGATATGGTGTTGGGTTGAGTACGGTTGAGTATGAGCTACAACTATATTATATTTGTCCTTTAATTCTTTGATTGTACTTTAAAAAAATTTCATTGAGTATGTATCGTGCAATAATTCAAGTTTTTTATGTATTTTATTATTACTTGCCTATCTTTACAAATTTGATTGTAATTTACCAAGCAATTCAGCCATTTTGGCTGTTATTTGAGTGTTTAATAAAATATACCTGAAATATAATATACTTGAATAGAATGAATTATATTTTGTTATGAAACACACATCTGAGTTACTAGGATACAGTAAACAAAAAAAAAGGGCCAAAATCATTTACTAAAATGGCTTAAAAACACTTTATTATGTAGAGATATTTTATAAGTTCAGGACATGAGGTGATGTACATATTTATGTACTTCATAAAGAAAGAAAAAAGAAGAGGGGTACTGATTAAAATCATGGTATTACATACCCTTAAGTAAACACTGCCTGTAAACACAGATCTAACACAATATATGATTTGCAAGCAATACGATTTGCTAGCTAGATTTGTCCTGTGACCTCCTCTTACCAATAACCAAAATAGTCTAATATCTCGTGCATGGCGGACTCAAAAACACAAACTCTAATCTCTGTAGTGATTAAATCAAACCTACATGCATGATATTATTACAGAATCGGAGGATGAGACCACCTGGTCACGTGAAATACATGGGCTAAAAAAACAATTTCATATTAATCAGCGGCTCTGGCCGCTGACAATAATAATATATGTATTGATAAGAATCCAGGTGTTGATTAATAGGGCAAGTGCCGGTGCAAGTACGTGGATCATCCAAAGTATTCCGCGGAATACTTTGATGCAAATCATCAGTGCAGGGCGCCAATAATATTATTTTCGTGTGAGCTATTGTGATACCACAACTTACGTTATTTTCAATATTATGTACCAGAACAGTTTACCAGAAAGGTAAGGATAATAAAGGGGTGTTTTGGAAAGTATAGCATATCATTGTTTCCTTTAATTAACTCTAAAATTGCTTTTAACACTGCTATGACTATGAGTGTTAAAACATTAAAACATAAAAGTGTTAAAGGCTCATTCAGTGATCCTAGCGAAAGTGTAAAAAATATTGAAATTGTGTATAAGTTGCCTAAATTGCTTAAAAGTGTTGTCATAGGTATTCTTTTAATGAAACATTTGGTAAAAAATGAGGAAAACAGCAGTATTGACAAAGTTGAAGCCCCATTCATATACATGTAGCTAATTTCTCTATATGAGTAGAGAAATTACAGATTCATGTGAAATGTCTATTTGTCTTTAAAGCCACTAGCCGAAAACGAGTGGTTAAAACCACTCTAAATTTTGACGAATTTTACAATCCTCCGTATGATCAAATCACTGAATATGCATTTAAATGATTTTAATATACCTGTAATACAGACAAGTGTTTCTGGGCAAAAGTTTGATCTCGGTAAACTGTAGGCCAAAATAATTCAGCTTTACTTGAATATTAAATTGGCATACATTGAAAACTAAGAATATTCATGCTTTATATTTTGATTTATGAAGATCAATAATTTGTTTCACAAGGGTTGCAATATCAAGATTTCATTAAATGTAACCGCTGTACAGTAAAATAAACTTAATTAGAAAAGCGAGGAACACAGGCAATTTAATGGATCGGAGAGCAACGTTTGGACAGTATTTTTTGTGGGATATTAGAGCACATCAGACATATCGAATTGCGTTCTGAATACGAGGAATCTCCTTCTGATATCAAATAATTTTGATTTTTTGAAGTTCGCGATATAATACAAATTTTATGGCAAATGATTAAATGTATTTTTTATTTTTGATATTAACGGTCCTCGAAGTAAAAAAAATGATACGCACTTACCTACAATGAACTGAGAACTCGGCCATTGTTATATCAAACAGTAGGACCAATGAGATGCTCTGTTACATCATACTGCAGTTACTGTCCGTTTTCCTATACACAATACACAGGGCTCTCACCATTGACGCGTAACCTATACAAATAGTGTATGTTAGAAGTATAGGCAATTGCCTAGTTAACGTCGCTGTGTGAAAAATAACCGGCCAATATTTAAAGTACTCTTCTGAAATTCTAGAAAATATAGTTTTGTAACATGTCCTAAATTTTTAGCTAATTTAGATGTTTGGAAATATTCGCACTTTGGTGTTTTAGTGTATGTTATAAGTAATAGGACATTGCCTTGTTAACGTCACTGTGTGAAAAATAACCGGCCAATATTTAAAGTACTCTTCTGAAATTCTAGAAAATATAGTTTTGTAACACGTCCTAAATTTTTTGCTAATTTAGGTGTTTGGAAATATTCGCACTTTTGTGTTTTAGGAAGGATGTGTCAACGACAGATAACACCAAAAAATATGAAGAAATTATTTCCAAACCGTGTTACGGTCCACAGCCATTATGTTTCTCATTTTCAAGAATTCTGGTTAACAATATGCACACTATTGTCTCATTTCGTGAACAAAGGCCCACACCGTATTGTTACCTTGCGATTGCTTTATAATCGTTCACCCAACTGAAACTATAATACCAGCTCATTGCTCATTGCACAGGTAAAACAGAAACATGTGAAGTGTGGATTTAACCAAGAAGATCTGATGTAACATAGTTGAGCTGTTTTCAATGAGTGTTATCTTGGTTTAATAGCTTTTAATAGGGTTTAAGTCCTGCAAAGGTCGTGGTGAATTCTACTGTAGACATGACTGCATCATGTACTAAACAGAGGGTAAAGGGTGTCTGCTACATCTTCTGGCCTACGTGCACTTGGCATGACTATTCGCCGTCGAAGTGATGATGTAACAGGATGAACTATATACCATAGCAATAGATGAATACAATTTTCGAATAGATCGCCATGCACTACAACGTTCACGCTGTACCTATGTATTGAAGAAATCGCACCTGCAAGATTAGTATCTTTGAAAAGAGCAGTATTGTATTAAATCTATGATTGCAGACATTGCAAACATACACAGGTGATGAGTTCGACCTGCTTGTTTTCCATAATGCCTCCATCCAAGCTTGTTTCTTCTCTTTATTTCCTGCTCTTGTCCTTTTTCCTTCAGGCTTAACCGCTGTCCCAGGTATATATACACCTATTGACTTCTTCTATGTTGCATCTATTGGTAGTGACTATTTTTGGCTGAACAAGGGGTCCTGTTATTATTTTTGTCTTCTGCATGTTCATCTTGAGGCCACGTTCCTTACTAACTTCAGCGAGCTCCCTGAGCGTGGTTTCAATTTCTTCCAGGCTCTCTGTTATGATGATTATATCATCCGCAAATCTGAGATGGTTGAACTTCTCTCCAATGATATTGACACCCTTTTCGTCCCCCCCCCCCGAAGTGATTGGAATATGCTTTCTATGCATGCTGTAAACAACTTTGGCTAGATTGTGTCTCCCTGTCTCACTCCTGTTTTGATGTTGATCTTTGCACTTTCTTTGTGAAGAGTTACTGTAGTTGTGCAGTTTGTGTATATGTATCCTTGTTGATGTAATGCATCAAACACAGACTGTGTTTCAACAGAATCAAATGCCTTTTCATAATCTATAAAGGCAATGCATACTCGTGAAATGTTTCCTTTATTTGATTGATGGCGTGCATATTGCCCATGGTGAAATAACCACTTCTGAAACCTGCTTGGTTAGGAGCTGTTAGGATTGTTGTGAAAATTTTGTGATGGGTCTGTAGTTTTTGAAGTCTCGTTTGTATCCTTTCTGGAAGAGAATAACCATATTAGCCTCTTTCGACCGTAGGGGGTAGGTACCCCTACCTTGCCATCAAATAACTTAGGCTCCTGTTATTTGCTATTGTTTCCTTAATCTTCTGAGTGCTATACAATCGGATATCTTCCCTCATGTTCTTTCGGATTGTTTTACATATCTCAGTGTATTCTATGTTTTGGATTCCTATTCCATCTCTCTTCATGTTCCTTCTTTTCTCCAAGAGTCGTTTGGTGTTGTCTGATATTCCTGTTTCTTTATCTTTCATTGCCTTTCCTGCTACTTTCATTGCACTATCTTGGATGATATCAACAAGCTGGTCATTCCAAATGTCCACGTCTGTGTCATCTTCCCCTGATGTGCCTAGAACCGTTTTTTAAAGCTCCATTTGGAATTCCTTCTTATCTTCTTAATTTTCAGGTTTTCATGGTCTGCTTTCCTGTGTTTTGGTCTTAAAAGTTCGGCCTCTCAAGTCTGGTATCTGATATCATTTTGCAAAGAACTGTGGTCACTCCCTGTGTTCACTTTATTCAGTACTCTGACATCGTGGATGATATTAGGTGTGTTTGTTAGGATGAAGTCCATCTCATTTATTTATAGTTTTACCATTTGGACTCCTCCATGTCCATCTTCTAGATGTGCTTTTCTTGAAGAATGTGTTCATGATTTCGAGTTAATTTCTGATTGCAAATTCGACGAGCTTGTCTCCTCCTGATCGTTTTTTGATCCTGATCCAAATTTCCCAATTACTTTTTCTTCTCCATCTTGTACTAAACGTACTTTGTTATTGAAGTCTCCTATTACCATGTTGTAATGCGTCTTTGATGTCTTCATACAATTTATCCACATCTTCATCTTCATGGGCTGTTGTAGGCAGTGGCGGCGCTACGGGGGTGAGGGCAACCCCAAGTATACTTTTCTTGCCCTCCCCAACTTTGCCCCCCCCCCCCCAAAAAAAATTCTTGCTGCCGCCACTGGTTGTAGGAGCATACACTTGTATCATCTTGATGCTGTATTTCTTATTTAGCTTAAGTGTACAATATAACCTGCGCCAATCTCTCATTGATACCGCTTACTTCTATTATGTGTTTTGACCATTTTCTATGGATCATGAATCCAACTCCTGCCATAACTTTGTTTTCTAAACTATATTGTATATGATAGAACTGATGTCCGCTCATGAGTTCCATGAATTGCTCACCCCGCCTTTTGACTTCATTAAGTCCTATTATATCCCAATTGACTCCTTCTAGTTCCTCCTCTAGTTCCAGTAATCGGTCGTCCAAGTAGTGATCTGATGTTGTAAGCATAGCAACTCTTAGATCCAATTGATGGCCTGAGCAATGATCTGCTGTGCTTAAATTCGATGAAACGTAGTGGCATTGCTTGTTTGTTTGTTTGAATGGTCACTCCATGTGGAGTGTTGCAATTATATGGGCGGGCGGTTAAATTGGGTTGGCTGAAAACGTCGCAAAAGCAGTGCCGCCGACAAGGAGGGTGCGTTACCCCGGGACCGAGGTCCTAGGGGGCCCGTAAAAACGTTTGAAAAAAAACCATACCTTAATGGGCCTGTAAAAGCAAAGAAACGGGACCTTCTTCCTTACAAGTGCCTCCCTCATATGTATAGTATTATCGCACTGCTTACACACTCATAGAAATTGTTCGTTGGCATTACTCAGTATGTTGATGTAAGTCGTTGCGTCAACTTTCCGAGTAATAACACGGAAAAACAGTGGCATGATCGACGGGAATTATATATTAATAAACATTAATTTTCACCAGGTTCTCCGTCACAAATAATAAAGGAGACAAGGAGAAAAAGTGATCCCGCCTGGGAATCGAACCCAGGACCTCAGGTTTACGAGACCTATGCCTTAAGTACTTGGCCACGGGAGCTTCATGATTAGGCTGGTTGAAATTCGAACCCATAAGCGGTCACTTAAACTTTCCGAGTAATGCCAACTCGTACAATTTTGAGTAACGCTGACTCGATATCATTATGTTGGTCGCACTCATTTGCACTTACTTTATTGAGTTGTTACAACTCAGAAAATGAAACTAGGTTAGCATAATTTTCTAGAGGTGTGCTATAGTATACAAAATTTTGCACTGATTACAAAAATAAATATTTGAATACTGCTAATTGTGCAGAAAATGATCCAATTACGTGAATTAAGTAACAAAGTACCAAATTGGAATAACTCAAAACAATAAGTACCAGTAACTTAATATGAACTCGAATTAAGTAACAAAGTACCAAATTGGAATAACTCAAAACAATAAGTACCAGTAACTTAATATGAACGAGTTACATCAACTTACATGTTGAGTTACAATAACTCAACTAATTGGTTCTTTGAACCTTGTTTATTTTTCTAATTTCCCAGAACTTGAATTCAGAAGTTGGCATTACTTAAAAAGTTGACGCAACGATTTACATCAACTTTTTAAGTAATGCCAACAACGTTGATTAGTTGACGAAACTTTTTGAGCTTTTTCAGCATTTTTTAAGTTCGGATAACTAAAATGAATTTTGTTTTGGCAACTTTTACACTATTTTTGAGTTGTCCAAACTTACTCCTTTTGAATTGCGCCAACAAGGCGAACAAGTCATTCCTATGAGTGCAGTGGGCCCGTAAGAAAGTAAAGAATAGATTAAAGCATATTTTCTTTGCTTTATTATATGGGCCAGTTAAGGTATCATTTCTTTTCTTTTTACGGGTCCATTAATGTATCCCATATTTCCTTTTTACGGGCCCACTATAAGGGCTCTTTTTTTCTTTTTACGGGCTCATTAAGGTATCCTTTCTTTGCTTTTTACGCGCACGTGGTAAATTTTCATTGCTTTGTAAGTTAAGCTGTCCATAGAAGGGGTAACAAGGTTTCAAGTTAAGAAAGACCTGCCCCACCTAAATATTAATGAACACTTCCTAGTAATATACAGTAAGCCAACACATTAAGGTACCAGTTATGTTCACCCCTTGTATATCCTAAACAAAGACAGGTATGTCATAATTGGAATCAGCAGCCAATAGCTGCATCTTTTAACTCGAATTTAAGACCTCATTTGTTGAAACTGTTCAAGAAATAAAGATATGACGATCCAGAAACCCAAGGAAGATGCCAATTTAAAAGTTGCAGTTTGCTCCATTGCGTGTCCCACTGATTTGCACACAATGCGTTCACGAACAAGAGAACCAACGCCGTGCTTCCATTGATTAACACGTTAAAATTAGCGTCGTGCTTTCATTGATTAGAACACAAAAGTGCAACTTTTGATTTCGTTTCTTTATTAGGTTTTAGACCACCGTTTCTTTTATTCTCAACCAATTTCAACAAGTGAGGTCTTAAATCAGAGCTAAAGAGTACAGGTATTGGCTGCTTGTTTTAATTTTGACCCATTTTTTTGTTTAGGATATACAGGGGTGAACACAACTGGTACCTTAATTTTTGGCTTACTGTATATGTAGTCAATGAATTCTGTAATTTCTCTCCGGAGTTTTTCCCTATGATGATGATAACATTGGCTTGAGAACAGATCAAATTCACCATCCATCAAACTATGTATGTCGTCAATCAATACCCATATCATTCGTATATTACCATGATTACAAAGTTCAAAGTCTAAAAACTATTATGTATATATTATTACTATATATGTGAGTGGACGCGGCGAATCAGCCGTAAACTCGGCAAATTGTATTCTGAGTTAAAGTGTAAAATGTATGTGAAGGTCGTATTCATAGGTGTATCAATTCGTTGCGACAAGTATCTTATCAAGCGCTGTGTTTAAATTAATCAATAATACTACTGCTGAAGAGGATAATAAGCTTCTACCTATTTCTATAGTATAGTTCTTGTCTTTGTTTGCTTTGGCTAAATCCTGTTCAAGTGGTAGATAACAAAGCATTGTATTTTGTCTAGGTATGTATAATCAACAATGAACAATGAGAGGATATTTCTAAACCTCGTTGACTTGGGGATGATTTGAAATGACCGCCAATTATGACTGTTGGATATTTATTACCAGAAATGTAGAAAAAGAGACACATGTACAACGGATAAAAAATACAATTTTGTCGAAGGAACAGAGTTCAACAAATCATAACCCCGCTTTTGGATATCGTTTGAAGTCAAATGATATACCATTTTAAAGCTTATGGTATATATTTTCTAAACACGAAATAAAACAAGATTGACCGGGGCCGACTTTACGGCTGATTCGCCGCGTCCAGTCACATATGTATCAAAACTACTCCTCTTTACGCCAAATGCCAAGTGTTTCTGAAATACTGCTAAAGTAAGAAAACTTTTAATGCTAATGTATTGCACATTCTAGAGAAGCGTGGTTACCTTTTTTAATAAAAATTCCTTTAAAAGGAATAGGGTGGGCAAATGAAAAATTGTCAAGAGAAATGAAAGAATGAGTAAGTCAAGTTCACAATAAATAAAAATTCCTTTAAAAGGAATAGGGCGAGCAAATGAATTGTCAAGATAAAGGTGTAGTTCCATGTTGATAAGTCCAATTTTTTAAAAAGCCGAGTGAGAGGGTTTTCAATGAAATATTTTTAATGTCAAAATTGAAGCATCCTATGTATAAAAGAATATATGAATATTTACTGATACCCAATTGTGGCACATTTGATATCGTTTAAGAGGCAGAGAATTGTATTTCAATTTTATATACGCCAAAATATTTTTTAATTGAGCAAGAATAATGATAGAAAAAACGTTGAAAATTCTATGTAAAAATTACATTAAACCCCGCCAAAGATTACTGTTTCGTTTTTATGGTAATCTAATCTTTTATTTCCTGAAAAAAAATTGAGGTATAATGTGGATTTTTTATATAATTGATAAAAACATCGAACGTGTATGCAAGAAAAATGGTAGACTCCACTATAGTATTATACGGCGAGTCAAAATCGATATAACGTATTGTCCATGTAGAGGCCCATTTATTGTCGGATTTCTGTAAATCTCCAACATCAATTGAGCGCTATACACATTAATGTTTTTAAGCAAATAAAATTCCCAAATATGGTACGTTTTCTGCCTTTGCTTGTCACGTGGTAGGCCTATGTTGAAGTTGCGATTATATGTTCAAATAAGTTTCAAATAATAATAATAATAATAATAATAATAATAATAATAATAATAATAATAATAATAATAATAATAATAATAATAATAAAGCGCCCGTATGTATAGTTCATGATATGCAAAGAGTCAATTAAAAGCATTTTGGAACAAATGTGTTTTCAAATTTGTTTTGAAACTATACAAGCTCTTGGCAGAGTTTGCAGCTGAAACATGAAATGATCTGCTGCCCCACTGGTTTCTGGCAACTGTTTCTTGAAGAAGTCCTTTTGTAGCAGAACGGAGGTTACAAGTAAATATGCTGGAGCTGATATATACAAGATCTTGTAGACAAACAAGGCTATTTTAAACGTGATTCTTTGTTCAACTGGTAGCCAATGCAAGTCATGTAAAACAGGTGTAATGTGCTCATGTGGTTTTGTGTATGTTATACGTCTGGCAGCAATGTTTTGAATTCTCTGTAGTCTGTGCAGTTGGGTCTTTGTGATGCCATGAAACAGAGAGTTGCCAATGTCTATCTTGGATGTTATGAAGGCATGTACCATCATTTCGGCAGTCTCCCTGTTTACATGTCTACGAAAACGACCTATGTTTCTAATGGGCGCATATGCTGCTCTACACACTGTTGTAATATGGTATTCCATAGAAAGGGATGAGTCAAAAATAACACTCAGGTTTCGAACCTCTGATGACGGGATAACATTGGCATTTCCTACCCTGATATGTGCAACATGGACTTTTGCAGTTTGATATTTTGATCCAATTAACCATGAACTCTGTTTTGTCATCATTTAGTTTCAAGTAGTTATGTGACATCCACAATTTTGTGGCCGAGCGGTCTAAGGCGCTAGGCTTATGGAGTATCCATGATAGCGGTGCCCACCTCTGCCAAACTTATTTTTACTTTTTTTTTTTAATTTCATATTTTTGATCGTAGTCTTACCATGGATGAGCAAGTCAGCGCCCTGTGTCGTAGTATTAATTTCCACCTGCGTAATCTTACAAGAATACGCCGTTATATTGACCAAACCACTTGTGCACATGCAGTAAGATCTTTGATCCTTTCTCGGCTGGACTATGGCAACTCTCTGTTAGGTGGCCTTTCAAACCGTGGCATGCAACGTCTCCAAAAGCTTCAAAATCGCGCGGCGCGTCTCATTTTCCGAGTTAACAAGCGCACTAGTGCTGCGCCTCTGTTGCGAGAGTTGCATTGGTTGCCTGTCCAGCAGAGAATCGATTTCAAGATCTTTTTTTTTTTTTTTTTTTTTTTTTTGAAGTTTTTATTCCCTGTTCTTGGAACTGGTGGAGGGAGAAAAAACATACATAATGGGCCACCAGTTCCCAACGATCATGAATTAAATCATAATATTATAGTCAAAATTTTTAAGAACAGGTACAAAGGACAATCACAAATGAGACAAAGACGATGGACAAAGAGAACGTTCACTCTTACAAACAAAACACAAGCACCAGTCTTGTGTCAAACAAGTGCACACATTACTTGGTTACACCCATCTTGATCCTGCCATAATCAGTTTGAAAATAATTGAAGAAAAGGACAACAATTTAAGATGCTTCAAGATCAATGGTCCATTTTTGAAATGGAGCCGCAGTTTACCTTTACTTTCAGCAATTTTATACTCAATTTTCTGCTTCAATTTGACCATATTCAGAAAAGCATTGAAACTAAGGTTAGTCTGTTTAAATCTGCACTTATGAATGTAAAATTTAAGGCACAGAAAAAGGAAATTAATACAAAGGTCATGTTCTGAGGTATCCCTGATACCAAACATTTTATCAAATTTGGAAAATGTAAAAGAATCCCCAGTGACACTGTTGATATAAAAACATAGTTCATCCCACATGGGAGACACATTCTTGCATTCACAAAATAAATGCAAAATTGTTTCGGGCAATTCATTACAAAAGTAACAATTGGGTGAATCCACCCTACCAATTCTGTGAAGAAAATTATTTGTACAAATTGCCCTATGAAAAACTTTAAAATAAAAAGATCGTAACTGGGTTTCAATAGTACATTTAAAATTGCTACTATGCACACAGTTCCATTCAATTTCATCAAACACATCGAGACAATCAACCCATTTGTTTTCAGCTTCAACAGTGGCTTGGTTCCTAAGAGTTGAGTAGGCATGTTTTGAAACCTTCTTTGCATCTAAAAGCGAAGCAGAAATAGTATCAAAAATGTTTTCTTGAATGTTCTTAGGGTTCTGGAACCAATCCAAATAAATCCCATTCATTAAATAATTGTATTTTCTCCTGTCTTTAATGGAAATATCAAATTCTAAAACCAAATCTTCAAAGGTTTTAACTAAATTGTGACCCATATAAAGATCTGAAATGCAATGGATCCCTTTTTCATCCCAAGTAGGGTAAAAGAAAAACTTTTTTGTTTTTAACCGAACATCTTTGTTCCACCAAATTGGGTCCTGGAGATGGAAATCAGACCAGTTTAATTTTTCCTTCATCTTGTATTTGTATAAATACCATAATTTGATAGTCTCAATTAGCTGACAATTTCAAGATCTTGGTGCATGTGTACAATTGTCTTCACGGTTCATCGCCAATATATTTGCAGGACCTTCTTCACAAGTACAGTTGTAACCGTGGTGGGCTTAGGTCCATGCAAGATGTTACCCGTCTTGCAATCCCCAAAACTAAAAGATCTTATGGGGATAAATCTTTTTCTGTTCAAGGACCTAGGTTATGGAACAATTTGCCTTCCAATTTGCGCGAGGCTCCTAATGTGCAATCCTTTAAGAAACTTTTAAAAACCTATCTGTTTCCAAAATATTAGGTCTTTTTATGTATTTTCGTAGACCTGTTTGCAGGTATTCACTCCCATGTGTAGTTTTTAAACATTGCTTTTTGATAATAATATGTATTTTATAATGATATATGTCCCTATTTGGGTTCAAGTGTATTTTTAATTATTTTAATTGTGGTTCAGATTGCTGCGCATATCTGTTTTATTCAAATTTTGATGTAATTAGGAGTATATTTTACCATGCTGTGATATATTGTTGTTTTTAATGCCATACTGTGTATTTTTGATGTATTTTTATTTTCTTTGTACAGCGCATTGATCCATGGGAAATGCGCTTTATAAGTTCTTTGAAATAATAATAATAATAATAATAATAATAAATAATAAACATTGGGGAAATGTGGCTGGGAGAATTTATGTATGGCGTGGAGTGGTGTGTATCAAAACCAACCACTGCCGGCCGATAGAGTACATCGCAACATGTACAAATAAAAAGTCCTTTAAAAAAGGAATGGGGCGCCCAATGTGAGCTTGGTCGTGATGTGGTGAATTTCATGGTGTTTAGATTTGGTATTATTATCTCTTGCAAACCCGGTGACACCTCATTATAGAAATCAGACCTGTTGATATAGTTGTAAGAGGGGATAGCCTTTTCCAGGCACAAATTGCACCATATATAAAGGAAGTTTTGCTACTTTGCAACACAATAAAAACTTAAATGCAAAATGAGATCCTGTAGGTGGCTCCCGATGGGGGCTGAAAAACTAAATGCAAAATAAGGTTTTTAAAAAATATTGTTTTGCAGAGTCAATACGCAGATATCATTATTAAGCCTCATATCACTTATTTATTGTCGAATAAGTGCAGAGTAGGTTAGATATGAATATTAAATGTTAGACCAAAGTATAGCTCAAAGCACATGTACTATACACCTGATCCGTGAACTTGTCTTTTTTAAAGACAAATTCTTGTTTAAAAAAAAAAAAGAAAAGCGCAGTGATTTATAGTGCGCTACGCACAGGCACAACGCCTAGACGTTGATCCACAAGCCTCAGCACACTTTACAGGTTGTCGCTGACCACTACGGCCCCACATCATTCCACAAACCATTAAACAACAAATCAGGGACTTTGCTGCTTCAAGAGCGCACACCCTATACATTCCACAAATATCCATCGCAACCAGGATCAGCTCCCCTAGTTTCGTACGGGTTACAACGAGACAAATTAGCAGTGAGTTCCTTGTCCAGGGGAATTTCAAGCTAGCTCAATTTTTCCACGTGAGCGTACTAGGCACCGCCAGGGTTCGAACCCGCAACCTCTCGCACCACGGTCGAACGCCTTATCGATTGAGCTAACTTGACTGCTGTTTAAAGGTAGTTCTTGTTTCTGTTGAAAAGACAATATTGATGTCTAAGATCTTAATTATATCATTCATAGCATTTAAATTCAGGATATAATATTATCTATAAGACTTCCCCTATGGACAATGGATCTATTCCTGATCCAGCATGTCTGCAAAATGTATATCATTAGAATTAACACCTGATAACGACTGTTGACTAGTATTATAAAACTTCGAACATATTTCATATCTGCCTAAATTCTTCTGGTAGAATAAACAACCTTATCTCTGTTTCTGATAGCCAATTTATCTTGAAGGTCATCACAAAAATAATGCATACGTAGTGGTGATGATTTCTTGTTGGTAAGAAGAAAAGCCCAGCATTATTTCAAAAGAAAATATCACATTTTCATCAAAATGTACCAACTTTTAATGTGTTTGGTATCAATCTGGACTGAAATTGAATCATTCGCCAGATTCCGTTGATTACAGCAAAATTCATCCACAAATAAAAATCATATTATTGGGTCACCATATTGTAAGTTTGGCAACTGTAGTTTGACAATAACCACTATATGGATTTTATGGTAATTAACAAACAAAGGCCATCGGTTTAACCCCAATACATTTGTACATTCATTGAATGACTTTGAAACTTTGGGTACTAAAACTCATACTCTGCAACTTAGGTCAAATTTTGCACTATGATTGTTTAATTGAGGTTATTGGACTATGCCATTGAGATTAGGCTATTGTGGTCCATGGTGTTGGTCACCGTCTATCGGGTTCTAAGAGGCGGTAAACTGATTTTTAAACCAGTTTAAAAGCCTTACAAAGGTACAAAGGTCACGGATTATTTGGTGTTTTTACAAATCCATTAATTTTGTGTTTTAAACAAAGAATAATTATACGCACACCATTTTATCCCGTGCATAACAGAAAACAATAAAATAAAATCCAAGCATATTGTGGTTTTATTTCTGAGCAAGGGCATAATTTTAGCAAAACAATTGCGGAGTAAATCTAGTAAGAGTGAAATTAGAAGCTACTCACAAACTCATGCCTATATTGTGGGACGCCTCCGTAGAGGGCGCCCCAAAAATGCTGTCTGGGCATCGCAGGGTCATGATGAGGGTCAGTGGTTTCATAGATAATAACAATTTTTGTACCGACCAGCTGCGGCTGGTTTACTCATTGTAATTCATCTTTTTGCCGGTACATCCCTTTTAAAACTGGACTTCGAACTTTTTGCGCAAGATATATTGTGCAGTGGCGTTTCCATGCATGCGATTACAACCACGAAGAGATACCATCTATCCTTTCATTCTTCTTCTCAGATAAATCGACAGGGCTTTTATAGCATCACGTCAACTCAGTTGTGGGGTGGTCCTCCTTCTCTTTACGAATAGCTCTGACACTTTAAAGTGCACAGGGATGACTGTACTTGGAACCTACAGCTTTACGTGACTTCCGAACCACGTGACGTCGCGTCGTAACCTAGGCCTATATCTACTTGTGCTTAGCAGTGTATGGAGGTGAGAATAAATTCTACATTTATATTCTTTAAAAGTAATTGAACACAATTTCAGGATTTCCGACCTTATTAGTCTAGGAGCAAGGGGTTTTAAAAAAATGATCGAGTTCAAAACCCATGTCAACGAATCTTTGATACCATGGGGTGTTAGTATAGACACTCAAGCTTACTGCTGGGGGTGGGTGGGGTAAAAACGCAGTGATTTATAGTACGCTACTCACAGGCACAACGCCTAGACGTTGATCCACAAGCCTCAGCACACTTTACAGGTTGTCACTGACCACTATGGCCCACGTCATACCATAAACCATTAAACAACAAATCAGGGACTTTACTGCTTCAAGAACGCACACCCTAGACATTCCACAAATAATCATCGCAAACAGGATCATCTCCCCGAGTTTCGTACGGGTTACAACGAGACAAATTAGCAGTGAGTTCCTTGACCAGGGGGAATTTCAAGCTAACTCAATTTTTTCCACGAGAGCGTACTAGGCACCGCCAGGGTTCGAACCCGCAACCTCTCGCACCATAGTCGAACGCCTTAACGATTGAGCTAACTTGACTGCTAAGGTACCCTACAATTGGACTCCAATTGTATGGTACCTTATTTGCTAGAGGTCTTGAAAGGTCACACCCCAGCAAACACAAAACGTTTTCGACATCATCCGCAAAAAGTTAGAAAAGGTTGCCAGAAAACGTTTAAATGTCGGGTCATATAAAGGGCATATAAAGGATATAAAACATTCATATTATTGAAAAACATTTTTAACAACCTACTGCAAATGTTCTAATACAATTTTTTATAATCAATTTTTAATCATTTGCCATAAAATGTGTATTACATTGCGAATTTCAAAAATCAAAATTATTTGACATCAGAGGGACATTCTTCGTATTCAGAATGCAATTCGATATTTTTGATGTGCTCTAATGTCCCACAATATATACTGTCCAAACGTTCATACCCCATCCCTTAAATCAGAGTATAAAATAGCACAAATGTTTCCTTGGGTAAAAGGTACTTTCTGTGATTGGTTTTTCTCTTACTGTGTCGTACTTCTATTTAATAGTAAACCAAGACAATATAGGAATCATGGTAAATTACTGTTTGCCTGTCATAGGCTACACCTTCTATATTCTTTTCCTACTTCTGTTTTGGTGTATTTATAGGTCTACAAGAATGGCAACCGAGGAAGAGAAGAGATGGTCCTGGTTCTGCAAAGAAATCAATGATTCATATGAATCAGACGAAAATCCAGCGTATATGAACGAATGCTCGGTTAATTTTGCTGCCTTCTTGCTTCATTTCATATTCGCAATCATTGCTTGCTTAGTTTTAATCGGAAAATATTGGTGTACCATAATTGAGCCACCTTCAAGGTATCTTACAAAATGGACAGGGCATACATGCAGATGGACTATACTATTGTTGGTGATGTTATGTGCATTAGCCGGACTAGCCGAAGGCATATTAACAGAAATGCTAAGAAATGAACCACGGGTTCTACAATTACAGTTTTATCTGCCATCATGTATGCTTTTCATTGCAACCTTTGTTTCACTGATCTATTACCAATGGGCTGAAAAATGGCGGCAACCTCTCATGATTTGGTTGCTGTTTGTGTATTGGTTATGCTGCATAGCAATTAATGCTTTGAGAATAAGTTTACTCTTTCAAGAAAATGTGGACATCAGTGTGGTAATACTCTGGAATACATTCGTGATGATGGTCTTATACGTTTTCTTATCACTATTGGATTTGTATCTTATAGCGTTCAAGGTAATGTATAGTAACATAATTACCGACATAAATTGGTTCAAAGTTGTGATTAATAATTGCTTGATTTGTTTCTAATATAAATTTGACATCTACCCATTTCCGGACTGAAATATATAATATATATATATATCACTGAATAGATTCATCAGGTTTGTAGATATACATTAAGGAAAATTTTCATTGAAACAAAACCAAATAATTTACTCACTATTGACGGTTTCGCCTATCATGGTCGACAGGCATCATCAGAATGATGATGGATGATCCTTACTTCCGGTAGGACGAATCCCGACTGTAGAGGGTGTATTTACAGCCAGGAGAGGATCATACACGTGACTCAGGTAGTGGGCCCCTCGTCTCTGTTCATGACGTTGGTTCCTCTTCTCCTGATCCATATTGATTCTTTGACATGTCTTGCGTTAGTATCACACTCCTTGCATAGAACTTTAGCATTGTCCCAATTGATAACATGGTTTTGTTGTACTGCATGGTCTGTTATAGCTGACTTAGACTGCTCACTTGTGGATTGTTTACGGGTTTGCCGGGTGTAATTAGCTTTGGTTTTAGACACCCTGTCCGTTTCTTTTCGGTGCTCTTTTAGGCGTGTCTCAAATTTCCGACCAGTTTCACCAACATAGGAGTGATTGCAGTTAGCGCAAGGTATTTCGTAAACGCAGTCAGTAGTGTTAAGTGGATCTATTTTGTCCTTGGGATGAACTAGCATTTTGCGGAGCGTAGTGTTGGGCTTCATGGCAGTGGCTATTCCGTGCTTCCGGAAGATCCGATTGGCTTTGTCAGCGAGTCCCTCCACGTACGGGATCACCACAAAACCCTTAGTGGGATTACTAGTACTGTCTTTCTTGATGTTAGGCTTGTTCTGTTTGTTAGCCATTTTGTCTTTCACTTTCTTAAATGACCAACCGGGGTAGCCACAGCGCCCGAGTTCTATGCAAGGAGTGTGATACTAAAATTTTCCTTAATATATATATATATATTTGTTTATTTATTTCCTTCTTTTTTCTATGTGCAAATCATTCCATGATGCCCAGTGTAGTATACACAGCAAAAACACTGTTTAAAATGTCGCTGTTTAAAACGATGTTGTTCAAACTTTGAACAACATTGTTTAAAAGTCAGTCCTTGAATTTTAAACAGTGTGTGTTTAATTCATGAATAATACCAAAAAAGGAACGTTGTTTAAAAAATATCGAATTTTGCAAAAGAGGGGTTTCCTTCCTTGAAATCAGGGTCAGATTCATCATCATGGCGGATGACTATGTGATCGACTTGCTCCAAGTGGGAAATGCCAGACCTAATTGATACATTCAGGGGTAAGTGTTTGGTTTAAATATTGTTTGATGTGATAGAGTATTATATGAACACACAGTTGTGTGTTGTACATGCTAAATGATGCAAGATGTGCAGTAGTATATAGCCGTGACAAGTACAGTGTGAGTGTATAAGCTTAACCACATCAAACAATATTTAAACCAAACACTCACCTCTGAATGTATCACATTCACACTGCTCATGCACAGATGCATGGGGCTGATGTGCAGCAACTCAAAGCAAGTAGTTATTGATTTATTGATCAAATATTGGTTTTCCCTCATTTTTGACTGTAACTCCACAAATGTTGTCTGTGCTGAAATAAAATTTCCAGTGCAGTAGTTGTAGTCCTTGCCCCTATAATATACATATCTTACTTGTCCCCAATGCGCTATAATTTTTGAGAAAAATGCAAAATGGGCACAAAATTGGGCAGGGGTGTAGTACCCCCTTAATATAACTTTTAAATGCACCTTTCTATTTCTTGAAATTTTCACAGTGTGCAGTATGAACATGTAGATTAAAAAGTCCTATAGAATCCACAATAATGATAATAATAAGTGTGCATCATGAAAGAGATCATAACTTTTATGGTAAAATTTATTATTTTCAATATGAAGCTTTCCACTGAAAATATGGAGAATTTGCATTAACATAAAGCTTCAGAAAATATGACCTTTTATGATATTACAATTTTAAAATCTTTCCAAAGAAGAATTTATAACATACATAAACCTTCAGAGTTATTCCACAACATACATATGCAGCATTGTGGTAAAAATTTTATCGTAACGGTTTATTGTCATCGTCACGCATGCATGTTTTTTTTACATCGTTAAATCATCGATGTGTTTTAAAATGTAAATATTTAGTGAACTGTGCATACCGAAATGATAAATTGTGATACCACTCCATCATTATTATAAGCCAAACGATCTTCTGAATGAAGCTCATACAACTTCAAGTTCACCTGCCCAATGATCTTTAAAATATCAAAGTTTTTAAAATCATTATTATAAGATTCCCTACTAATTATAGGTGTGCAAACTTGATGGAAGACAATTGAATGAAGACCAGGGTCCTATTTCATAAAGCTCAACTTAGGATTCATCCTAAGTAACTCTTCCTAACTTATTTAGGAAGAGTTCCAATACAATTCATCCTAAGTCAGGACTTATGATTGATCCTAGGATAGGAAGAATCCTATTTTGATTCTTCCTAAATAGTTCAACAGTATGCCATGTATTTGTGGAAGAAGCTAATTTGCATATTCATGAGTTTGCTCCTCTAGAGAAGAAACCAAGATGGCCGCTTTTTCAATGTGCACACAAAAGTGAAAATGGTGAGTAAATTGCCTCAAATCATGGCTTATATGTATGATTTGAGGATTTTTCTTCATTTTTCTGCTAGTAAATGACATTATTTTACCTATGTGCTTTTGTCTGGCCATAAAAATGTCAGAAAACGTGAAATTTTAAAGGAAGTAAATCGGCGTCTGTGAGCTTCTGTGGAGGCACACGAAACCCTATGCAAATGTATAGGGGTAAACTTCAGCTTTTTAATGTCTTCACGGCAGACTCGTATTTATTGAATAGGCCTTTATTTTTGCTTAGACAGTTTACCATACACATCACGGTCAGGAATTGTAAAGTTTTCAGGCAGTAAATTGCGATAGGGAATAGGGGGGAGTAATTTAAAATATAATTTATAGGCTAGGCACGCAATGCATAATTTTGTACCGGTACTTGTAAGTTGTTTCAATCATGCATGTACTGCCATGTCCTTTTTCAATCATGCATGTACTGCCATGTCCCGACTATTGTTCCACCGATAGCGTTCACACGTACAATGAGAACTGTTATCGAGATTTTAGGCCTCGTAATTAGCTTTGAGTAAAAGCAACAGAACATTGAAATCAATTAAAATTGTCAACTTCAATTTTATTGAGAGTTTTAGTTTAGGCTTTGTAAAGCCCGGTGGGGTTACTCAACTTGCAATACTGACCGTCGATCGTTACCAAAATCGAGGAAAAAGGGGTCATTTTTGGGGCTTGTCCATGGACAAAATTGTCTGTGAAATTGGAAAAATAGGGGTGTTTTAGCACACAAAGGTCAGCGAAATTGAAATAAAGGCCAAGGGGTTCTTATTATTTTCTCCCGATCCAGTGGATAGCTGGCCAGATAAATAAATCACAGGAATAAATTTGGTTTCCTACTTCGTACTCATCCCGTGATCAATATTGTTCTCGGTTCTATTTCATGCGTAGCCTTAGCATAGATTTGGAGAAATTTTGCAATAATAATTGTTTGGTTTATTTCATGCTGTCAAAAACACCCAACGCTAACGGGTGTAAAGCTTTAAGTTTAAGAGGCCTAAAAATCTTGATAAGATTTTATATTTCAATGTTCCATAAATTAAAAGCTACGGCACATTGAAATCAAGGATTTTATCAAGATTTTTAGGCCTCTTAAACTTAAATTTTTTCAACAGTAGAATCAAGAATTTTAAACTCGTAAAAGTTTACAAAACCTAAAATCTTGATAAAATTGAAATTGATAATTTTAATTGATTCCAATGTTCCGTAGCTTTTACGCAAAGCTTTACGAGCCCTAAAATCATCAGTAAAATCAAGATTTTATTGAGATTTTAGGCCTCATAAACCTTTATGAGGCCTAAAATCTTGATAAAATTGAAATTAAGAATTTTAATTGATTTCAATGTTCCGTAGCTTTTGCACAAAACTTTACGAGGCCTAAAATCTTGCTAAATTCCTTGATTTCAATGTGCCGTAGCTTTTATGGAACAGTAAAATCAAGGATTTTATCGAGCTGTTAGGCCTCGTAAAGGTTTATTAGATCTAAAATCTCGATAAAATTGAAATTGAGAGTTTTAATTGATTCCAATGTTATGTAGCTTTTATGCAAAGCTTTAGGAGGCCTAAAATCTCGATAAAATTCTTGATTTCAATGTGCCGTAGCTTTTACAGGAACAGTAAAATCAAGAATTGTATCGAGATTTTAGGCCTCGCAAATCTTTATTAGGCCTAAAATCTTGATAAAATTGAAATTGAGAATTTTAATTGATTCCAATGTTCCGTAGCTTTTACGCAAACGTTTACGAGGCCTAAAATCTTGATAAAATCAGTAAAATCAAGAATTTTATTGAGATTTTAGGCCCGTAAAGCTTTATTAGGCCTAAAATCTCAATAAAATTGAAATTGAGAATTTTAATTGATTCCAATGTTCCGTAGCTTTTACGCAAAGCTTTAGGAGGCCTAAAATCTCGATAAAATTCTTGATTTCAATATGCCGTAGCTTTTACAGGGAACAGTAAAATCAAGAATTTTATTGAGATTTTAGGCCTCGTAAAGCTTTACTAGGCCTAAAATCTTGAAAAATCCTTGATTTCAATGTGCCGTTGATTTTAAATGTGCTTGTGTGGACATCAGCACATGAGTGAACACTAGCAATTAGAAGCTGAGCCCAATGACCCAGTGGGCAACTGGCAGTCGAGTTTTGAAGCTGCCCCTTATAAAGTTTGATTTCTTTTTAAAAATTAACTGATCATAATGCTTAATTGTGTGTTTGATTTGCAGTTGATGCTGGTTATCAATGTGTTAAGTGGATTGGTTTGATTTCTATGAAGAGTCTGTGAAGACGCAGTGGTCAGTGGATCTGTCAATGGTAAGTAGAATAATGAATGCAAACAGCAAACCCATGCAGATAAAAGATAACAGAGAATTTAGAACTCTTTATTTACATGTAATGATGAAATCCACAATATGAAGAAAAAATTTACCTTGTATTTCTTTTCAGTATCAGGTCCATGATTTAAATCAAAATTATTTTTAAAATTTAAAGAAATTCAAAATAAAATTAATTGGGATCTTTTAAAGGTAAACAGACTTCAGTACAAATTATGTAATAATATATGTGTCTGTGTCATGACTTAGAAAGTTGGTCGGTTATATTTTAAGCAGTACGTTTCACAGATTAGGCGTTGGAAAATAATTTTAGATGGTAATTAACTAATTTCATTCGATAAATTGAAATTCACGTTGGCAGAATTCATTGCAAATTGCATAATAGCTAGCTAGCTGAGACCCAGAGACCTAACCTATTTAGAAACATGTCAAAACGTTTTCCATTTAATTCACGCGTTGATATGTTCTTACTATTTTTGTCTTATTTTACAGGGGCATGATTTAAAAATCAACCTTACAGCTGCCATGGTTGCAGGAGAAACAACACAATTTGTGACTCAAGAGACTGATCATATTCTTGATGATTATGCAATCTACATGTCCCGGCTACATGACTGGTACAAAGTAAATTTTTAAATGACACTATAAATATTTTTATAAGGATTGGATAAATTTATCTCTAAAATTGGAAGTAAATGACAATACATATTACCTGACTATCTTTAAGATGGACTAGAACTTAAAGTTACAAATGTTATATAATTTACAATTGCAAAATGCACCTACAGGTAAGTGCAATAACACTGTTCATGTCCATGGTTACATGAAAAAATTGTTGTGATATTCTCTCAAGTGGCAGAGCAATTAGGGGCTGTGCAATAATTATGAGCTCTGGTGGGAGAGTAATTTTTTTTTTTTTTTTTGGGGGGGATATATTGGCGAGCCAGGGGGAGAAATTTCTGGCAAGCCAAGGGGGGGGGGATTTTAACATTCATGGGGGCTGTGCATGTGCAATGAAATTTCCGAACGGCTCTACAAAAATCACTTGCCCCCCTCACGGCCTGCCAAAAATCGCTTGCCCCTCTCAGCCTGCCAAAAAATCTTTGCCCCCTCCCCCCTTGTTCAAACCTTCATTGGTCTAGATACATGTTGCGAGCACAGCGAGCAGGAAAATTTGCATATTTAAGCATTTCCGAACCATTTCCTTTTTTTGGTGCCCCATGAATGTATGCCAAAAATCGCTTACTACCCCCCACTCGGCTTGTCAAAATTTGCACACACCCTCCCTTTCAGCTGGCCAAAATGTGTTGCCCCTCCCACCTGACCCACCAAGGCTCATAATTATTGCACAGCCCCTAAAAACAGTACGGAAACACTTAAATATGCAAATTTGTCCACTTTATACAGCAACACCATGATTTCTATTTTATTTTCACTCCTATCTTTTCTATGAGTAAAAGAATGGCACTCAGTATTATTTTGAAAATTGAATAGCTTTTTGATGGAGGAATTGTTGTTTTTACTAGCCGTGTGAACGGTGTGATAGAGGTAAGGCAGGTTCAATATTTTGAGTTGTGGATGCTGAATCATGCTGGCACATTTGCGGTAGGCCTATCCATTAAGGCAAAACATTGGACATTCCTACACACAGTTGATGATAGTAAAAACAGAAATTCATATAGTTTATTCTCATTCTTAGTCAATTGAGAGGGGGGTCCATTGGTCTTTGACACTGGTGTAGGAGGTCCCCGATCAAACACTAAGGCCACTAAGATTAGAATATTAGTATGTCTTCCTCCAATCCTCGCACAGAATTACTACATGAAGGTCCATGTCTATTAAACGGGGTCTGCGGCAATCATAACATTATGCCTTGTTAGAAAAATAATTATCAAGCATGAATCACATGGTTTTATTTGAAACAAACTCATATTGACCATAAAAACGAATAAAAACAGTCGGCTCTCAACACGCGATATTCAAAATTCCCACACCAAAATTATCTAAGTGCAATGACGTAATGGTTACTTGTGCTCCATTGTCGTCCGCCTTCATTGTATTACTGAGACGCCATTGCACTCGACGCTTTTATGGTCACTATGAGTTTGTTTTAAATAAAACCATGTGATTCATGCTTGATAATTATTTTTCTTATATATAAGGCATAATGTTGTGATTGCCGGAGACTTCTTTTAAAGAGGAACCCCCACCAGAGCAGTTCTTCCGGGTGAACCAAACCTGCCTGGTTATCAAATTAATCAGTGACAAGGTTATCTCTGAATTTGATAGGTGCTAATTGATGCAATTGCCAATAACATTAAAACATCAATAATTTTTAGCCCTTGTCAAATTCAGAGATAACCTTGTCACTGATTAATTTGATAACATTGCAGATTTGGTTCACCCCAGAACTGCTCTGGTGGGGCTTCCTCTTAAAGGTTATCATAACAATCAAAATGTGAAGCAAGTTTGTAGTGAACGTTTATGCAATAAATAAAATGATTTCCAAAATGTACTTATGATTTGAAGTTGCATTATGTTTTGTGTGTTTTAGTGTTTTTGATAATTGGTTTAAAAACTACTTAAGGTTATAGACCAAATCACCCACCACTAATTGCAACAGAATCCATTTTGCATGCATTGCATCCATCTCCCAAAAGCTAACACAAAAGCATATCAAAAGTCCCCAAAAATACAAGTAGTGGAACACGGCCTAATTTGCATAAATCCAAAATGGCCGTTTATGGGGGGGGGTGAAATTTCAAATTTGGTCAAATCTTGCTAAAACCACAATGTATTCCTCTCGACCAGTTGGATTAAAATTGGAGCATATTTCCATTGTAAACGACTGTGGACCCAAAATGTGACCTTTGACCTGTTTGCCTATAACTCAAGAACTTTATGTCAGAGACTGGAAAAACTATACTTTTCTGTATCCTTATGATGAGAGCAAAACATTGGTATGGTTTCTAACAAGATTTGATTTGACCAACTTTGAAATTTCACCCCTGCATAAGCGGCCATTTTGGATTGATGCAAATTAGGCACTGTTCCACTACTTGGACTTTTGATATTTTCTTTAATAATAATAGGCCTATACTTTTCTGAAATGAATGGTGATGGTGATTAAATGGTTTCTGTTGCAGTTAGTGGTGGGTTAAACCCTGATTTTCCTTAATTTGATTGGCCTATTAAAGAAGCCATCCCACTTTTTGTGTTCAAGTTCCTCCATGTCAATTATGTTCTCTACGATGAGAAAATTTTATCTCTCCACAAACAGCTTTTTTTTTTTTCATCCAAAATTTTTTTTCATTTTGGCTGTTTCTCATCAAAATGCCTGTTTTCTCATCATAACCAAATCTGTTAACACCAAAAAACCTTATACACAAAGTAAGGCTCTCACCTAACGGCTAATTATGTACTTGGGTACCGGATTGAATTTTCGAGCGGGCATCCAGGTCTCCCCCCCCCAAAAAAAAAAGAAGAAAAAATTACTTGTTATACTAAAAAAATCAAAGCTGGATAAAGTTGTATATTTAATAACTTTTGCTTCTATAGGGCCAGGGACACATTTAATTAGTATGCATTGCTAGGATTTTTTAAGTAGCAGAATTTCTACTTGGAACTAGCTTTGATCAACCTTGACACACCTGCAAAATTTCAGGTTCGAGTTCCTAAAAATAACGGAGTTAGACTCATTTTTGACCTAATTTGTGGATTTTAAACACGTTACCATGGCAACAGAAGATAACGAAAACATGTTTCACTTTACTCTACTGTTTATGGTTAGCTATTATCAACCTTGACATACCTGTAAAGTTTCAGATTTGAATTCCTAAAAATAACGGAGTTAGACTAATTTTGACCAAATCTGTGGATTTTAAACATGTTACCATGGCAACAGAAGATAGCGAAAATATATGTTTCCCTCTTTTGACAATATATGTATAGCTTTATGTTTCACTTTACTCTACTGTTTATGGTTAGCTATTATCAACCTTGACATACCTGTAAAGTTTCAGATTTGAATTCCTGAAAATAACGGAGTTAGACTAATTTTTTACCAAATCTGTGGATTTGTAACATGTTACCATGGCAACAGAAGATAGCGAAAATATATGTTTCACTTTCTTTGACTATATATGTATAGGTTTGATCAATCTTGACACCCCTGCAAAATTTCAGGTTCGAGTTCCTAAAAATAACGGAGTTAGACTCATTCTTTACCAAATCTGTGGATTTTAAACACGTTACCATGGCAACAGAAGATAACAAAAACATGTTTCAATTTACTCTACTGACCAAGTACTAGATGCAGTAGATGAAGTTTTGAATGAGAAAACGGACATTTTGATGGTTAGCTATTATCAACCTTGACATACATGTAAAGTTTCAGATTTGAATTCCTGAAAATAACGGAGTTAGACTAATTTTTTTACCAAATCTGTGGATTTTAAACACGTTACCATGGCAACAGAAGATAACGAAAACATATGTTTCAATTTACTCTACTGTTTATGGTTAGCTATTATCAACCTTGACATACCTGTAAAGTTTCAGATTTGAATTCCTAAAAATAACGGAGTTAGACTCATTTTTTACCAAATCTGTGGATTTGTAACATGTTACCATGGCAACAGAAGATAGCGAAAATTTTTGTTTCACTTTATTTTACTATATATGGTTATCCTTTATCAACCTTGACACACCTGCAAAATTTCTGGTTCGAGTTCCTAAAAATAACGGAGTTAGACTCATTTTTTACCAAATCTGTGGATTTTAAACATGTTACCATGACAACAGAAGATAGTGAAAATATAAGATTCACTTTATTTTACTATAGATGGTAAGTTTATATCAACCTTGACATATCTGCAAAGTTTCAGATCCAAGTTTTAAAAAATAACGGAGTTAGACTCATTTAAACCCTTTTCCCCCTTGATTTTCATCAAAATCACAAAAATCATGTTTTTTTTGACGTTTTAGCTAAGATAGGGACTCTAGGAAGAATCCCCTAAAGTTAGGACACCTCCTGACCCCTTCCTAAGTTAGGAAGAAACTTAGGAAGGATATTCTTCCTAAGTTGCTTTATAATATAGAAGATAGGATCAATCCTAAAGTTAGGAAGAGTTCAAGACTTAGGAAGAATCAATTCATCCTAAGTCCGACTTAGGATGAATCCTAAGTTTTATGAAATAGGACCCTGGAAGTCAAATTCCATGATATGAAATACACAGAAGACTATGTCTCGTTGCCTTACAAATTCACATTTTGGTGGATCAATTGGCTCTTCAAGCTTGGATTCCGATACCCTCTTGAACTGAAAGATCTTGGAACCTTGCCTGAAAATCATAGTGCGGAGCATTTATACCAAATCTTCAAAGAAGATTTCCAACAAGAAGTGGTATGTTACCTTGCTTTTTTCGTTAATATGGTCTGTTAACACTCGATTTAAATGAGATAATCTATATAGGTAAATGAGATGGTTTTAGTTATAGAGTTATTAGAGTAACAGTAAATGCAATGTGTGTACATGCCATGCGCAGAGCGCCAGTTGTTCAATATCTGCTACCACACACACGTGTGATCTGCTACAGTGTAGTAGCTTTGTTGTGTAGAAACTCAATTAGCCAGCAGGCACTGAGTTGAAAAATCAACGTCAATGATCGATGACTTGATACGTCAACATGGAATCGACGTCGATTCGATTAGTTTAGCTGCTAAGCTCCCAGATTTGTGATAAAAGTATGGGAATTTCCACACATGAAGTACATGGTCTAAAATTTATTTTAAGATGTAGAGCACGAAAGGTCACACAGGGTAAAAATTTGAGAATGCTCCAATCTTGTCGACAGAAACACCAAATTATTCGCCTGATCACAAGGATTTCAACAATTTATAGTTTGTGCTATCTACGAGCTATCGTTACAGTGTTATTCTACAAAAACCTAATTTTTAGGTCAAAACAGCACTTTTTTGGTTGTACAGGAGTGACAATTTCAACTTGTTCCGATTTTGCCAAAATTGATGGCAAATTGTTTGTCTTGACATACGAATCAAGAAACAGTATAGTACTTACCATCAAAAATGTACTCTTTACTTGTTATTTGCAATGGAAGTCAATGGTCAATAGGGCCTATGGCCAGGCAATGGCATTTGACATTTTTAACATCTATCTCAGAGGGTTAACACAGTAGATATGCAAAACTATTCTTTTTATGATTTGTGTCAGCTAAACGGACAATTTGCCATCACTTTTGTAAAAATCGGAGCAAGTTGAAATGTGTCATTTTTACCCCAAAAAGAGGTTTTTGTAGAATAACTCTGTAACGATAATTTGGTATATCTGTCGACAAGATTGGAGCATTTTCACATTTTAAGCCCTATGTGACCTTTCATGACCTCTTGAGGTCACTAGGGGTCAAATCCAAAATGGGTCTACATCTTAAAATAAACTTTGGATCATGTGCTTCATGTGTGGGCACTCTCATGCTTTTATCAGAAAGTGCACATTGACTCAGCTTAGCAGCAGTACAGATAGCGACTTGTCAACTTATTACCACGGAGCATTTGGATTTGATCTTGGGATTTGTGGATTTTATTTCGAAGAGTTTAAAAAGTTAAACTTCCAGCTTTTATACATATCCAGCAACCTTTAATATCTTTTTACTGTTTATTTTACCAGGATAAGAAACGTTCAAGCGGTGGAATTCCATCAGTATGGAAAGTCTTCAAGAGTATACAAGAAGGAAATCTTCTTTGCTGGGTTGAGTCGTCTTATGTATGATTTGTCATGTCTTATTGGTCCACTAGCTCTCAGTGGTATTGTAGACTATATCATTGACTATGGAGAACCAAAACAGGTAAGTATGATATCAAATCAAAGACCTTCCATATCTGCTGTTATGTCATTGAAATGTCTTGACAATCAGTATGTTTCGACTATATTATGAACACGGATTTATAAATACGCACTTGACCCATGGGAATTACATAACAAGACCAGCGAGCGTGACTAAATCCCCATGCATTTATTACTCTACAGAAAAGGATTGGAACTCTTTAGATAAATATCATCAAATTTAAGTATTGATTTAAGAGCCAGATTATTACACATGGGGGATTCCGAATTTATAATTATGTTATCAAAAACAACATTTTAAAAGTATTTGACGCCGGAAAAAATATTCAACGACGGAAACGTTTACAATATAATCACAAAGTTGAGCAAAATTTACAATTTTGCTGCACAGTAGTGTCATGTTGTTCCGCTTTGCATTCAAATGTATAGGAAGACCCGCTATGTAGAAGGTCACTTCGAGACTTACTGTCTACAAGCTATTATGGCAGCGCGGAGGTGGTCACGTGTGTATTTATAAAAAACGTATTTATAAATTTAGTCGAATCATACTGCTTTTGGGAACAAAACGATTCAAACCATATCAATTTGTAAGCGCTCTTTAGCAAAGTCATAGTATGACAAAACAGTTGCAAATTGTAACGTTTTGCACACGATTTGCAATTTAACATGTTTAATTGATCATTGCTCATTCTAATGACGCTAGCATATGGACAATATAAGTGTGCTTTTTCATTTAATGACATAAAATTTGAAAAATATTGTAAGGAACACTTGAGGTTTTATCTTTTAAAACCTACCTTTTGGTCAAAAGATGTGCTTGGATTATTTTCCACATTCGCCTTACTATAACATTGAATTGCGTTATCTCTTGACCTAGTGACGAACAGTGTTTTTAGGGGGAAGTGTTAGCTTTCGTTTGATATGAAAAAATTCTGATTGGATGAAGAGAACACTTGAGGTTTCGACAAAAACCAAGCAAAGGGGCCATTTTTCAGCTAGAAGCTCCACAGCTCTTACATTGCTATGCACTCAACCATGTAGTGTAATCAAATACTGTGCGGAGACAATTCACTGTTTGCTTGAGAGCTCTTGGACGAAAATGTGTGCTCAGGTGCATCGAAGTGGAAAAATACAACGATGTACTGAAGAGCTTTGTTGCCACTTTTTGACTTTATGAGAAAAACAGATATTTTTTTAATTGTGCAAGTATTACTTGTTCGATTTGATTCAATTTGGGTTCGGATAAAGTGTTGATAAATAGAAACTAAAAGAATAGGTTTGGTACCATTTTCGTATTTATTTGATTATTTCTCTTATATCGCGACTTTTGTGGATGTAAGGGCTTTTGCAACAAAATAAATTTACCCTTTTCTAGAAACCACATTTGCAATCAAATTTGAGCACATTTGTTTGCACTACTTTATGTAACTTGACTAATGCTATCAAAATCAAAAAGAAAAATTGAAATATATTATTTACATTTTTAATTATGAATTTTTGAGCATTTCCGAAGCTACAACTTCTGTTAATTACAATGATTTTTTTTTAAACATAGTTCCTTTTGGTTTTAATAGTCAAAGAACATTCAAGGATATTATTATACATCAAAAAATATTTTCCTAACATTTTATATTCATTTTAAGTTCAGATTTCCGGAAATTGTCTAAGATTTCTCAAACAAACAGGAAATATACGAAAGGGAACGTGGTATGAAGGTCAAACAACCACCAAAATGTGTATTTTTACCCACACTATAATGTCATGTCAATAACTCAATTTCAGCCAAACGTGGATGTAAGGGCTGTTGCAACAGAGCTCTTCAAATATAGATACAATTTGTGAGACCATATGTCAATTATACAAATATTACTACCTGTAGCTGCTTATTGCACACTGTTTCACGGAGATGTGACGGCCATAATAGTACATTCTACAGACAAATCAACATGGTTAGCTACCGGGTTAGTTAACAGAAGTCCTCATACTGGTAATTTTTTCGACGGTATTTTGTCACCTACTTAGTATGTTAACAGTATCTCTCTTGTCTTCTGTAATTTCATCAACAGGTAGACTCTTCATATCAGTACATAACATTGAAAGATTATTTCTCCAATGGGTACATTTTGGTGGGAGTCATCTTCTTTGCTAACATTATCCAGTACTTTTCATTCCAACAAAACATCTATCAGAGCAACGTGGTCGGTGTTCACATACGGACGTCACTCCAGGTTTGTTCTCCGTGGGGGTGTGTGGGCGTTAAGTGGTGTGTGAGGGTGGAGGTGTTTTATCTGTGCTTGTTTATCTGCATGTCTGTCGGTGTCCTGTATCTTTTTCGTTTTGTTTCACAAACTTCATTCATTTTAGTATTAAGCATAATAAACTGCCAGCGGCAACATCATCACCACATTGCAATGTGGCACCCAATGTGAGTAGTAGAATATGCATGGAATACTCTTCATCATCTCATGTTTAGAATCGTGCAACAGTATCCTCTCTTCCTCTGGAGGACAGCATCACATGTAAATTGCCGTCCTCCGTTGGTCAGCGTTACATTAACTGTACGAATGGTTTTGCTTTACTGCCCTACGGGGTATTTATATATTGGAACTCCTAACGGGCTTGCGGCCTTGATGTTTTTTTCTTGATACTTGACCCAGCCCGTCAGGGCTTAAAAACGCCAAGGATGTAAGCCCGGTAGGGCTGAGGCCAGAAACTCCGATAGTGAGGACTTGCAACTAAGGGAGTTCCGATATGTAATGGCCCAAAGGTGAATGCGTAACGAAATCAAATCACTAGTTTATAAATTTTATGGTGTCAAAACGTTTTAAATATGCACTAAATTTAATATACATGAGATGCTGTCCTTCAGAGGAAGATAGAATACTATTGCACGATGATGAGCAGTATCCCGTGTATTTTTGCATGTTCTGCTACTCAAATATCAACATATCACATACTACTATTTGATCAGTCCTGTTGCTTATCTCATAAATGAATGAACTGAAGATGTAATTTGCGATGTGTGATGCAGTCTCTTTCCTCTTTCCTGTTACAGACAATGGTGTACGATAAGGCATTACGTCTGTCCAGTTATACTATTTCCGGAGGGAGTATGACAGTTGGGCAGATCACCAATCACATGTCTACAGATGCTTTCAATATGTTCTTCTTTTGTCAAAGAATGCACTATCTATGGGCCATACCACTGAGGGTAAAAATAATATGCAACATGTTGTACATAATCTATTATAATCAGTGGTAATTATTGTACAATTATACCAGAGCATTTAATCCTTCCAACATTATACAAAACAGCTATATACAGGAATTGGTGCAAGAAACTAAAGAGCATTGAGAGAAACAATAAAGATCAAGAAATCCTTAAAACGGCCAATGAACTCTAATTTCTGATGATGAAACATCAATGACATCACAACTTTGCAATCTGTACACGCTTTTCTGAGACTGTGGGAACTATCAACATGGTTAATCTGGGCACATACACCTACAAGACTGTGCACGTCCTTAAAAAATGTTAATGCGGAACAAGCCAGGTAGTGTCCACACCCAACAATGGTTTTCAATTTTTTTAAAGATTGAAACTGTGGCCGGGTGTGGGCACTACCTGGCTAAATCTGCAACACATTTTTATTCTAATAAATATTTGGGGTTTGAAATAAATGATTAAAAACACTGCATTTTCATTTATTTCAAACTGCAAATGTTTAGATGAAAGCCGTAGGTCTGCAATTTCTATCAAAGTAAGTAGCAGATTTATATTGCACCGCGTTATTAACCCGAGATTTTCTGATAACATTTTGCATGTTTTGGGCGACTCTATTTGTTAGTTATAAATACTTAATTATTGATGTCTCATTTCATCTATCATCTCTTCCCTTCTCTCGGTATCATATTAGTCTTTTTCCTATTTTTAATATTTCCCTCATTCATTCGTTCCTCCTTTCATTTTCAATTTCATTCTTGTTTTCATGCTTTCTCTTGTACCAGCTTATCACAGTATCGTGTCTTCTATACCTCCAAGTTGGATCAGTTGCATTTTTAGCACTTGCAGCCCTTCTTATTGCTGTACCGTTTGTGTTGCTAACGTCTCGTCTCCAAACTATACAACAAGAAACGCTAATGGTAAGTAATTATCGGATGGTAGATATCATAGAGATTATTATATACAGCTCTATGATCTATACTGGATTCATACCAAGATCTTCATACATGGATGTCGCACGTCAAATGTCAAAATTCATCCGGTAAACATGTCATTATGAAAGTACACAGATCTTCAGAAAAATCCTTGTCAATATTGATGCCATGTAGTAAGGGGGCGGTCACTATTTACGCCAGGGGGGGGGATGGAGGATTTTCCAACTTTTCCCTCAAATTTTTTAATGTTCCCCCTGTTGGCTTCAGAAAAAATTCAGGTTCCCCCATCGATCAGGTAAAAAATTCAGGTTCCCCTCCCTAACAAAAACAATACTACGGTCTTCATGTATTTTTACTTCGTACTTTTATTGTCTCTCTTTTAAAATAATGAAATGCACTTGTGCAAGTCGATGAATGGATTGTAGACTTAGAGAAGAAAAAAGACTCACAAAAAACAAAGGGGAAAAAAAGTCAACACATTGACAAACTACTTTGCTTCGACAAGTAAACAAAATGAACATGAATCATGCTCAGATTCAGAAAGTTCAGATTCAGAAAGCTCAGCCTCAGATACAGACTCAAGTAGCAATTGAGAAAGGTTATAAAAAATAGTTAACAATTTTTGTGACATCCTATAACATCATAGGCCTACTTGGGTAAAAATTGCTATTTAAAAAATGGTCATAATCATCTTTATTATAAAGCAATTGTCTAGGATCAGGGACTTTTTTCCACCACAAAAATGGTTAGTTTTCAAGATATTGATGAAAACTGTCAAAATTTAGATTTGTTGATAAAACAATTTAAATTTTGCTTCTTTTTGGCCTATTAAGGCCAACTTAAATTAATTGTTTGTCTCAAAGCCCACCTATTTTTCAAAAACTTTATTGTTGTTGTTTTTTTAAGATTTTTTTCAAATGTTTTTTCAATTGATGTCAAAAGGCAAAACGTTTGGGTAAATTTTCAGTATTTTCGGGATGTTTGTAAAATAAAATTAAGAAAATTAAAAAGAAAACTTGGATTTGTGGGATATGAGACAAACATTTTTTAAATTTGGCCTAATTGGAAAAATCATTGGTTTGTGTGAAATTTGATGACGGAAATTGAGTCTAACACTCTTGCCCTTTCCAAAAATGTATGATTTGAGTACATAACTTTGAAAGGTAAAACTTGACAGCATTTTGTATTTTTCACAAAATTTAGGTTTGACGTACCCCATGCCCCAGCAAAAAGTAATTTACAAGCCAAGAAAAGTAGTGGGATCTGTCCTTTTGTCAAGATTAAAATTTGAATAGTAATAATTATATTTGTCTTCATATACTGGTTAAAAATTCAATTTACTTTTGGATCATATCAATAATACACATTTTTCATTCAAGAAAAGAGTTTAGAATTGTGGGTTAGTACATTGATACTTTTGTATATGATTAATATTTTCCTGGGTTAGTCAGGCTGTAAGACTTTTTTCTCCATCTGCTTTCAGATTTGCACATACATTTTGTATTTTGTACTTTAATGGTTTTGAAAGAGTGTACTGTACTGTTTTGTAGGTGTAGAATAGTAATAACAACATCTGTATTTGTAGCAAAAGCAAAAATGAAAATACTTTCAAATTTGTTTCGAAGCTTGTGGTGAAAGTGCTGGCTGCGGGGCCATGGTGATAATTGCGTAGCACCTAACATGCACGTACATTGTAAGTATTTGCACATTTTACACATTAAAAGAACGAGGCCCTGTAGCCTGCACTTTCACAAACCTGGGAACAATTTTGACTTTCACTGTAAAAATCAGTAGTGAATCAGCCTTGTTTGTACATTGTATTTTATGTTACATGTAATCCAAGAAAACATGTCATGCCACCAAGGCTGTCAAAAGATTAAATAAAGTAGTGAATATGCACATGCTTTAATATCAACATGTACTACCGCTCTGTCACTCTGCTTTTCCTGTTTTACAGTGTTTTTTTTTTTTTTTTAATATACTGGGGGGAAAATTCATGTTCCCCCAAAATGGAATAAATATAATTCGTGTTCCCCCCAATCATAATAGAATTTTTTTCGTGTTCCCCCCTTCAATCCTCCATCACCCCTCTGGCGTAAATAGTGACTGCCCCCTAAGAAGAACAATACTCAAGAATTGGAGCAAAGAGATAAAGAAATTTTCTTTCATTATATTGTAGAAATTTTCAGACGACCGTCTCAAACGTTCCAATGAAATGCTGCTAGGAATAAAACTGCTCAAGATGTACGGCTGGGAGGAGATGTTTTGTAAGGCCATTGAAGCCATACGGAAACTAGAGATGTCCTCTTTATTTCGCTATAATGGGTGTTATAGTTTCGGTGGTAAGTATGTATGGCATTAATGGCAATAATAGGTAAAATCTAAAGACAAGTAAACCAAGTTGATCTAATAATTTTAGCTCAAATCAAGCATAAAGGATATCATAGGTTCAACAAAGAAGTAATCCTCTATAGTCATGATAGTTATCATTATAGGTTTTAACGTAGTTTGTATTAATATCCCGTAAAGGTTATTCATCAGCCATTAAAGCTATGTAATTTATTGCCAACAAATCAACAATGCATCACAAGAATTCAAAATTATTAAATAACAACAAGGATATCAGTAATAAAAGAAAAAACACTGACAGAAGACACTGCCAGTCCTAATACCCCTAAGTCGCAGTTGGCTAACGTGGTCTTTTCCTGACAGTACAAACAGATTTAATGCTCCAGTTTCTTTCAAAGGTAATGTCTTATGGTCCAACAGTCCAATAAATAATTCATTGTCACGTCAAATTTGAAAGAATGGATAATTTTTCATTGAAATATGCAAAAAAGTCACGATTTTAGCTTTGTAATGCGTTTTTGACAATAAATCATATTGCCCATAAATATAGATAATTTGTGCATAATATCAATCACAAGTTATTGTCAAAGCTTATAATGCCAACTTTGATTTTATAACCTACGAGGTCCTTTCCTCCGAGAACATCCTTGAAGATATTAATTTTACTAAGTGCGATTTATAAATGGGTATTTTGAATTCGAATTTTTGACAAGTATACTCGCTCTTCTTTTACGATGCATATATTTCTGTTTTATTTCCTTTGTTTACTGTAGTGTTTGTTGTTCATTGTTCTCCAGTGCTCATGAACTTGGCGGCAAGTATTCAAATACTTCGCTTTAAATTTTCATTATAGTTAACTAATAATCATTTGCCTAACATTTTCCTAAATATATTGACTTTCTCTCCCTATAATTTGTACAATGGAAAGAGCTTTTATCTCACTGAGACTTGCTATTGAATTTGCATATACCATCCCTTTCTGTGATTTTTAATGCCAATGTATAACTACGGATCTCTATCATCAAATGTTGGTCAATTACTCAAAAGTTCTATCAAGTCCCATGGATACAGCCATAATTTATTGCCAAGAAAGTTACAGATATAAGCCTCCCTAAAGACGTTTCACGTGATTGCATTACAGGTGTTCATATCCTATCCCTATATAACCGGGAAACCATTGGAACCAACTAATACATTCACTGCGCTAGCTTTGATGAACTTACTCCTGGAACCGATGTACTACACGCCCATTGTCTCTTCACTCGCAGTAAACGCGTTCATAAGTACCAGAAGATTACAGAGATTCTTCATGACAACAGAAATGGAAACGTTGGAAGAGATTGTTTTGAAAGAGCGTTTAAAGGAAGAACGGGTATGTCAACATGTTAATACAATGTTTTTACTATTTTCAGATTTATTTCTGAGGTATAACGAAAAGTTGGACAAAATTAATTGGTAAAGGCGTAGCATGATGCAGTCATGTCTACAGTAGAATTCATCTCGACCTTTGCAGGACTTAACCCCATTAAAAGCTATTAAACCAAGATAACACTCATTGAAACAGCTCAACTGATTAAATCGGATCTTCTCTGGTTGTGCACAAGTGACTGTTTTCATGTGCGATATCGCAATAAAGCTGGTATTCATAGCTTCAGTTGGGTAACCGATTACAAAGGAAACGAAAGGAAACAATGTTATGTGTGGCTTTGTTCACGAAATCAGACAATGTCGTGCTTTTTTGTAAACCAGCATTCTTGAAAATGAGCAACATAATGATTTTTGACTTAACACGGTTTAGAAATAATTTCTTCATATTTTTGGTGTTATCTGTCGTTTACATGTCCTTCCTAAAACACAAAAGTACGACCCTCTCCAAACACCTAAATTAGCTAAAAATTTAGGACATGTTACAAAACTTTATTTTCTAGAACCTATTTAGAATAATTTAAATGTAGCTTTTACCGGTTTTTTGTGGCATCCTTCAGAAGTGAGCGGTCCGATACCAATATTTTCGGTCAAATCTCCATTCAAATAACACGGGGAGTTGGCTAGCTATGCCTTGCCCTCACTCATATTTTACAAAAGTACGACCATTTCTGAACATCTAACCTAGCTGTAATTTTTGGTCATGTTAGAGAAATATATTTGCTAGAAGTTTTGGAGAATAAATAAAATATTGGCTGGTTATTTTTCACACAGTGATGTTAACTAGGCAAGTGTCCATTCTCCCAACATACATCATTTGTAGGGGTCACGCGTCAATGGTGAGAGCACTGTGTATTGTGTATAGGAAAACGGACAGTAACTGCAGTATGGATGTTTTGGAAATAAACAAGAAGGGATATACATGTCCAATAGCTTCATATTTCCTGGTTCCGAATGTTCCAAGCTTACAGTCGTATCCATATTGCAGAGGAACGTGCCAAGGCGGATTACAAGCTAGCCTAGCTCGACACATCATGGCCCTATTGGTTCATTCCTCGCCATAGGCTTTGTTACGGAGAAGGCCAGTGGAAATCGTAACCTTGGGCTAATGCTAGCCCATGAATATTACAAATATTAGATAGGTATTTTGTTTTGCTTCATAATATATAGAAAGATAATTCAGGTCGATCAGAGAAGACAAAAGTTTACGACGAGAAAACTCCGCTTCTTCGCCATGTTCACGCAGATACTACCGAATATGAGAGTGTTTTGTCGCAAACAGATCAGGAAGCCACACAAATAGCTGAAAGATCGAAATTTGATTATGCGCTCAAGGTAACGTAATGCTCGGGAATGTGTCTCGTTTTTAATATTTTCCATATCTTCTATGTATCACCATGTCTATGTTTTATTTTTATACATTTCATCATCTTGATTGTATTTTAACTCGGCTCCTTCAAATTTTCCGTTGATGTCCTCAAAAGAATTTGTTTTAGAAACACACGTATTCAGCAGGTCTATTTGAATAATATTTTCTTCTTGCATAATCATTTTCATTTTTATTTTTAGATTGAGAATGGAGATTTTGCATGGGGTAGTAGCAGTTCTATCAAAGTTCTCAAAAATATAAATTTGGCGATATCACAGGGTAGGTAGGCTTTTAATATGTTAGTGGGGAGTGGTTCAATAAACTTTGCATTAAAAGCAATACATTCTAACAAACGTTAAGTATATAAACAGATTTACTAGTTTGTATCTTGTCCATACCATTTCTCTTTGTAGGGGAGCTAACGATGGTTGTGGGAGGTGTTGGTAGTGGCAAATCATCTTTACTCTCTGCCATTCTGGGCGAAATGACAACTCTTACAGGTTCTGTGGCACTTGGTGCAAAGGGGTAGGTTACAGACTCGTATTTCATATTTAATATAAATATAATCGATAACAAATCGATCGGTTTAACATAGACAATTAATTACAAGTTTGTCTAATTTAGAAGGCATAATAATATTATTATATCATCACTGCATGGATATCGTTAACATATTTTTAATACAAAGTATTTTGATTTTTTTTAGAAATAAAACTAATTTGTCATCTACATCGACGGGTGTTGCTTACGGAGCTCAGAAAGCGTGGCTAATGAATGCAACGTTACAAGATAATATATTGTTCGGACAGACCTTCAATCAAGGGAGGTGTGTTTGTTCTGTTGTTTATGTTGTTCTTTAAAACATTGCAGGGCGAAGGGATATCACAAAATATTTAGCTAATTTGTCTTCAATCAGTTAATGTATTTAGAAAGATAATGTTGAATGAAACATAAATTATACGTTTGTTAAGATGAATCCTCGTATTGTTCGAACTTTTTAAAGGTAATAGATTAAACATTTTTTTAATATGTTTAATAGAAATTGCATAATTTAATACATGGTTTGTACTATTGAAAAATCCTCTTAATTTATACTATTTATTCGCTAAAGAGATAGCCATAATTTAATATTTAGGTTTCTATGTTATAACTTGATATTTAGGTTTCTATGTTAATCTCACGAATTATTCTTGATTAGTGAGGGTCGTCGCTTTACAAAATTGCTGTTCCAGACTCCCGCCCCACCCATTATGTGGACATTCTTGCCAATACATTTTGGGGAGAGATCCCATGAAGAAGATTCTCCAGTCACAGATATTTCAAATATATTTCCAATATCTGTGCTCCAGTAGTGTATACTGCTATCGATATTACATAGGTATTATTGTGATATGCCTATTTTAACCCCTAAACAGATATCGCAAAGTAATAGACTCTTGCGCCCTGAAACCAGACATCGACATTTTACCGGGTGGTGATATGACAGAAATTGGTGAAAAGGGAATCAACTTGAGTGGCGGCCAAAAACAACGCGTCAGTGTTGCAAGAACAATATACTCCAACAAACCTATTGTGTTACTGGTAAGTAAAGGACTGCATTCACTATATTTTGGCAACTACAACATGCAGTGAATCATCATTTATCAATAGTGGATGATAGAAAAAAAGTGTCAGTATCCAAACCAATTCTGTACTGCACTCATTTATCATTCTCTTGCAGGTAGAAAAATTTCATGGCTATAACGCGTTTGAATTATATATATATATTCATTTTAGGACGATCCATTGTCAGCATTAGACGTAAATGTAGGAGGTCACTTGTTTCGTGAAGGCATCATGGGAAGGCTACGGAAGGCAAATCGGACTGTGGTTCTTGTGACTCATCAGCTGCAGTATCTTCAGCAAGCAGATAAAGTAAAATCAAAATTTAGTTATAAAAAATGAAAATGAAAACAACAGTCGGTGAACAATACAATCTGGCATTTACTATAATTGACTTCTCGCTTGAATGGTACGTTAGATAAGGTAATTCCAGAGAGGGTGCGAAATCTGGTATGCTATAGATAAATGAAAATAAACATTTGAATATAAGCCTATTGGACAATCTACGCTGAAAACAAAACAAAACAATTCAAATTCACAAAGAAAAACTACCAAATAAAATACCATCAAACAAGGAAACATAAAAACAGCTGTCCCGACGAAAAGTTTGTAGGACTATAAACCCATACCATTGGAACAATTTGTGTTTAATTCCAGATAGTGGTCATGAAAGAGGGCCAAATTAGCATCCAAGGAACCTTTGACGACATCGCACGCGCAGATCCAGATCTTTACCAAAGATGGCAACAAGATATAATCTCTGCCACTGATTCTGAATTATCGGATGGATTTTCAGCTTTTGAAGAATCGACGCTCGAGGAAAGAGAAACTCTAAGAAAGAGGGTTCAACTTTTGAAAAGTCAGGAGGATATAAGTATGAGTAGATCTACATTTTCTGTCGAAGGTAAATAACCGGGGTAAATAAGATCGACTCGACCTATTTTTGTTTTGTACAAGGACCTTGTAATCATCTTAATGTACAGTGCATTGAACATGTGTTTTAGTATCCTTGTGGATGACACATCTTACATATGAAGATACTTGACAGTTGTTAACCAAGACTAAATATTGCTTTACTCATTGCGACTTTATTCATAAATCTAAACAATTTTGCCGGATGGGCGGTGCAATAGCCTAAGAAATACAGTTTTCGCGACGCTTTCAATTGATAAATTTCCAAAAAAATAATCATCATAAGTAAATTTGTTCCTAAAAGTACTTTCAATAAAATGTTCTTACATTGTCTGCTTTATCTATGTATTTATTTTATAGAGTCAGTTAAAGGGAAGCTTATTCAAAAGGAAGATCTAGCCCGCGGTTCCGTTGCTGCCAGTACATATTGGTATTACTTTCGCAACATGGGACTATTGTGGGCGTGTTTGCTACCGTTCTCACGTATGATGTTGGAAGCACTTAAAGTATCCAACAATTTTGTGTTATCACATTGGTCTGAAGCGGGACTAATACCTAACAGAACGGTTAGTTTGGATGTCAACTTGTTATAGTTAAAAGTGGACAATCACTTTGGAATGTCTGTGCCTGGTTTAAGGGTTTATTACTTATCGATCAATCTGGTCTTTTAGAAGCGTGTCGTCCAAGTCAAATTTAGTGTTTCCTTCCTTCCTTTCTTTATTTCTTTCTAATTATATTAACACGTTATTCAATTTTTCTTTTTTAAGTTGGCAGATATCAGTAATGAGTTTGTAGGTCCATACGTAGCACTAGCCTGTGCTGGGTTTGTAATGGCGGCCATATCTGGTGCGAGTCTCCTGGTCTCAACGTGGAATGCGGCCAAAGCTGTATACTTACAAATGATACGAAGCGTAAGCAGATCACCGATGAGGTAGGAAGAATGTGGTGGGACGGCTTAAAGCTGTTCTCCTTAAAAACGTGCAGGGACTTAATTACCCAATAGTGGTGTGCCGGTACATTGTAACTCGTGCATTCTGCTATAGGCAAAATTGATTTTCGGCTTTAATTCGCCGAATTATCCGCTAAATATGAGAGAACATGCCTATTAAGAAGAGTGCCTTCATAAAAGCAAAATGAAGATCATGGATTTTACTTTGGAAGGTTTTAGCTCCCCTCCCTCCAAATGGTAAACTGTGAAGGTCAACCTTAACCATTATCAACACTTGACACTAAAATGAGCACAAGCAATGGGTATATATAATTAAGTTAGGCGGGCAGCCTAACTTATTTCTTTCTTGCCATTTCTTTCTTCTTTCTTCTTTCTTTCTTTCTTTCTTCTCACAATTCGCTACTACTTCCACATCGTTGATCGGATTTCGACCAAACTCAGTCACAAGCAGTATTGGGTAGCTGGCTACAAAAGTTATGGGTTGTTTAATGCCAGAGGTCATCCAATGGGTCACAGGGGTCACAAAAGGTCATTATAACTGAAAATGCTCCAATTGAGCTGAAATTTATATGCATTGATCCTTATGACATTCTAAACTTGTTTAAAATATTTTAATATTCATTTAAGGTCATTAAGGGGTCATAAAGGGATCAAAGGTCAAGTTTTTCAAAATGCTCCAATTGAGCTGAAATTTAAATGCAATGATCCTTATGACATTATAAACATTTCAAAAAGATTTTAAAATTCATGCAAGGTCATTAAGGGGTCATAAAGGTCAAAGGTCAAGTTTTCAAAATGCTTCAATTGCGCTGAAATTTAAATGCAATGATCCTTATGACATTCTTAACATGTTTTAAATATTTTAAAATTCATTTAAGGTCATTAAGGGGTCATACAGAGGTCAAAGGTCAAGTTTTCAAAATGCCAGCTTTCCACGATCAAGGTACATTAAAACGGCAATTAATGAAGTCTTATTAAAATTAATACTATCCAGCACAGTATTGCTGCTTGATCAGATCGTCACAGTCATCAGCAGCCTAACTTACCTCGTGCCCTTGCAAAGGGCACAGTTGCTCTAGTTGTGATTACTTTTAAAGTCATTTAGGTGTACGCCGGATGAAAAACCTTATTGGTTCAACCCGCCTCCTTCGTAGGCCGAGTTGGTTAAAGAAACTTTTTTTCTACATGTACGAAGTCAAGTTTTGTTTTTATAACATTTCATAAACAGGTTTTTCGACACTACACCAATAGGAAGAATAATGAACCGATTCTCTAGTGACGTACAAATAATAGATACGGTAGGTTGCAATACCATGAATAATGTTGCGAGAAAGACTCAAGGCCAAAAACACCTTTTACCCGAATTCACTTCAGAATGCACAACAAAACACACTGTTTGTTTGAATTATCAAAATTAGAATCTATAATTCAAAGTAGAGTATGATTAAACAACGATCTTGCACATGATAAACATAAATGCAAACAAATTACAATCTCTGTCCAGTGCTAGTGACCCGAAGAGACGGAAAGCTCTTGCTTGGACAACCTTCTGGAAATTTAATAGAGCACCTGTAGAAAAGTCCTACTATCTCAATTTCCACCAAGGTGAAACTGTTTCACACAACCTGCGTCACAGTTTTACTTTACTATACGGCTGTGAGTCGAGGGTTATCTCTAATGATATGGAAACTCGTTTGACACATTCTGCTACCGTATTATGCTGAACAACAAGAAAGTCAACAGAGTACCATATACTACAATCTGACAGAGACAGCATCACTTGTTGAGAAAGTCAGGAAGCCAGGACTCGCCAACTGAAAGCTGTAGGGAATATACTCCGCTTGCCTGACGATGAGCCAGTAAAAGAGTATGCATTGTATGTCTCAACTCATGGCAAGAGAAAACCCGGACGGTAACGAACCTTGTTCTGAGAATACACCCAGTGTCTTTTGAGGGTTCGAACCCTGGCGGTGCCTAGTACGCTCACGTGGAAAAATTGAGTTAGCTTGAAATTCCCCTGGACAAGGAACTCACTGCTAATTTGTCTCGTTGTAACCCGTACGAAACTCGGGAAGCTGATCCTGGTTGCGATGGATATTTGTGGAATGTATAGGGTGTGCGCTCTTGAAGCAGCAAAGTCCCTGATTTGTTGTTTAATGGTTTGTGGAATGATGTGGGGCCGTAGTGGTCAGCGACAACCTGTAAAGTGTGCTGAGGCTTGTGGATCAACGTCTAGGCGTTGTGCCTGTGCGTAGCGCACTATAAATCACTGCGCTTTTTCTTTTTTTTTGGGGGGGGGGATGTGGACAGCATGCCGAGTCGATGTCAACTATCAGCAATGGCTCAAGACTGATGTAGCTGGAGGAACCTTGTAGTCGCCTGCTCCGCAGCCGAAGGAAGATGATTTCACTCGTTGCTCTTCAAGAATGGATCTGCATTCCGTCCACTTGACAGACTTTAGAAGCTTGTTGACTCAGTTATCAGCATGACGACAAAAATCAAAATAAATCCCTCTTTTAGAGATGACTTCACAATATCTCCTCGCTTCTCCTTCGTTCAGAGGCTGAATATATATACCTCCACGATAACTCTAAATTGACAGATTCCAAGTATTCAACTTTATGAACACATTGCTGCGCTTTACATAAATACATCGCAGCTTCAGTACTTCATATTTATGAAAATCTGCCACGAATATATCTTGCTTTTTCTCTTTTATATACCAAACTTGTAAATATATAAATAGTTCATTCTGTCACATTCACTTTCTTATAGCCACCGGAATTTTCCATACTATTATCCAATACAATGAACATGATGAACATTCTAGAATATTCTGGAAAATTCTGGGGTTTTCCAAAATCTGTAAATAGACATGATGTAATTTTATATTCTGATCAATAGGATTCCCCTGGGCCTCACGAAAAAACAGATGAATAATTGTGTTTTTATCTGATTGGGAAGGAATAAAACTTTGTGTGAAAGAAGTGAAATAGTGAATCAAAAGAAAATAGGTATTTTTACCAAACATACCAAAATAACAACAACCAAAAACAATAATTGAAAACTTTGTTTTGTTTTCAGAAACTGAACATGACTATGTGGTCGGTTACTCATTTCATTTCTACAACTTCGTTTACAATAGTCGTGAATGTAATCATAACGCCTATTTTCTTGGTAGAAATTGTCCCCATTGTTATCGTTTATATTATCTTAGCTGTATACTTCATTCGAAGCTCTAGGTTTGTATATCTGTGCAAAGAACTAAAATGTTTTGTATATAATGTTATTTTGTCTTCCGCTGGCTAACTGAACCCCCATTGAACACTAGCTGTAATGCTATGCAAGTAATGTTAATCTTGATTAAAGAGTTTAACTTCAACACTACACTATTTTTAGCTCATCTGGGACGTTTTCACTAGTTTGACTAGCGTCTTCAGCAGATGATGATGCTGAATCTTGATTTTCATAATCACAGAACGACTGTAATCTGAGGTATATAAAAAGCTGCACAATAATGAAATTTGACAAATTCTTGAACGTTTGGGCGTTTATTTGTCTTAATGTTCGAACATTATGTGATGCGATCAAGCAACGTCAGTGACGTCGGAACTTGGAAGTATTGATTTTCAGATATAGCCAAATAAAGGAAATATTTCATATTTATTCCTCCTATTTTGCAAAGTCTTTAATTGCTCATATCTTTGGAACTGGTTGTTCAATTTCAATGGGATTTTCTGCAAAATCCAGCTGTGTAAATGCTTTTTACTATCCTATAAGAAACTGAAAATTTAATATTTCCGAGTTCCGACTGATTTTGCTTTATCTCATCACATAATGATTCTCATAACATCTGGAAAACGCGTTTTACTGCCCAATTCACTTTGTTCTCTTATGTTTTATGTTACGTTATGCTACGAGAATTGTAATTTTAATAATTATTCCTGTTTCATAATAATTATATTCCATCCATAGGGAGCTTCAGAGATTAGACAGTGTCACGAGATCACCAGTATTTGCCCATTTCTCAGAGACTCTAGGCGGACTTACTACATTAAGGGCATACAGGTATGTCTCAGTGATCATTACTAGAAAATAATATGTTTACATAAACAATAATATTTTTGACATGTTTTGAAATCTCTCGTAATATTTAGAACATATTTTAAATATGTACGCCTTGAATTTCTAGGTCATTTTAAGGGGGCTGATCAAAAGTTATGTAAAATTATCCATGTAAGATTATGTATTTAATTATACATTTTGGAAGAAAATAACCATTTTGGAGAAAATCACAAAAACCACAAACATTTTGTAACTCAAATGTTTGTAAACACACTGTAGGCTGTGTGCATTTTTTTGCAATCTATCCACTCTATTCCAGGAACTAGTGTTTTTTATTGTTTTTTTAAAAATATTTTTAACCAAATAAGGCCAATATTGGACTATAAGCTAAATACATTATAAGCCAAAATGATAAAAAGTCATTTTTTTTGCCTTATTTGGTCAATTATTGAAAAGATAAGACCAATATCCGAAAAACGGATAAAATCGTTCCTGGAATGGAGTGTATAGATCTTGAGGCAAAGCAGTTGCTTTTTATGATTTTCTCCAAAATATGTATTTGTACCCTTAAATCTGTGTTTATATTTAGTTTCCTTGACTAATTTTTCTAAATGTATACTTTTATATAATTATCTTGCATAAGTAATTAAGAAGTTAAAAAACACTTTTAACTAACTAGTCGACGTTACGTTTGTAAGACATCAAGTTTATGTCCTCGAAATGATACAATAACTGAGAAGTAGGTGGTATTTTCTTCCGTGCCATATAAATTTATATAATAAAAGTTTAATCCTATAAAAATATTTTCTTGTTATTTACAGAGAGCAGAAGCGATTCTTTTCCACCTTGCTTAAACGGATTGATACCAATAATACAGCTTTTCTATACCTACAAGCTGCATATGGATGGCTGGGGCTACAAATGGTATCATAATTTCAACTAAAAGCTGTTGTTTATTATTCATTCATTATATTTTCGAGGTTCTGTTGATAAGTTGCGGTACTTGTTCCTTATTTAATTTTCGTATCATACATATGAGCAGGAACTACTATTTGAATGAAATACTCGTAGTACTTGTAGTGGTATAAAAGTGGGCATAATGACTCAATGGTTTTTAAAAATGGGTAAACTATCCTCAATTTTGGAGGCAAAGGTATAGCTGAAAGATGTATAAAATTCCAAGCTTGTCATTCTCTACGGTTTTGTTCTTACAGAGTATCTGTGGTGGGTTCATGGTACTGATGGTTAGTTTAACAACGTTACTTCAAGCTACAATACTTGGCAATTTAGATTCCAGTTCAGTTGGATTATCTATCAGTTATGTTCTAATAGTAAGTACTATTTGTGAATGGTTGGTGGCCAATAAATAAATGCTTGCAAATTGCTAAGTCACGATATCGTTACATTTCACTTCCCGACCTATTGTATAAATCGCTCATTTTAAGATTATGTTTTCCTCAGAATTTCTATTTCTCCCAGATGAGATGAGGCAAATAAGATGAAGAATCTTGCTTCAACATATTCACCAAGAACAAAAAGTATTTACCTCTTTAAATAATGGTCCTAAACGGTTCCTAAACGGTTGCTTGTATGTCAAATTTGGGATATGCAGTCGAAGCAGAATTTAATTCTGCGCATTATGACACCTCGTTTGTTGCAATGGTCTCAATATTGAACAAAAGAAACCCAAGATTTGAAAGTTGCAGCAAAGTCCTATTGCCTTGTATTCATTGTCCATAGAAGGAAATGTTTTCGGCACTCATTGGATACTTGTTTCGTGAATATTTTGGAGGCCAAAACATGTAATAATCAATAAGAAAATGTCATTATTCACATCAGTGGTCATTGTTTACTTAACCCATATTAAAACATTGCATGTTTCCTGTGACCAAGAAGTTCACAAGAAGTGGAAGACCAAGGGTTACATCTATTTGTGAACACCTCCCAAGTAAGTAAATTTTGAATCTAACTTTACCACTGAAAGGATAACTTGCAATTGTAAGCCATTTAGGACCTTGTTTAGTCATTGAAATCTTCATGTTTCAATTTGACATCACGTGAATAATGATCACTGATGATGTGAATAATGACAATTGACTTGTTATTGATTATCATATGTTTTGATTCTCAATGCATGAAACAAAAAGAATAATCCAATGAGAGCTGAACAGATTTCCTTCAATGAATACTGAATACAAGGCAATAGGATTTTGCTGCAACTTTAAATTCTTAGGTATACCTTCATTAAAATATACGCCGTGACATCAATATAGGGACCATTGCAACAAATGAGGTGTCATAATGCGGAATCAAACTTTTAGGAATAATGGCCATTATTTAAAGGGGTTAATTACCTTTTTGGTAGATGGTTACATGTAGATAATAATTAAGGTGCTTCAACACTTTTGTGTGTTCACTTTTAGATATCATATTCATTGTTTGAATTGGTACGATTTTCCGCTGACACTGAGATGCAGATGAATCCTGTTGAACGTGTACAATTCTATGCAGATATACCAAGTGAAAATTATGAAGGTAGTAATGAAAAGGATAAACCCAACAACCACCCCCCCCCCCCACCCCCCCACACACACACACACACACACACACACAAAATCATGCTTGTTCTGAAATATGTGTAATTCAGGAAACGAGTTGTATCACATGCGTGCATGCAAGTGTTAGAAGTCCAATATACTTTTGGTTATTTCTCTCTAGTCCTTGCACATAAATCAAGTAAGGCTTATTCTTTGAGTTGCAATTTGTCCTGATGTTGTCACTTGTTACAGGTACGGAACCTCCATCTGATTGGCCTAGTCGTGGTGCAATCCAAATCGAACACGTATCTGTTCGTTATGCTGAAAATCTGCCACCAGTGCTACAAGATATTACTCTATACGTACAACCCGGAGAAAAGGTAGGCTCAATTAGTGGCGTAGAGCCTGATTAAAGGGCACCAGCTCTTTATTGGTATTTTCAATGGGATTTTTCTAAATTTTCACTTCCGATTCGGGAGCACGTGTAACCCTCCACCTGATCCTATTTACATTGGGATATTCCAGTTAAAATCCCTTTACACCCCTTATGGAAGACATTACCTTTATCTTCTGCACAGGGGTATAGATTTAATATGTGATCCCAATTAAATCACTCCTTGTGTGGACGGTTATGGACTCTTCTATATGAGATGTGTGAAATTCAACTGGAATAGCATTACATCGTTTTGTTTGATTTAGGTCTACGGGTAAGTGATTTAAATCTACGGGCAAATGATTTAGGTCTACGAATAAGTGATTTAGGTCTACGGGTAAGTGATTTTAGGTCCATGGATAAGTGATTTAGGTCTACGGGGAGTGGATTAGGTCTACGGGAAATGATTTAAGTCTACGAGTAAGTTATTTATGTCTATGGGTAAGTGATTTAGGTCTACGGGAAAGTGATTTAGGTCTAGGTCTAATGGCCTAGTGATTTAGGTCTATGAGTAAGTGATTACGGTATAAGGGTAAGTGGTATAGGTCTAAAGGTAAGTGATTAATGTCTACAGGTATGTGCTCTAGGTTTACGGGTAAGTAATTTAGGTCTACGGGAAATAATTGAGGTATACGGGTGAGTGGTTTAGGTCTACGGGTAAATGATTTAGGTGATTTTAAGTGATTTGGGTCTATGGGTAAGTGATTAAAGTGCAAGGGTAATGATTTAGGTATACAGCTATGTAATTTAGGTTTATGGGTAACTGATTTAGGTCTAAGGGTAAGGTCTACGGGTAAGTGATTAGGGTCTATGGGTAAGTAATTCCGATCTACGGGTACGTGATTAAGGTATACAGGTAAGTAATTTAAAGCCACATTATAACATTTGCTGAGGAAGACGCCCTCACTGAATTTTTAAAATTCCTTTTTTTACACGATTAAATTGTACTTTATTAAACCAATATACCCTGCAAATATCAAGACTCTAGGTGCTGTAGTTTTATCAAAATCCGAGATTTTGAATAAAACGCCAGATCCGGCGCTTTATTATTACGATGGAATTATATATTAGTCGAACGCATACACGATGTTCATAACACACAGTACATCGGCGTGCGGGACACAACATAGGGTCGTACCACAACATGACCAAAGGAGTGGTACGTATTCGGACATGTGCGCTGGTAGTAAATTCCAATTTTCTTTGCTTTGCTCAAAAATAAAAGGGGATATATCTGACAGTAAAAGCTAACATTTTATGGCAAAGAAATGCTAATCTACTTTGTTTGAAAATGTTATAATATGGCTTTAAGTCTACATTCAGGTCAACTGATAAGAGATTTATGTCAACGGTATATGCCCATATAAATATTTACAAACAGATAAAGACGAGTGATTACTTCTCACTTCAATTATAACCATTTTATCATTTTACAAGATCACATCTGCACGATTATAATATTTACATCTGTTTAATTTTCAATAAATTAGGTGGGAATATGTGGCCGAACGGGAAGCGGGAAATCTTCTCTAACACTTTCACTGTTACGATTGATTCAGACATATCAGGGTAAGCAAAGTAATTCACCTTTAACAGAATACACTCATTGAACCTGTTTATCATACAACTCCACTCATGGAACACGATCTGTCGACTGGATAATACTTTACAAATCTCCAGCATATCTAATAAGACATTATGAAATTGGACTAAAACTGTCAATAATAGATCCCTTTTTGTAATTTTCACTCAGGTCAAATTATCATCGATGGAGAAAATATCGCAGCGATGCCGCTGACAACATTAAGACAAAGATTGTCCATTATTCCACAAGATCCGATATTATTTACAGGGTCAATAAGGTAAAACGCTGGGGACTTGGGGTGCGTGTGAGGTTCGTAGGGGTGCTTGTGGGGGTATGTTGTGGGTGTGGTGGGTCGGCATGGTCGGATGTGCTTGTAGGTTTGTAAACCGTTCTGGTCGTTGACCAGATCATAGGCATGATAAGGTCTAAACTGACAAATCAAATATATGGCTTATTATTTCTAGTGTGCTCTTTTTGTTGCCAGATACGCCATGTGATGCCAAATTTGAAATTAATAAGGCGATTAATACTGACAGTCTGTTGGGCTATTCCGGAATTTGTTGGTACCATTCCCTAAAGAAGACATGGGAAAGTTTGATTTTCCCATGTCTTCTTTAGAGGGTAAAGAAGACATAGAAATTCCATGTCTTCTATAGGGTTAGTACCATTATTGTTTGTAATAGCCCATTGTAGCAATAAGGGGACTCAAATACAAGAGACTTGTTTCCGTATCTTCAGATTGTTTGATTAATAATGTGATCATGATGTTTTTTCACACTTGTGTGCTTTGGCTCCAACTTTATCAAAGATTGGGGAACTGATTAAGGTCTTTGCCTTTGGTGCAAGAGGTCTCGGGTTCATTTCCCCGGGACCAACAACAAAAATCTTATCCGCTCTCCCAATGGCTCATCTGGTAAATGGCGGGGCAGATGACCCATGATAAAGACCAAGTTACAGTCGGTTTCGATCAGGGTAACGCCCGATTGTCGGCTACACTTGCCTGTCCTGTGAAAATGCCCCGACCAGCTATCTATGGCGACCCCTTCACCAGGTCACTTGTACCTGGGCGAAGTTTCGTCAGCGTTATCTCCTAGTTTTCAGCTGCTAATACCTAGATATGCTCGATATAAAAAAGATCCCATTACTTTGTTATCAATGTACCATAAGTCATATTCGAGTTGAATTCATGTTTATATTTCAAAACAGGAGTAATTTGGATCCAACTTGTAGTAAGTCAGATCAGGAACTTTGGAATGCTCTAGAAATAGCACAACTCAAACCAATCGTTTCTCAGTTTGACATTGGTCTTGGTAAGCAGTAATGTTTTCACGACACATTCTTAGATATATATCAAAAGGATGTTAACTCTATTGGTTTAGGTGTGAAGTTTCTTCAAACGTATAATATCACATATCGTCCCCTGTATGCATCCAGGTATAAAGGCAGAACATTTTTTCAGCGTAAATGTGATTTATTGGTACAATTTATAGTAAGACAGCTGTTATGGTACATGGTGTACGCGCATTGCGTTGTGGTCCCGATTATCTGATCATTGTAAATAGCGAAACAAGCGAATATATGCAGCTGTACTAAACTTCATCTTACAGTTTCTTTTGAGAAGAAACAGTGATTTTATGTCAATATATAAATTGGCTGGACTTACCCACAATGCAAATGGGCGTGGGAAACTTCGTTAGCGTGGTTACCACAAATCGACGATTTTTTTTCACGATTTCTTGGGGAAATACATCGATTTTGGAATGGCAAATTTTAGTATAGGAATAAGAAAATGGGCCATCAAAATCTCATCGACAAAGGGGGTGAGCCTGTTGATCTTAAATTAAACAAGTCAAACATTAGCATTATAGCTATTCAACCAAGTATGCTACATGCTATGAAGGATGTTAGCAAGTGGACTAATGGGCAAGTTGCCAATCATGATATAACTCAATGCTCAAAATTAAATACTTCAACCTGATCGATCATAATACTATTATGTTATAGGCATAAGTGGCTATACATCTTCGAAACAATATCCCCCATTTATGCTACTATTTTAATTCAATTTATATTTGCAGACACCCCTGTGTCAGAAGGTGGTGAAAATTTCAGCGTTGGTCAGCGTCAACTATTTTGTTTAGCTCGAGCTTTTCTCAGGAATTCCCGCGTACTTATCATGGACGAAGCCACTGCCTCAATTGACTATGACACGGTACACTCACAGCTCAACCTTACTTTCCGACAATAATTAAGTAGATTGGGTCATTTTTGAAATTTTACCCAACCGACTGCAAAACCAGGCTGGAAAATTACTCGACAATTATGCTCAGACTTAAGCTTGAACAAATAACATTGACAATGTTTCAATTCTTGGTGGGATAAGACTTAAAGATAAATTAAACTTGCAGACATGATTAGGGAGAAAACTACACTACCAGATTCCGAGTGCTGCCGACCTCAGAGGTGCACTTCCTCCAGCTACTTTGTGGCTACAAAGTACCAGTGCAGTACCAATCCAGTACCAGTGTGTGTACGTTATGTGCGATTCTGGTGTGCGATACTCAGATATAGATATTCTAAAATTCCAGTACCAATGAAGTAAGTGGACAGCAGTGTACCTCTGGAGGCGACAGCTTTAGGAATCTGGTATTAACTGCACATTATATGACTATGGTCAGAATAAATGTTGTAGTAAGTATAGATCTATAGATGAACTGAATAAATCCTATTATGTTCATCTGTGCATTTCTTCTTGTGTGTAGGAGAAACTCTTACAAGACGTTGTTGCATCAGCTTTCACAGAAAAAACTGTGCTGACGATTGCTGTAAGTAAATTTACTGTCAAAATGGCGTCTTGGCAAGTTTTTTCAAGAGTGTCCTCAACAATAGAAAAGTTAAAATAGAAGAAGCATTATATGCCTATGTCTTGGATGAAGACACGACCTAGGACACGCATGTTTAATTGCGGCACGTCTAATCAGGTGACGCACAACAATGTGTCTCCACACCGGGTTCAAGTGACACGTCTTATGATGGGATATTCCAGTTGAAATCCATACTACATGTACACCCCTATGGAAGACATGACCTTACTCTCCCACACAGGGAATCACCCATTCAGGAAGACCCATTTGAAATTCACACTCCCTGTGTGGAAGATCAAGGTCTTGTCTTCCATAAGGGTGTATGGATTGAACTGGAATAACCCAATATGTGAAGCATGCAGGCATGACTCTGTTGAGACACGAGATGTCTTGCGCAGACGTGAATTTGTGTCTTCCTCGGGAAGCATCTCAAACCCGGCTTCACATGACTTGAGTGTGTTTTCAGGTAAGACACATGATTCAATTTTTTACGTTTTCTATTGTTGCATACATGTCCAATTTCTAGACACGATGGCAAAGCTTGCCAAGTTTTTACAGTGTATAAAAATCCGACTCACCAAAAACGCTAATAAGTATATTGAACTGTTTATTATAAATCGATTTTCAACTAAATTCATTGCTAAAAATCTTAATTTATGACATTTTGTTTTATTCGTATTTGACACAAATTCTCACATTTTATTTATATTTCAGCATCGCGTGTCCACCATTCGTGAATCAGACACAATCTGGGTTTTAGGTGATGGTGAGATCATTGAATGTGACAGCCCTGGAAACTTATTAGCGAGAGAAACTTCGGAATTCTATGCCATGGTTCAAGCTAACAAATAAAGTCGAGGGTTGAGAGCCAGAAAGCTCCAAAAATGCCATTTAGAGAAAACAAGTTTTCATATCATAAGTTAAACCTATTTACAACTCACAATGAAAGTTTTTGATTTCACTTAAATACGGTCTTGTAACCGGAAGTTGTATCCAATTCATTATGACAAATGTCACTTATGATTAAGAATAGTGGAATTTAAGATATTCTTTGGTATTCTTTTAATTACTGAGTTACGTCTTTACGGCGCTAACCTATAATATCTGAGTTTCGGCTTCTAACTTTCAAAAGCTACCTTCAACTATATTAAAGCACGTGTTTATAAATACGCACGTTACCCATGGGCACGACATACCAAGACCAGCATTAGCAAGCGTGACAAAATCCTCGTGCAATTGAAAACGATGGGAACTCTTTAGATAAACTAGTGCACCTGGGGCTGTAATGACCCTGTAGCTATTAGGGCACCAGGTGCATAATAGAGATACTGCTTGACCCCTGATGACCCTTTTGACTTTATAACATGTGCGCCTGTAGCTGTAATGGCCCTTTAGCATGTTCAGCTATTATTGGGGTTGTGGGCGCTTATTGGGGTATGTGGGCGCTTATTGGGGTATGTGGGCGCTTATTGGGGTATGTAGGCGCTCATTGGTGATTCTGGGTATTACAGTCCATTTCAAATTGGGCAAGTAGCCAAAAGCTGAATGAAACATGTACAGAGTTGTCTAATACACATCTTTGTATCCACTTGCTGTTGTTTTTGCTATCCAGTTGGGGTATTCCCCCCCTAGATGACCTTTGACCCGGGCTTTGACCTCGAGGGGGCTCTTCGAAAACCACCCGTTCCAACATGCTTTTCCCGTTACCAATCCATATCTAGTCCGGTAGGACCTGGATTTTTTCTTAGTTACCAACTAGACTCTAACTCTGATCGCTCAAGAAAGATTAACCACAAAAATCCACTAACCGCCCCTTTTGGGCGGCGCGGTCACTGGACTTTCGCGAATCGTCTTTCTTGCAACATGTGAGATAGTGATCATAGTGTGAAATGTGTATAGTCTGGTAACTTAGAAAAAAGGTCCTACTCGTCGGACTATCCATACTGATCCAAAATTTCGGCTTGATGCGTCGAAGCACGGCGGAACGCATAGCCGGACAGACAGACACACAACGGCTATTATTTTAGTAGTATAGATATCAAATTTTACTTAAAAGTATTAATTGTCAAATAGCGAAATTATTAGACGAGGATAATAGAAATAATTATAGGAGACAGTTGAAACAAAGCACAGTCATAAAGGTTTGTTATGAACTTTTAATAAAAATATACTAGTAAATACTATACAATACAATACAGGTATGAAAACATATTTTATTTTCCTGTTAAAATACAGGAAGAAAAAATGTATTGTCATTACTATTAGAATATTACTTCAAGTTTGTGAAAATAATCAACCATTTCAAACTTATATTATTTGTTTGTTTATTTCAATTCTCTGCACATTAGCTTAAAAAACAAGGTATAAAACTACATAGGGGAAACTTTAGTACATAACTAACTCATTTTAAGAGTTCCGTTGACATTGGAGATGTCTGTAATATAAAAAGTCTTATGAAATGTACAGGGTGTCCCAAAAGTCTCTTTACTATTTTAAACCGTCATATCTTTCACAAGGATTGGACTAGGGGAAATCAAAATACATATTTGGAAAGAGTCAACTCATACAACGAGTTGGTTTAGGTGGAGGAGTCTTGTGACAGAGCGAGCAGAGAATTGAAGGATGGAATATTAAAAGACAGCTTTTGCTGGCTTGATTGCTACATAAAACTATAAATCTTGGTGTCAGTGGCGTAGCGTCATAGAACACGGGGCACGTGCCCCCAATTGATCTTAAAATTTTGAAAGCCGCATATGAAAATTGCAGAAAAATGGCTTGCGCCCCCCCTAGATAGGTAGTGGATAAGATAACGTGAATATTTTGAGTCCGGAGATGCGTTGTAAAATTATTGTATGATTTTGTGCATAATGTTAGCTAATGTCCAAATGTTTCACCGTAGGTTATTTACTATTTCTGTAGGTTTATATGCCAAATTTGGAGTCCAAATTGCAAGAATTTTCTCTATGCAAATATACCTCTATGTTTGCCGTCGGTTGCTGAATAATAGAGTTGTGTACGTTCAAAATGGGAAAGAGACTTTTGGGACACCCTGTATTCATTTATATTTACTAACAAAACACATACACATACAAAAAGTGACAAACTGCACATGCATAATTTAAACTGCACATGCTTTTCATACGATAAATAACTGTTTACAATAAGCGGTGCATGTTATACAGCTACAATGCACGAAGTGTTTCAGGCGATTGGCTGAGCGCTAATAGCGATCAAGCTTTTGTATTGTTTTATTCTGTCAACATAGTGCGATATCACTGATTTTTCCAACAATGAAAAGTCGGTTTATACTATTTCTATTCGGCAATATGATCACAACAATACAAGTATGTGAGCCATTTCCGCCAAACCAAACAATTTTTTGAATTGATTTGGCTGTAAAGATTGGAAAATCAGCTTGAAAATGGGCTGCACCTCAATAACACAAGCTAACACCCCCCTACATCAATTACAATTGGCGAATTGATCCCGTGGTTTTCACCGTTTGATGATATTACGGGTATGTGCCACCATTTTGGAGTGCAGTCACGAATTTTGGTATAAGCGATACCTGGCACTTTGAGAGTTCTGCAGAGACAATCATGTACCACGATTACATGAATTGGGCGCATTTTGGCTAATTTCCCTCAAAAGTGCCCAATGTTGACAATTTTTGGGTGCTTTTTAGGTATATTAAGGGCTGGGGTATGAACGTTTGGACAGTATTTATTGTGGGACATTAGAGCACATCAGACATATCGAATTGCATTCTGAATACGAAGAATGTCATTCTGATATCAAATAATTTTGATTTTTGAAATTCGCAATTTAATACACATTTTATGGCAAATCATTAAAATTTATATTTTGATATTTAACAGTACTTGAAGTAAACTTTATAAATCTGATGATTTATACTTAAAGTGTATGTAGGTAGGATGAAAAGCTGATGATCAATTGAAAATTTTGACCTTTCGTATTTAGGTCTTTTTGCGAAAAAAATCCATATCTTCAATATGAAAGGTCAAAATTTTCAATTGACCGTCGGCTTTTCCTCCCTGCTTCATACACTTTAAGAATATGTCATTAGATTTATATAATTTACTTCGAGTACTGTTATATATCAAAAATTTGAAAAATATCAAATTTTTATAATTTGTCATAAAATTTGTATTATATTGTGATTTTCACAAAATGAAAATTATTTGATATCAGAAAGACATGCTTCGTATTCAGAATGCAATTCGATAGGTCTGAGGTGCTCTCATGTCCCACAAAAAATACTGTCGAAACGCAATAAACGCTCATTTTAGATCAACTAATGGGTCGTAAAATTTACTTATACATTGTAGGATAGAGAAAGTCAGAATTCCAGAGTCCAAAGAACACCATGGGCACTTCCCAGCAAACACAAAAACGTTTTAAAAACGTTTTAAATAAGTTATATTTTGGCTTTTGGTAAAGGTAAAAACGTTTTAATAACATTAAAATGTCGGGTTATATAAAGGTCATGATAACGTTTAAAACGTTTTGTATGAAAACACAGTACAACAATATTTTTAAATGTTTTCAAAATGTTATTGTAAACTATTTTTGCAAACATTTTTGCCAAATATTGTGTCAATACTTAAATAACATTATGTTAAAATATTTGAACCCAGCAAACACAGAAATGTTCTTAAAATGTTTTTTCAAAACCTTTTAATAACATTTAAATGTCGGGTTATATTAAGGTCATGAAAACGTTTTTAAAACGTTATTGAAAATGTTTTGAGCAAACATTTTTCGCAAAATATTTTTTCAACCCCAAAATAACATTCTGTTTAGAATGTTTTGTATCAAGTTTTCAAGAATGTTTTTGGAATGTTATTAAAACGTTTTTATTCCCTTTATGTAACCCAACATTTCAACGTTTTCTGTAAAACATTTTTGTTTGCTGAGCAGTAGATTATCAAAAATGTTTTTTAAGGTTATGAAAACGTTTTATACTCTTAATATACCCTTTATATAACCCGACATTTAAACGTTTTCTGACAACCTTTTATAACCTTTTGCGAATGATGTCGAAAACGTTTTGTGTTTGCTGGGTTGACACCACGTTTTACAACACATTACTACTATGCTAGATATAATAATTCTTTTATCACATTTCTACACACATTTTCATAAAACAACTGAAGATTGCTGCTGTAATGGAAGAAGGACCAAACTTACAAAATACTTGTTTGAGAAAATTAAAGGTTTGTTATTTATCTGCAGATTGAAAAGGATTTATTTTAGACTTTTTACAGCTATAGATTAATACCTTGTCACTTATTAATTATTGATTATTTTATAATTTGAGTTCTTCTTCCATTACAAATATAGTTCAAATTGGAAATAATGTAGTTTTCTCAAAATGTATTAACACTATATAAGTTAACAGTGCTAATATTTAAAATATCCAAATTTAATATTCCATTATTGTTATAATTTAACCAAAGTGCCTGATCATGGTCATTAAAGTAATTACTATATTTTACATCAGGGCGTGTATATACTATACATTTATTACATAAACACATAAATGCTATTAACTACTGTTTTCATCTACAATGTATATGCATGATTGGTCTTCAAATTCATGTTGATTGAAAGGGCTGCCGCTTGAAAATGCAACGTAAAGCAGTATACAGACTTTTTATTGTACGTACAATATTGTATGTACAATATGTACGTTATTTAATCTATTGCCATTCTATTTCCAGTACTGTTTAAGTTCTAACGAATGTTTGATGACGTAAAATCGATAATATATTTCTGCTAGATATTGTATGTAACATATTATCGATTTTTCGTCATCAAACATTCGTTAGAACTTAAACATTACTGGAAATAGAATGGCAATAGATTAAATAACGTACATATATACATACAATATTACGTACAATACTCGGAGTCTGAAGCGCGCTTAAGATACATTTCCAATTACTAGGATCCAGTCATTTGCAAGGCTGGATTTGTTCATTTAATAAGGAAATTTAATAGGAAACAAATGAGTACCAATCATATTTAGTGACATACAGGTTGCGATAAAAGTACGTTTCAAATAATAATAGCTATACTAAAAGCTTCTAAACACTGACATGTTATTTTTTTCTACAGTGCATTAGATTCAACAACCAAGTACGTAATTACATTAAATGCTCAAGTATTCCTCTGGTCATAAGGATTCAGAAAAAGTATAGTTTGACCTACCTGTGGCGTACGGGGTTCTTGAATTATAAGCAAAAAGGTCAAGGGTCAAATTGACAGAAGTCTTATAAGCAAAAAGGTCAAGGGTCAAATTGACAGAAGTCTTATAAGCAAAAAGGTCAAGGGTCAAATTGACAGAAGTCAACATCGTGAAACTCCTCCGATTTAAACCAAAGATGTCTCAGAGGGTATTGACCTCTCACCCTGTAACCTAATTAACGAAACATGTAAGATGGAATTTTTTTCTTTATTTTGAAATAATTCTGAGAGATTGTTCCTCTTTAAAAATCATTTCAAAATAAAGAAAAGTTTGCCATCTTACATGTTTCGTTAATTAGGTCACAGAGTGAGAGGTCAATCCCCTTTGAACTCCCTTTACCTATTTCCTACGTAAAATATGTAACAAAAGCCCCAGATGGCGCAAACTTCTTTCTTTAAATTGGTTTTGCAAGAGGAACAATTTGAGACATTTTTGGTTCAAATATGTGACTCCTCGCCACAACTGAGCCCGGATGTCGCCAGTGCCACTATTGAGATATGCTCCATCGAACTTAACAATAAACAATAGGAAAGAAAGGATTTATTGACTGTTTTATTGATTTTCACTACTTAAATGTCAAGTACTATAGACATGATATACATCATTTTAAAGCTAATTTCAAGCAGAATATTTTGGTTGAATATCTCAAAAATGATGATTGGCGACATCCGGGCTCAGTTGTGGCGAGGAGTCACATATGGGTATTTTTACCATTTTGTTAATAACTCAAAAACCGTACATCACAACAGGTAGGTCAAACTATACCTTTCTGGCCCCTTATGACCATAGGAATACTTTGGCGGGGTTTAAAATAAGATTGCTCCCATGTTGGGATTCCACAGAAGATTGATTTAATTGACCACCAACAGTTATTGCTTATGACCCATAGAAATACATATAATTATAGGGCAACCTGTTATAACACGCCATGTCACTTCAAACTTGAGGGCTTGGCTCTCTAGGTAGACTGCTTTGCACTCCCCCCTTTTTTTTTATAAACAAGTTATACCATTCCGTACATAAAACCGCCATTCCAATATCTGTGATAAAATTAACCCGTCCTCAGTGACCGCTCTGCCCAGAGAAAAAGGGGCTGCCAAAATTCTTCATCGTGAAAGTGGTAAGTTCCCAATCTGGATCAGGTGGCGCAACGAGCAAGCTATGAACAATGAGGGGGTGCAGCTTATTTTCTCAGTCATCGGCATACAACCAGCTTATCCAAGAAAATTCAACTAGCATCACTACAGCTAAGACAGCATGTGATAGTACTGGATACAGCTCCAGTCAAGATGAAGCAATGAGCCAGTGCGGTTGCAAAATGTCACTACTACTATTGTGAGCACCTGGATTTGTTATGAGAACTCTAGTAATAATGAACCACATAACGGGATATGGTTGTTTATCCTAAATCCAGCTCTTTGGTTATATTGAGAGGGAAAATGCACCTTTCCTCATCAAAGTGGGCACAGTGTTTTTATAGACATGATCAAAAACAGACACTGCTTCCTCTAAGCTGCGACATTATATCTAATAATAAACCATTCAACCAATGTGACTTTCCAAGTTTACTTAATTGAAAATGAGGACAACTCATATATCTTCGTTAGTTCAAAAATCATAATGATCAAGGCACAGATTAGTAAAGTATAATCATGCCTCGGTTGACTTAGTGGCGGGTGCACTTTGCAATGAGGATTGCTGTGACGTATCTTGATCAGAGAGAGCGATAGTTTTCATTTGCTTGTTGTGAAATTGATCGTTTTGTCCACGATTTCGAGGCTGTAATGGCCTTGGTTGCTGACCGTTAGCAGGTAACTGTTTTGTCTTCTTACGATAATCACTAATAATGGCCGTAATGGTGTACAGATATGGATTGATCGCAGAATTGATGGGCAAAATGAATGTAACTGACCATGCGAATACAGAAGAGGGCAATGTAATAGCGCCGAACTGCACCAACACCCCCATTAAAACGATCGGAGCCCAACAAAAGAAGTCTGTGAGGACTATGGCGGCAACTTTGACATTTAATCTGATCTGTTCTTTTACATTCTTGTTTAAACCTACACGTTTCGATGACTGTAACACAGTTCGCACAATTACTACATAGCATAACACTATGATGAAATAACAGATGCCGTTAAGACCAATAAGCACTGCTGTTGCGTAATACAAACCGGGAACATGGCCGAGAGATTCGGAATGAACAATGTACTTGACATATCTATAAGAACCATTCTCCGCGATAACTGATTCCTTCGACACATCCTTTGAAAACCTTTCAAGTTGAGCCAGAGGAAGGCCAATGCAAACGTGAGAGTTGTCGTAAAATTTAAAATTGTCACGAGCTATAATCGATGGAACCGTCACAGTCCCTAAGACGACAGAGATTAGCCAAAGTAGTGCTACTATTACAGCCGATGACTTTTTCCTTAGCTTGCGAAGAGAATATGGGAATCGAATGTTAATGAATCTGTCAATGCTTATAAGTGTTATAAAGAACACAGAAGCTTCGCTAGATATTAGTGACATTGCTCCAATAATTCTGCATGTAATACCTGATCTCCAGGTTTCAGCTTGCATCGGGAAATAGTTACCAAAGTAAATATCAGCAGATGCAATAGTAAGCAAATAGATCCCCATGAGTAAATCAGACATTGCCAGGTGACTAAGCAAAAATGATTGTACTTTATTCTTTTCACTTTTGTCTTCTTGCGAATCAAAACAAATAAATTACCGCCTATAGCACTCAAACCAATAAGCCACATCATCACCATCAACACTCTGTCTGACAATAATCTATCGCATGTCAAATACGGGGATCGCACATCTAAAGCAGTACAGTTAATGTCACTTGGTACGTAACATTCACAGATTTCTGTTGCGTTTACAACTATTTCAGTCTGCGTTGGGATATCAATAAATGTATACTTATCTATCATAGTCAATCTATTTCCTAGTAAGTAGATAGAAGCTAGTGAACTTATGTGATTAATATTTGGAATGTTTGATAATTGGTTCTTAGACAGGTCCAGTAAACGGAGATTCCTCATATCTGTAAATAGATATGTGTCTAATGAACGGAGTTTATTGTTATTCAAGTAAATACTTTGTAAGCTAGTTAATCCTGCAAATATACGGGGATTCAAATTTGTTAATTGATTGTAACTTAAATCAAGAAATAGCAAAGTGTTCAATTTCCAAAATAAATCATAATTCAATTCTTCCAACATGTTTGTGTGCAGAATGAGTACCTGTAAACTGTGTAATCCTTGAAACAAAGTACTATCTAATGTTGTCATTTCATTCATATGCAGGTATAGTTCAGTAAGGTTATGTAGACCATGGAACAATTGCTTTGATAGCTGTTGTAACTTGTTTCTTGACAGAGACAGAAAAGTCAGCTTACTAGTCTCATTAAACAAGTCCCCGTCTAGTGTACCTATCTGGATATCAGTAAGATACAACCTATCAAGGCGTGTCAATCCTTTGAACAACCCTCTTGGCAAAGTGGCCAGGCTGTTGCCGTGTAAATTCAAAGAATCCAGCTTACTAGTTTCATTAAACAAATTTACGTCCAGTGAGGTAATCTGATTTCCATAGAGGAATAACTCTTTCAGGTTAGTTAGTCCTTTGAACAACCGTTTTGACAAAGTAGTCAGGATGTTGTCATGTAGATACAAATAACCCAGCTTGCTATTGTCATTAAACAACTCCTCGTCTAGTGAACTGATCTGATTTCCAGCAAGGTGCAACGTTTCAAGGTTTGACAATCCTTTGAACAACCCTCTTGGCAAAGTGGACAGGTTGTTATCGCGTAGATTCAAATAAAACAGCTTACTAGTTTCATTGAATAAATCCTCATCCAGTGAACTTATCTGATTTCCAAAGAGGAATAACCTTTCAAGATTTATTAACCCATTCAATAACCTTTTCGGCAAAGTGGTCAGGTTGTTGCCACGTAGATCCAGGTATTCTAACTTACTGGTTTCATTAAACAACTCTCCGTCTAGTAAACTTATTCGATTTCCATCGAGGTCCAACTTTTCAAGGTTTGGCAATCCTTTCAATAACCCTTTTGGCAAAGTGGTCAGGGTGTTGTTACGTACATTCAGATAAACTAGCTTACTCGTCTCCTTAAACAAATCTCCATCGAGTGAACGTATCTGATTTTGACCCAATAATAACGTTTCCAGGCTTGGCACTCCTTTGAACAACCCTCTTGGCAAAGTGGCCAGGTTGTTGTCTTGCAGAGACAAATAAAACATCCGACTAGTTTTATTAAATATATCCTCATCTAGTGAACTTATCCGATTTCCAAAGAGGCGTAACTGTTCCAGGTTTGTCAATCCATTAAATAATCCTCTTGGCAATGTAGTTAGTAAGTTGTCACGTAGATTCAGATAAACTAGCTTACTGATCTCATTAAACAAATCCCCGTCTAGTGAACGTATCTGATTTCCACCGAGGTTCAACGTTTCCAGCCTTGGCACTCCTTTAAACAACCCTCTTGGCAAAGTGATCAGGTTGTTGTCTTGTAGAGACAAATAAGACAGCTTACTAGTTTCATTAAATATATCATCATCTAATGAACTTATCTGATTTCCAAAGAGGTATAACTGTTCCAGGTTTGTCAAACCGTTCAATAACCCTTTTGGCAAAGTAGTCAGTTTATTGTCGTCAAGGTTTAATCTAACTAGATCTTTTAATTCATCAAAAGTATCTTCAACAAGCGTATGCATCTGATTTCCATTGAGGTACAACATTTCAAGGCTTAACATACCTTTGAATAACCTTCTTGGCAAAGTGGTAAGTTTATTGCTGTCAATATCTACAATCCCGGAAAAAATGTGTTCGAACACCCACTGTAATTCCCATGTTCATCTTAGTATAGTGCGCACGCTATATGAGTCACTGGAAACTAAGATTTATAATAGAGTTCTCTCAATGTTCATCTTAAGCATATCCCTCCCTTTCCCCACCAATCAATGTTGGGAGAAGATATGTGAAGATGAGCATATTGGGTATGCCAACATTGTACGGGGGGTAGAAGGGGGACTATTTCCAATAAGGCCTTTAAAGTGTTCGAACAATATTTTCTGAGATTGTCTGAGGAATTCTAAAATCAGTGTTTGCTTTTTCACATTTGGGATCATAACTTCAGATCCAGTAGAGCGATTCAAATGAAACTTGGACATGTTAGTTTATATATAATAGGGAACACATACAATAAATAATATTACATTACATCCACAAATATTTCAGGGATGGGTCGCTTTAGACATATATTTTCATCAAATTTTGAATAATTTAAGTCGAATAAGACGTAAAATACCTGATACATATCCCCAAACAGTTTAAAACATAGCAATTTGAATAGCTAAAAAGTTGACAATGTTTTTGGACAATCATGGACCATCTTTTATATTTGCTATAACACTAAGGGCACCGTCAATCAAACATCACACGGATGTGGGATGCAAATTTGTTAATGCTATCTGCAGTAGATAGCAAAATAATGCAACGACATCTACCACCCTATGTCCAATGCATTGCCAAACTTCTCCTTCCAAACCAGTAATTCCTGACCCCACAAAAGTAAACTTCAAAGATTTCAAGCAAATAAAACGAAAAAGAAGTCATTAAAGACCCCCCACAAAAAATAATAATGAAAGATATAAGAAACAAAGAAACAAAGAAACAAAACCAACACAAAATAGGAAAGAAAATGCCAAAATTAAATAAAGGAAGATAAAACAAACAATCTAAGTAAAAGGAAAATAATGCATTAAGAAGAAGGAAGAATAAAAAGTGCAAATGTCACTTGCTGTTCAATATGTTTCAAGTTCAAGTCCAATTTTACATTAAAAGACACATGCGCAATGTATAGGACACATCAATCAATAATATTTTAACTAACATGGTCAATGATTGGTGTGCAAGTTCAGGCTTATTTCATGATTGTCATTATTTTTGATTTTTTTTAGAAAGAAAATATAAACAATTCAAAAATGTTGTTTTTCAGTTAAACACCGATCATTATGAGCATTATAGATAATGACCTTTATTATTAGGCCTATGCAATCTCAAATTGGCACATTTCATTAAACATGATTTGCGTTGTCTCTTCAGTGGGTATAACTGTGTACACTGAAAGTGTGAAAGCCTATTCATGGTAAAGGTAAATCATTGCACATCTCCCCATTGAAAACACACATTGTGCACGGTTGACCACAAAACATAAAGAATAATAGGATTTACTTTTCTATTATATGGTGAATCGTTGGAAATGCGTGCTTGTCTATGTGTGTAAATCGTTATGATTCACCATTTGACCATCCTAACCATGGTGTATTTAAAATGTTTAATGAACACAATTTCACACATTAGGCTGATTTTCTTAAATGTTGGTCAAGTAATGTTTTTAAAAACAATAAATGTGCATAGCCTGTGCGTATCTCTCCTTCCTATCACTCGCTCTCTCTCTCGTCCCCCCTCCGATTTATCACACAGTGGTAAATTTGTGACATTTAAATACATAACATTAAATTTACGAGTAATGTCTGTTTTTAGCTGAATATAAAATATTAACACCTTCTCTAAATTAATTATACCACATGTACATATGCTCAATAAACATGGCACATAAATAATTTAGGCCTGTATTTGTGTGTACAAAACGCTATGTTAAATCTATACTAACAGAACGCTATCAAAATATTCATTGATTTCCTCCATATTTTGTGGGATAATAGCAAATTATATGTCTAACATGTGTGCCAAATTGCATTAAAATCGATGGCGTAACTGCAGAGTTATTGTCCAAAAACTAAAATCAGATGATTTTGCTAAGCAATTTTGTAGACAATCCCGGAAAAAATGTGTTCGAACACCCACTGTAATTCCCATGTTCATCTTAGTATAGTGCGCACGCTATATGAGTCACTGGAAACTAAGATTTATAATAGAGTTCTCTCAATGTTCATCTTAAGCATATCCCTCCCTTTCCCCACCAATCAATGTTGGGAGAAGATATGTGAAGATGAGCATATTGGGTATGCCAACATTGTACGGGGGTAGAAGGGGACTATTTCCAATAAGGCCTTTAAAGTGTTCGAACAATATTTTCTGAGATTGTCTGAGGAATTCTAAAATCAGTGTTTGCTTTTTCACATTTGGGATCATAACTTCAGATCCAGTAGAGCGATTCAAATGAAACTTGGACATGTTAGTTTATATATAATAGGAACACATGCAATAAATAATATTACATTACATCCACAAATATTTCAGGGATCGGTCACTTTAAACATATATTTTCATCAAATTTTGAATAATTTAAGTCGAATAAGACGTAAAATACCTGATACATATCCCCAAACAGTTTAAAACATAGCAATTTGAATAGCTAAAAAGTTGACAATGTTTTTGGACAATCATGGACCATCTTTTATATTTGCTATAACACTAAGGGCACCGTCAATCAAACATCACACGGATGTGGGATGCAAATTTATCAATGCTATCTGCAGTAGATAGCAAAATAATGCAACGACATCTACCACCCTATGTCCAATGCATTGCCAAACTTCTCCTTCCAAACCAGTAATTCCTGACCCCACAAAAGTAAACTTCAAAGATTTCAAGCAAATAAAACGAAAAAGAAGTCATTAAAGACCCCCCACAAAAAATAATAATGAAAGATATAAGAAACAAAGAAACAAAGAAACAAAACCAACACAAAATAGGAAAGAAAATGCCAAAATTAAATAAAGGAAGATAAAACAAACAATCTAAGTAAAAGGAAAATAATGCATTAAAAAGAAGGAAGCGTAGGAAGTGCAAATGTCACTTGCTGTTCAATATGTTTCAAGTTCAAGTCCAATTTTACATTAAAAGACACATGCGCAATGTATAGGACACATCAATCAATAATATTTTAACTAACATGGTCAATGATTGGTGTGCAAGTTCAGGCTTATTTCATGATTGTCATTATTTTTGATACAAAAAAGAAAGAAAATATAAACAATTCAAAATGTTGTTTTTCAGTTAAACACCGATCATTATGAGCATTATAGATAATGACCTTTATTATTAGGCCTATGCAATCTCAAATTGGCACATTTCATTAAACATGATTTGCGTTGTCTCTTCAGTGGGTATAACTGTGTACACTGAAAGTGTGAAAGCCTATTCATGGTAAAGGTAAATCATTGCACATCTCCCCATTGAAAACACACATTGTGCACGGTTGACCACAAAACATAAAGAATAATAGGATTTACTTTTCTATTATATGGTGAATCGTTGGAAATGCGTGCTTGTCTATGTGTGTAAATCGTTATGATTCACCATTTGACCATCCTAACCATGGTGTATTTAAAATGTTTAATGAACACAATTTCACACATTAGGCTGATTTTCTTAAATGTTGGTCAAGTAATGTTTTTAAAAACAATAAATGTGCATAGCCTGTGCGTATCTCTCCTTCCTATCACTCGCTCTCTCTCTCGTCCCCCTCCGATTTATCACACAGTGGTAAATTTGTGACCTTTAAATACATAACATTAAATTTACGAGTAATGTCTGTTTTTAGCTGAATATAAAATATTAACACCTTCTCTAAATTAATTATACCACATGTACATATGCTCAATAAACATGGCACATAAATAATTTAGGCCTGTATTTGTGTGTACAAAACGCTATGTTAAATCTATACTAACAGAACGCTATCAAAATATTCATTGATTTCCTCCATATTTTGTGGGATAATAGCAAATTATATGTCTAACATGTGTGCCAAATTGCATTAAAATCGATGGCGTAACTGCAGAGTTATTGTCCAAAACTAAAATCAGATGATTTTGCTAAGCAATTTTGTAGACAATCCCGGAAAAATGTGTTCGAACACCCACTGTAATTCCCATGTTCATCTTAGTATAGTGCGCACGCTATATGAGTCACTGGAAACTAAGATTTATAATAGAGTTCTCTCAATGTTCATCTTAAGCATATCCCTCCCTTTCCCCACCAATCAATGTTGGGAGAAGATATGTGAAGATGAGCATATTAGGTATGCCAACATTGTACGGGGGTAGAAGGGGACTATTTCCAATAAGGCCTTTAAAGTGTTCGAACAATATTTTCTGAGATTGTCTGAGGAATTCTAAAATCAGTGTTTGCTTTTTTCACATTTGGGATCATAACTTCAGATCCAGTAGAGCGATTCAAATGAAACTTGGACATGTTAGTTTATATATAATAGGAACACATACAATAAATAATATTACATTACATCCACAAATATTTCAGGGATCGGTCACTTTAAACATATATTTTCATCAAATTTTGAATAATTTAAGTCGAATAAGACGTAAAATACCTGATACATATCCCCAAACAGTTTAAAACATAGCAATTTGAATAGCTAAAAAGTTGACAATGTTTTTGGACAATCATGGACCATCTTTTATATTTGCTATAACACTAAGGGCACCGTCAATCAAACATCACACGGATGTGGGATGCAAATTTGTCAATGCTATCTGCAGTAGATAGCAAAATAATGCAACGACATCTACCACCCTATGTCCAATGCATTGCCAAACTTCTCCTTCCAAACCAGTAATTCCTGACCCCACAAAAGTAAACTTCAAAGATTTCAAGCAAATAAAACGAAAAAGAAGTCATTAAAGACCCCCCCCCCCCCCAAAAAAATAATGAAAGATATAAGAAACAAAGAAACAAAGAAACAAAACCAACACAAAATAGGAAAGAAAATGCCAAAATTAAATAAAGGAAGATAAAACAAACAATCTAAGTAAAAGGAAAATAATGCATTAAAAAGAAGGAAGAATAAAAAGTGCAAATGTCACTTGCTGTTCAATATGTTTCAAGTTCAAGTCCAATTTTACATTAAAAGACACATGCGCAATGTATAGGACACATCAATCAATAATATTTTAACTAACATGGTCAATGATTGGTGTGCAAGTTCAGGCTTATTTCATGATTGTCATTATTTTTGATCCAAAAAGAAAGAAAATATAAACAATTCAAAATGTTGTTTTTCAGTTAAACACCGATCATTATGAGCATTATAGATAATGACCTTTATTATTAGGCCTATGCAATCTCAAATTGGCACATTTCATTAAACATGATTTGCGTTGTCTCTTCAGTGGGTATAACTGTGTACACTGAAAGTGTGAAAGCCTATTCATGGTAAAGGTAAATCATTGCACATCTCCCCATTGAAAACACACATTGTGCACGTTGACCACAAAACATAAAGAATAATAGGATTTACTTTTCTATTATATGGTGAATCGTTGGAAATGCGTGCTTGTCTATGTGTGTAAATCGTTATGATTCACCATTTGACCATCCTAACCATGGTGTATTTAAAATGTTTAATGAACACAATTTCACACATTAGGCTGATTTTCTTAAATGTTGGTCAAGTAATGTTTTTAAAAACAATAAATGTGCATAGCCTGTGCGTATCTCTCCTTCCTATCACTCGCTCTCTCTCTCGTCCCCCCTCCGATTTATCACACAGTGGTAAATTTGTGACATTTAAATACATAACATTAAATTTACGAGTAATGTCTGTTTTAGCTGAATATAAAATATTAACACCTTCTCTAAATTAATTATACCACATGTACATATGCTCAATAAACATGGCACATAAATAATTTAGGCCTGTATTTGTGTGTACAAAACGCTATGTTAAATCTATACTAACAGAACGCTATCAAAATATTCATTGATTTCCTCCATATTTTGTGGGATAATAGCAAATTATATGTCTAACATGTGTGCCAAATTGCATTAAAATCGATGGCGTAACTGCAGAGTTATTGTCCAAAAACTAAAATCAGATGATTTTGCTAAGCAATTTTGTAGACAATCCCGGAAAATGTGTTCGAACACCCACTGTAATTCCCATGTTCATCTTAGTATAGTGCGCACGCTATATGAGTCACTGGAAACTAAGATTTATAATAGAGTTCTCTCAATGTTCATCTTAAGCATATCCCTCCCTTTCCCCACCAATCAATGTTGGGAGAAGATATGTGAAGATGAGCATATTGGGTATGCCAACATTGTACGGGGGTAGAAGGGGACTATTTCCAATAAGGCCTTTAAAGTGTTCGAACAATATTTTCTGAGATTGTCTGAGGAATTCTAAAATCAGTGTTTGCTTTTTCACATTTGGGATCATAACTTCAGATCCAGTAGAGCGATTCAAATGAAACTTGGACATGTTAGTTTATATATAATAGAAACACATACAATAAATAATATTACATTACATCCACAAATATTTCAGGGATCGGTCACTTTAAACATATATTTTCATCAAATTTTGAATAATTTAAGTCGAATAAGACGTAAAATACCTGATACATATCCCCAAACAGTTTAAAACATAGCAATTTGAATAGCTAAAAAGTTGGCAATGTTTTTGGACAATCATGGACCATCTTTTATATTTGCTATAACACTAAGGGCACCGTCAATCAAACATCACACGGATGTGGGATGCAAATTGGTCAATGCTATCTGCAGTAGATAGCAAAATAATGCAACGACATCTACCACCCTATGTCCAATGCATTGCCAAACTTCTCCTTCCAAACCAGTAATTCCTGACCCCACAAAAGTAAACTTCAAAGATTTCAAGCAAATAAAACGAAAAAGAAGTCATTAAAGACCCCCCCCCCCCACAAAAAAATAATAATGAAAGATATAAGAAACAAAGAAACAAAGAAACAAAACCAACACAAAATAGGAAAGAAAATGCCAAAATTAAATAAAGGAAGATAAAACAAACAATCTAAGTAAAAGGAAAATAATGCATTAAAAAGAAGGAAGAATAAAAAGTGCAAATGTCACTTGCTGTTCAATATGTTTCAAGTTCAAGTCCAATTTTACATTAAAAGACACATGCGCAATGTATAGGACACATCAATCAATAATATTTTAACTAACATGGTCAATGATTGGTGTGCAAGTTCAGGCTTATTTCATGATTGTCATTATTTTTGATCCAAATAAGAAAGAAAATATAAACAATTCAAAAATGTTGTTTTTCAGTTAAACACCGATCATTATGAGCATTATAGATAATGACCTTTATTATTAGGCCTATGCAATCTCAAATTGGCACATTTCATTAAACATGATTTGCGTTGTCTCTTCAGTGGGTATAACTGTGTACACTGAAAGTGTGAAAGCCTATTCATGGTAAAGGTAAATCATTGCACATCTCCCCATTGAAAACACACATTGTGCACGGTTGACCACAAAACATAAAGAATAATAGGATTTACTTTTCTATTATATGGTGAATCGTTGGAAATGCGTGCTTGTCTGTGTGTGTAAATCGTTATGATTCACCATTTGACCATCCTAACCATGGTGTATTTAAAATGTTTAATGAACACAATTTCACACATTAGGCTGATTTTCTTAAATGTTGGTCAAGTAATGTTTTTAAAACAATAAATGTGCATAGCCTGTGCGTATCTCTCCTTCCTATCACTCGCTCTCTCTCGTCCCCCTCCGATTTATCACACAGTGGTAAATTTGTGACATTTAAATACATAACATTAAATTTACGAGTAATGTCTGTTTTAGCTGAATATAAAATATTAACACCTTCTCTAAATTAATTATACCACATGTACATATGCTCAATAAACATGGCACATAAATAATTTAGGCCTGTATTTGTGTGTACAAAACGCTATGTTAAATCTATACTAACAGAACGCTATCAAAATATTCATTGATTTCCTCCATATTTTGTGGGATAATAGCAAATTATATGTCTAACATGTGTGCCAAATTGCATTAAAATCGATGGCGTAACTGCAGAGTTATTGTCCAAAAACTAAAATCAGATGATTTTGCTAAGCAATTTTGTAGACAATCCCGGAAAAATGTGTTCGAACACCCACTGTAATTCCCATGTTCATCTTAGTATAGTGCGCACGCTATATGAGTCACTGGAAACTAAGATTTATAATAGAGTTCTCTCAATGTTCATCTTAAGCATATCACCTCCCCTTTCTCCACCAATCAAAGTTGGGCGAACCTACGTGAAGATGAGCATATTAGGTATGCCAACATTGTACGGGGGTAGAAGGGGACTATTTCCAATAAGGCCTTTAAAGTGTTCGAACAATATTTTCTGAGATTGTCTGAGGAATTCTAAAATCAGTGTTTGCTTTTTCACATTTGGGATCATAACTTCAGATCCAGTAGAGCGATTCAAATGAAACTTGGACATGTTAGTTTATATATAATAGGAACACATACAATAAATAATATTACATTACATCCACAAATATTTCAGGGATCGGTCACTTTAAACATATATTTTCATCAAATTTTGAATAATTTAAGTCGAATAAGACGTAAAATACCTGATACATATCCCCAAACAGTTTAAAACATAGCAATTTGAATAGCTAAAAAGTTGACAATGTTTTTGGACAATCATGGACCATCTTTTATATTTGCTATAACACTAAGGGCACCGTCAATCAAACATCACACGGATGTGGGATGCAAATTTGGCAATGCTATCTGCAGTAGATAGCAAAATAATGCAACGACATCTACCACCCTATGTCCAATGCATTGCCAAACTTCTCCTTCCAAACCAGTAATTCCTGACCCCACAAAAAGTAAACTTCAAAGATTTCAAGCAAATAAAACGAAAAAGAAGTCATTAAAGACCCCCCACAAAAAATAATAATGAAAGATATAAGAAACAAAGAAACAAAGAAACAAAACCAACACAAAATAGGAAAGAAAATGCCAAAATTAAATAAAGGAAGATAAAACAAACAATCTAAGTAAAAGGAAAATAATGCATTAAAAAGAAGGAAGAATAAAAAGTGCAAATGTCACTTGCTGTTCAATATGTTTCAAGTTCAAGTCCAATTTTACATTAAAAGACACATGCGCAATGTATAGGACACATCAATCAATAATATTTTAACTAACATGGTCAATGATTGGTGTGCAAGTTCAGGCTTATTTCATGATTGTCATTATTTTTGATCCAAAAAGAAAGAAAATATAAACAATTCAAAATGTTGTTTTTCAGTTAAACACCGATCATTATGAGCATTATAGATAATGACCTTTATTATTAGGCCTATGCAATCTCAAATTGGCACATTTCATTAAACATGATTTGCGTTGTCTCTTCAGTGGGTATAACTGTGTACACTGAAAGTGTGAAAGCCTATTCATGGTAAAGGTAAATCATTGCACATCTCCCCATTGAAAACACACATTGTGCACGGTTGACCACAAAACATAAAGAATAATAGGATTTACTTTTCTATTATATGGTGAATCGTTGGAAATGCGTGCTTGTCTATGTGTGTAAATCGTTATGATTCACCATTTGACCATCCTAACCATGGTGTATTTAAAATGTTTAATGAACACAATTTCACACATTAGGCTGATTTTCTTAAATGTTGGTCAAGTAATGTTTTTAAAAACAATAAATGTGCATAGCCTGTGCGTATCTCTCCCTTCCTATCACTCGCTCTCTCTCGTCCCCCCTCCGATTTATCACACAGTGGTAAATTTGTGACATTTAAATACATAACATTAAATTTACGAGTAATGTCTGTTTTAGCTGAATATAAAATATTAACACCTTCTCTAAATTAATTATACCACATGTACATATGCTCAATAAACATGGCACATAAATAATTTAGGCCTGTATTTGTGTGTACAAAACGCTATGTTAAATCTATACTAACAGAACGCTATCAAAATATTCATTGATTTCCTCCATATTTTGTGGGATAATAGCAAATTATATGTCTAACATGTGTGCCAAATTGCATTAAAATCGATGGCGTAACTGCAGAGTTATTGTCCAAAAACTAAAATCAGATGATTTTGCTAAGCAATTTTGTAGACAATCCCGGAAAAAATGTGTTCGAACACCCACTGTAATTCCCATGTTCATCTTAGTATAGTGCGCACGCTATATGAGTCACTGGAAACTAAGATTTATAATAGAGTTCTCTCAATGTTCATCTTAAGCATATCCCCTCCCCTTTCCCCACCAATCAATGTTGGGAGAAGATATGTGAAGATGAGCATATTAGGTATGCCAACATTGTACGGGGGTAGAAGGGGGACTATTTCCAATAAGGCCTTTAAAGTGTTCGAACAATATTTTCTGAGATTGTCTGAGGAATTCTAAAATCAGTGTTTGCTTTTTCACATTTGGGATCATAACTTCAGATCCAGTAGAGCGATTCAAATGAAACTTGGACATGTTAGTTTATATATAATAGGGAACACATACAATAAATAATATTACATTACATCCACAAATATTTCAGGGATCGGTCACTTTAAACATATATTTTCATCAAATTTTGAATAATTTAAGTCGAATAAGACGTAAAATACCTGATACATATCCTCAAACAGTTTAAAACATAGCAATTTGAATAGCTAAAAAGTTGACAATGTTTTTGGACAATCATGGACCATCTTTTATATTTGCTATAACACTAAGGGCACCGTCAATCAAACATCACACGGATGTGGGATGCAAATTCGTCAATGCTATCTGCAGTAGATAGCAAAATAATGCAACGACATCTACCACCCTATGTCCAATGCATTGCCAAACTTCTCCTTCCAAACCAGTAATTCCTGACCCCACAAAAGTAAACTTCAAAGATTTCAAGCAAATAAAACGAAAAAGAAGTCATTAAAGACCCCCCACAAAAAATAATAATGAAAGATATAAGAAACAAAGAAACAAAGAAACAAAACCAACACAAAATAGGAAAGAAAATGCCAAAATTAAATAAAGGAAGATAAAACAAACAATCTAAGTAAAAGGAAAATAATGCATTAAAAAGAAGGAAGAATAAAAAGTGCAAATGTCACTTGCTGTTCAATATGTTTCAAGTTCAAGTCCAATTTTACATTAAAAGACACATGCGCAATGTATAGGACACATCAATCAATAATATTTTAACTAACATGGTCAATGATTGGTGTGCAAGTTCAGGCTTATTTCATGATTGTCATTATTTTTGATTGTTTGAAGAAAGAAAATATAAACAATTCAAAATGTTGTTTTTCAGTTAAACACCGATCATTATGAGCATTATAGATAATGACCTTTATTATTAGGCCTATGCAATCTCAAATTGGCACATTTCATTAAACATGATTTGCGTTGTCTCTTCAGTGGGTATAACTGTGTACACTGAAAGTGTGAAAGCCTATTCATGGTAAAGGTAAATCATTGCACATCTCCCCATTGAAAACACACATTGTGCACGGTTGACCACAAAACATAAAGAATAATAGGATTTACTTTTCTATTATATGGTGAATCGTTGGAAATGCGTGCTTGTCTATGTGTGTAAATCGTTATGATTCACCATTTGACCATCCTAACCATGGTGTATTTAAAATGTTTAATGAACACAATTTCACACATTAGGCTGATTTTCTTAAATGTTGGTCAAGTAATGTTTTTAAAAACAATAAATGTGCATAGCCTGTGCGTATCTCTCCTTCCTATCACTCGCTCTCTCTCTCCCCCCTCCGATTTATCACACAGTGGTAAATTTGGGACAATTAAATACATAACATTAAATTTACGAGTAATGTCTGTTTTTAGCTGAATATAAAATATTAACACCTTCTCTAAATTAATTATACCACATGTACATATGCTCAATAAACATGGCACATAAATAATTTAGGCCTGTATTTGTGTGTACAAAACGCTATATATTAAATCTATACTAACAGAACGCTATCAAAATATTCATTGATTTCCTCCATATTTTGTGGGATAATAGCAAATTATATGTCTAACATGTGTGCCAAATTGCATTAAAATCGATGGCGTAACTGCAGAGTTATTGTCCAAAAACTAAAATCAGATGATTTTGCTAAGCAATTTTGTAGACAATCCCGGAAAAAATGTGTTCGAACACCCACTGTAATTCCCATGTTCATCTTAGTATAGTGCGCACGCTATATGAGTCACTGGAAACTAAGATTTATAATAGAGTTCTCTCAATGTTCATCTTAAGCATATCCCTCCTTTCCCCACCAATCAATGTTGGGAGAAGATATGTGAAGATGAGCATATTAGGTATGCCAACATTGTACGGGAGTAGAAGGGAGACTATTTCCAATAAGGCCTTTAAAGTGTTCGAACAATATTTTCTGAGATTGTCTGAGGAATTCTAAAATCAGTGTTTGCTTTTTTTTTTTTGGGATCATAACTTCAGATCCAGTAGAGCGATTCAAATGAAACTTGGACATGTTAGTTTATATATAATAGGGAACACATACAATAAATAATATTACATTACATCCACAAATATTTCAGGGATCGGTCACTTTAAACATATATTTTCATCAAATTTTGAATAATTTAAGTCGAATAAGACGTAAAATACCTGATACATATCCCCAAACAGTTTAAAACATAGCAATTTGAATAGCTAAAAAGTTGACAATGTTTTGGACAATCATGGACCATCTTTTATATTTGCTATAACACTAAGGGCACCGTCAATCAAACATCACACGGATGTGGGATGCAAATTTGTCAATGCTATCTGCAGTAGATAGCAAAATAATGCAACGACATCTACCACCCTATGTCCAATGCATTGCCAAACTTCTCCTTCCAAACCAGTAATTCCTGACCCCACAAAAGTAAACTTCAAAGATTTCAAGCAAATAAAACGAAAAAGAAGTCATTAAAGACCCCCCACAAAAAATAATAATGAAAGATATAAGAAACAAAGAAACAAAGAAACAAAACCAACACAAAATAGGAAAGAAAATGCCAAAATTAAATAAAGGAAGATAAAACAAACAATCTAAGTAAAAGGAAAATAATGCATTAAAAAGAAGGAAGAATAAAAAGTGCAAATGTCACTTGCTGTTCAATATGTTTCAAGTTCAAGTCCAATTTTACATTAAAAGACACATGCGCAATGTATAGGACACATCAATCAATAATATTTTAACTAACATGGTCAATGATTGGTGTGCAAGTTCAGGCTTATTTCATGATTGTCATTATTTTTGATCCAAAAAGAAAGAAAATATAAACAATTCAAAATGTTGTTTTTCAGTTAAACACCGATCATTATGAGCATTATAGATAATGACCTTTATTATTAGGCCTATGCAATCTCAAATTGGCACATTTCATTAAACATGATTTGCGTTGTCTCTTCAGTGGGTATAACTGTGTACACTGAAAGTGTGAAAGCCTATTCATGGTAAAGGTAAATCATTGCACATCTCCCCATTGAAAACACACATTGTGCACGGTTGACCACAAAACATAAAGAATAATAGGATTTACTTTTCTATTATATGGTGAATCGTTGGAAATGCGTGCTTGTCTATGTGTGTAAATCGTTATGATTCACCATTTGACCATCCTAACCATGGTGTATTTAAAATGTTTAATGAACACAATTTCACACATTAGGCTGATTTTCTTAAATGTTGGTCAAGTAATGTTTTTAAAAACAATAAATGTGCATAGCCTGTGCGTATCTCTCCCTTCCCATCACTCGCTCTCTCTCTCGTCCCCCTCCGATTTATCACACAGTGGTAAATTTGTGACATTAAATACATAACATTAAATTTACGAGTAATGGCTGTTTTTAGCTGAATATAAAATATTAACACCTTCTCTAAATTAATTATACCACATGTACATATATGCTCAATAAACATGGCACATAAATAATTTAGGCCTGTATTTGTGTGTACAAAACGCTATGTTAAATCTATACTAACAGAACGCTATCAAAATATTCATTGATTTCCTCCATATTTTGTGGGATAATAGCAAATTATATGTCTAACATGTGTGCCAAATTGCATTAAAATCGATGGCGTAACTGCAGAGTTATTGTCCAAAAACTAAAATCAGATGATTTTGCTAAGCAATTTTGTAGACATGTCTGAGGAATTCTAAAATCAGTGTTTGCTTTTTCACATTTGGGATCATAACTTCAGATCCAGTAGAGCGATTCAAATGAAACTTGGACATGTTAGTTTATATATAATAGGGAACACATACAATAAATAATATTACATTACATCCACAAATATTTCAGGGATCGGTCACTTTAAACATATATTTTCATCAAATTTTGAATAATTTAAGTCGAATAAGACGTAAAATACCTGATACATATCCCCAAACAGTTTAAAACATAGCAATTTGAATAGCTAAAAAGTTGGCAATGTTTTTGGACAATCATGGACCATCTTTTATATTTGCTATAACACTAAGGGCACCGTCAATCAAACATCACACGGATGTGGGATGCAAATTTATCAATGCTATCTGCAGTAGATAGCAAAATAATGCAACGACATCTACCACCCTATGTCCAATGCATTGCCAAACTTCTCCTTCCAAACCAGTAATTCCTGACCCCACAAAAGTAAACTTCAAAGATTTCAAGCAAATAAAACGAAAAAGAAGTCATTAAAGACCCCCCACAAAAAATAATAATGAAAGATATAAGAAACAAAGAAACAAAGAAACAAAACCAACACAAAATAGGAAAGAAAATGCCAAAATTAAATAAAGGAAGATAAAACAAACAATCTAAGTAAAAGGAAAATAATGCATTAAAAAGAAGGAAGAATAAAAAGTGCAAATGTCACTTGCTGTTCAATATGTTTCAAGTTCAAGTCCAATTTTACATTAAAAGACACATGCGCAATGTATAGGACACATCAATCAATAATATTTTAACTAACATGGTCAATGATTGGTGTGCAAGTTCAGGCTTATTTCATGATTGTCATTATTTTGATCCAAAAAGAAAGAAAATATAAACAATTCAAAAATGTTGTTTTTCAGTTAAACACCGATCATTATGAGCATTATAGATAATGACCTTTATTATTAGGCCTATGCAATCTCAAATTGGCACATTTCATTAAACATGATTTGCGTTGTCTCTTCAGTGGGTATAACTGTGTACACTGAAAGTGTGAAAGCCTATTCATGGTAAAGGTAAATCATTGCACATCTCCCCATTGAAAACACACATTGTGCACGGTTGACCACAAAACATAAAGAATAATAGGATTTACTTTTCTATTATATGGTGAATCGTTGGAAATGCGTGCTTGTCTATGTGTGTAAATCGTTATGATTCACCATTTGACCATCCTAACCATGGTGTATTTAAAATGTTTAATGAACACAATTTCACACATTAGGCTGATTTTCTTAAATGTTGGTCAAGTAATGTTTTTAAAAACAATAAATGTGCATAGCCTGTGCGTATCTCTCCTTCCTATCACTCGCTCTCTCTCTCGTCCCCCTCCGATTTATCACACAGTGGTAAATTTGTGACATTTAAATACATAACATTAAATTTACGAGTAATGTCTGTTTTAGCTGAATATAAAATATTAACACCTTCTCTAAATTAATTATACCACATGTACATATGCTCAATAAACATGGCACATAAATAATTTAGGCCTGTATTTGTGTGTACAAAACGCTATGTTAAATCTATACTAACAGAACGCTATCAAAATATTCATTGATTTCCTCCATATTTTGTGGGATAATAGCAAATTATATGTCTAACATGTGTGCCAAATTGCATTAAAATCGATGGCGTAACTGCAGAGTTATTGTCCAAAAACTAAAATCAGATGATTTTGCTAAGCAATTTTGTAGACAATCCCGGAAAAAATGTGTTCGAACACCCACTGTAATTCCCATGTTCATCTTAGTATAGTGCGCACGCTATATGAGTCACTGGAAACTAAGATTTATAATAGAGTTCTCTCAATGTTCATCTTAAGCATATCCCTCCCCTTTCCCCACCAATCAATGTTGGGAGAAGATATGTGAAGATGAGCATATTGGGTATGCCAACATTGTACGGGGGTAGAAGGGGGCCTATTTCCAATAAGGCCTTTAAAGTGTTCGAACAATATTTTCTGAGATTGTCTGAGGAATTCTAAAATCAGTGTTTGCTTTTTCACATTTGGGATCATAACTTCAGATCCAGTAGAGCGATTCAAATGAAACTTGGACATGTTAGTTTATATATAATAGGGAACACATACAATAAATAATATTACATTACATCCACAAATATTTCAGGGATCGGTCACTTTAAACATATATTTTCATCAAATTTTGAATAATTTAAGTCGAATAAGACGTAAAATACCTGATACATATCCCCAAACAGTTTAAAACATAGCAATTTGAATAGCTAAAAAGTTGACAATGTTTTTGGACAATCATGGACCATCTTTTATATTTGCTATAACACTAAGGGCACCGTCAATCAAACATCACACGGATGTGGGATGCAATTTATCAATGCTATCTGCAGTAGATAGCAAAATAATGCAACGACATCTACCACCCTATGTCCAATGCATTGCCAAACTTCTCCTTCAAACCAGTAATTCCTGACCCCACAAAAGTAAACTTCAAAGATTTCAAGCAAATAAAACGAAAAAGAAGTCATTAAAGACCCCCCCCCCCACAAAAAAAAAAATAAAAAAAAAAAAGAAACAAAGAAACAAAACCAACACAAAATAGGAAAGAAAATGCCAAAATTAAATAAAGGAAGATAAAACAAAAAATCTAAGTAAAAGGAAAATAATGCATTAAAAAGAAGGAAGAATAAAAGTGCAAATGTCACTTGCTGTTCAATATGTTTCAAGTTCAAGTCCAATTTTACATTAAAAGACACATGCGCAATGTATAGGACACATCAATCAATAATATTTTAACTAACATGGTCAATGATTGGTGTGCAAGTTCAGGCTTATTTCATGATTGTCATTATTTTTGAAAAAAAAAGAAAGAAAATATAAACAATTCAAAAATGTTGTTTTTCAGTTAAACACCGATCATTATGAGCATTATAGATAATGACCTTTATTATTAGGCCTATGCAATCTCAAATTGGCACATTTCATTAAACATGATTTGCGTTGTCTCTTCAGTGGGTATAACTGTGTACACTGAAAGTGTGAAAGCCTATTCATGGTAAAGGTAAATCATTGCACATCTCCCCATTGAAAACACACATTGTGCACGGTTGACCACAAAACATAAAGAATAATAGGATTTACTTTTCTATTATATGGTGAATCGTTGGAAATGCGTGCTTGTCTATGTGTGTAAATCGTTATGATTCACCATTTGACCATCCTAACCATGGTGTATTTAAAATGTTTAATGAACACAATTTCACACATTAGGCTGATTTTCTTAAATGTTGGTCAAGTAATGTTTTTAAAAACAATAAATGTGCATAGCCTGTGCGTATCTCTCCTTCCTATCACTCGCTCTCTCTCTCTCGTCCCCCTCCGATTTATCACACAGTGGTAAATTTGTGACATTTAAATACATAACATTAAATTTACGAGTAATGTCTGTTTTTAGCTGAATATAAAATATTAACACCTTCTCTAAATTAATTATACCACATGTACATATGTTCAATAAACATGGCACATAAATAATTTAGGCCTGTATTTGTGTGTACAAAACGCTATGTTAAATCTATACTAACAGAACGCTATCAAAATATTCATTGATTTCCTCCATATTTTGTGGGATAATAGCAAATTATATGTCTAACATGTGTGCCAAATTGCATTAAAATCGATGGCGTAACTGCAGAGTTATTGTCCAAAAACTAAAATCAGATGATTTTGCTAAGCAATTTTGTAGACAATCCCGGAAAAAATGTGTTCGAACACCCACTGTAATTCCCATGTTCATCTTAGTATAGTGCGCACGCTATATGAGTCACTGGAAACTAAGATTTATAATAGAGTTCTCTCAATGTTCATCTTAAGCATATCCTCCCTTTCCCCACCAATCAATGTTGGGAGAAGATATGTGAAGATGAGCATATTGGGTATGCCAACATTGTACGGGGGTAGAAGGGGGACTATTTCCAATAAGGCCTTTAAAGTGTTCGAACAATATTTTCTGAGATTGTCTGAGGAATTCTAAAATCAGTGTTTGCTTTTTCACATTTGGGATCATAACTTCAGATCCAGTAGAGCGATTCAAATGAAACTTGGACATGTTAGTTTATATATAATAGGAACACATACAATAAATAATATTACATTACATCCACAAATATTTCAGGGATCGGTCACTTTAAACATATATTTTCATCAAATTTTGAATAATTTAAGTCGAATAAGACGTAAAATACCTGATACATATCCCCAAACAGTTTAAAACATAGCAATTTGAATAGCTAAAAGTTGACAATGTTTTTGGACAATCATGGACCATCTTTTATATTTGCTATAACACTAAGGGCACCGTCAATCAAACATCACACGGATGTGGGATGCAAATTGGTCAATGCTATCTGCAGTAGATAGCAAAATAATGCAACGACATCTACCACCCTATGTCCAATGCATTGCCAAACTTCTCCTTCCAAACCAGTAATTCCTGACCCCACAAAAGTAAACTTCAAAGATTTCAAGCAAATATAACGAAAAAGAAGTCATTAAAGACCCCCCCCCCCCACAAAAAATAATAATGAAAGATATAAGAAACAAAGAAACAAAACCAACACAAAATAGGAAAGAAAATGCCAAAATTAAATAAAGGAAGATAAAACAAACAATCTAAGTAAAAGGAAAATAATGCATTAAAAAGAAGGAAGAATAAAAAGTGCAAATGTCACTTGCTGTTCAATATGTTTCAAGTTCAAGTCCAATTTTACATTAAAAGACACATGCGCAATGTATAGGACACATCAATCAATAATATTTTAACTAACATGGTCAATGATTGGTGTGCAAGTTCAGGCTTATTTCATGATTGTCATTATTTTTGATCCAAAAAAGAGAAAGAAAATATAAACAATTCAAAAATGTTGTTTTTCAGTTAAACACCGATCATTATGAGCATTATAGATAATGACCTTTATTATTAGGCCTATGCAATCTCAAATTGGCACATTTCATTAAACATGATTTGCGTTGTCTCTTCAGTGGGTATAACTGTGTACACTGAAAGTGTGAAAAGCCTATTCATGGTAAAGGTAAATCATTGCACATCTCCCCATTGAAAACACACATTGTGCACGGTTGACCACAAAACATAAAGAATAATAGGATTTACTTTTCTATTATATGGTGAATCGTTGGAAATGCGTGCTTGTCTATGTGTGTAAATCGTTATGATTCACCATTTGACCATCCTAACCATGGTGTATTTAAAATGTTTAATGAACACAATTTCACACATTAGGCTGATTTTCTTAAATGTTGGTCAAGTAATGTTTTTAAAAACAATAAATGTGCATAGCCTGTGCGTATCTCTCCTTCCTATCACTCGCTCTCTCTCTCTCTCGTCCCCCTCCGATTTATCACACAGTGGTAAATTTGTGACATTTAAATACATAACATTAAATTTACGAGTAATGTCTGTTTTAGCTGAATATAAAATATTAACACCTTCTCTAAATTAATTATACCACATGTACATATGCTCAATAAACATGGCACATAAATAATTTAGGCCTGTATTTGTGTGTACAAAACGCTATGTTAAATCTATACTAACAGAACGCTATCAAAATATTCATTGATTTCCTCCATATTTTGTGGGATAATAGCAAATTATATGTCTAACATGTGTGCCAAATTGCATTAAAATCGATGGCGTAACTGCAGAGTTATTGTCCAAAAACTAAAATCAGATGATTTTGCTAAGCAATTTTGTAGACATGTCTGAGGAATTCTAAAATCAGTGTTTGCTTTTTCACATTTGGGATCATAACTTCAGATCCAGTAGAGCGATTCAAATGAAACTTGGACATGTTAGTTTATATATAATAGGGAACACATACAATAAATAATATTACATTACATCCACAAATATTTCAGGGATCGGTCACTTTAAACATATATTTTCATCAAATTTTGAATAATTTAAGTCGAATAAGACGTAAAATACCTGATACATATCCCCAAACAGTTTAAAACATAGCAATTTGAATAGCTAAAAAGTTGACAATGTTTTTGGACAATCATGGACCATCTTTTATATTTGCTATAACACTAAGGGCACCGTCAATCAAACATCACACGGATGTGGGATGCAAATTTATCAATGCTATCTGCAGTAGATAGCAAAATAATGCAACGACATCTACCACCCTATGTCCAATGCATTGCCAAACTTCTCCTTCCAAACCAGTAATTCCTGACCCCACAAAAGTAAACTTCAAAGATTTCAAGCAAATAAAACGAAAAAGAAGTCATTAAAGACCCCCCCCCCCACAAAAAATAATAATGAAAGATATAAGAAACAAAGAAACAAAGAAACAAAACCAACACAAAATAGGAAAGAAAATGCCAAAATTAAATAAAGGAAGATAAAACAAACAATCTAAGTAAAAGGAAAATAATGCATTAAAAAGAAGGAAGAATAAAAAGTGCAAATGTCACTTGCTGTTCAATATGTTTCAAGTTCAAGTCCAATTTTACATTAAAAGACACATGCGCAATGTATAGGACACATCAATCAATAATATTTTAACTAACATGGTCAATGATTGGTGTGCAAGTTCAGGCTTATTTCATGATTGTCATTATTTTTGATCCAAAAAGAAAGAAAATATAAACAATTCAAAAATGTTGTTTTCAGTTAAACACCGATCATTATGAGCATTATAGATAATGACCTTTATTATTAGGCCTATGCAATCTCAAATTGGCACATTTCATTAAACATGATTTGCGTTGTCTCTTCAGTGGGTATAACTGTGTACACTGAAAGTGTGAAAGCCTATTCATGGTAAAGGTAAATCATTGCACATCTCCCCATTGAAAACACACATTGTGCACGGTTGACCACAAAACATAAAGAATAATAGGATTTACTTTTCTATTATATGGTGAATCGTTGGAAATGCGTGCTTGTCTATGTGTGTAAATCGTTATGATTCACCATTTGACCATCCTAACCATGGTGTATTTAAAATGTTTAATGAACACAATTTCACACATTAGGCTGATTTTCTTAAATGTTGGTCAAGTAATGTTTTTAAAAACAATAAATGTGCATAGCCTGTGCGTATCTCTCCCTTCCTATCACTCGCTCTCTCTCTCGTCCCCCTCCGATTTATCACACAGTGGTAAATTTGTGACATTAAATACATAACATTAAATTTACGAGTAATGTCTGTTTTTAGCTGAATATAAAATATTAACACCTTCTCTAAATTAATTATACCACATGTACATATGCTCAATAAACATGGCACATAAATAATTTAGGCCTGTATTTGTGTGTACAAAACGCTATGTTAAATCTATACTAACAGAACGCTATCAAAATATTCATTGATTTCCTCCATATTTTGTGGGATAATAGCAAATTATATGTCTAACATGTGTGCCAAATTGCATTAAAATCGATGGCGTAACTGCAGAGTTATTGTCCAAAAACTAAAATCAGATGATTTTGCTAAGCAATTTTGTAGACAATCCCGGAAAAATGTGTTCGAACACCCACTGTAATTCCCATGTTCATCTTAGTATAGTGCGCACGCTATATGAGTCACTGGAAACTAAGATTTATAATAGAGTTCTCTCAATGTTCATCTTAAGCATATCCCTCCCTTTCCCCACCAATCAATGTTGGGAGAAGATATGTGAAGATGAGCATATTGGGTATGCCAACATTGTACGGGGGTAGAAGGGGACTATTTCCAATAAGGCCTTTAAAGTGTTCGAACAATATTTTCTGAGATTGTCTGAGGAATTCTAAAATCAGTGTTTGCTTTTTCACATTTGGGATCATAACTTCAGATCCAGTAGAGCGATTCAAATGAAATTTGGACATGTTAGTTTATATATAATAGGGAACACATACAATAAATAATATTACATTACATCCACAAATATTTCAGGGATCGGTCACTTTAAACATATATTTTCATCAAATTTTGAATAATTTAAGTCGAATAAGACGTAAAATACCTGATACATATCCCCAAACAGTTTAAAACATAGCAATTTGAATAGCTAAAAAGTTGACAATGTTTTGGACAATCATGGACCATCTTTTATATTTGCTATAACACTAAGGGCACCGTCAATCAAACATCACACGGATGTGGGATGCAAATTTATCAATGCTATCTGCAGTAGATAGCAAAATAATGCAACGACATCTACCACCCTATGTCCAATGCATTGCCAAACTTCTCCTTCCAAACCAGTAATTCCTGACCCCACAAAAGTAAACTTCAAAGATTTCAAGCAAATAAAACGAAAAAGAAGTCATTAAAGACCCCCCCCCCCACAAAAAATAATAATGAAAGATATAAGAAACAAAGAAACAAAGAAACAAAACCAACACAAAATAGGAAAGAAAATGCCAAAATTAAATAAAGGAAGATAAAACAAACAATCTAAGTAAAAGGAAAATAATGCATTAAAAAGAAGGAAGAATAAAAAGTGCAAATGTCACTTGCTGTTCAATATGTTTCAAGTTCAAGTCCAATTTTACATTAAAAGACACATGCGCAATGTATAGGACACATCAATCAATAATATTTTAACTAACATGGTCAATGATTGGTGTGCAAGTTCAGGCTTATTTCATGATTGTCATTATTTTTGATTCAAAAAGAAAGAAAATATAAACAATTCAAAAATGTTGTTTTTCAGTTAAACACCGATCATTATGAGCATTATAGATAATGACCTTTATTATTAGGCCTATGCAATCTCAAATTGGCACATTTCATTAAACATGATTTGCGTTGTCTCTTCAGTGGGTATAACTGTGTACACTGAAAGTGTGAAAGCCTATTCATGGTAAAGGTAAATCATTGCACATCTCCCCATTGAAAACACACATTGTGCACGGTTGACCACAAAACATAAAGAATAATAGGATTTACTTTTCTATTATATGGTGAATCGTTGGAAATGCGTGCTTGTCTATGTGTGTAAATCGTTATGATTCACCATTTGACCATCCTAACCATGGTGTATTTAAAATGTTTAATGAACACAATTTCACACATTAGGCTGATTTTCTTAAATGTTGGTCAAGTAATGTTTTTAAAAACAATAAATGTGCATAGCCTGTGCGTATCTCTCCCTTCCTATCACTCGCTCTCTCTCTCGTCCCCCCTCCGATTTATCACACAGTGGTAAATTTGTGACATTTAAATACATAACATTAAATTTACGAGTAATGTCTGTTTTTAGCTGAATATAAAATATTAACACCTTCTCTAAATTAATTATACCACATGTACATTATGCTCAATAAACATGGCACATAAATAATTTAGGCCTGTATTTGTGTGTACAAAACGCTATGTTAAATCTATACTAACAGAACGCTATCAAAATATTCATTGATTTCCTCCATATTTTGTGGGATAATAGCAAATTATATGTCTAACATGTGTGCCAAATTGCATTAAAATCGATGGCGTAACTGCAGAGTTATTGTCCAAAAACTAAAATCAGATGATTTTGCTAAGCAATTTTGTAGACAATCCCGGAAAAATGTGTTCGAACACCCACTGTAATTCCCATGTTCATCTTAGTATAGTGCGCACGCTATATGAGTCACTGGAAACTAAGATTTATAATAGAGTTCTCTCAATGTTCATCTTAAGCATATCCCCTCCCTTTCCCCACCAATCAATGTTGGGAGAAGATATGTGAAGATGAGCATATTGAGTATGCCAACATTGTACGGGGGTAGAAGGGGACTATTTCCAATAAGGCCTTTAAAGTGTTCGAACAATATTTTCTGAGATTGTCTGAGGAATTCTAAAATCAGTGTTTGCTTTTTCACATTTGGGATCATAACTTCAGATCCAGTAGAGCGATTCAAATGAAACTTGGACATGTTAGTTTATATATAATAGGAACACATACAATAAATAATATTACATTACATCCACAAATATTTCAGGGATCGGTCACTTTAAACATATATTTTCATCAAATTTTGAATAATTTAAGTCGAATAAGACGTAAAATACCTGATACATATCCCCAAACAGTTTAAAACATAGCAATTTGAATAGCTAAAAAGTTGACAATGTTTTTGGACAATCATGGACCATCTTTTATATTTGCTATAACACTAAGGGCACCGTCAATCAAACATCACACGGATGTGGGATGCAAATTTGTCAATGCTATCTGCAGTAGATAGCAAAATAATGCAACGACATCTACCACCCTATGTCCAATGCATTGCCAAACTTCTCCTTCAAACCAGTAATTCCTGACCCCACAAAAGTAAACTTCAAAGATTTCAAGCAAATAAAACGAAAAAGAAGTCATTAAAGACCCCCCACAAAAAATAATAATGAAAGATATAAGAAACAAAGAAACAAAGAAACAAAACCAACACAAAATAGGAAAGAAAATGCCAAAATTAAATAAAGGAAGATAAAACAAACAATCTAAGTAAAAGGAAAATAATGCATTAAAAAGAAGGAAGAATAAAAAGTGCAAATGTCACTTGCTGTTCAATATGTTTCAAGTTCAAGTCCAATTTTACATTAAAAGACACATGCGCAATGTATAGGACACATCAATCAATAATATTTTAACTAACATGGTCAATGATTGGTGTGCAAGTTCAGGCTTATTTCATGATTGTCATTATTTTTGATCCAAAAAAGAAAGAAAATATAAACAATTCAAAAATGTTGTTTTTCAGTTAAACACCGATCATTATGAGCATTATAGATAATGACCTTTATTATTAGGCCTATGCAATCTCAAATTGGCACATTTCATTAAACATGATTTGCGTTGTCTCTTCAGTGGGTATAACTGTGTACACTGAAAGTGTGAAAGCCTATTCATGGTAAAGGTAAATCATTGCACATCTCCCCATTGAAAACACACATTGTGCACGGTTGACCACAAAACATAAAGAATAATAGGATTTACTTTTCTATTATATGGTGAATCGTTGGAAATGCGTGCTTGTCTATGTGTGTAAATCGTTATGATTCACCATTTGACCATCCTAACCATGGTGTATTTAAAATGTTTAATGAACACAATTTCACACATTAGGCTGATTTTCTTAAATGTTGGTCAAGTAATGTTTTTAAAAACAATAAATGTGCATAGCCTGTGCGTATCTCTCTCTTCCTATCACTCGCTCTCTCTCTCGTCCCCCCTCCGATTTATCACACAGTGGTAAATTTGTGACATTTAAATACATAACATTAAATTTACGAGTAATGTCTGTTTTAGCTGAATATAAAATATTAACACCTTCTCTAAATTAATTATACCACATGTACATATGCTCAATAAACATGGCACATAAATAATTTAGGCCTGTATTTGTGTGTACAAAACGCTATGTTAAATCTATACTAACAGAACGCTATCAAAATATTCATTGATTTCCTCCATATTTTGTGGGATAATAGCAAATTATATGTCTAACATGTGTGCCAAATTGCATTAAAATCGATGGCGTAACTGCAGAGTTATTGTCCAAAAACTAAAATCAGATGATTTTGCTAAGCAATTTTGTAGACAATCCCGGAAAAAATGTGTTCGAACACCCACTGTAATTCCCATGTTCATCTTAGTATAGTGCGCACGCTATATGAGTCACTGGAAACTAAGATTTATAATAGAGTTCTCTCAATGTTCATCTTAAGCATATCCCCGCCCCTTTCCCCACCAATCAATGTTGGGAGAAGATATGTGAAGATGAGCATATTGGGTATGCCAACATTGTACGGGGGTAGAAGGGGACTATTTCCAATAAGGCCTTTAAAGTGTTCGAACAATATTTTCTGAGATTGTCTGAGGAATTCTAAAATCAGTGTTTGCTTTTTCACATTTGGGATCATAACTTCAGATCCAGTAGAGCGATTCAAATGAAACTTGGACATGTTAGTTTATATATAATAGGGAACACATACAATAAATAATATTACATTACATCCACAAATATTTCAGGGATCGGTCACTTTAAACATATATTTTCATCAAATTTTGAATAATTTAAGTCGAATAAGACGTAAAATACCTGATACATATCCCCAAACAGTTTAAAACATAGCAATTTGAATAGCTAAAAAGTTGACAATGTTTTTGGACAATCATGGACCATCTTTTATATTTGCTATAACACTAAGGGCACCGTCAATCAAACATCACACGGATGTGGGATGCAAATTTGTCAATGCTATCTGCAGTAGATAGCAAAATAATGCAACGACATCTACCACCCTATGTCCAATGCATTGCCAAACTTCTCCTTCCAAACCAGTAATTCCTGACCCCACAAAAGTAAACTTCAAAGATTTCAAGCAAATAAAACGAAAAAGAAGTCATTAAAGACCCCCCACAAAAAATAATAATGAAAGATATAAGAAACAAAGAAACAAAGAAACAAAACCAACACAAAATAGGAAAGAAAATGCCAAAATTAAATAAAGGAAGATAAAACAAACAATCTAAGTAAAAGGAAAATAATGCATTAAAAAGAAGGAAGAATAAAAAGTGCAAATGTCACTTGCTGTTCAATATGTTTCAAGTTCAAGTCCAATTTTACATTAAAAGACACATGCGCAATGTATAGGACACATCAATCAATAATATTTTAACTAACATGGTCAATGATTGGTGTGCAAGTTCAGGCTTATTTCATGATTGTCATTATTTTTGATTTAAAAAGAAAGAAAATATAAACAATTCAAAAATGTTGTTTTTCAGTTAAACACCGATCATTATGAGCATTATAGATAATGACCTTTATTATTAGGCCTATGCAATCTCAAATTGGCACATTTCATTAAACATGATTTGCGTTGTCTCTTCAGTGGGTATAACTGTGTACACTGAAAGTGTGAAAGCCTATTCATGGTAAAGGTAAATCATTGCACATCTCCCCATTGAAAACACACATTGTGCACGGTTGACCACAAAACATAAAGAATAATAGGATTTACTTTTCTATTATATGGTGAATCGTTGGAAATGCGTGCTTGTCTATGTGTGTAAATCGTTATGATTCACCATTTGACCATCCTAACCATGGTGTATTTAAAATGTTTAATGAACACAATTTCACACATTAGGCTGATTTTCTTAAATGTTGGTCAAGTAATGTTTTTAAAAACAATAAATGTGCATAGCCTGTGCGTATCTCTCCTTCCTATCACTCGCTCTCTCTCTCGTCCCCCTCCGATTTATCACACAGTGGTAAATTTGTGACATTTAAATACATAACATTAAATTTACGAGTAATGTCTGTTTTAGCTGAATATAAAATATTAACACCTTCTCTAAATTAATTATACCACATGTACATATGCTCAATAAACATGGCACATAAATAATTTAGGCCTGTATTTGTGTGTACAAAACGCTATGTTAAATCTATACTAACAGAACGCTATCAAAATATTCATTGATTTCCTCCATATTTTGTGGGATAATAGCAAATTATATGTCTAACATGTGTGCCAAATTGCATTAAAATCGATGGCGTAACTGCAGAGTTATTGTCCAAAAACTAAAATCAGATGATTTTGCTAAGCAATTTTGTAGACAATCCCGGAAAAATGTGTTCGAACACCCACTGTAATTCCCATGTTCATCTTAGTATAGTGCGCACGCTATATGAGTCACTGGAAACTAAGATTTATAATAGAGTTCTCTCAATGTTCATCTTAAGCATATCCTCCCTTTCCCCACCAATCAATGTTGGGAGAAGATATGTGAAGATGAGCATATTGGGTATGCCAACATTGTACGGGGGTAGAAGGGGGACTATTTCCAATAAGGCCTTTAAAGTGTTCGAACAATATTTTCTGAGATTGTAGCCTTCTGAGATTGGGTAAATCATCGAAAATATGTTCATCTAATAGAGTAATCTGGTTTGCGTTGAGGTATAATATTTCAAGTTGTCTCACACTTTTAAACAACCCACTTGGTAACATGTTCAGGTTGTTATGATGTAGAGACAGTAAAGTCAGTTTACTTGTTTCGTTAAATATATCGCCATCTAATGAACTAATTTGATTTTTATTGAGGTTCAATGTTTCCAGGTTAATCATCCGTTTGAACAGCCCTCTTGGCAAAGTAGTCAGGTCGTTGTCATGTAGATACAGATGAACCAGCTTATTGGTCTCATTAAACAAATCTCCGTCGAGTGAACTCATCTGATTTCCATAGAGATACAACACTTGAAGTCTTGTCAAACCTTTGAACAATCGTCGTGGTAACCTTGCCAGATTGTTGTTACGCAAAGACAGTTCAACCAGGCTAATGGTTTCATTAAACAATTCACCGTCGAGAGAAGTTATCTGATTTACATAGAGATGCAACACTTGAAGGTTGGTCAAACCTTTGAACAAACCTCTTGGCAAAGTAGTCAGGATGTTGTCATGTAGATACAGATCAACCAGATTGCTGGCCTCATTAAACAGATTCTCGTCTAGTGAAGTTATTTGATTTCCATTGAGACTTAAAATTTCAAGGCTTGGCACTCCCTTGAACAGACCTTTTGGCAAAATAGTCAGTTGATTGTCATCAAGATCTAATCTAACGAGATCTTTTAATTCATCAAAAATATCTTCATCAAGCTCGTGTATCTGATTTCCAATGAGATATAACGCTTCAAGGTTTGTCAACCCTTTGAACATCTGTCGTGGTAATATTGTCAGATTATTGTTGCGCAAAGACAGTTCAACCAGGTTACTGGTCTCATTAAACAAATCTCCGTCGAGAGACGTTATCTGATTTCCATAGAGATGCAACACTTGAAGGTTTGTCAAACCTTTGAACAACCCTCTTGGTAAACTAGTCAGGATGTTGTCATGTAGATGTAGATCAACCAGCTTGCTGGTCTCATTAAACAAATTCTCGTCTAGTGAAGTTATTTGATTTCCATTGAGACTTAAAATTTCAAGGCTTGGCACTCCCTTAAACAGACCTCTTGGCAATGTAGTCAGTTGATTGTCATCAAGATCTAATCTAACGAGATCTTTTAATTCATCAAAAATATCTTCATCAAGCTCGTGTATCTGATTTCCAAAGAGAAATAACGTTTCGAGGTTTGTCAACCCTTTGAACAACCGTCGTGGTAAGCTTATCAGATTGTTGTTGCGCAAAGAGAGTACAACCAGGTTACTGGTCTCATTAAACAAATCTCCGTCGAGAGACGTTATCTGATTTCCATAGAGATGCAACACTTGAAGGTTTGTCAACCCTTTGAACAATCGTCGTGGTAAGCTTGTCAGATTGTTGTTGCGCAAAGAGAGTTCAACCAGGTTACTGGTCTCATTAAACAAATCACCGTCGAGTGAACGTATCTGATTTTCATGGAGATACAACACTTGAAGTTTTGTCAAACCTTTGAACAAACCTCTTGGCAAAGTAGTCAGGATGTTGTAAGATAGATACAGATCAACCAGCCTACTGGTCTCATTAAACAAATTCTGGTCTAGTGAACTTATCTGATTTCCATTGAGATTTAAAATTTCAAGACTTGGCACTCCCTTAAACAGACCTCTTGGCAATGTAGTCAGTTGATTGTCGTCAAGATCTAATCCAACGAGATTTTTTAATTCATTAAAAATATCTTCATCAAGCTTGTGTATCTGATTTCCAAACAGATATAACGTTTCGAGGTTTGTCAACCCTTTGAACAACCGTCGTGGAAACTTTGTCAGATTGTTGTTGTACAAATGCAGTTCAACCAGCCTACTGGTCTCATTAAACAAATCTCCGTCGAGAGAACTTATCTGATTTTCATAAAGATGCAACTTTTGAAGGTTTGTCAAACCTTTGAACAGTGATCTTGGCAAAGTGGTCAAAATATTGTCATATAGAAACAGATTAACTAGCTTACTGGTCTCATTAAACAAATACCCGTCTAGTGAACTTATCTGATTTCCATTGAGGTACAACGTTTCGAGGCTTGGCACTCCTTTGAATAACCCTTTTCGCAAATTGGTCAGTTTATTGTCGTCAAGATCTAATCTGATGAGATTGTGTAAATTATTGAAGATGTTTTCATCTAATATATTTATTTGGTTTGCATAAAGGTATAATATTTCAAGTTTATTTGTACTTTTGAACAATCCACTTGGTAAACTTTGCAGGTTGTTATCATGTAGAGATAGCAAAGTCAGTTTACTTGTGTCATCGAATAAATCCCCATCCAATGAAATAATGTGATTTTCACTGAGGTACAATGTTTCCAGGTTTGTCAAACCTTTAAACAATCCTCTTGGGATAGTAGTCAGGATGTTGTCACGTAGATTCAGATAAACCAACTTACTAGTCTCATTAAACAAATCTCCGTCCAGTGAACGTATCTGATTTCCATTGAGGTACAACGTTTCAAGGCTTGGCACTCCTTTGAACAACCCTTTTCGCAAATTGGTCAGTTTATTGTCGTCAAGATCTAATCTGATAAGATTGGGTAAATTATTGAAGATGTTTTCATCTAGTGTATTAATCTGATTTGCATAAAGGTATAGAGTTTCAAGTTTTCTTACACTTTTAAACAACCCACTTGGTAACATTTGCAGGTTGTTATCATGAAGAGATAGCAAAGTCAGTTTACTTGTGTCATCGAATAAATCCCCATCCAATGAAATAATGTGATTTTCACTGAGGTACAATGTTTCAAGGTTTGTCAAACCTTTAAACAACCCTCTTGGGATAGTAGTCAGGATGTTGTCACGTAGATTCAGATAAACCAACTTACTGGTCTCATTAAACAAATCTCCGTCCAGTGAACGTATCTGATTTCCATTGAGGTACAACGTTTCAAGGCTTGGCACTCCTTTGAACAACCCTTTTCGCAAATTGGTCAGTTTATTGTCGTCAAGATCTAATCTAAAGATATTGGGTAAATTATTGAAGATGTTGTCATCTAATGTATTAATCTGATTTGCATAAAGGTATAGAGTTTCAAGTTTTCTTACACTTCTAAACAAGCCAGTTGGCAAATCAGTTAACTCGTTATCATTAAGAAATAGTTTCGTAAGACCATATAAGCCATCAAACACGTGAGCGTCTAGTGTTTTTAACTGATTAACACGCAAGTCAAGTTCGTTAAGAATTTTCAAACCTGCGAATGCTTGAGGGTGTATTTCAGTTAATATGTTATAACTAATATCAAGCTCCAGTAGACGTTTCAGATTGATAAAGGCGTTTAGATTTATCTCTGCAATATTTTGTACTGAAATGTCTAATGTAATGACATTATCCGGATAAATTATCAGTGCTGTGTGACTTGGCTGGGAATTGTAACACGTTAACTCTGCATATATGTTACCTAGAGTGACTTCACAATTAGATGGAAATTCAAAATAGCACGTTTGATGAAACAGAGAACAAGTTATAGTGTGATTGAATTCATTCACATTGCAAGGTTTTGAATCCTGTAATCTGGAATCGTTGTTCATCCTTTCTGTATCAGTATTCTCTTCTAAGCACATGGATAGAGACTGGTTTATTGGAATTTCGCTGATGAAAATATTGGTATTACCATGTAGATATAACTGGAGTTTTGTGTGTGAAAATGTAAGGAAACACGGTTCATCTGTTACAATTACCACATATTTGTTTTCGCAATTCAGTATATCCTTTCGTTTTTCTACATACACAAATGCATCAGGAGGAAGTTGCTGTGGTATTTGTATCACAATTCCTGTTCCGACAGATGTTTCCAATTGTACACTGCAAGTTTCACTTTGGTCGCCAGTTAATGTAGTCGTGTTTTGTCCATCATTGTTGTCCATCGTGAGAAGGCAGGACTCGGCCATAACTTCTAAATTTGCAGTGGCATTTAGTTCCCGTTTACAGGCTAGCGAAACTACCAAAATAGTAGTGATGAGATTCTTGAGGAAAGTTTGATGTCCTTCCATATTTTGAGTTCGTTTCAATCAATTCGGTCAGTTAATAATATTATTTTGCACTTCAAAATGTTTTTGTTTTACTGGGCGAGCCCTCTATCGTGACTATAACAACTCCAGGAACTTAGAGACAGGTATTCGTGGTTGCTTGCAGCTTTCGGGTTCAACTGTGCGATGCAAATCAGCAATTGACAATTGACAATTGTTCTTGAGTATTGTTGAGCATGAGCACCATTGAACTTTATACAATGTGTTAATGATGATTGAACAAGAATCTGTGTCCGCAAAAAGTATGTCTGCACCTGATTTACAATTCTTTCAGATGTTGCGTCGTCTGTTGCTGAACACTGTTGCTGAATACAGTGACTAGTTTTGTCTGCTAATGCTTCAAACAGCAGCCAAAGTAGTATATCTTTATAAGAAAAGCAACACCCCTTACCAATAATGCAGCGGCGATTCAGACCGTCTGTGTTCAGACAAAGAAGATCGACTGATTGTGCTGAGTAGAGACTGGTCGTGTGGATTTAGACAACGGTTTCACAAGACATGGTGTAATCTGTCGAGAAATAATATCCGTGACAGGTAAATTACTTACGGCTTTGAAGTAGGCCCACAACATCATAATCATTGTTGAACCATGCCGTGTATGTTACTTGCTTACTAACTTGCTTACCAACTTGTCGACAAAAAATATCCATAACAGTTAAATTAATTACGGTTTTGAAGTAGGCCCACAGCATCATAATCATTATAATGATGTAAGTGTACGTCGTTTTCTTGCTGTGTACGGTGAATAGTTTTGTCTGCTAATTCTTCAAACATCAGCCCGAGTAGTAGATCTTATGAGAAAAGTTAATTGCTTTTAAGCAATACCTCTTACCAATAATGTAGTGGCGATTAAGACCATCTGTGTTCAGACAAAGAAGATCGACTGATGGTGCTGAGTAGAGTCTGGTCGTGTGGATTCATACAAAGGTTTCACAAGTCATAGTGTAATCTGTCGAGAAAAATATCCATAACAAGTAAATTACTTACGGCTTTGGAGTAGGCCCACAGCATCATAATCATTACTGAACCATGAAATGTTATCAGCCTATAACAGTGCATGTTACTTGCTTACTAACTTGCTTACTAACTTGTCGACAAAAATATCCATAACAGTTAAATTACTTACGGTTTTGAAGTAGGCCCACAGCATCATAATCATTATAATGATGTAAGTGTACGTCGTTTTCTTGCTGTGTACGGTGAATAGTTTTGTCTGCTAATTCTTCAAACATCAGCCCGAGTAGTAGATCTTATGAGAAAAGTTAATTGCTTTTAAGCAATACCTCTTACCAATATGTAGTGGCGATTAAGACCATCTGTGTTCAGACAAAGAAGATCGACTGATTGTGCTGAGTAGAGACTGGTGGTGTGGATTTAGACAACGGTTTCACAAGACATGGTGTAATCTGTCGAGAAATAATATTACTTACGGCTTTGAAGTAGGCCCACAACATCATAATCATTGTTGAACCATGTAGTGTATGTTACTTGCTTACTAACTTGTCGACAAAAAATATCCATAACAGTTAAATTACTTACGGTTTTGAAATAGGCCCACAGCATCATAATCATTATAAGGATGTAAGTGTACGTCGTTTTCTTGCTGTGTACGGTAAATAGTTTTGTCTTCTAATTCTTCAAACAGCAGCCCTAGTAGTAGATCTTATGAGAAAAGTTAACTGCTTTTAAGCAATACCTCTTACCAATAATGTAGTGGGATTAAGACCATCTGTGTTCAGACAAAGAAGATCGACTGATGGTGCTGAGTAGAGTCTGGTCGTGTGGATTCATACAAAGGTTTCACAAGTCATAGTGTAATCTGTCGAGAAAAATATCCATAACAAGTAAATTACTTACGGCTTTGAAGTAGGCCCACAGCATCATAATCATTACTGAACCATGAAATGTTAACAGCCTATAACAGTGCATGTTACTTGCTTACTGACTTGCTTACTAACTTGTCGAGAAAAATATCCATAACAGGTAAATTACTTACGGCTTTGGAGTAGGCCCACAGCATCATAATAATTGCTACACCACAGAGCCTGGCTACACCATATACACTCATAGAAATTATTCGTTGACATTACATTCGTTTCAATCAATTCGGTCAGTTAATAATATTATTTTGCACTTCAAAATGTTTTTGTTTTACTGGGCGAGCCCTCTATCGTGACTATAACAACTCCAGGAACTTAGAGCACCATTGAACTTTATACTATGTGTTGATGATGATTGAACAAGAATCTGTGTCCGCAAAAAGTATGTCTGCACCTGATTTACAATTCTTTCAGATGTTGCGTCGTTTGTTGCTGAACACTGTTGCTGAATACAGTGACTAGTTTTGTCTGCTAATGCTTCAAACAGCAGCCAAAGTAGTATATCTTTATAAGAAAAGCAACACCCCTTACCAATAATGCAGCGGCGATTCAGACCGTCTGTGTTCAGACAAAGAAGATCGACTGATTGTGCTGAGTAGAGACTGGTCGTGTGGATTTAGACAACGGTTTCACAAGACATGGTGTAATCTGTCGAGAAATAATATCCGTGACAGGTAAATTACTTACGGCTTTGAAGTAGGCCCACAACATCATAATCATTGTTGAACCATGCAGTGTATGTTACTTGCTTACTAACTTGCTTACTAACTTGTCGACAAAACATATCCATAACAGTTAAATTACTTACGGTTTTGAAGTAGGCCCACAGCATCATAATCATTATAATGATGTAAGTGTACGTCGTTTTCTTGCTGTGAACGGTGAATAGTTTTGTCTGCTAATTCTTCAAACATCAGCCCGAGTAGTAGATCTTATGAGAAAAGTTAATTGCTTTTAAGCAATACCTCTACCAATAAGGTAGTGGCGATTAAGACCATCTGTGTTCAGACAAAGAAGATCGACTGATTGTGCTGAGTAGAGACTGGTGGTGTGGATTTAGACAACGGTTTCACAAGACATGGTGTAATCTGTCGAGAAATAATATCCGTGACAGGTAAATTACTTACGGCTTTGAAGTAGACCCACAACATCATAATCATTGTTGAACCATGTAGTGTATGTTACTTGCTTACTAACTTGTCGACAAAAAATATCCATATCAGTTAAATTACTTACGGTTTTGAAATAGGCCCCCAGCATCATAATCATTATAATGATGTAAGTGTACGTCGTTTTCTTGCTGTGTACGGTAAATAGTTTTGTCTGCTAATTCTTCAAACAGCAGCCCGAGTAGTAGATCTTATGAGAAAAGTTAACTGCTTTTAAGCAATACCTCTTACCAATAATGTAGTGGCGATTAAGACCATCTGTGTTCAGACAAAGAAGATCGACTGATGGTGCTGAGTAGAGTCTGGTCGTGTGGATTCATACAAAGGTTTCACAAGTCATAGTGTAATCTGTCAAGAAAAATATCCATAACAAGTAAATTACTTACGGCTTTGGAGTAGGCCCACAGCATCATAATCATTACTGAACCATGAAATGTTATCAGCCTATAACAGTGCATGTTACTTGCTTACTAACTTGCTTACTAACTTGTCGACAAAAAATATCCATAACAGTTAAATTACTTACGGTTTTGAAGTAGGCCCACAGCATCATAATCATTATAATGATGTAAGTGTACGTCGTTTTCTTGCTGTGTACGGTGAATAGTTTTGTCTGCTAATTCTTCAAACATCAGCCCGAGTAGTAGATCTTATGAGAAAAGTTAATTGCTTTTAAGCAATACCTCTTACCAATAATGTAGTGGCGATTAAGACCATCTGTGTTCAGACAAAGAAGATCGACTGATTGTGCTGAGTAGAGACTGGTCGTGTGGATTCATACAAAGGTTTCACAAGTCATAGTGTAATCTGTCGAGAAAAATATCCATAACAAGTAAATTACTTACGGCTTTGAAGTAGGCCCACAGCATCATAATCATTACTGAACCATGAAATGTTATCAGCCTATAACAGTGTATGTTACTTGCTTACTAACTTGCTTACTAACTTGCCGAGAAAAATATCCATAAAAGGTAAATTACTTACGGCTTTGGAGTAGGCCCACAGCATCATAATCATTGCTACACCACAGAGCCTGGCTACACCATATACACTCATAGAAATTGTTCGTTGGCATTACCATAGATGAACTCCTGGATGGGGCAGCTTTAATTAGCATGAGGCCGCATTGATATGTAAATAGCGTATTGTTATTTAAATTTGCGCCCAGACGTATTGAGGGCGACAGTCATGTTATCCAGACGGAGAATGGCTGCATATGCCGGGCATGTCAATTTGCTGAGTGAAGGCTGATAATTACCTTTCTGTATAGGTAATAAGCTAGTATATTTCGTGTACCAGTTGGTTATAACAAAAAATTAGTATCATATTAAATATATTAAATGTATAAACTTTGAAATTTACATGAATTTGAAGAGCAGAGCTTCGAAATGTAGCTAAGTCAGGTGATGTGAAATTCTGCTGCGTGACCCCCTCTGCGTGGTAGAATTATATTCATAAAATATTGAATTTAACAGATATCGTGGGTAGCCAACCACGATTTATCAGCATTTAAAATATATGTTAATTAACAAAGATAAATAATAAAAGAGTACAAATGGCAATTAACTAGTAAACAAGCCTGAAATCTTAAAATGTTGCCACGTGATTTCCCGAACACATGATATGTTAACATGTGACCACTATTCAGATTTACCGTAAATATTTGGAGTATGCTTGCACATCATGCACATACACTGTGCATTTCTTTACTTCCGTATAAAATCAATAATTCATGCTGGGAGCCAAGTAACATTGTCTGCTCAGAGCAGATTGGTATTTTATTTTACTTGAGAGCATAATAGAAATACATAAAAACGAATAAGGCGCCATGATGGAAGGTCAGGTCGGGTATCAAAGGTTATTCATAACTTAAATACTACTTGTATTTCCCACCTTGCCTCTGTCACATGTTTCCTTCATATTATTGACAGCAAGTCCTAATTTTGACTTTGCTATTGCAAAATGTCATTTCATATCAAATTAGTAGACTTTCTTTGAAAAAACATATCACTGGTGCCTGATGGGAATACCCGTCCGCCATTTCATTAAACTGGATCGTTTTCGCCTGTTTTGCGCCCAGATGTATTGGGGGCGCGCTATACTCTCATTGAACAGGCAAAGTTCGCAAAACTAACAACGTTGTTATTTGCCAAACTCAATTAACATGATCCAAGGGGTCGAACATGAATTATTCATAACGAGCTATAACGGATCGATAACTGGCCTCACTTTCTTGCTAGTAAACCAGCTGAATTTTTCATAGATTTTGCGTCGCTAATAGAACAACCGTGAATTTAGTGTCACCCCCTTGGCATTACTCACTAAGTTGATGTAAGTCGTTGCGTCAACTTTCCGAGTAATGCCAACGCGTACAATTTTGAGTAACGCTGACTCGATATCATTATGTTGGTCGCACTCATTTGCACTTACTTTATTGAGTTGTTACAACTCAGAAAATGAAACTAGGTTAGCATAATTTTCTAGAGGTGTGCTATTATAGTATACAAAATTTTGCACTGATTACAAAAATAAATATTTGAATACTGCTAATTGTGCAGAAAATGATCCAATTACGTGAATTAAGTAACAAAGTACCAAATTGGAATAACTCAAAACAATAAGTACCAGTAACTTAATATGAACGAGTTACATCAACTTACATGTTCAGTTACAATAACTCAACTAATTGGTTCTTTGAACCTTGTTTATTTTTCTAAGTTCCCTGAACTTTATTTAGAAGTTGGCATTACTTATAAAGTTGACGCAATGACTTACATCAACTTTTAAGTAATGCCAACAAAGTTGATTAGTTGACGGAACTTTTTGAGCTTTTTCAGCATTTTTTAAGTTCGGATAACTAAAATGAATTTTGTTTTGGCAACTTTTACACTATTTTTGAGTTGTCCAAACTTACTCCTTTTGAATTGCGCCAACAAGGCGAACAAGTCATTTCTATGAGTGTATGTGACGTGTCATGTCAAAAGGAGACACTTTTGGGCAGGTTATCAATTTTGAGGTTTTTACATAATAAAAATATAGAGATATTTTGCTCCACAACGCCGTTTTCCCCAATGAAATCGGACATTCCTAAGCGAAGATATTGAGCTCGTAGGTTATGGTATTATAAAATTGGAAATTGAGATATCGGCCTTTAAACATATTATTGACAATGTTGAGAGTAGGAATTACCTTGAAAATGTCTCAAAAAATACAAGATGCCAGTTATATTCCGGTCTGAAACTATCAGACAATATTTTAAACATTAATAACAGCACAAATTCGCAACAAACCCAAATTGTTAAAAAATCACCCGAACAGATTTTTGGCTATTTCTCCATTTACGATCCTGCCCAAAAGTGTCTCCTTTTGACATGACACGTCTATATGGTCAATTCTAAGCAAGCTCGCCCAAATTGACAAAATAGAAAAATCATGTCAAGTATGTCATTTTGGTCTCATATTGTAGCTAAAAGTCTATATTTTCTGAACACGTACTTTTTTCTGATGAATTGGTGTTTATTGTTAGAAAAACATCATAATTTGCATAAATTTGCACATTCTTGACTACTAAAAGCAGCAAAACTAAAATAAAAACACAGCAGCTGCTCTGTACTAAAAATGTTGGAAACAAATTATGCATGTGAATATAAAGTATATATGTATCTTAAAATATAAACACCAGAATTTTTTATATTTTATAACGTGCATCTTCGTCAGCATTGTTTGAGTACCAAATTTACGATTAAAAGCATCATTCCGCAACGCAAAAGTATCATTTATTAGCACTGTAATTTTAAAATAAAGTTGATTTTCATTTAGAATGCAAATCAAATTTATTCATCCCTATCAAATGAAACAAAAATAATGGTCAAAAAGTCTAATTTGCGGAGGTAACGACTAATTAAAGTTACATCATTCCGCAGCGTTGCGGAATGATGCATAATTCATAATGTACCAGTTTGAAGAAAAAAAATTTACACAATTTTGAATTAAAATATTCTAAAATGCATTGCACAGAACTATCTTTACAGTAATTGATGTTTTACCACTGCCTGAACCATTTCCCCTGCAAAACCCCTTGCATCATTCCACAACACGATCAGGAATCATGGATTGCAAAGATATTAATTTTTGAATTTACGATAAAATAAAAACGGTGATTCATATTTCTTGATAGATGGTGATAGTTGTTTTGTTACATCCTGTAGCTAATATTATCGGATAAAATAAAATCGGTAATAAAATTGTTTGGATAAATACTGATATTTGTCAGCTTACATAAAACACAATTTACTCAAATGTATTGACATTTCTATTTTGATTTTCAAACATGGACTGTTTTTCATTTGGGATTTTATACAGAGCATCATTCCGCAACGCCCCTTGCATCATTCCGCAACGTGACCTACTGTTGGAATATTCGGCATAAAGAGACGATACCCAAGATTTTTTTTTCAAATGAATAATTGTTAGTTTACATCCTAAGCTTTCATTAAGTGGAAAATTAATATCGCAGATTACTAAGCTCACAGAGAAAAAAAAATGTTTTAGTGAAACAAATATTGCTCCCGTGCGCATCATTCCGCAACGCGAAGTTTGCATATGCAAATTAGGAAATTAGACTGGTTTGGAAAAGTTTCTCCTACCTAAATCATTCACTTATCGAAAATATTTTGCCATTATGCAATGTACCTTGTGCTGTTAATACATGTTTGGCTGCTACATTAAAAAGAATCGTACGAAGGCATTTGCATCATTCCGCAACGCTCCTTTTTTTGAGAAAATAAGTCGTTTAAAATTGATATTCCTCAAAAACCAACTGTAAGCGGTGAGTTCCTTCGAACAAAACAAATTTGACCTTGAAACTACAGTGATGTCATGTTATGAACATGGCCAACTTTGAGAGAATGGACTGTCAACACTGTCAAAGCACAGAACGTATACTGTTGTTTTTATCAGTAAAAAACTCTGAATAAAGTATTACAAATTGAATAGAAAAGGATTTAATATTGTATTTCTTTAATATGCAAATGACCAATTTCCACGGCATCTATCTATCGTTTGTGGCCTTCCCAATTTTTCGTGGTGAAGGACGCGCTTTACATAGCCTACAACAATGTACATCAAAGGAGTTCTCCGCTCCGTGTTTACGCGAGCGTGAGTCGGGACTTTATTGACGCGCGCAGTGACAAAAGCCGAATAATTTCCACCTTATATAAACGAACAAACTTTAAATTGTATGCATATCGCTATTCGTAGTATGTCTTGTTTGTACATCACATCAGCTGCGTGTAGTTACGCCACTACTGTCTGTTCAATTAGTTTAGATTCTTGTATTTTTAAGATACTTGAAGAAAAAAAAGGGTCTATGCCCTAAGTTGAGAATGGACCGTCCCACTCTAATTGTGAAAAGGTCGCGAACCCTTTTGGTGGTCCCAAATAACTGCCTAAAATGAGGCAAAATTGAAAAGAAACGGGGTTTTAATTGAACTTTGGAATTTGAAAAGTATAAATCACGTCGGGTCTAAGGCTGTGCTAACACTTTTCTTTGATGACTTTGACCATAATTTTTCAAATATCTCAAAAATACAAGAATATAAGTTAATTGAACAGACAGTAATCATGATATAAGCGCTGTACGTCGACTTGGCGCATAAACTGTGTGTATATCGTTATTCGTCTTATACGTCTTGTTTGAATCCCATCAGCTGCGTGAAGCTCCCGATAATCATGATAATTATAATCGGCGAGCTAAATACACGCATTGTAGGCGCTGGAATGAAATACCAATTTTCTTCGTTTTACCTCATTTGTTTGGCTCGAAATAAAAAGGGGCCAATGCGATCAGTAGCTATCAATGAAAACCAACATTTAAATAGAAATCTGTTTTTTTATGTAAATCACACATTATTGCTTTAATTGAAGGTCAGCTTTCTTCTAATTGCCAATTTTTGTCCACATTACAAATACACGTTTGATTTTATTAAAGATGCCTAAAAGCCCAAGGACTTTTTTCAAGGATTGTCTGGATGAGCTGCAAAAAAATATCCATCTGAAGTTACATTTTCGTCTATATCTTTAGAACGGAATGTCCGATTCACATGAAATGTTCACACATTGTTACTCTGTGTATATACTTTTTAATATCATTTTCACACGGATCGGTCTATGTGTACTATGAATTATTAAGATGCCAAAATAATGCAAAATATGTAAAAAGATGATATCTACTGAAGATAATACACGCAAAATTTAAACATCATTCAAATAATGTTTAAATTTTTCGTGTATTATCTTCAGTAGACAGCATGTAATGGCGATTGGCATCTTAATAATTAGTAATATTCATACACATAGACCGATCCGTGTGAAAATGATATGAAAAAAAGTTATCTATACGCTTAATTGTAACATGGATAAAACGGACAGTATCCACTAAAAACCTAGGCGTAGCAGCAACTTAATACGATCTTCCGTTTTTGATATTTAACAGAATTATTCCGTTTAGAGCCCTAATTACGAATTGTGTGTAATTTAGCGGAGGGCGTTTTCAGTGACAACTCCCTAAACAACCCAATTTCTTTATCACCATTTTTAGTATGATTCAAAGGGATATTATCTACTCCCAAATCGTGTGTAATATGAAGCTCATACGATATTTCGTTTTTGAGTTATGAGAAAAAATGAAATTTAGATGAAATATTTTGCATTCGACCCCCCCCCCCCACTCTCCCGTGCAGTGTTGAGACGCGCAAATGTGTCCAGTGTGTCTCCAAAGTGTCGCAACATTGAATGATGGGGGGGGGGGGGTGTTAATTGAAGGCCCAGCTTTCTTCTAATACCAAATATTGGAACATTTTTATTTGCGTTACAAATACACGTTTGATTTTATTGGCCAAACATAAGTATCTTGTTTTGCTCAATTATATCGTCTTTTTATCTGATGTGACATAATAGTCACGAATTGCTATTCCACATATTGATATCGACCAGTCCCTTATACATTATACTTTGCCGTAGTACAATGTTGTCCAATGCTACATAAATGTATATTGACATTATGCATGAATGTTCCAAACGGGATTTCAATATGTGCTTTAATTTTAGAAATATTAAAGATTCAAAAATTTAGATCATTATTATTTCACTTCATCTATAAATCCAGGACAAAATGCGTTGGATCACCCAAGGTGTTTTTGAAGCTTCAAATGACTTCACAGTCACCATGGAATTTGCTTATGAAACATGTTGATTTGTAAACGTAGAGCTTACACCAATTTAACAAATACCTATCCCCGACCCCCTTTCCCCAGTCAATGTTGGGTAGTTCCCTGGGTACTTCAATTATTGCCAACTGGGGGAAAGGGGGATCAATTAAAGTACATGCTAAAGGTGATACAACAATTTTGTCCCGGATTGTAGAGTTATCGACTGAGTAAAGACATTTTTCCAATAAATGACTGACTGAATACTGCAGTTTAGGGGTTTTCCCAGAACACGATCATGTCAGAAATTAATAATTTGTTCTGGGACTGATTAATCCGACTAGGTTTTCTCGGGGACCTTCCCCGGGTTATATTCCCGCGTAGACTGCGGAACTCAGTCCTCAATGATAGTCAGTCACTTATATTTTGGTCGTTATATGACTGTGAACCCGGCTCCATCAGTGGTAAATATACAATTATTTAGCTATTTTAAACTAGGATTGCACAACCTTACTTACTTTTGCTACATGGAATACAGTTGATATCACAACCGGATGAGAGACCATAACCCACAATGTATGAAGAATCTCACAATGAGAAGATGTCGTATAGTAAACCTTGCCCAATAATCCACACGGAAGTAAAAAAAAACTACAGTTTTTACCAGATATTACACCAGAGATGTGATTGAATATCTTCCCGGCTTGATTTCTCTGTCTGGGTAACAAAAGAAAACCTTCAAGCATCTATTGATATGGAAATCTCTTGTCATTTTCTTCTATTGATAAATTGCCGCTTGACTTGCTTATCAATCAATTATTGGTCAGCCCTGAGTTTACCCAGACAGTTTACCCCTGAAGTTGATATCTAAATTTCAAATAGGGACGCACCATCAAGGGGGGAGGGGCTGCAAGTTAACTCATCATAGCGTTTATTTTTCACTCCCAAAGGATCACATTAGCACGGTTTTCAGACCTTTTTTTTCGCTATAAACATCCTCCTGCTTCTAATTCTCCCATGATTTTCTTGGTTCAATGGTTCAACGCGGTTCTCGAAACAAAGTTGGGCCAATCAGTAAACTTACGAGCTCTTACCCCGGGGCTCTTACGGTAATTTAACTGATTGGGGACATAAAACTCGAAATGTTGACATTTTCAATGAATGAACAAAAGTTAGCGAACCCGTTTTCAAAATGTATTGTAAGCCTCAGTTACAACATCAGTGAAAAAAAAAACCCGTCTCGTTTGAATTATAAACTTTAGTGGCTATATATATATGGTCAATTCCAGCGAAAGCGGACAAAATTCTCTCTATGTTAACTTTCCACTTTAAAATGTCATTAATAAAGGAAATCACGTTATTGATGGAGCATATCATGTCACGTCCAATGTGCTCTTTTTGTGCATATAGGCCTTTACTAGCAAGTCATACCAGGGGACAAGTTATGATAGCTTAAATGAATTGGCGTTACCCACGAATTCAAAGATAAAGCACCATATATGTCATTGAATGTCCTTCAATCAAAATGAAATTATTACCGTTAGAAAGACGTTTGCATGATCTCTCATCATATGTAAAACGATTGAATTCCACCAAAGTTTGTGGACTCTAGAGGCCATTAAGTCAATTTGGCTAATAATTTTGTTACCCGCGTATCAAAAATAAAATGATTGTTCTGAAAAATGTTAAGTGTATATGCCATAAATGACTATATCATGAAACGAAGTTTCGTTCTATAATTCTGAGGTCCAAGTGATTATTTTATGCAAATACGTTTTACCCATAAAATTCCATAAAATCAAATTTGACGTTACCCACGTATCAACTGTTACCCACGAGTCCAGCAAATATAATTGCCATAACTTAAATTAACATTTAATGACTTTGGATACTGAATTTAGTTTGACAAGCGCTTAAAATTGTAAATCGTAAAAATACGTTCACCTCTTTAAAAAAGAATCTACGACGGTTTAAACTTTTGTTACCCACGAATCCCGAATAGATGCTAACCTTGAAAAATAAGGAGATTGTTTATTTTAAGTTTAAATCAGCACATATTCAAGCCATGGGTATGCTATAATTTTGACAGTACTTACAGTTTATACACCTAAGAAGCGCAAACCCCAAACGGTACTATAGTACTTATAGCTTTACCCACGAATTCGGCGTTACCCACGAATCCAAGGATTTACTCGTAAATTATATGTTTCTTATGCATCTTAACATTTTGAAAACATGCGAAATAGGTTCCAAAACAGTCCTGTTTAATAGCGTCCTCTTGAAGGTATACTGAAGCTGTATCATGAAGTTTTGACTGATTATCCTAAATTACCATTTTTTGGGTAAATGCAATTGGTTAGAGAAACGGGAATCATTGAAACACAATGGAGGAATAATATTTTCTATTTTGCCGCATACCAATACATACCTTCAAATATGTGTTACCCACGAACATTTTGGTTACCCACGAATCCCTACTTAAATTATAGTTAACAATGTATTGATAGTGTTTTAGTTCATAGGAACTGTCAAACACGAGTTAATAGAATATTGCTGCATGAAAATATGGAATGATTTTACTAAAATAATAATATAAAACTGTTTGCTCTGTCTATTTGAATTTGGCAACTTCATTATTCTCAACATTTTTATACCCAAAATGCAATAATGATCCATTCTAAATATTCCATGTAGTCTGTATTTTGATTAAAATTCATTTTAGTGCCATTGCAGCCTGAATTATTGACATACGGAAAAGTATTTTTTATTTTTATTAAAAAGAATTAATAGGAATTGCTATTTTCCAGACGCTGTTACCCACGAATCCATCCGAGATCCTCATCCTGCGACGAGATACAAACTCTAACTTTATATTTATATGAAGCATTTATTCTAATCTTTCGAAATAATACAGTAATGTTAAATGACAGCCACTTTGGAAAGAGTTCAAAGAATTGACACAATCTTAACTGTACACCTGGTTCTTTCTTAAAATTTGTAATAACCAAAATATTTCTTTGTAGATATATGTAATAAAATTCTATTTTACGTTCAAAGTCTTCACCGATTTCTAGTGTATATGAGTCACACATAAAATATTGAAAGATATTAAAGAAAGTGAAATTTTATGGCGTACAACAGGTGAAAAATGCTTGAATTCGTGGGTAACATGCATATGCGCATTTAACACTTTATTTGGTCTAGCAAGGAAAGTTATTTTTCAATCCGATGGCACTTCCACCTGATGATTCACTAGACATGATCGTCTCATTTGATAAGTCTAGAATTGAAAAGGAAAACATTTTCAAAATGGCCCCCAGAGAGAATTTTGGCCCGCTTTGGCTGGAATTGACCATATATATATATATAAATTTAAACCACGTAGGCCGCCTACTTATTAATTATTATTGAATTTCATTAAATTTGTGGTAGGTAATTATGGTGAACGTTTGTTAATTGTTTTTGACACCCCTATGGAAGACATGGAAATCTATTACCGGAATGGGCGACCGCCCATTTGAAATCTGCTCCCAGAAATAACGGGTGTACGAATTTCATCTGGAATAACCACGGCAACACTCTCAACATGTTTTTACAGCCCCATTTCGATTGAATACTGTGCCGGGATACTGTATGATGAAAAAAATGGGATAACTCACTTTAGAAACGTTTTGACAAAATCCAAAGATCTATTAAGAATATCAAACCTATGTGAAATTAACCCCTAGTATGGGTGTCGAGGTCTCTGAACCACCCTGTATGATTCTCTTTCAAGTATTTGTCAGTTGAAAATTATATATTTTGCTTTCATCTTAATTTAAAAAGACAATTATTCATTCAAAAAACAGCATTTTAATTAAGCAATAAAAAACTGACGCTCTGCCGTAACGTGTTTTAGATGGTATAGGCCCATTCTGCATGTTCAGAGACTGATGGTTAAGCCGAGTATTAAATATGTTAAAGGCAAAATAAGACATTTTACAGACTAAGGAAAATTGAAGGGAGAATTACTCCCCCCCCCCCCAAAAAAAAAACCCACAACAAACAACAACAACACTATTTCGAAGTTTACCGCGCCGGCTCTATGTAATACAAAACTGAGTACAAAAAGACTACAAAATGCTGGTTCAATTTGGAACATGTACACTAAACATTACAAAATCACCTTTTGAAATTATTCATCTTTTGAATTCACGTAGATGGATAGTTCTATATCCCAGCAAACATAAAATGTTTTACAGAAAAAGTTTCAATGGCAGGTTATATAAAGGATATGAAAACGTTTAATAACATTTATATTTTGCAAACCTTAATGTTATTGCCATTGGGCTAAAGTGTTAATGTTTGCCACTTTTTGCATTTAACATTATGATTGGGACAACATTTGATGTTCTTGTGTTTTTTGCCATAACATCATTACATTTATATACGGTAGCCTACCCGACATTTAAATATTAAAACGTTTTGACGAAAGCCAAAAACGCGTTTATAACAGTAACACGTTTTAAAACCTTTTTTTGTGTGTTTGCACGAAAGAAAACGCCAGTGAATAAATGAGTGGTTGGATGAATAAATTATGCAATTGACACGGTCTCTGGACTCAGTGTAAGTCAGCGCGCATGAGCGGTGACAATATAATCATCTGTGATGCTGAGCTGTACATAAGGATGCTTTCCTGCTGATGCTAGTGCTACCTACGGTAAGAATATAAAAATATTCTAAATTTGGGTAATTCTGTTATTTTCTTTTAAATTTCCATAACTCATCTTTAGTATTATTTTATTACAAATATTTCTGAAATAATCGGTGTAAAATCATTATCATGCGAGCGAAAATTACCATCAATTTGTTGTCATACTCAGCATATTGTAACAGATGGTTGCTTATCACTGTATATCAATGTGTAGTATTGTATTGATATAGCTCTTCGAATCTCATTCACAACCGGTTCAGTTGATAAAAGAAATATTATCATGATTATAATGCATGTTTAAGATATAATGGAAGCTTTCCCAAAGTGCAATAATATATAGACCCTACAGTGTGTTCGGTCTATGTAGTCTGCATACATACTAGTTAAGCTGATATATTTAATATGATTATATGTACACGTATGCAGATATTTGCTTCTCTGCAACATACATGTATTATATTAATTAATGATTGATTAATAAATTAATTAAATGCCTAGGTTTCTTGGGAGAATGTCATCATGGTCATATTACTTATATAATATGTAGCACGCTCCTGGAGCACGCTATAATTAATGCCAATGTGCGTACCGTACCCGCGCCTGCTGTCTTCAGTAGACGAATAATATTCTTACAAAAACACAATAACCTATGCATTGTGTGATTAAGGTCGTATCATGGTTACTCACTTTGAACTTATCATGCTTATAGCAGGGAGTTGTGCAGTGGCGTAGCGTGGGTCATCCGATTGGGGGCGCACCGGGTCTGATTGGGGGGCCCAAGCCGTTTTTTGGCCATTTTCCTATGGGATTTTTTAAAATTTCAGATCGATTGGGGGCACGTGCCCCCTGCCCCTATGACGCTACGCCACTGGAGTTGTGCTAACCGTACAGATTATGCATGCATCAGGTAACTGTTGAAAAAGGTCAGTTTCCTTTCAAATATGAAATTCATACTACTGGCGTTTACAAATGTTACTTTTTTTGTTATGAATTTGATATAAATGCGCATCAGTTGACACAATAATTAATCATGGACGTCTCCTTTCAGATTTTGTCTACATACACGTACACACATAACAGTCTTCACAATGAAATCGTCATCCCAATATTGGATTATTTTACTATACGTGATCTTGGCAACATGTTTAGCAGTAGTATTGTCACATTATAGTAATCCACCTTCCTCGGACTACAGTGATAAATCTAAATTCCACGATCCTGGAGTAGTACGAAACAAAGAGTAAGCTTTAACAAAGATTTATTTTATTTAAACATGTTGCCATTTTAAACTTCTGTTAAACTTTGAACATTTTATCTCATGTTATAGTTTTTTCAACACTTTAAGATGTTAGTGAAGATGTGTTGAGGTGATACAGAAAAGTGTTAAAATTATAGCACACGAACACGTTAAAATAACATTTGTATGTTAAAATTAGAGTCACACGAATATTAACATTGATAAAGTTTGTTTTAAACTGTTAATAAAAAAGATAAATGTTAAATAGACTATTGCTTAAAATATAACATTTTGTTATAAATGTATATTCAGTACGTGACGCGTGTTGACTGTTTTGATTTACAGACATGTTCAAGAACATTTAGAGGAAGAACGTGGTAAAAAGGACGAGGAAGACATGACTGATGAGGAACTAGAATTCCACTATTTCAAGTAAGTATAATGTATGTCAGAAATTTAGGCCATAATTATTTGGATTGGTTTTCGCCGATCATGTAAATAAAACTTCCTTTAAAAAGGATGCAGGGTCTGAATTACAAAATTGATTGATACGTTTCAAATATTTTTTTTATTGAATTAAAATTTAAAACAGCACCAAATACAGTTTACAATATTAAAAGAAAGTAAAGGTGGTGTTTTATAACCAAAAATCCTTTAATATTATTTTATTTGTTGCTTAAAAACGTGTCTACTTTGTATTTTTAAAGATTTTGTCATGCATTTATTTTAAAAAAACTTAACGATTTTAAATCAAATAGTGTTTGATGGCTCAAATCACACACAAAAAAACTATTTTGAAGAATACTGAAACCAATAAAACTGCTTTCATTGCTTTTATCCAATTTGTAAACACATTGTTTTCATTACCAATCTACAGATTACATGACTTTGATAATAACACAAAACTGGACGGATTAGAAATCCTAGCTGCTATATCTCATGTATTACCATATGAACCAGAAAATAAAGATGGCAAAACAGAAGATGATTTACAATTGGAAGCGCTAACATACTACACAGGTAATATTTTAGGACGTTTATTTTCCTAAAATTTCATATTCATTTCAAGTTCAGATTTCCGGAAATTCCCTTACATTTCCCAAACGGAAAATATACGGCATCTCCGGAAGGGAAGGTGGTATGAGGTCAAACAAACACCAAAATGTGTATTTATACCACACTATGTCATGCAATAACTCAATTTCAGCCAGAGGTAGATGTAATTGTAAGGGCTTTTGCAACAGAGCACTTCACATACTATCACAAGACCAGGTTTGAAGTTGATCACTTATTGCGTTTAAGCTGCAGAGTGGATTAATGGAAATGTAGGCATTTTATTAACATTCAAAGTTACATTTTGAAAATGCATATACATAAGCGGTTTTAAGTGTTAAGGTCTTGAGAGATGAGGTTTATGCAATCTAAATAAAAACTATGACTAACTTATGCCTTGGTATACTTTGGAACTGACCTCAATACAGAAATTAGGATTTATTCAATAACAATTACGTATGGACTTACCCTTACATTAAGTGTAGCGCACGTGTCATGCAGCAACAAAATTCACAAAATATACAACAACAAAAACGAAGTAAAATGTTCTAGTTATTGTCCTTTTATTCCTCTGATACAAATTTGTACAACCAATACAGATATTGTCAATACTTTCTTCCCACAGATATGATTGACCAAGTATTATCAGACGATGATTTTAATGGTGATGGATATCTTACATATTTGGAATATGTCTTAGCAAGAAGAAGAGCAGGAGAAGATATTGCTAAAGATCAAGAACTTTAACATTGGCCTTCAGATTTTTTACAACACTTTTAAGCTGATGCCTAACAAATGGTTTGACAGTTTTTCTTATTTCTAAACAATATTGCCAGACACTGATGAAAACTATACTTCTAAATAAAAAATGTGACAGAAAAAAATAAATACAAAGATTCTTCCAAACAAAACCAAATTTTACTCACCAGTTTGACAGTTTTGCTTTTCATAGTTAAAAGCACATCAGAATATTGATTGATGATCACTTCTTCCAGTTGGACAAATCCTGACCACAGAGGGTATAGAATTGTCACTCAGTAGAGAATCATATACATGACTTAGATAGTGGGCCCATCATCCCTATTCATGACGTTGGGTCTTCTTCTATGAAGTCCAATCCAGATTGATTCTACAAATCCAGTATGATTCCTTGATGCGTCTTACATTTGTGTTACACTCCTTGCTATCCAAGTCATGTATACGATCCTCTACTGAGTGACAATTCTACACCCTCAAATTAGTGAGTAAAATTGGTTTTGTTTAGAAGAATCTTTGTATTTATATATCTTCAAACCTGATGAATCTATTCAGTGAAAAATGTGACAGGTTTTAAGAATCGGGCAAACTGAGAATAGTTCAGTTTTCAGTTATAGTCAGAATTATATCTACAATAAGCTCTTCCAGGTATTATTGGCACCTCAGCAGAAGACATACAACAACACTTTCTTTTAGAGCCTTTAAAAATGTAAATGATTGTCCACTTTTAAACAGGAAATTTCCATTTTATATAAGTTATAACTGGAAATTTCAAATGTCAACAAAATATTGATATGGGTATTCCCATCATTTTCGTAGAAAATGAGCTGGTTTTTTTTCAGGTGTCAATAACTTAAATTAAATTTTTTAAGAGGGAAGATGTGTTTTTAGGACAATTATTGATTACTGGATATATTAATTTCCTATTGCTTGTATTAAAACAAGATGTACCAAAAACCCTCAGCCTATGAGCAAAATTTTAATTGCGCTTTTTTCACATGTCAAATTTGATTATGAAAATGAATTAACGCATATTTCAAAGTAATGTTAAATGTGTCAGAATTGGCAGAAAAAGTGGCAAAACTGTTGACTTGCTTCGCATCACCTTTATTTTTTCAGCAGAATGCAAAACTGGGGCAATCCAAACAGGATAGGAGAGCCGCTTCAATGCACATCAATCTAAACTTTTGTAGCTTGCATGAAAGTATACTAAATGGGCAACCGTTACTGTATATAGTAATACACCACAAAGGCGTGCCACCATTACATGGTGCATAACATATATTTTGCATGTGCTGAGTTGACCGTGGATAAGCATCTCGTTGGTTTTTATTGCACATTTCTATACCAATGTGCAGTCAGTGAATGATAATTTCTATTATTTTGCGGGCAGAGTACTTATCACACGCTCGTCGCTTGTGTGTATGTTTTAATAAACTATTGTAAGACCACGTCCACCATGCAACTTGATAGTCACAACTGTACTAGCTCAAATGCAATGATCTGAATTTAGTATCCTGTGTGAATCACCCTGATGTAGTAAGTACCGTAGTGAGGTATTCTTCACTAAATAACTACAATGTTTTTGCATTCTGTTGACTTATTTGGGTATAGCGTTACATGTTTAGAATAAGGGTTAGTCTTAGGTTTTATTTATTTACTGTAAAATGCTTCTTACCGGGTACATGAAAATATACTAACATATTGCTGATTTGTTACAGCATTTTGATACCAAATGTATTAACATAATACTAATACACAATTGTACTTGATTACCACAAATGGGAGAACATTATTACAAAATTTCCTTGGAATAAACTTCCTGGGTTCCACATATCTTCCAGGCCTGATGAACAGTATGTTATTTGATTTTATCCATAAAAACAATGGCTTAATACCAAATATAGAATTTTTTTAAATATATTAAGACAGGTCAAAAGTACTCGCATACAAAACCCAGAATTTTAGAGTGACTTTGATTCTGCTATATTTTGATGCAATTCAATGATTCAAGTGGACTGAAATGAAGTGGTGCTTTTATGGATGTACAGTCCGTAAGAGCCTAATGCTATAAAATCTTACAAAATCTTGCAAAGAAAACCACTGTGTGTGCATGTATGCCATGAGATTCCATTGCACAAATCACAAGTTATAGGCACCAAATTGCTGGCAGGGCTAGCGAAACACCCATGGAATGAGGTCAGCTATAATTAGGTTGAATATGGTAGATTGGTACATAAGAAAAATAAATGCATTACAGTAGAGAGGCCAACAAAAGTGCTCTATTTAAGGACACATGATTCAAATGGGCAAATCATATATTAAAATATTCAGAAGAGTCTGGAAAATCTTTTCTGCTTTGTTGTCAAATTTGTCCACATCTGTCCAATGACACATATATTTAATGGGGCTAGCCTCTCTACTGTTACAACTACAAATATGCAAGATTTGGCAAGTAGAAGTATATTTCATGGATTTTGTTAACTAATGAGGTTATAATTATATTGGTAGTAGACATTAAAAGAATATTAATTTCTAAGCTTACTGTAATCAATACGGTACTGTCATTAAAATAAATGAGGTAGATTATCATTCAGTCATTGTGCTACTTACGATTATGAAAAATATCACATATACATACTCTGGAGAATCATTTACGATATGATAAAACAACTGAATAAATCATGAGCTTTATACATCATGAATAGACTTAATCTGCTACAAAAATAGTCTGTGACAAAGTGCTTCAATATGTATAAAATGTGACAAAACTAGTTACTAAATGGTGTTTCTTTTTATAAATGGCGTTTCTTTTTCCCTTCAAATTTGTTCAAGAAAGTTGCCATAAAAGTGAATTGTTTTATAATATTTAATTTGATGGATTTATACAATGAGATTTCTGTTAAAAGTTTTAAAATACCCTACCACTTTTGTTTAATGCTCTGACGTTTCTACAACTTTATAACATAATTATCCTACATCTACTAATAAACAAAGCAACTCTAATAATTAGTTTCTAATAATTGTTTTAAACTGCAGTGGTAGAGTATTCTAATTGTTAACAGAATTTGGCTCATTTTGATGTTAAATATGCACACAGTGTATGAAATTTGGTGCTTGTTATAATAGAAGTCATTATGCTATATAATTTTGTATTACATTGTACACTGCCAAAAATGACAGTACACATCACATAGCCAAAGTTAATGTATCTTATATAAAATAGAAAGCCTGGGTATGAGAAAAATATCTGTAATTTTGTTTAAATATATAGAGTACATACATATTATAAAGAGTTCGGATGCAAAACATGGCATATCTAATGCCTCCCTTGTGTTAGTTCTGCAAATGAATATTGCGATTAATCTCTCATTCTTAAGTTTGTTCGGCTTATATAAGGCGGAAATTATTTGGCTTTTGTTACTTTGCGCATTAATAAAGTCCCAACTCACGCTTGCGTAAATTCACATGAGTGTGCGCCAGTCACACATTACGCAACACACAACTTATTTTTTCCATCTTATAAAAACCGAACATACTTTAATGGTACTCTTTTAATGGATATTTCAATTTAAATCTGTTATTAGTGAAGTCTTCTATTTTGATATTTCTTTGTGTTATACTATGAATATTAACATACAAGAAAACCACACAGGGGAGTGATGATATATCACTTTTCACATCTGCACTGTCCAATTATGATATATGAAAGACAGAGATAAAAGACTAAATCACGTCTGACATCAGGGTAAAGGCGCATTGTGATTGGTTGCTAACCTGCACAGTACAGCATTTTCTGTCTAGTTGTCAGAATTTCAGACGTGAACTAGTCTTTATCTTTGTCTTTCATTATAGTTGTAATGAGGGTAACAAATGATTCAGCATGAACATAGTAATGTTCTTAAAATAATGTGACGTGATCTGGTCCATGGAGGTCAAAGGCTGCATATTTAAAATTGAGATCAAGGCAAAAATATGGCGTAAAACACAACAAAATAAATAAGAAAATAAGACATCACAAAACTTCATAACTTTAGAACCAAGTATACTGGACCTTTGATGTTTACAGTATATGATAGCCTGATGTCTGTATTCATAGTAACTCAATTTTCTAAATGCTTCCTTTGAACTCCATGGACCAGTGTGTCACAAATGTACTTCCATTGTTTCACAAGTGATAAATTTATCATGCCACAATGCTCACCTAATTATTCTAATGCATGTTGGGATAATCTATTTACTCATTGATGCACTAATCATTACACAAAAATTTCATTTCAGCTTAATAAATTCTCTGAATCTATCCCCTTCCATTCTTGATAAGATGTTAATGACTGCACATCACTTGTATTGCTTGTAGTGAAATATCTAAACATTTTGCTTTAGAACCAAGGTATATCCTGATGGGTGCAGCTGCTATTTTCTCTTCCTAATCGTCCAGACTAACATTTTGCTTCTATTAATCACCAATAAAAACATTTCTTGAAACTTAGAAGTAGGTAGTATCCCAGCAATGACAAAAAAAAACCCAATCAAACACGTTTTGATAACATATATTATGTCGGGTTATATAAAAGGTCATAAAATGGTTCATGTGAAAAAACACAACATTATCAAAAATGTTGTCAAATGCTATTTTAGATATATTGGCAAACATTTTTTCAACACTTGAACATAGACCCTAGAAAGGAAAAATTATAGGGTCTATAACAAAATAATGTTAAAATGTTTTGCAGCAAGTTTTCAAAAAACATTTTTTGAATGTCATTATAACATTTCATACCCTTTATAGAACATAACATTTAAACATCTTCAAAATGTTTTGTGTTTGCTGGGTTAGAGGAAGTAGTTGTAGTTAGAAACACCTGTGCTTAAGCTACTAGGGCTATGCAAAGGGACTAGGTTTATAAAATCAGTCAGTATTTTTGTTAATTGGATGTAAATATGTCATTTGTGTAATAAATTATTTGGAATGTTGTTTAAACTGCTGTTGTAACTGCATTGTTTATTTCATATTGTCAATGACATCTTTCAAATTTTGCCTTAGTTATTATTATTACCTGAAATTTGATTTGTTAACAAAAAAATTTACTCTTGGCGGGTGACAAAAGTATACCTCCGGAATGTTTCTCATACACTAAAACTAATGCAAAATGATTTTTGAATTACAAGTCCATGCGATGCAGTGACAGAGGACATTAAGATAAGCATTGTTTATGAGATGATATAGATATGGTTCCGAGTCCGTGTATATGACCGGCCAATCGTTTTTCATTTCCAACCAAGAAAAACAAGTAAGGCCCACTATGATCATTTATCGTTTTCATTTCAACCAAGAAAAAAAGAAGAAAAAAAGAAAGAAAAGCCCACTATGATCGTTTTCCGTTGCAGGTAGCACAAGTATAAAAATACGAATACAAGAAAAACAAAAAAGGCATTCATTTATTGAGTTTTTCTTATTCCATTATCAAGTAAGAAAAAAGAAAAAGGCAAATAACTTTTGTTTTTTCCTTTTTCTAACACAAGTATGAAAAATAAACAAAGAGAAACTTGGAATTGGAAAAGCAATTAGGCCTATTATAGATACATTTGTTTTTCTCAATCCAATTGCAACTAACATCCAACAATGTTCACATATTCATTTTTCTATCACAAATGTGAAAAAGAAAAAGAGAAGGACAGAAAGGGGAATAATTTAAACATTTGTATTTCTTGCTCCATTTGCACACTATGAAAAAAGAAAAGCCAAAAATGTTAGTTTCTTTGTTTTCTAATACAATTATAAAACACAAACAAACACAGAAAAGGGCATGCACAGCGATGGGGGAGTGATTGAGAGGGTGGTGTTTCTGACCTATCAAGTCCTGTTCCTCAAACTGAGGACAGCCACTTCTGGTAGCATGCACAGCATTGGGGGAGTGATTTAGAGGGTGGTGTTTTTGACATATCAAGTCCTGTTCTTGAACCATCAAGTCCTGTTCCTGAACCATGAAGTCCTGTTCCTGAACCATCAAGTCCCTTTCCTGAACCATCAAGTCCCTTTCCTGAACCATCAAGGCCTGATGTTCATGGATTAGTCTCCTTGACACAACTACTTGCACATGATACATGCATGTAGCCAGTTTTCTCTAAGTTGACCAGCTCAACCACTCAGTGCTGTTCACTTGCCAGTTTCTCTCTCCCAGGCGCTAGCAGAGACTCAGGATCCTCAAGAAGATATTGACTATAACATTGTGGTGAGTTTTATCCATTTTGTTTATTTTTATGATGATGTTTTTCATTGTTTGCTTTATACTTCGGTTTCTTCTCTTTTGTGAAGATTGAAACTAGACGTAGATGCAGTATTATTAGGATTCCTCCTTTTACATATAATTTAACAGTTACAGCAGTTGCATCAAGGAACGGCTGAACAAACAAAATTTGAGGAAAAGGTTTGTAGAAAAATGATTGTATAATATATTGATTAAAAATTACATTATTTGTTACTTATATTGTATTATAATTATAATTTATTTGTTAATTATATTGTATTATATTTATAATTTATCATAAGGGTTGCCTTGTGCATTTCTGAATAAACTTTTCTGAACAGGATTTAAGAACTCGGTTAATATTTCCTTTTGAAGTAACCAATTGTGGGCCACAAATGAAGGAAAACTAATGGATTAACCAGCAAGTATTGTAACTTGTTCTTTTAGTTAACCTTTTGTATGTTCAATTATCTTAATTTGATCTGTTAAACACTGAAAATGCTAATAAGTATGTTTCAAAAAGGGTTAAAATTTTAGAGAGAATCTGAGAATCAATTTTCAAAGACTAGCTCTTCCAACAGATTTTGAGAATCCATATTCTCCTTCATGTAGATTTTAAGATCTTGCCTTGCGAGACAATAGGCGGAATCACAGATTATTGCACAATTCTTAATTATGAGAATCCATTTGGATTCTTGCAGATTTGAATGAAATTCTACCCCTTTCATAGAATTCTCATAGTTAGGTTTATATGTTGTTTTATCAGGCAATCCAGACGGACCTCACTGCAGTGGATATACAACTTATGGAAGAAAAACTAGCTGCATTTAATCTATAAAGTGTTGGAACATCATATTAGAATAACCATGAAGAACTCAGTTGTCATTGACAAATTCACTTCCCCCATGTCCAATGTATGGGTTGTTGACTGTATCATGGACAATCACCATGTGGGTGATATGGTAAAAGCTTCAAGAAGTGCATATCAAAAGAAACTACAACCTTGGCGGAAATTCGTTGCCACACCTGCACGTTCTGGTGTTAAAAGCACGCAATCGGAGCCAAATATGTGATAGTTCCGTATTATTTTGTATAATAGTTGCAAATGTACATGCAGCTTACACTCGCCCCTTCCCCACCCCCCATTTTTCAATGTTGGGAGACTGTAATGTAGAAATGATGACGATTTTGTCCAAATCAACATTGCAATAGGGGAGCGGGGAAGGATGTTGGCCAATTACCGCTCAGGTGTGGCAACCTTTTCCGCCAAGGTTGTCTGAGCCGAATGCAAAATATTTCATTTAAATTTCGTTTTTGTCTCATAACTCAAAAACGGAATGTCGTATGAGCTTCATATTGCACACGATTTGGGAGTAGATAATATTCTTTTGATTCATAATAAAAATGTTGACAAAGAGCTTGGTTTATTTAGGGAGTGGTCACTGAAATTACCCTTTATGCTAAATTACACACATTTCGTAATTAGGCCTCTAAACTGCATGATTTTCTGTTAAATATCAGTAACAGAAAATCGTATCAAGTTGCTGCTACACACAGGTTTTTAGTGGATCATGTCCGTTTTATCCATGTTACAATTAAGGGATCTAAAATGAGCGTTTATTGCGTTTTACGACAGTATTTTTTTTGTGGGACATGAGAGCACCTCAGACCTATCGAATTGCATTCTGAATCTGAAGCATGTCTTTCTGATATCAAATAATTTTCATTTTTGAAAATCACAATATGATACAAATTTTATGACAAATTATAAAAATTTGATATTTTTCAAATTTTTGATATATAACAGTCCTCGAAAAATTATATAAATCTAATGACATATTCTTAAAGTGTATGTAGCAGGGAGGAAAAGCCGACGGTCAATTGAAAATTTTGACCTTTCATATTGAAGATATGGATTTTTTCCCCAAAAGACCTAATTTTTTTTGTGTTTTGGGGAAAAAAATCCATATCTTCAATACGAAAGGTCAAAATTTTCAATTGATCGTCGGCTTTTTATCCCACCTACATACACTTTAAGTATAAATCATCAGATTTATAAAGTTTACTTCAAGTACCGTTAAATATCAAAAATATCAATTTTAATGATTTGCCATAAAATGTGTATTAAATTGCAATTTCAAAAATCAAAATTATTTGATATCAGAATGACATTCTTCGTATTCAGAATGCAATTCGATATGTCTGATGTGCTCTAATGTCCCACAATAAATACTGTCCAAACGCTCATACCCCAGCCCTTAAGTGTAGATAACTTTTTTCATATCATTTTCACACGGATCGGCCTATGTATATTATTAATTATTAAGATGCCAAACTAATGCAAAATGTGTCAAAAAACTTCTCAATCGCCATTACATGCTGTCTACTGAAGATAGTACACCGAAAATGTCATCATTTTTGAATGATGATGAAATAGCGTTAAGTTTAAATATTAGGCCAACAATAATACGAAGGATTAAAAGAGGAAAAATATTAATTTTTAACAAAACTAACAAAGGGATTCGAACCCGTAGCCTGTAGATTACAAATCGGCGCCTTTACCGCCGAGCCACGTAGAAGTGAATGAATTTTGTAGCCATATCTAATATATTAATGTTAGTTTAAAATTATGCAATGCATATGGTAGAAAATTGACCTGAAACGTTCCAAATACACATAATTTCATCGATTTACAATGATTATATATGTTGGCAATGTATTTAGGGTTATAAAATAAACTTGAATTTTGATTCACGCACTTTCCATACGTTGGACAAATTTTAAATAAAGAAAATAATCTAAATTTCTTTTAATTTGTTTGTGTCGACCGTCGACGTTAAACCATCAACCTCATCTCCATATGTGCAATAGGTTACTGATCTTAAATGCATGACATGTTCATTCTACTATGAGGTTATAACATCTCTATATTAGGTTAAACCAACCGGAACGGCATAACAATTGAAATTGTAGGTGAATGAGAATTAAATCACCTGTTTTAGTGTACATATGGTCGAATCCAACGAAAAGTGTACACGGCATGTTCAGAACCATAACTTAAAAGTATTAATCAATTGGCATTCGTTTTTGTATTGTGTTTATTAAGCCTTGATCATACGCTTACGCCATATATAAAAAAGACCCCTTCTGTGAAAAACTTAGACACAGAGACCCCAAAACATGCTATATTTACCCATTTTTTCAAAATATTTCTTAAAGTATTTTTAAAAACATCTAAATCAGTTTTGAAAAAAAGTCATTGGATTGAATCTAAATTGATTTCCTGAAAGGTGTGTATTCAAAGATTGCCTGTTCAATTTTTCACATATTTGTACATAATTATGAATTTTTTGTGATAATTTTTTGAGTGGTATTTTTTACATTACCTACGAATACAATTTTTCATAGCACTAGATATATCTTTAAAAATAGAAATCACTAATAAATGCGCAATTGATACAAGCTTTGATATGTCCAATACTGAAATGCATTGCATTCGGACATCTTTATTATTGTGTTTAGCTGCCAGAAATTCTAAATGGCATAAAGGTAGGTTTGGTAAAAAATATGCATTACCTCCGAATACATGTTAAAAGCTGTGCCATTTCCAGAAAGTGAGAGAATAGTAAACAATAGTTAAGCAATAGGTGCAGGGTAATACACTCTTTATTTCTACCAAGTTTCAATAACCTGCGCTTAAATATTTCTGAGATGTCAACAATAAAAGCAAGTATTCAGAGGTAAATTTCGGTAACCGAATGTTACCTACTGAATACACTTTGACATCATGACAGTATTGTGAAACACCGCCATTCATGCCAATGCCCATATTGGTACTTAACGAAGGCCTGTATGTTTGCTATCAAATCATATGTCAATGAAAGTTGCGAATTCACATACATGCCCACCATGCAAAACTGAATACGGTTTAATTGGTGAAAAATATGTACTGAAATAGACGACGCTCTGCTCATTTGAAAGAAAAATCAGATTCAAAGAAGATTAGAAGGGGATAAATACTTGGATTTGGCAACTGTCATGTGTGCTTCATTTTATATGTTTACCGACCTTCTGGTTTCTGAGTAATTTGTGTCCAAATTGATTTATTCGAAGGTAACTTTTGATGTTTTCGCTAAGGTTACCTACGAATACCATGGAAAAAAACGACTATTCTCATTGTCTCATGATCTAGACAACACATTGATTGACCCTGGTATAAAGCTAATTGTAGTTGCCCTCAAACGAAACGCCACAAGACGTAACTGACTCCAAGATGGACTTCACAAGTCTGCAATAACGGTTTTAAGCGATTTGTGTCCAATTAAGCAATTCAAAGTCACTTTAGTGCCTTTGTTTCTTACTTCAATCCTCTTTCAACCGCTGTGAACCGACATTATTAATACATGATAGGGTCTAAAGTATCAATAAACGCACATAAAGAAAATAATACATTCAAAGTGCTTTATAAAATGAAGTTTTGATTGCGATATCCACCAAACGTCTAATTCTTACCTACAAATACTGAAATGTTACTTACGAATACAGCATAATACATGACTTGTGTAATGAAGTGTCCCTACCAATGGAAATTAATTGTCAAAAACTTTAAGCGGTACCCCAGGACACTATTATTACCCATATACGGATTCATTCAACAATTATTTATTATGTAAAATTGCTGATTAACTACTTGTATATCAAAATGAAGTGGTCAAAATCTTGCTAAAAGCACCAACAATTTTTTGATGATAGGTAATAGCATTTATTCATTTGGACGTACCATCTGAAAGAGATCTAAAAACTACCATTTTATTAATTCATTACCATAATAGCAAAATTTAAACCTATAAACTCAATATAGATATTGTTAAATCGCTCATGTTACCTACGAATATCCGGGTTTCTTCACCTTTTTATTGTATAAAGCGTTAGGTGTATGCGTATAATTCCTAATATTCTTGAAAACATATATCATACTCGTTCTTATACAATGTGTAAATTGATTCATACTCATTTGATAAATAAAATACAGAAACTGACCTAAACTTCATTTTCAAAAATAAACTAGCATAAATTGACTAAGATCATATTGATCGCGTTATAAAAATAAAAACAAATATTTTCTGGTTGAGCTTGCATTTTCCTGACACCATGTGGTCTACATTACACGAAAAAAGCGTTAATGGGAATATTCCATTTGTTTTAGGTTGATTAGTATTGCGATAGTGATGTTTTCTTCACATATTTTGCATTATTTTGGCATCTTTATAATTAATAGGATACATAGACCAAGCCATGTAAAAATTATATGCGAATAGTTATATTCAGTATAGAGTACATAAACAGGCTAAGACTTTGTGAAAATTGCACGTGAATCCGACATTCCGTTCTAAAGATATGAACGAAAACGTAATTTCAGATGATTTTTTTTACATTTCATTCAGACAACCTTGGCGGAAATTCGTTGCCACACCTGCACATTCTGGTGTTAAAAGCACGCAATCGGAGCAAAATATGTGATAGTTCCGTATTATTTTGTATAATAGTTGCAAATGTACATGCAGCTTACACTCGCCCCTTCCCCACCCCCCATTTTTCAATGTTGGGAGACTGTAATGTAGAAATGATGACGATTTTGTCCAAATCAACATTGCAATAGGGGTGCGGGGAAGGATGTTGGCCAATTACCGCTCAGGTGTGGCAACCTTTTCCGCCAAGGTTGTAGATAAACTTAGAGCTGATTAACAAATGCTTCTCAAAAATAAGTAGAAAAGGAGGAGAGGAGAAAATTGAACAGCTAAAGAGATTTCAATTTCCCAGCTGCCAAACAACATGTGCCTCATCCTGAGATGACAGCAACAACTGAAACACAAACAGATAGTTGCTATAGATCCAATACAGTTCTGCTGAGCTCAAAAGAAAAAGGTCACAAATAGATTCAGAAGGAGAAAGAGCTTCGGACAAAAAAAAAAAAGAAATTGATTGAGAGTCAGTCTCAGGTGAAAGAGTTGCAGATCCAGTGTGAAACATTGAAGGCCAAACTAGATGAGAGTAAAGCGGAAGCACATGACTTGTTACAGGAGAATGAATGGTTGCAAGATATGGTCAATGACAAATTGGAAACAGAAGATGAAAACTACACAGACCAAGTGAAAGAATGTGTGTGCAAACTTATAATGTATCTACAGGTCAAGTGCCAAATGTGATTAAAGATATACTAGATATGGCAGGAGTAAGTGCAACAAATATTCCAGGAAAGTCTACAAAGACTACAATTAATGAGTGGAACATTATGTGGTTGTCTATATTACAAACACAACTGGATGAAGAAATAACAGAAACACCCCATGTTGGACTCCTGAGTGATGAAACTACCAAATATGGTAGAAAGTTCCAGAGTTTTCATGCCACTGATGGGGAAGGGCAAACATATGTTCTTGGTTTCAGGGAGATGAGCTCCAAAGCGCGAAAGGATATTATATCAACATTCCAGGAGATTTTACAACATAAGATCGGGGGACTGGAAGTGATGTTAGCAACAAGATCAAAACCAAAATAAAGAGTACAATGTCTGATCGGGCAGCAACTCAGATGAAGTTTAATGAGCTTCTAGAAGATTATCGGAAAGAAATTATGGCCCTCACCATAGACAAGTACGGTGAACTATCTGAGTGTGAACGCTCATTTATGTGCCAGTTATGCAACTTATTTGCGGATTGCATGCATTGGTGCACTTAGCAGAAATTGCAGCGCGAGAGACGGAGAATGCTTGCTTTACAGATGGAACTCCAATTCTGGAAAAATCTTTTAAGAAGAAATCTGAAAGCGGTACTGCTGAAGGTGAAGACGACAAAAGGGGTTGTCATTCATCTATTCTGGAGTACATGAGACAAGCTTTTTATGAAGGAAGATGGTTTCCAAAGATTGCCAATTGAGAGATTTAGAGGCAATACGTTCAATGTGTTGTTCCAGAACGCAGCAAGTGTCACCTTTCAGAATATCTGAAAACATACTTAAAAAAAGTCCCAGAATATATTGCTAGCTGCAAGGCATTAGGGTTGGTATCTTGCCTTGTAACTCTACATTCAATTGAGAATTCTACAATTTATATTCTTGACATTGGCAAGAGATACCAAGAAATTATTGATTACTTGGAAATGGCTACTAACCTAATGGAGGACTTCATGAATGGTGATCTTAGAAAATAGAAGCTCTATCTATGTCTGTGAGAGGGAAAGTAATAGAGCATGAAGACCAAATTTGAGCTTTAGAAGTTGATGTTCCTACAGTTGTCGAGGATGTAAAGAAATTGAAGAAAGCAAAATGGTGAAACTGGATAATTTGGAGAACAGATCTAGAAGATTCAACAATGTGGGTATTTTTGGTTTAAAGGAGATTTAATGGAAGGGAAGATATCAACAAAACCGTAAGTGACTTAATATCTTACCTTGTGAAATCAATGGGAACAGTTTCAGAATGTGTACAGCACAAGAACCAGTCCATGACAGCTGTCCTACTGAAACGGAATTGGGATCACCCTGTATGCTTTCACATGTTTTCACGGGCTAATTATTCCTGCCCTTATTTGGAAGGCATGTATATGGCATGTCAGCCAATCAGCGCGATTCCCGGCTGCGTGATCACTTTGCGCCACATGCACAGCGACCAGATTGTGTGCTGATTTTAATTAGGTCAAGGTGAGGTGACGGGATGAAAGGAGGTTGTGTAAGCTAATATTGTCAAAGATGTAGTATGCCTGGAGTATGGTGATGAATAAATCAGTATAGAAATATAACTGCTGCCGCTTTTGAGATACTCATTAGTTGCACCGAATCAAATGTGAAGTTCTGCCCTCCACATGATACCTACGCCTCTACCCAAAATTTCTGTGCCCTCTTTTGAGGGATGGTGTCACCCCGGCCATCCTGACATACAGAGCCAACCTTACAGAGACTTCCAGTTTAATTTTATCATATATTATTAGAGGCTAAGGGGTGTCAACCTCAAGCAGATAGCCGAGTTGTCTGCCTCACCGGGTCCACTACAAATTGGTGTCAGGAGTGGGCCTCGCCCTCTGCAATCTGGGTGTGGTGCTCCTCGTACTGAGGAAGATTGTAAGGGGAAGAGAGAAAGACAATGCAGAAAACGTCTGGTGGTGGGATTGGGCTACCAGGGTGTAAACAAAGCTTAACTAGCTCCAGAATCAGCATCAATTAGGGGCTGAGCGAAGAAAAAGAGAAATGAGAAAGGTGGGAAGTCGACAGGCACGGCTAGTGGTGCTCCACCTCTTGGTGAACCCAGCATGTCGCTAGATGTACAGCAGAGTCAGAGTCATGGCTTGAAGGGTATATTATATAGAGGTGGGAGGAGTTCCATTAAGCCCTATTCATGAGCCAAAGAGGACAAGAAAACTTAAGGCTGGTCGCACTACAGGAAAGAAACACAAGACTCAAAGAGAGAATTGGAGACGACAACAGCTGGAGGTGATAACAGAAGAACTGAGAATACCCAAGTCCAGATTAATAGATGTGGAAACAACGGAGGGTGGAGACCTAAGAGCCGAGGCTGAGCTGGAGGAACGGCCGGGAAGTGGATGTCGACAGTAGCATGTAGGAGTGATGAGTGACGTTTTTAGTTTTGTTCTCATTAGCATTATTATTTCCTTATACAGGTAGTGATGACAGACCAAGCAAGTGACTGTAGCAGAGTCAACCACAATGGAGTTCCGTATGCACGGGTATACCGCATGAAATTAGGCCCAAAGATAAGAAGAACGATGGCGAGCAACAAGAGTACAGAAAGGTAATGTACGAAAGATGAGTGTCACATCCATCCCTATACCCATACCGGGATGGAGGGCCCAGGAGGATGACTTGTTGAGAGACCCGCTGTGGATACCTAAGGGCAGAGGCAGGGTGATTCAGCAGAGCCTTGGAGAGGCGAGAGGTGTAGGATGGGGAGTGCATGGGGTTGGGAGACTTGAGGTGCAAGAGAGTGAATGTAACCGATTAAGAAGAGAGCTCCAGATATGCAAGGAACAATTGGCGATGGAGAGGGGAAGGGAGGAGGCAGAGAAGAAGTAGAGGCAAGAGTTGCTCAGGGCCACAATGCAGGTAATAAAGCAGAAGCCCATTTTGGTGGAGAAGTTAAGGAAAGAATTGGCCAGCCTGAAGTTGGAAACAGAGTCGAGGCGACGGGAGAAAGAATTTGTGGATAGGTGGAAAGAAGAGCAGGAAAAACGAACTGGAGTCATTTAGAGAGGAGCTGAGAAAGAGGGAGAGAGTGTGGATCAAGGATGTGACGCGGAAAATGCGGAGGGAGCAGGAAGAACTGAAGTAACCAGTGGGATCCTGGTCCTGTCTGACCCCCTGAGGGCGGTATCTGTAAGTGCAGGAGATGTGGCCCCCTGCCCCGGGTGTTTCTGCCTTTTTGTTATGTTCAGCTCGGGGAGGAACAGCCGCCGACTGGCCAACAGTAATTGAAAAAAAAAATGTGTATATACATGTATAAAGTGTTGCTTTGATATTATTAATTGTGTTCTACTGTTAGTGGTGAAATACAGTGCTTAAGATTTCTCCCTCTCTCTCTCTTTCTTATTTTCTTTTATCCCAGGATCAGCGACAGCGAAGACGAGAGGACAGATTGGAGGGCTGGAGAGAGGAAAGACTGGGGAGCAGGGGAGAGGTGCTAAGGAGGAAGAGGAGGAGAAACGGAGGAGAAGGAAGTTGGGAGTAATGAGAAACACAAGGGAATAGAGAGGAATGAGACGGGGTTATCGGACCGAAGAGTCACCAGTGAAAAGTTATGGGACAGACCGACAAGGAAAAATTCATGGCTGTACAGCCGGGAGAGTCGGCACGAGATTAGATGTTTCCGGTGCAGAATGCTCAGGCATTTTGTGCGAGATTCCAAGAGTGATTTTCACTCACCAAGACCTCTTACTATCGCAACAAGAAATATAAGAGTGGAACCACAGCCAGATGCTGAAATGGTGTCGCAGGAGGGAAGACTTAAGGAGGCAGAGCTGAGAGTAGAGGTGGCAAGAAAGAGATTGGCTGACAGTAAAAGGAAACGGGAGGAAGAAGAACAAAACGAAAGAAAAGGAAGAGGATGGAGGAATTAGTAAAGAAGGAGAAGGAATTGCAGAAGCAGGAAAAAGAAATAGAGGAATTGGAGCAGCGGCTGAGATTAAATGCAGGAACACTCAACAGCGGGAGAAAGGTGTATGGAGGGCAAGGAGGAGAAGCGACAGGAAGACCAAACAGAGAAGATCTTGAACCTCCCAGGTGGTGTGTAGACTTTGAGAAACATCTTGAAGAGCGTCTGGAAACATTGCTTGCTGTTAGAATCGAGGGATGATTGCAATGGTAAATGAACATGAAGATAAATTCAGGCAGATTGACTTTGATTTTCATGACTTGAAAAATGCAGTTAAAAATTTGAAAGAGGATTTAAGTATTTTCTTCTTGATAAAGTGGATGATCTAGAAAATTGCAGCTTAAATTACGACATGAAGTATTGGGACAGTTTCACAAAACTAGAACTTGTAACACTCACTGAGAGTGCTGCATTGTTGGTGCATCCTCAAAATTGACCATATATACAGCAATGGCAGCTGAAGTCAACAGAAAAGATGGTCCTAATGAGATAGTCTTCAAGTATCTGGAGAAAGGACACGCATTCATGTCAGCGGACTCCTTTCCCAGCTAAGTGGAGAAAGGCATGTGTGATAGAAAGAACATCTGGGATGGAGATGACTTTATGTTGGTGATCAACTCAAGAAGCCAAGGGTCGGCAGTCTAAATGAATGTGGTAGACTTCATCCAGTATGAGAATGGTCTTAGCAGCTATGGCAAATTCACCAACTGCCCACTCTTGTGTGATATCCAGGAAGCTCAATTCGTTCGCAGATCAACAAAACTCCATTGGAAGGCATCCATGGATGATGCTGATTACAAATCTGGAGAATTTCTGAAGAAGAAGACAGCAGAGCAGATCATGAGATCAAGGTTCCGGGATTCCCAGCTTGGTATAATGTTATTTATGATGGGAAAGATTACATTTTTACACAGCCGTGACGTTAGTCACGGCTGTAACGTCACGGCTGTGTCTTTTTTCTTACAGGTTCTTTCTTCTTTCTTTCTTCTTCTGCCGACCATTATATTTGCTCTAGCACTCATATGCTTACACCGATTTGGACCTAACTTGGTCACAACCATCATTGCCCATGCCCCTACATGTCACATGAAACTCGTGGGGTCAAAGGTCACGCTAGGGGTCATAGGGGTCAAAACATGATTTCAACTCAAAATGCTTCTTCTCCTACAGATTACGGTGACCCCACTTGCACACATATATTGCTATTACCCAGTGTCTATGGGGTCCTCACAGATCTGGGGTCAAAGGTCATTAAGGGGTCACTTCCGGTATAAAACGAAAAACCTTTTTAAAAAATTAAAATAATTTATTTGCTAAGAAAAACAGGACAGTTACGGTATGTTCACACATAAATTGTAGTTACCCTGTGTAATGTGTATATGTGGTATTTTTTTATTTAGGGTCAAAGGTCATTAAGGGGCCACTTCCGGTATAAAACGAAATACCTTTAAAATGTTTTATTTGCTAAGAAAAACATATGACAGTAACGGTATGTTCACACATGAATTGTGGTTACCCAATTCATGTGGTATTTTTTTATTTGGGGTCAAATGTCATGAAGGGGTTACTTCCGGTCTGAGACGAAAAACCTTCAAAATGCACCTTCTGCCACAAGTAACATAGCAAAGTGGTGCCACGTGCAGTCGTGCACCCATGCATTGACATTTGCACACATGCATTGTTATTACCCTGTGTCTATGGAGTCCTCACAGATTTGGGGTCAAAGGTCATTAAGGGGTCACTTCCGGTATAAAACGAAAACCTTCAAAATGTTTTATTTGCTAAGAAAAACATGACAGTAACGGTATGTTCACACATGAATTGTGGTTACCCAATTCATGTGGTATTTTTTATTTGGGGTCAAATGTCATGAAGGGGTCACTTCCGGTCTGAGACGAAAAACCTTCAAAATGCCCTTTCTGCCACAAGTAACATAGCAAAGTGGTGGCACGTGCAGTCGTGCACCCATGCATTGACATTAGCCAATGTCTATAGGCGTTTTCATGTGTTCGTGGTCTTACACTCTTATTCCGCTCTAATCATTTTTCTGATTAGAATTTCTAATCACGTATTTTTGATTAGATTCTAATCAAATAATGATCCCGTTCTATTCAAAGTGAATAGAGATTGGGTATTTCAATCCATGGTTTTGATACTGAGACCTCTTCAAAAATGCGTCATTTGCAGTGAGCCATTTCATTGGCCATTTACACGCTGACGTAATTACTTCTCGAACTTGCTCGATCTTTTTTCATGGCGGTCTGGTTCCACGGTCAGGGCGGTAAGTTATAGCATTTTATAATCTTCTAAAATTGTCCTCATCTTATTTGTAAAGTTTGAATTTTTATATACATGTTAATTAGTAAATCATTTTTGTACCTCAGGATCAGTTATAAGGAGCGTGGATGGTATTATTTATAGGCCCATATACGATTAAACTTGGAAGAATGTCATGAACATGTTCAATACTGAATAAGCTTACTGCGCGTTCATCATGCATGCATTCAGACGATTTTATATTCATGGGCAGTTTCCGTGAAAAGCACGATTTGACTATAAAGCTTTGTGCCAGCTTTAAGCTAGGGTTTGCTTTTACGCCTATTTCAATCAGAAATTTACCATGTTTACCCCCACGATTTACCACTGATTTTCCCAATTCAGTTTAACACGCCATGCATTGCATGCATGCATGACACACAAATGCATATGATGAGCTGCAGTGACATTGTTATCAATTGAGTGACATGACCAACAGCTATATTACAGTCATGCATGCATGTCAACTGCATGTACTTCATGTATTTTGGTTTGGGTGATGGTGGTCATCATCATAGCTACAGGCATGACAGGCACCGTCCCGGGTACAGGCACAGTCAATACAGACCAAAGATGTTATAAATAGTAGATAGTGCTGCCCGCCATTTTGTTTTGTCGTCCACGGGGAAGCTGAAATGTACCTTCGTAAAAATATCGGCGAATTTTGTAATAAGCGTGTATAAAATATAACTTGCGTGTGCAAAGGCCGCGTACGCATCTCTTGTGCGTGTGAGACATATCGCTACAAGTGAAGGTGCTTACCGCTTTCATGAAACGCTTGTATCGCGCAATGTAACAACTGATAAAAATCCGAAGGTACATTTCAGCTTCCCCATGGCTGGCAAAACAAGATGGCGGATTTACACAGCGTCACATACGGGTGAATTTCATGAACGCAGTCTATCATTAAATGGTCGAAGATACAGACAGTAAACTATAGCCTAGAGAAATTATTAATTTGTCGAACCTGAGAGTAGGCCTACATGCTCAAATTAGGGTATTCGAGTCCACTCAGGTCCTGGCCGAAATCAACATCGGGTACATTTTGTGTATTTTTTAAGGCCCCCCCCCCAGAAGTTTGAAGCTAAGTTGAAAGAAATCCGAACTGCATCGTTATGAAAAATCCAGCACCTTTTGAAATTAAAAATCTCTAGACATTTCTTAACCTTGTTTGATGATCATTTTCCCTTGTGTGCAGATTGATCAAGATTTCCGACAACTCTTTCCAATCAATGCAGATCAGCTCTTTTTGAAGTGGCCAAAATATTTGCCCAAGATCATGGAATATGTAGAGCAGCAAACAGAATGGAGACAGTTTTTGCACTTTGAGGGTGAAATTGACACAGGCAAGTTAATAATATCTAGCATGAAAGTGATTGTTACCTATAGTCACATATAATAGCAATTTGCTCAATGAATTCAATCTGTTTATCAATTCAATAGAAACAAAGACTACTTTTGGGAAGAATAAGGCCAAAGAAAATAACAAGTTGTAGCCCGTGCGCCTCGCATGTTGGCAGCTAATTTTGCGCATAGCTTTTTTTAATTACTTTTTTAAAAAAAAAAAAAAATGAAAAACCCTTTAAAAAAAAAAAAAAAAAAAAAATCTTTTTGATTACATGAGAACATTTGAGTACTGCAATTGAGAGGTTGTCTTTGGTGTTACGAATTTGGAACCTTTGCCAAAGGCATTTTCATTTGTTTTATTTGCCCAAATTTTGGCAATTTCATATCCTAAAATGAATTATACTACAATAAACATACATTACAGATAGCATTCTTTGTGTGTGATTTTGTTGTTATATACTAAAACAAGGATGTGACGCATTATGCATTGCGCATTGCTGATTTTGTAACAGTAAAATAAAAAAATAAAAAACAGCACTGCGCATTGCTCTTATTGAATGAGCTACAAGAAACAAACTTTTTTTGCCTATGGATCTGATTTTTTTTTAATTGAACATATTTGGTAGGGGTGTGAATGAAAAAAAAGTATGAAATTGGTAGGGCAAAGCTATATTGAATATTTTATAATTTTATTGATTACAAATGCAAAGAGAACTAATGTTGCACTACAAGCATTACCACTGCTTTTCCCAGCTGGATGTATTAAGGGCAAGAAAGGTCCAAAGAGGGCTACTACAGATGAATCCTGCAGGAGTTTCATTCGACGTGGAAAGGTAAATCTGAGAGGCCTGGATTTTCTCTTTTTTCAAACAAGTTGATAAATGCCTGTAGTGCATGTGATTAGCAGTCAAGTTATCTCAGTTGGTAGTGCGGCTTACACAGATCATGAGATTGTTGGTTTTTAATATGGAATATGTGGCAGCATTTTGTTCATGTGTTGGATTAAGCTAGTTTGAAATTCTTGGACAAAGAACAAGCTCAGCTAAATTGTCTTGGTTACCCTGTTCAATATCTGGGGAGTTGATTCTGGTGTCAATGGTTAAACGATTAAACTAAGATAGGAAGAGACTGACTGTATCTGCTAGACTGACCATAACAATAGCAACATGTTACTTTTGCATTATATTTTAATGCTTGTTTGATGTCGTTGGTTCTATTTCAGATTGGTACCAATCTGCCCTCACTGCTTGATCAAAATACCCAAGGTCAGCCATTTATTTTGATTTTGGGAAACCCAGAGCAACCTGAACAAGCCTTTGTGGTGGTGGAAAAGAATGTGGTATCATGCAAGTCCTTGTTGCAAGCAGTTGATGTTTGCTTCAAAGTAGTATACGTGTTGGATATCAACTATGCGTGGCAATGTCAACACACCTGGGACTTCATCCAGAAGTTCTTTTATCGACTTGGAGAAGGAAAGGGCAGAGAAACATCAATACCAACTGTAAAAATGTTTACAAACTTCCTTCAAAAACAGAACATTTAGAACATTCAAAACCCAAAAAGGCCCACTGTCACTTGACAGACACATTATTTTCAAGCAATACATTGTATTATACAAAATGGGATATAATTGGAACTGGTGTTTAATTACATGTATTTTGACACATTGGTTGTTAATTAATGCAAAGTGATATCCTGATTGATAACACAGATTTGTGTCAAAGAGGTTCCACTGTATTTTGAATTCAAGACAAGTCTCAGATAAATTAACCTAAGATCTCGCGCTTCGCCGCCATCTTGCGCTGCTCATAGGGACATAAGTAAGGTACTTCCGGATTAGTTCGTTTTGCAACTTTTTTGTGCCCGTCAAACTTCGATTAATGTGCGTGTCTCTTAGGCGTTATGCATGTAATGCATTGTGCCGATAACGAGCGCTAAGTGCAACATGCGCAGGCGTTTGTAACCTGACGCTATACACGCAAATATTCGTTTTGCATCATGCAGATGAGTGACAGAAGTACCTTACTTTCCCCTCCATAGACGACGATCCAAGATGGCGGATTTGCCGTAGTGTTACACGTAACAAAATTTTGAGTGCGAGATCCTAGGTTAATTTATCTGAGAGACAAGTTGATGTGTTTTTGTGTGAATCAATTCTGAATAGTTAGAGAGCCAAATGCTCTTCCAAATTGGAATTTGTATAGTAGCACCATTAGTTACCAGTGAAGAATGCGCTGTAGTAATTGCAATATAAAGGGTTCCAAAATAATAAGTCCCCCCCAAAAAAAAAATTGGAATTAGTTTCTATCCAGGGCGTGATATTTTCCCTATTTTTATAGGGAAACCTTTTTGGGGGGTGGAAATTTATGCCAATTTATTGATTTTCAGGCCAATTTTGAGTTATTTAGTGCCGTTTTACGCTGTTTTATCAGACTTTTTCAAAGTCACCCTATTTTTTCAAAAGGAATCAATATCAGGCCTGTTTCTATGGCATAGATTCAATCGACTTTAGAAATTCAAAAAGTTCTAAGTAAAGTAAACATTTTGCTACACTCTAAATGTTCTTGATTTCCAAAATCATTTCTTCTTGGTCAAAAACAATCCACTTCTCCAAAAATGATGCTTCCAGAAAAAGTTGCACTTTTCGCAATCTTATACATAAGAACGTAAAAAAGATTCTCAATCATTAATTTTTTTTTTTTCATTTACCTTCATGTTTCTCGTTACCCAGTCACCCATGCAACTCTCATTCAGAACAAAGCAATGGCTTTTTGAAAATGAAGTTTGACCTGAATGACATTTTCTTTGAAGTTGTTAATTTTCAGTTTTGAGAAAAATAGTCAAATGACCAGGGCAACCCATTGCAAAGGATACCTCATTAGTGTCAAAATTAATTTCGAATAACCATTTTTCATAATGAATGATTGTTGCATGGCATGGATGACTGATTTAATCAGTCATGAAAATAGAAAAAACACTAATTAATCAAAACATTGATATTTATAACGTTTTTGTATTCTTATGTATTGAAGTACAACTTTTCTGGAAACATTATTTTTTAGAAAACTTGATTTTTTTTTACCACAAAGAGTTGGTTTTAAAATGCAAAACTTTGGTAGGATAGTAAAATATTTCCTTTATTCAGAGCTTTCTGAATTTTTTAAATCGATGAACTGTATGTCAAGTTCTGCAAGAAAATGTATCGCCATATATCGAGAATGTTTTTGTACATTTACGGTATTGTGAAAAGTTTTTTAGAAAAGTGGATATTTTTTGACCAAGACAAAGTGATTTTGAAATTTAAAAACTTTTAGAGTGTAGCAAAATGTTCTCTTAATCATAGCTTCTTGAATTGTTCAAATGAATAAAATGTATACCAAGATTTGTTCTATATAAGAATTTAACCAGGTCAGGGTCAGAAGTTTGCGGAGAGCTGCGAGAATCCATTTAGATTCTTGCAACAGAATTCTGCGAGAATCTACAGATTCTCCTGCATTTGATTTGTGTACAAACTGGAAATGTTTGCGAGAATCTACTTGGATTCTCGCAAATTTGTTTAGGAGAATCTTTGCGAGAATGGATTATTGGATTCTCGCCGAACTTCTGACCCTGCAGGTGCTTGATGACTTTACTTGATTCAGAGTGCCTTTGTAATTGTAACAATTTCCTATAACTAGGTCTAAACATGGAAGTAATACACATGGAAGATGGTCATATACTACATCAAAGTGAGTATCATACTTGCCGCGATACTGAACAAAAGCAGTACAGTTGAAAGTGGAACAATTGAGTCATCGCATGGTCAACGTGTACCATGTCTAAAATCAAAGTTCCCGCTTAAAAATCAATAGCAGTACGAGGTCGTGTACTAAGGCTAGCTTCAGACTCCGTGATTATACGTATAATATTGTATGTACAATACTTTTCGTGACGCCAAAAAGTATTACACGTGCAATAAATATACGTGCGCTACGCACGAGTTGAATCAGATTAAATAACGCGCTATAACCCTGACGGTTCATTGTTTGCTAAATCCAAGCGAGGTCACCAGAAAATCTATGCAAGAGAAATTTCTACTGCTGCTGATGAAAAATCCTAGACTGTGTTTGGAGGTTCTTTCTGCACTTTACCAGCCAGTAGCCTAATAAATTCATAAAACAATAAAAATCAAATAAAGATTTAGGGCAAATGTTTTTACTCACTGCTCATCTGATCCACTTTCCCAGGAAACTAAATACCGATACTCCTTAGTTTTTCCCTGACTTTCCAGACATAATTATGAGTAAACATCAAATTTAATGTTTACAAAACAATCAAATATATATACATTCTTTTGCATTTTGTACATAAATATTGATATCAATAATGTAGGCCTACAAACATTAAAAAAAGGGGCCTAAGAGTATGTCTATTTTTAATCATATACTAATTCCGCCATGCCCAAACATATATCTTATTATGAAATCGTGTAATGGAACCCAAATTCCAATCAAAAATAAAAACAAATTTGTTATCAAATACACTAGGCCTATACATTGTATTATAGGAATTTAATAGATGGTTCATTTTAATAAATAAATAGATTAACACGGGTAATGGACAAGAAATATTTGGCAATACCGGATTTACCAGAGAGCCAGTGGATAAAGAAATTAATTAAAATTAAAACAAATTAAATGAGAAAATGAAAGCAAGGACATTTGGCGAAGTATTGTTTTAGAATTCAAGGAGTCCTAAATGTTATCCTGGCCCCAGGACACTGATTAATGTAAATTCGACCCATAGTTATTTTATCTACTTTTGCCAGCATTCAACCTGTTCAATGTGATTTATGCCTATTTTTAATAAAATTCAAATCTGACGTATCAACGTTGTATCGTACACAAATTATGATTCGAGACTATTTCATTTGACACGGTTGTATGGATTTCAGAAGATCGGTCCTATAATAGATATCGATTAGAGAATTACAGCAAGAGGCTTTTTTGGATGCCGTAATCCTCTTGACCATCAACCAATCAGAGAGACATATTTCAGAAATATATTCGTAGGGTTGAAACTCTTTCAAATCTGAAATATATATTTCAAGTACTCTCGTTTCACACTTTGGCTTGCAATAAAGCCACGAAGGGGCGGTAATGTTAATATACTGATTTCAGTCAAATATTGGTGCAAATATACGATTTCGGTCAACTATTTGGCTATCCTTTGCCCAAAATTATGAAATGTTTATTAGTAACAACAACTCTTAGGAGGGGTTTCGAGTAATTTTAGCGAAATAATGAGGTTAAATAAAAGAAAACCCACTTACAATTTTGGACGCTTAACTGTGGTGTTCTAGGGAATTAAAATATCACAATTAACATGTTTAATTCAAAATCGTTGTCCTACAAGCACATGTTCAGATTGTGTGAACATTACAAATACAAACAATAAGGTTGAAAAATAAATAAAAAAATATTTTAAAATGATTTTAAAAGATCGTCTATTTTGTAGCTTTATGACACTGAATAGGTCAAATATCTGCCTCTGACGAAAAAAAATGTTTTCCATGCTGATTTGTTTTTGTAACAAGTACCGTATGTCATTTCAAAAAGAAAGAAAAAAAGGCGGATATTACTTTTTAAAAACTCAACGCATTACTATTAATACGCCTATAATTAATGAATAAAAAAGTATAGAAGGCGTTGCATCCGGTTCTGATGAGGGGAGGGGCACAAGCCGTTTCGGCAGTTTTCCTATGGGATTTTCTAATATTTCAGATCAAGGGGGGCTTCCGTGTCTCTCACGGTTACTGCATTAACACGCTTATGGATGTATTGTGATGATCACAAGTAGGCCTATCATAACATGCCTCAACGATATCAATATGTAAAAAGGTGTTGCAAATTCATAACACAGCGTGTTATAATGTAACGAATGCTATGCCAAAACTTTAAAAATTAACATATATCAGTATCAATAAAATCAGAACCAGAATAAATACAAAGGCCTACAAATAATACTTTTAAACTTTCTAAATCAATATATGACTAAATATCAGTATAAATGAATCTCTATCAATCAGTTATCAATCAATCAATCAATCAATCAATCAATCAATCAATCAATCAATCAATAAATAAATAAATAAAAATAAATAAATAAATAAATAAATAAATAAATAAATAAATAAATAAATAAATAAATAAATAAATAAATAAATAAATAAATAAATAGGCCTAAATAGATAAATCTATAAATAAATAAATAAGATCTGAATGTGCCATTTATATTATTATTACAATTTTAATATTATTAATATTAGTATTAATACGACGGATTATTAACTTTAAAAAGGTGCCCACTGACTAAATAATAATTCAAGTAGAGTTGAATCATGGTAGGTATTATGATACCTACCATGGTTGAATACAAGAAGACATTAAAAGATGTTCATCATTCCGTCCACTCACTAAATTTAGAACTCTTAGAAATTTGGCAACTCCGTATCAATTAAGCAACCTATGATTGTAGCAAAATATATATTTTCCGGTACATACTATTTATTGCACGTGTAATACTTTTTGATCGTCATTTAAAAGTATTGTACATACAATATTGTACGTACACGGAGTCTGAAGCGCTTAAGTCCTGACAATGGGCTGTGTTATATTACCGCAGTGCTTGACTTGTTTTATGAACACAAACAGATTTTATAAAATCCCTACGTAATATGGTCAGAATGCTATCAGTTTAATTTATACAATTTTATTAAAAGTATGTAATTATGTGAAAACCTACCGATTAAATGTATATATATGCTAGACTTTCAGATAGCAGTTTCAAACAGAAAATGAAATGAAATACAATTTATTTTACGCAAAATGTAAAGATAATACCCGAGTCTGGAACATTCTGGTCAACAGCAATTTCGGGCAGCCCCGGGCACACAAATAGATGCGGGATTCATTTTATAATGTAAAGCATGTGCCAAGTGCGCATATCAATTATTACCGCCAATAAGCGGTTAAGACGTAAATGCATGATTTCCAATATTTTGAAGTTTAAGAAAATCTGTAAGTATAGGGTAGAAATCGATATTTTGAATGGATTTCTGTAATAATGGATTACAAATCTAACATCCCTGTCACTTTTTTCCGAATAAAAACAACATACTTCAAACATAATCAAGAAAAACACGATTTTTGCTCAAAATAATAAACCTGTAAATAAACGAACTGGCAATACAGGCGGCAAGTCTGATCCACATCAAAGACACGCTGACTACATTGTTATCACAATAGCTTGATACGTACCCTCTATAGAATGTTACGTAAATAATTCAATAGGTGTTGGATCGACCAGCTTCCATGTCTCTTACTTCCATGGTCTAAAATAGTATACATGTAGTGGAAGACAAATTATTTAGATTCAGAATTTTGGCCAAATAGTTAGAGTGGTTCTATTGGAGAATGTGACAGCTGGCTGTACTTTATTGCAATTTTTAAAATTAAGTATTTTTGTCTTCAAAAGTTGATTATTGTATTTCATTCTTATTCAGTAGGCATTAATAATTGATTACCACCAAACTTTACCTTGATATTGTTCCTATTAAATGCCCATGCTCTATTAAACGCCCACCCATAATATTTTTTTTTTCTTTTCAAACTAAAAATGTAATTTAGACAATAAGTTTTCCTGTTGATGCACTTGATTGTTGTAGTCGGTTGATCACCACTCACCAGTGGCCATATAGCAAAGATTAAATTAAAATTAGTGCTGTTATTTGTTACTACTGTCAATTGTTGAGAAAAAATCCTTCTGATCCACTCTGCTCTATCGACGCCGTACCGAGTCATTCCGATAGCGAAAACTTCACTTTATGGCTTTAAAGGTTATTATGTGTTAAAAAATCTATCCCTAAGAAACGCCCCTTCTATGAAATGCAGCGCTCAGTGGGCATTTAACAGGAACAATATGGTATTGCTTTTGAGAAGCACATTGCATTGAATTGATCTTCTGAAAAATGAAAGAATTCAGTTGAAAAATAAAGAAGATCTGGCAAGTTTTGTGACTTTAATAACGTAACAATTGTAGATAATTAATGTGTATCCCGGGGCCACTTGGACAATTTGGTGTACACATGCGTGAACAAGGGTTTCAAAAATACCCCCTAAACAAGTTTGGGACTTCGAGAAAAAACCAACCCTTAACAAGGATTTCTCGTCAAAATTTACCCCCTTTATTCAGGTTTGACTCAAAATTTACCCCCTTTTTTCAGGTTTGACCAAAATATTACCCCCTAAACATGTTTTTCTTACCTATGACTCCCTAAAAAAACACCCCTTTTTGTTGAAAATCAGTGTTTTTAGACACCTAAACACGGAACGCGCATTATGCGTTCGTCAGAAAAAAAGACCCCTTTTTACGCGTTTTTTTGTTCACGCATGTGTACACCATTATAGCTGAGTGGCCCCCCGGGATGTGTATATACTAAAAATCCCGGTTATAAGCGCCCCTGATGTGGTCCGCCCTCATCGATAGTTGCTGCTTGGTATTTAAAGCAACTCACTTTTAGGGTTATAGGTTTAAAATATCCTCAACTTTCCATTTAAAAAGTAAGTTGCTTAAATACCAAATATCGATGAGGGCGGACCGTATCAGGGGCGCTTATAAGCGGATTTTAAAGTATTTAAATGAAATGTTGTAATTTGCCTTCAAGTTGTACTATTGTGCTTTGCCTGTAACCTGCAATGCATAAGAAAAAATTAGTGTTTTTGTAAAGCTGCAATGTTCAACGAAATTGGTGTACTTTTTCTGAAAAGGAACGAGTCACAGAATTCATATTAATTACCAGTTAAAATGCAAGTTTTTATAAAATTTTATAAAAGTTGTTGTGAAGGATTAAAATATTCTGGTTTAAGATTGGTTTTTTGACACTTTGTGCATATAAAGTTAGGTGGAAAACTCAGAGTGGATCGCATTGGAAAGTCTTTATGGTTTTTCAAGAAATTTTACATTTAACTTGAAATTGTTGTAAGCTTGTCGCAATACTTGTGGGTCAAAAAAGTCCCGGGGGGGCAGTCAGGTATAATGTTGTACACATGCGTGACCAAGAATTCAAGTAAAAAGGGGTGTTTTTTCAGCACTAGGCAAGTTACGCGCGTGACGTGTTAAGGGTGTCAAAAAGCCTGATTTTCAGGAAAAGGGGTTCTTTTCACAGCCATATCACCCACCATAATTCCACAAAATTGTAATTTTGCCACCAAAATTTCAACGTGTTTAGGGGGTAAAATATGAAAATGAGTACCATGAAAACCTGTTTAGGGGGTCTATTTTGTTTAAAGCAGATAACTTGTTTAGGGGGTGTTTTAAATCTTTTTGGTCACGCATGTGTACAAAATCATACTTGACTGCCCTCGAAAAAAAGTATAGTTTGATCAAAAGTGTTTCATAAATGAATTATTTTCTCCTTGAGGTGTTTACACTGTTTTGTCATGTAGAGAATGAAGACATGTGATATTAAATGAAACCAATGAAACAGCATGCAGTTGTCCATGTAGCATTATTTTTTGATAAAGTGTACATATTATTTTGATAAGGATCAAATCAAATTTGAATAGTTATCTAATCATTTTGATTAGATAACTTGTAAAAAAATGATTAGTTCCCTCATCAAATATTTGATTAGACTCTCCGTATCATTTTGATTAGATTCTAGTAAGTCACCTATCGATACGGCAGTCTAATCAAATTTGATTAGTTTCTAATCATTTTTTATTAGTTTGTTTTAAGAGTGTAGACCACAGCTAGGTCATGACCTCCCAGTAGCCTATATTTAGGACCCCCCGCTGAAAAAAATGATAACCACCTAAATATTGACAATTTCTGCACATAGGCCTACATTTATTCCAATACATCTTATTTGATCATTTTGATTTCAAAACAGCAAATTTTAATTTCAAAATGTCAAATTTTAAGCACGCATTGATACCATAACTGCACTGCATTTTATCTACTCCAGGATTTTTCACCAACCATATCCCCGGGCCCATCCCCCGCCTGCAATATATTTTTATTCGTAAACCCCCTACGCCAAAATTTACTGCCACTGTTTAACCTGTCGCCCAGAGCTGCCAACATTTGAATCTTGAAAAAAAGGGAGATTTCCTGTTGCAATCAGGGAGATTTGTCAAAATGTGTACATCTTAACCCTAACCCGCCTGAATACTACAAAATACTACTTGATATATGCGCTGTTCGTGCATGCATCCCACGTGGTGTGATGACGCAATCGCCCTAAGTGATATATAGGCACGGTTTCGCTGGCCAGCGAAGCCCAAGACCCGTGGCAAAGTGTCGCCGACCGAAGTGCTTGGCATGCGAGGGGTCTCGGGTTCGAATCCCACCCAGAGCAAACAACTTCTTTCCTTCTTTTCTCTCTTTATTCTTTCCTTCTTTCCCTTCCTGTCGCCAAAAAGCCCTTAGGGCATTAGGGTTAATTGACGAAACCATTTTCTTTTCAGGGAGATCACCAAAAATTAAGGGTTCTGAAGGTTTAAAAGTAGGGAGTCTCCTGCGAAAAGAGGGAGAGTTGGCAGCTCTGTGTCGCCCCTTACACGGCATTGTATAAAAAAAACAAAGAAACACAGCTCTCGGTACATATTTCTTTTAATTATTTGATATAAATACAATTGAAAATCGAACTCTGGTTATTAAATTTATATATTAACGTAACCAACATCATCCTTTTCTAATTCCTTCCATTATACACATTTTAATTGAAAAAAATATATTGCCAATGTTTCCAAAAAGCAATTTTTTGACAATAAAGAAACACAAATCTCAACAAATTCTTGGCTTTTTCCATACTCTTCAATCAACCAATCAGAATGGCCCACTAAATAGCCAATCAGAATTTCGACGAAATAGGGCCCTATCCAATCAGAATTCAGAATTCCGCACAGCTCAGTATTAGACAAGTTCATCATCATCCAGGGAACACAATCACTGACGATCTATGTAATGATCTGATTTCATTTTCCGTTTTCAGCCAGATCTTTGACCAAGTTACTCAAGTTCAAGTTACTTCATCCAAATTCCTGAGGTAGGTTATCTTATTCTTATCATAGTCTTTGTCAAAGGTGCTCAGCCGGACGAGAGGGAGTCAGCGATGGTCTGTGCCTTTGGCGGGAAACGGTAGAGCGCCCCGAACATCTAGGGCGAAAACCCGCTCAATTTACCATGCTATAGGCCTACTCCTACATAATTGCGGTTCGCGGGTAATAATCAGTTTCATGACCGATGCCTGTTTGGTCATTTCATAGGCTTAGGAATCGGGGGGGGAGGGGGGGCTTTGGTGCAGGGCTGGAATACCTTTCAGCCACCCCCTCCCCCCAATAATCCTTGGTGAAGTTCAAAAATTGTGATAAAATAGAGGAAAAATGGGTGTTTGACCTATATTTTGCAAAATTGTCTGACTCCGACGGGGGAAACCCCCCTCAAGCACCCCCATGGTGGCCCACCAAAATTTTCAAATTTCCAGCCCCCCCCCCCCCATGTTAAAAAATCTTCCTAAGCCAATGAATTTCTAATATCAACTAAAATTTAGGACAATGTGATCAAATGCCACTTAATCAGTTGTAAGCTGATTTACCAAATGTTCAAATCGTTATGTTCAGTGCAGGAAAGGCTGGCCCTCGGGCAATAGCTCATGAAAATCACTTAGTTAGTACAGCATGTCATATCTAGTCCTAGAATATTTTCTCAATTTGAATTTTATCCTGCCAAAAGAAAAATCATAGTATAGATCCCTATACTAAGGAGGGGGGTGTAGGATAAAATTCAAATTCAGAAAAAAATCTAGGTATAACTTTTTGTACTGCTAGCGCACTAGCCTACTGCGGTCCCACAGACCCCCAAGCCCTTGCAACTGTCCTACCAATGTCAGCAACATAGATTCAATGCTGACTTCAACATCAATCCATGGCATTGCCTGAGGTTGATTGTAGATCTGAAGTCTTACAAAGTGTCACAAAATGTGGACCTTTATAACATTAACATCATTTGACACCCAAAGACCCTTGACAAACAAATAGCAAAAGACAATCACTATGGGTCCACCCAGACACTACCCTGCGCCCCACAGAGCCCTTACAATCCCCATATCATCATATCTAGAATTTGATAGCATTAGCAAATTCTAATTTTATTATAAATTCTTGACCCAAAATGCTCAAGTAATATTATATAACCGGAGTTCATGTGTCAAGTGTAAATAATGACATTATACTGGTAACAGAACAAAATCAACAATCGCACAAAACAACTACAACCCTTATCTTGATTTTTAAACGTAAAAAAAAATTAACTAGAGCAACTGTGCCCTTTGCAGGGCACAAGGTAAGTTTGGCGGATGACTGTGACGATCTGATCAAGCAGCAATACTGTGCTGGATAGTATTAATTTTAATAAGACTGCTTCATTAATTGCCGTTTTAATATACCTTGATCGTGGAAACCTGGCATTTTGAAAACTTGACCTTTGACCTCTGTATGACCCGGCATTGAACAAATGGAAATTCCTTAGTTAAAATTACTACAATGAGAAAGAAAGGGCAAAGCAGAGGCTACATTACATATACACTGTAAAAACAGTGTTTAGCCTATAAACACTAATGAACAATCTAAACATGTCATATTCCTAAACACTATGATATTGGCGTTTAGTGCCTAAACGCAAGGTGTTCATTCTCTAAACGTCAACATCTACTAGCTAAACATTGCATATTTCTAAACACTACCCTCACATGTTTAGAAAAATGTGATGTTCGCTGATTGGCTGATTTGGCCCACGTGACATGAACGGCGCGAACGGAAAAAAAGAAGACAATTTTGCTTTCGGCCATTGCAGAGACTGCACACGAAAGAAGACAATTTTGCTTTCGGCCATTGCAGAGACTGCACACCACCGGGCATCATCACCACAGCATATTGAAAATGGCAACGTTTGAAGAGTTCTTACCTGATTCTGTTGTCAGGATTTTAATTGGTAAGTTAAAGAACATTTTTGAATACCTTAGCTACACTGCAAAAAGTGTGTTTAGGAATTAAACACTTTTCTAAACACTATCTTGCACCATGTTTTTAAACATGTTTAAATGCTACATATGTTTAGGAATTTGATGGGCTGTGTTTAGGAAATTTGACATTGGTGTTTAGGAATCAAACATGTTTAGAAATGTGTTTAGACATTGGTGTTTAGGAATCAAACATGTTTAGAAATGTGGTGCAAGAAAAGTGTTTTATTCCTAAAAACCAATGTCAAATTCCAAAACATCATGTGTTAAATTCCTAAACATGTGTAGCATTTAAACATGTTTAAAAACATGGTGCAAGATAGTGTTTAGAAAAGTGTTTAATTGGGATTCCAGGTAAAAACCACATGTGCCTGCTCACGGTCAAAAATTTTTTTATTGCATGAGGCGAAAGGGCTTTGGTAGTAGGTTACAAAAAGTCACATCAAAATTCCTCCGGAGCTTGTTGCCATAGCAACGCAGATTTTATGATTTTAGCGATTTTTGCTTATTTTGGGGTGAAAATAAGAGAAAATATTCACTTTTCTGAATTGCCCTTGACTCAACATTTGAGGTCATATTAAAAAAGCAACCTTACCACCATAAAGTATCATCTTTGCACTTTTCCCAGGTACAAAAAATATTTCAATAATATTTCCCCATGTGCAATTTTAGGGATGGGCAACATTGACAATTTCGCACTTTTGAACAAATAACATTTTTACCCTATCTTTGAAGTCAAAAAAATAATTTTGCTTGAGCACCCAGAATTATTTTCTCTTTGGTGGTACTTGAGCAGACATTGCCCCTTCCAAATCTGGTAAAAAAACTCTGGGGCTATTTGTGCTGTAAAGCCAGTGTTGCCAGTAAGTTTGTCAATTTTCCAAAAAATGCATTTTTCAAATAATGTATTTTCTACATATTTACTCATATAACTTTTTATCGACCAACTTAATTGAAATATTTACCCTTTATGCACAAGATTTGACACACAACCGCTTCGGAAGCAACACTTAAAGGCTGCAGAAGGGTCGTGTTCTGCAAAAACCGGTATTGCCAGAAAATCCGACTTTTTAAATCTATATTTTTCAATATTAAGCGCATTTATTACAAGCTCTATGGAGGAGTTCGTGTACATGACTCTTTTAGAAATTTACCTTGAATTTTCATGTTAGGCCTATATAAATTATGCAAAGACCTTCAACAAAATTTTCAGATCAAGTGCAATCAAAGATGGCGTCCAAAATGGCCGCCAAATAGGGGTTTTCCATTAAAACACACTATAGCAACATACAAAATGATCTAATGATGAAAAAATATTGATGCAATTGATGTTTCTAATCAACGGAAATAAATATGTGCCCATTTTGTTTCATTTGGATCTTTTAAATTCAAAATGGCGTCTAAAATGGCATAGAATAGCCTATTTCCATTGAAATACACTAGAGCAACATGAAGTTGATATAATAATACGTATTCTCAATGGAATGAATTTTTATAACCAAAAGATATAAATATGCACACAATTTGTTTCATTGGTATCTCTCCAATTCCAGTGTTGCCAACTTTTTACATGACCAACTTAATTGAAGTATTTACCCTTTGCATACAAGATTTGACACACAACTGCATCCGGAAGCAACACTTGAAGGCTGCAAAAGAGTCGTATTCTGCAAAAACCGGTATTGCCAGAAAAGCTGACTTTTTAAAAATCTATATTTCCAATAAGCGCATTTTACATAATTAAATTTATTTAATTATTTTTTGAACTGTTACCGTTATTTTATCTAGCTTTGTCTGTACATTTGCTAGCACGATCTCATACAGGTTTTGAAACTTGGGCTTGGTGTTGCCCGATAGTATGAAAAACTGCTGTCACCCAAAAACCCCGTATTATTTTGTCATGATCACATGCTCTGTCACCCAAAGACCTCTTATTTTTCCTTTCAATCTGTCACCCAAATACCCTTATATATCCATTTGAACAGCAACCAGTCACCTACGTATCACTGATTGTGTTACTTCATTTGAAATAACAAAGCCATCAAAACCATTTGAAGCTAGAACTAGAAATGCAATTTTCGAGGCTCTCACCCAAAGACCCCATTTCAAAAAAGGTCATATTCATATCCAATGCCCCCCCCCCAATTTAAATCAAAGCGGTCCGTCTGTCACCCAATGACCCCATTTTGCTCTTACTGAATTTCAAAAATTATGCTCTCACCCAGCATTTTCATGTTATATATGCCAAGACCTTCAAAAAAGTTTGGGTAAGAAATTCAAATCAAGTGCAATTAAAGATGGCGTCCAAAATGGCCGCCAAATAGGAGTTTTCAATTACAACACACTATAGTAACATACAAATGATCTTGATGATGAAAAAAATATCAACGCGATTAATGTTTCTAATTATCATAGATGCCCATTTTGTTTCATTCACATCTTTTACATTCAAGATGGCTTCCAAAATGGCCACCAGAATAGCCTATTTCCATTGAAATAAACAAGAGCAACATAAAAAGGATGATATAATAATTAAGTATTATCAATGGAATGAACGGTTCTAATCAAAAGAAACATATTTACATAAAATTTGTTTCATTTGTATCTTTCCCATGCAAGATGGAATCCAAAATGGCCACCAAAATAGGGTATTTCCAGTTAACTGTCTAGTAAGCAAATACAAATATATAATAGCTATATGTGTGTAGCCTATTCAACTTCCTTAGCATAGCTGTATAGTCTAGTCACAGTTCCTATATAGCTTTTGCCTTAACTTTCCTAATATAACTATATAGCCTAGTTAACTTTTTCAACATAGCTGTAGCCTATTAAACTTTGGTAACGTAACTGTAGCCGAGCCCACTTTCCTAACATATTAGTACCAGTACTTACAATCGTTTTGCAAAGATGGATTATGTATTACTAATAAAGCCATGGCCATGCATGTTACCAAGAAGCTGGTTGATGGAGACACATTTATCATAATACTAAGACTCAAGACCAAAACGCATCTCAGTAGAACTACATAGGTGTTACAAAACCCAGTTATCCGACATCTGCCTAGTACAGTTTAATTGTCTCTAGACATTACTAGAATGGATTTTAGACTATTATTTCTGATAACATTGATTAGTCACATGATAAAATAAATGTGTCTCAATCAACTAGTCTTGGACTCTTAATTGGTAACATGGTCATTATGTATTTCACCGACTCACGCATTCTTTTACCATTACTGGTGCTTAGTGTTATCACCAGTTACCCGAAAAGACCCCTGTGTTTGGACATAGACCCTATAAATTCATATCTAGGGCCTATGGTGTGGACCGCGCAGCTCCGAAAAACACATGCATTTTACGAAAGTAGAGTACTAAAAGACTCCTGATTTTCATCATTTCAGCTGTAAAAGACCCTAAATTGGTCATTCCTTACATTTTCTAGGTTATTCCAGACGATTTTCATCCAGAAGGTTAAGAAAGACTCTTCATTCCAACCGTTTACCGTTTCCGAAAGACCCCCTTTTACCGGTTCGCCGCGCCGTCAGCTCCCAAAGACTTATAACCATCTCCAAATTCCAGTGGAACATACCCACCCGGGAGGGGGGCACTTTTTATCTCATCAAGCTTAAACATAGTCGTGGGAAGTGCGATTGCTTTATTAGCCAGAATCCATCCTTGCAAACAGATTTGCAGAAAATTGACTCTGCTACATACAATAGGCTACAGCTATGTTCAGAAAAGTTAACTGGGCTATAGCTACATTAGGATAGTTAACTAGGTTACAGTTATAATAGGAAAGTTGACTAGACTACAACTACTAAAGTTCACTATGCTACAGCTTTGTACTCTCCAAATAAGTAACCCTGGCATCACACTGCTTATTCCATTTGGCTCACGGGTCGGAAATATGAATTCTATTGCTATATTTGTATTTAATTATTACTAGGACAGTAAACTGAAATATCCTAATTTGGCGGCCATTTTGGATTCCATCTTCAATTGGAGAGATTCAAATGAAACAAATTGTGCGCATATTTGTTTCTTTTAGTTATAGAAATTAATTCCATATTATAATATTTTGTTATTATATCAATTTAGACTACAACTACTAAAGTTCACTATGCTTTGTACTCTCCAAATAAGTAATCATGGCATCACACTGCTGAAAATATCCTACTCTGGCGGCCATTTTGGACGCCATTTTGAATTTAAAAGATCCAAATGAAACAAAATGGGCACATATTTATTTCCGTTGATTAGAAACATCAATTGCATCGATATTTTTTCATCATTAGATCATTTGCATGTTGCAATAGTGTGTTTTAATGGAAACCCCTATTTGGCGGCCATTTTGGATGCCATCTGTAATTGCATTTGATCTGATATTCTTACCGAACCTTTTTGTAAAGGTCTTTGCATATATAACATGAAAATGCAAGGTAACTTTCTAAAAGAGTAATGTACACGAACTCCCCCCTAGAGCCTGTAGTAAATGAGCTTATTGGAAATATGAGTTAAAAAGTCAGATTTTCTGGCAATACCGGTTTTTGCAGAACACGACTCTTCTGCAGCCTTTAAGTGTTGCTTCCGGAAGCAGTTATGCGTCAAATCTTGTACGCAAAGGGTAAATATTTCAATTAAGTTGGTCGATAAAAAATTATATGAGTAAATATCTAGAAAATACATTATTTCGAAAAAAGCATTTTTTTGAAAATTTGCAAACTTTCTGGCAACACTGGCTTTACAGGACAAATAGCCCCAGAGTTTTTTTACCAGATTTGGAAGGGGCAATGTCTACTCAAGTACCACCAAAGAGAAAATAATTCTGGGTGCTCAAGCAAAATTATTTTTTTGACTTCAAAGATAGGGTAAAAATGTCATTTTTTCAAAAGTGCGAAATTGTCAATGTTGCCCATCCCTAAAATTGCACATGGGGAAATATTATTGAAATATTTTTTGTACCTGGGAAAAGTGCAAAGATGGTACTTTATGGTGGTAAGGTTGCTTTTTTAATGTGACCTCAAATTTTAAGTCAAGGGCAATTCAGAAAAGTGAATATTTTCTCATATTTTCACCCCAAAATAAGCAAAAATCGCTAAAATCATAAAATCTGCCGTTGCTATGGCAACAAGCTCCGGAGGAATTTTTGATGTGACCTACTACCAAAGCCCTTTCGCCTCATGCAATAAAAAAATTTTGACCGTGAGCAGGCACATGTGGTTTTACCTGGAATCCCAATTAATTCCTAAACACACTTTTTGCAGTGCGCTGTCTGCACACCCCCATCACGTCAAGTGCCCCCGAGATGGAGCGGTTAGTAGCTATATATCAAGGCTGGCTGCCACTATAGGGTTTAGGAATCAAGCATGTTTAGAATGTGGTGCAAGAAAAGTGTTTAATTCCTAAACACGCTTTTTGCAGTGTATGTTAGATTTAACGTTCAGTTTGATGAATCGGCCACGATTGGGCCACGACGCGATGACTCGTAGCATGCATCAGCATGATATACATGCATGCATGTATGATGTAAATGCATGAACAACATCATGAACATCAACGGCATGCACGGAATTCCCATTTTGTGTGAGTGGAATACTTCATTTTTTTTTCCAGAAATTTGATAATGTTTTGTGGAAATTGTTGGAGCAGAAGTTTCTTTGATGTGTTAAGAACAAGGTATGAGCCGGGGTATGAGTGAAGTAAGTTTGTTTTAGTCAAATTTGGGACAGAATGTTCACTTGAATCTTGAATTGAATCTGTGATTTGGCATTAGTCACTCAGTGTACATGTATGGTGTATGCCAGAGAAGACTTTTCAGTCAGTGTATGCATTTATGCATACACTGACTGAAAAGTCAATATAAATAAGGCAAAATATCTAATTCTCGATCATGAGTCTGAGAGCATGCATGTGCTTTATGCTGGTTTCATACTTTCCTGCCGCTTGCCGCTTTGAAGATGATTTTGTTTTACTGCGCAGACGCACCAAAACGCTTAGCGGTGACCAGCGGCAAGCCGATATATCGATCACTCCACCGCTTTGCCCAAGCGGCAGCATCGCCGGAGTTGAATTCAAGTCAACTCGGGCGGTACCGCTCTGACGTATGAGAACGAAATATACGATTTTGGAGCGGTGCTGAGCGGCGGTGGTGGATTCAGAGTCATGCCGCGGCCGCACAGCGGTGTGCCGCTCCGCTTGTAAACAAGTGCAAGCGGCATGATCAAGCGTCACACCGCTCAGCGGCAAGCGGCAGAAAGTATGAAACCAGCATTACATTGTAGCTCCGGGCCTTAGCTGCGTATACAATTGCGTCAGCATACTTTCCGTGCATGCGTCATGTGCGTGGTACAACACGATCAAGGCGACCTAAGCCTAAAGGCTGTGATTGGGCAATTCTCAAAAGATGTGCTTGCTCCGTAGGTCTTTGCGTACTACCCTCAACGCAATGAGGTTGTCCTAAACCTGCTATTTTGCTCTGTGATGCCAATTTTTGGCAGATATAAGTTATAACCGTTGCTTAATTTTAAGCTTTGTTCCATTTTTGTAGTGTATTTTTCACAAAATTTTGACCTATCTCATGCTTTTTTGTTATTTTAGGGGTTAAACCTCAAGGCACAGAGTTGATATTTGATGACAATTGAGTCTGACTTGGGTTGATATGTGAAATAAAGCATTTTTAAAATGCGATTTATCACTTTTGTCCGATATTTGCCTATTTTTGCAAGAATTTGACCATTTTTCGCAATAACGTTTTCATTCATATCTCGAAAACCGTTCATCGGATTTGAACCAAATAAAAAGTTTTCTCAGTTTCTGCCCAAGATCTTTCAAATTAGCTCTCTAAGTTTAAAGAGCATTTCAAGACATCTTAATTTTAGTGTGACCCAGGGTTCACAGTTTTTCGCGTTTTCGCGTCCAGGACGCTTTTTAAACTCATTGGACCCAGAACAAGTAAGATTTTGTAACCTGAATGGGTCCAGCAGACTGCTTGGACCCGGAAAACAATCCCATCCAAGAAATAGAAAATATCATCATAGATCGTCAAATGTGCGATAACCCAGCTCAATCAGTTCACAGCAATATGTTTTTAACAACTTTTCATTCATAAATTACATTCAATTACTAACATTGTACTAAAACCGCTGCAACATAATGCATACCCCATCGCTATTTCATGCACAGATATTTGATCAGCGATACGAGTGGAACTGCAGAAGAGGTTGACTGGCGATGTTTTTCGGATCGTTCAAATATTATGTTACAATACCATAATAATGTCAACAAAACATGGTCAATTCCTGGTGACATCGCGAAAACACGTTTTCGCGGTAATTGTATTTTCAACCGAGCAAATACAACAAAATAAACAAATAATTAGATGATTAAAGTAGTGCATGTTATTAGGTAGTAATTGTACAGACCTTCATTTTTAAGGAGCTCTATAGCTCCGGAGCTCCTCGGAGAGCTCCTGACAACATTTCAGGAGTGCTATTTATCAAGCTCCTCATTTCTTGAAAATATCATGTTTTAAATGCTAAACATTGTAAATTGAGCTCCTTGTTGAGCTCCATGATAAAGTCAGTGGAGTAATTAATAGAGCTCCACCAGTTTTTAGAAATGAAGGTCTGATTGTAGTTCTTTACGAGAAAGGCGGCTGATCGCGGTAAGTCGTCTTTTACCCAGTAATTTGGATCGACTTTGGTAAGTTTTGGTTGCCGAATTCGCATTACTTCAAAATTTTTCATGTGCGCCAGTACTGAAAAAACATTTCCGGGTGTTTCTGAAGTTCTGTACATGGACCCACAAAATTCAATTTGGGACCCGCAAATTTCAACTAAATAGGATCTGAATGGATCCAGCATAAAAAAGTGGACCCGGTTATTTGAGAGCAAACTGTGAACCCTGGTGTGACCCCTCTATTAAAAGTTTGTAAAAATAAAAAAAATTACATTTTACCTTCCAAAAATTGAACAGGCTAAAACAGGACGACCAATAACAAAAGTGCGAATCACAAGCTGTCCAAATACGGTAACACGCAATCCAAATGCGGCGGTCAGCGCGTGCGCAGTTTGTTCGACGCACAACACAGCGCGCGGAGGTTACTAATATTTACGCTGACAGCGCGGAGGTCCACTGTTGTTTAATTACAGAGATGCCAGACTTTAGGAAATTTCCTGATTTCAGGAAATTTTGCTCAGATGTTTATACATGTGCAAAAGTATACACAAAAGGAAATTTTCAGGAAATTTTCAACCATTTCAGGAAATTTTGCCATCAACCACTGACATCTCTGTTATTAGTAACCGCGTCCAGCGTTTGCGTTTTGCCAGATAAATAAAAATGATTGGATCGCATGTATCGCGTATATTAATGAGGTTATGAATTTAAAACCAAAGCTCTACTTGATTATAGGCCTACCCCAATAAGTGTATTATGAAAATTTGTGAAAATTCAACCCCGGGATTCAACCACTCGCCTAGCATCATGCTAGCGAGTGATAACCACTCAATTAAATTGATAAAGTTTCTTTTTCAGATCCATTAAAATGATACTACTCACTCAGAAATATTTCAATTCCTATCAGGAATCTTGTTCACTCTGGTACTGGTGTTTCTAGATGTTTTTAGAACCGGCAACACACTTGTCTGGTTTTGATGACGTCACCAAACTTTCTTGTTGCATGCCGAGTATTTATGACCTGGGCCCTATTTCATAAAAGTTAAGATCATCTTAAGTCCTAAATTTAAGATTAATCTTATCTTTTATTTCATAAAAGCGTTTATGAAAACCATCTGTCTTAAATTCTTTTATGAAATAGAAGATAAAATTAGTATTAAAGTTAAGAGAAACTAAAAATTTAAAGAAATCACCAACACTTAAGATGATCAATTCATCTTAAATCCTGACTTTAAGATAATCTTAACTTTCATGAAATAGGACCCAGGTCATAAATTTTGTCCAGTCTGTAAGCCCCCTCATCCTTGTTCATGGTGTCTTTCCCCCTACTTCTGATCCAAATTGCTTCCTTTAGCCAGGGTGTGGTTTTGTCGGATTCTTGATCAATAACCTGAGCCTCCTCCCACCCAATGACGTGGTTTTTGTGAGCAACATGTTCTAAAAACATCTAGAAACACCAGTACCAGAGTGAACAAGATTCCTGATAGGAATTGAAATATTTTTGAGTGAGTAGTATCATTTTAATGGATCTGAAAAAGAGTTTAATTTAATCAATTTAATTGAACTATGAACGATCCTGATGAATCTGTTTCAAGTGATTAACCACTCGCTTTAAAATCTAGATATGGCAAGGCCTGGTACATATTAAGGAAGACTAGCTCTTAATTCTAGTTTAGATTTGACATTTTCAGGTGCACTGGTGCACGTAGCAGTAATTTTTTAGGTGCACAAATAAAAAAAACTATGCGCATGAAATGTGTGCACCTGGCTACGGAGCACTGGCATCAGTCCAGACGTGCAGGGACTGCCGTTTGAAATGTGCAGGGGAGCATTTAATTGCTCTCCTGGAGTGCTCGAGGAGCGCACTAGGAGAGCAATCTGAAAAGCTCCCCTGGAATGACTGAGGGAAGCAATGTGAATAGCGATGTCACACAATCGCGTTAACTTCCAGGTTCTTATACATACTGCCGATGTACAAAACACCTTTCACAAATCCATTGACATCGTTTCTCCAACTGACTAAATCTCAACTTTTTTAATAGAAGATTCAATATTACACTAGCAAGCTCTTTATTTACAGTTTTTAATCGCATCTTGATGATAAATTTGCGATGGGGAAAGTGGTAAATGAGCCGAAGATTGTAAAAACTACCCTGGTCGCCATCTTTGATTTATTTATGACTTGCGTTTCATTCATTATTCAACCGGTTGATTGATGCGCATTATGTATGTTAAAAATAAAAACAAATGCCACATATTTTCTTCCTGGTCATCCGTGTTCAATGTTCCCTTTTTTGCTGACAAGCTTGTGGATCTTGTTAGTCATCTGGTGAAACTTCACCGTAATTCTCCAAGTTTTATTGTGCACTGCAGTGTTGTAGGCTGTGGGGCATCTTTTAAAAACTATGTAAGTTTCAAATCTCACGCCAGTCGCAAACATGCTGATGAAGATGAAGCGTATCCAGACAATCCAGGTGATACTGAAATGGAAGAAGAGAATTTTGATGACCCGGTCATGGAGTCTGATGAGGATCAGTCCGAAATGGACTATGATCCAAGCGCTTCTTATTACATGTTAAAATTAAAATCAATAAGCAATGTATCGGAGAGTGGGCTGATGGAAATTCAAATGTCAACTGATTATTTGATAAAACAGAAGTTGGACATAGTAAAAGCCAATGTGTGCAACACAAATAAGTTCACAAAAGAAGAGATTGATGATCTGTTTAAAGACATGGAGCAGCCAGTTTTTCAAGGGCTGAACTCCAACTACCGCTTGAAAAACAGTTGGGCAAAAAGTTTCAACAATGTTGAGCCAGTGAAGATAAAACTGAATTTGGTGTCTTCCTTCAGAAATAAACCACAAAAAAGAAGCAGCAGCAATCAAACAACTGGATCATATGCTGTACAAAAACAGAGGTCAAAGGTCAAAATGATCTGTTTAAAGACATGGAGCAGCCAGTTTTTCAAGGGCTGAACTCCAACTACCGCTTGAAAAACAGTTGGGCAAAAAGTTTCAACAATGTTGAGCCAGTGAAGATAAAACTGAATTTGGTGTCTTCCTTCAGAAATAAACCACAAAAAAGAAGCAGCAGCAATCAAACAACTGGATCATATGCTGTACAAAAACAAAATTCACATGGCTATTATGTACCAGTCTTAAAGTCCTTGCAGGCGTTGTTATGCTGCCCATCAGCTCCAAGGGATGAAGATGAACATCTGGAGAGGTGTGACGTCCTAAATACTGAAATGAGTCAATCGACAAGAGACTACTGGTCTAAGATGTATGGTGTTACTAGACGATCAGAATTGTTGGATGTCCCACACTTCATGGCAACAAAATGTATTCTGCATGACCCCATGCATATTCTACTAGAGGGCATAGTTCCACAAGAGACCAAGCGATTACTAGTTCATTGTGTTGAGAATAGATACTTTACAATTGAAAAACTGAACAGCATTATCAGAAACTTTGAATACACATATGATGAGAGAAAAGATAAACCTGTTGAAGTTTCTTGGCAGAATGTGCAATCGAATACTAAATTTAACCAAACAGCTCAGTCAATGAAAAACCTTCTTGTTCTCCTTCCTTTCCTTTTAAAGCATCATAACGGGCTGCGCCATCAAGATCCCAAGTCCGAACAAGTTTGAAATTCAAGACCTCCATGGCAAGTTTCATTTTTCAGCAAAAATTTTTGGGATTTCGTTGGCGCACCGAGTTAACAGAGGTCAAAGGTCAAAATGATCTGTTTAAAGACATGGAGCAGCCAGTTTTTCAAGGGCTGAACTCCAACTACCGCTTGAAAAACAGTTGGGCAAAAAGTTTCAACAATGTTGAGCCAGTGAAGATAAAACTGAATTTGGTGTCTTCCTTCAGAAATAAAAAAAAAAAAAGAAGCAGCAGCAATCAAACAACTGGATCATATGCTGTACAAAAACAAAATTCACATGGCTATTATGTACCAGTCTTAAAGTCCTTGCAGGCGTTGTTATGCTGCCCATCAGTTAGTAAGCACATTTTAACTCATAATGTTGCTGACTTCGGGAAGGAAGAATGTATGACAGACGTGTTTGATGGTGAATATTTTCAGTCAGATCCTTATTTGAGGAAGAATCCAGGAGCACTTGTGTTTGCGCTTTATAGTGATGACTTTGAGGTAGCTAATCCAATTGGTCATCACAGAAAAACTCACAAATTGACTTCCTTCTACTATGTTTTATTGAATATTCCTCCTTACCTACGAACAAAACTAGAAGCTATTCAACTTGTTGCTATGGTTAAAACAACAGATGTGAAGAAACATGGACTAAGCAAAATCTTGAAAAATTTCATAAAATCGATGCAAAAATTACAGAATGGAGTGTACATGGCAACACATTCTCCAACAGGTGCTAGCCAAAAGACACTGATTAGGGGGAAGTTGGGTTTTGTTTTGGGTGATGTTCCAGCTGCACATTTGTTAGGTGGATTCAAGGAAAGCGTTGGTCATGCGCATAAGCCATGTCAGTCATGTGAAATCACTAAAGAGGAACTAAGAAATAACTCGGTTACAGTACCATCGGCTCCAAGGGATGAAGATGAACATCTGGAGAGGTGTGACGTCCTAAATACTGAAATGAGTCAATCGACAAGAGACTACTGGTCTAAGATGTATGGTGTTACTAGACGATCAGAATTGTTGGATGTCCCACACTTCATGGCAACAAAATGTATTCTGCATGACCCCATGCATATTCTACTAGAGGGCATAGTTCCACAAGAGACCAAGCGATTACTAGTTCATTGTGTTGAGAATAGATACTTTACAATTGAAAAACTGAACAGCATTATCAGAAACTTTGAATACACATATGATGAGAGAAAAGATAAACCTGTTGAAGTTTCTTGGCAGAATGTGCAATCGAATACTAAATTTAACCAAACAGCTCAGTCAATGAAAAACCTTCTTGTTCTCCTTCCTTTCCTTTTAAAGCATCATAACGGGCTGCGCCATCAAGATCCCAAGTCCGAACAAGTTTGAAATTAAAGACCTCCATGGCAAGTTTCATTTTTCAGCAAAAATTTTTTGGGATTTCGTTGGCGCTTTTGAGTTAACAGAGGTCAAAGGTCAAAATGTCCTATTTTCGCACATATTTGCATGCCTGTATTATCGCTACCAACGTCACCTGACTCTCCGAATAGCATTTCATCAAAGAAGAGGTAATTCTCTGCAAGAACTGAAAAAATTAGCTTGGGATCTCTTGATCTTCATATTTTTCTGATTTTTTGAAAATGGACTTAGCCTCATTTTGGAGGTCAATTTGACCTCTTTCCCACTCGAACAATGACGCCAAGCAGCACAATGTGGGCTTTTTACTGCATCACAAAAGATGCGCCAACAAGATCCCAATTTTATTTTTCATCGTCTAGCTTCTTTGGCGACCAGTAGATAAAACACAAGCAACAGCTAATTGGGATCACGTGGGCGCACTAATATAAAAAAGAGGTCAAAGGTCAAGCTTTGTGCCAAATTGATGCATATTTGCCTATGTGCAGCACGAAAGTGGAACTTTGACCCGCAATAAAAATGTGCGCCAACAAGATCCCATCTTAGGGGCTGTGCAATAATTATGAGCCCTGGGGAGGGTAAAATTGGGGGGCAAGAAATTTTTGGCGAGCCGAAGGGGGGGGGGGGGGCAAGCAATTCCCCCAAGCGATTTTTGGCACGCATTCACAGGGCGCCTTTTTAATAAAACGCTCTAAAAGGCTTAGGAAAACGGCACGGAAACGCTTAAATATGCAAATTTTCCTGCTAAGCTCTTTCAAGAACATACATCTAGACCATTTAAAGTTTGGAATTTGGGATCCCAAAATTTGGCATGTTCAAGGGGGGCAAAGAATTTTTGGCGGGCCGAGAGAGGGGGGTGCGATTTTTGGCAGGCCGAGAGGGGGGCCGATTTTTTGGCGAGCCGTTTGAAATTTTACCCCAGCAGGGGGGCTGATAATTATTGCACAGCCCTTACTTTTTGGATGATTGGATAAAGGGGCTTATGTATAACTGATAACAAGTAAAAAAAAGTGGGATCATGTGGGTGCACTAATTCAATAGAGGTCAAAGTTCATACTTTGTGCCGAATTGGCATTATTTTGCCTATGTGCAGCACAAAAGTGGAACTAAAAACCGAAAAAAAAATGTGCGACAACAAGATCCCATCTTACTTTTTGGATGATTGGATAAAGGGGCTTATGTATAACTAATAACAAGTAAAAAAGAAGTGGGATCATGTGGGCGCACTAATTCAATAGCTGTTGCTCGTTTTTTGTCTACTGGTCGCCAAAGAAGCTAGACGATGAAAAATAAAATTGGGATCTTGTTGGCGCATCTTTTTGTGATGCAGTAAAAAGCCCACATTGTGCAGCGAGTGGGAAAAAAAAGGTTAAATTGACCTCCAAAATGAGGCTAAGTCCATTTTCAAAAAATCAGAAAAATATGAAGATCAAGAGATCCCAAGCTAATTTTTTCAGTTGTTGCAGAGAATTAACTCTTCTTTGATGAAATGCTATTCGGAGAGTCAGGTGACGTTGGCGCGCGATAATACAGGCGTGCAAATATGTGCGAAAATAGGAAATTTTGACCTTTGACCTCTGTTAACTCGGTGCGCCAATGAAATCCCAAAAAATTTTTGCTGAAAAATGAAACTTGCCATGGAGGTCTTTAATTTCAAACTTGTTCGGACTTGGGATCTTGATGGCGCAGCCCGTTATGATGCTTTGAAGTTTGCACGAGGCGCTTTTCATCAAATCATTGGATTTGCTGATTTTGTGCGCCATCAAGATCCCAATTTTTTTTCTTGGTTTTTGTAATGTAACCATTTGGTACTTTTGTTGGTGCTAATATGTACCAAAATTATTTTTAGAGACAATTCTATTTTTTTGTATCGCAAATCCGTATATAATAAGGGAGACTGCCTCTTAATATCACTTGTTGAGAGAGAAATTGGACTAAAAAAATAATGCATGCATGCTGAAATGTTGACGCCGTATTACACGTGTAGTACACAATACTGCGCGTAATACGCAGAACTGGGCGCCAGTGCACTGGACATATTAATGCATTCCGTGTGTTTAATAACGTTCCTGTGATTGGGCCGCACTATACATGTAGTGTATGAATGATGACACTGAATTGTGCTTGGACAGATGGTTTTGAATAACCCCTCTTAACTTAATGCTCTTATGCACACCAGCGTGCAAATTAAGTGGTGATCCGAGATTGTATTCCTTAATTATTTATAGGTTAATGCATGCGTATCACTTGTTGAGAGTGGAATTGTACAAAATAATGCACGCGTACTGAGATCTTGATGCGTCTAATGCACTCCCCCTGCAGGGCTCATGCATTAGACGCATCAACATCTCAGTACAAGTGCATTATTTTGTACAATTTCTCGAGCTATTTTTATAACAAAATTGTCATTTAAATGTTGGAAAATATGAGCAAATATAAATGCATCAACCCGCAAGAATCAATCCTACGCTATGCGAACATGCGCGAAAGACCTGCGCGCAGCATGCGGATTGCGCGCCCATGCAATTATACAATATTAATGCTTAATAAATGTGTATCACTTGTTGGGAGTGAAATAAATTGTACAAAATATTGCACACGTACTGAGATGTTGATGCGTGTAATGCACGAGCCCCGAAGGGGGGGGATTCATTAGACGCACCAACATCTCAGTACAAGTGCATTATTTTGTACAATTTTTCGAGCAACAAGTGATACACATTTATTAACCTATTTCATACACGACTAAAAATCCTGTGATTTTTGCAATTTTTATAACAAAATTGTCACTAAAAATGTTGAAAATGCAAACAAATATAAATGCATCCACCCGCAAGAAAAATGAACGTGTCCGAAAGTACTGCGCGTACTACGAGGATGGCGCGCCCGTGCAATTATACAATATTTATGCACAGCTTTTACTAACGCTTGCTCTGATTGGTTCTAGGAGTGTATGAATTTGCACCAATGTGCAAATTAAGTGTCGATCGAGGTGGCCTGACTCCTGACACCCAAAAATGTTGGTGGATCACCATTTAACTGTATTTCGTACAGGATCACCAGATTTTTTCCTTTAAAATTTGCACACTGGTGCACACACACTATTCATCCCCGGGTTCATGCCTAACAAAGGATTCATAAACGAAAGGTCTCAAATTTTGTTAACTTTAGGTGAAAATGTACATTCTGTGAAGTAAAGTTATTCTGTTGTGGACTGGGAGCTAGAAAGATTTTAGCTGAAAGGAAAACAAAAGGTCTTATGGTATGATTGTGTTCATACTTGGGCCAAGGGTAAATAATTGATAATGATATTGCTGCCGCGTCACATACCGGAATTAAGCCTGGCAGTCACAGAACAGTTTGTATCTAGGGTCAAATTCCAAAGGTGTTCCTCTTGTTATAATGATTGAGAAAAAGTGTGGTTTGTCGTACCTATAAAGTAGGTCTTGCATTTTTTTTCCACAGATAATGAAGTTGATGCAACAATCTTTCCTAGTCTGACATCTGAAGACCTTCATCATATGTTTCCTGGCAAGGTGGGAATTGTAAGGAAGGTTTTGTTGGTAAGTCAAAAAGCCAGACGTGAAGATTATTTATTATTCTAATTCAGTTGGTGCGTCTTGTCAAGAATACATGCAATTTGATTGGTTTTCGCCTGTCCATTATGACACGATAGTTGATAGTGATATATGACAGTGAGCGCGCCGACACGCAATTTTTTTTACAAAATGCACAATTTTCTCCCCCAAAAGTTCCAATACATGCAATATTAAATTTTGTTTACTTTTTTCCTTCTATATTTTCATGAACTTTTTTGCGACGGCCTATTTTCTATACTTTAAATAACATGGATTGTGTTGCAGGTCATTGTGGATTCTTTGATTTTTGTGAAAACTTCAGGTTTTTGCAAAATTAGTACCGGTACTTGAAAAATGGTTATTTTGGGAAAATCTTAAAATTTGTTGTCGGCCCAAAATGCGCGATTATACCCAAAATGCGCAAATTTCTGCATTTTTTGCGCATCACACATTTTCCCTGTCCTTGCAATATTGGAAGTTTAATTATAGATTAATAAGGCCTAAAAAGGGTGCATGAGTGCATATTGGATAAACACCAACTTGAAGTGCAAGCCGGGGGGCATAGCGTTGTATACGGGTATGCTCCACTAATTGGCCTATGGATGAGCGTTAGTGAGCAATTCGGTCTTTGCACAGATCTGTCATTTGAGGAGAGAGCTTTGATCTTGAGCCCAAATATGCGCACATTATGACGCATAATGCTGTTATACGCAGCTTCAATTGTGCGCCTGTAAATTTTAATGCATTCCGCGTGAACATGCGCGTTAGAACGTCTACCCGCAAATCCTGGACCGTGCAAAGGGCGTATTGCTCTAACTCGCCTTAAAATGTAGTTCTTGACTAATTTTGTTTATTTCCACAAGGTTGTCAAATTATTTCAAGGATCCGTGGAAGACCCTGACCCCATACATGTAGGTCTAGAAGATGCCGCTGGAAACCAGGCTGATGGTGACCAAGGCGTCCAGGTTGATGGTGGTGACCAAGGCGATCAGGCTGATGGTGAACAAGGTGACCAGGCTGGTGTTGACCAAGGTGACCAGGCTGATGGTGACCAAGGCAACCAGGCTGATGGTGACCAAGGCAACCAGGCTGATGGTGACCAAGGCAACCAGGCTGATGGTGACCAAGGCAACCAGGCTGATGGTGACAGGGCAAATGCAGAAAACCTTGGTAATGAATTGAAACACTTGTTTTTGAAGCATGCATGATACATGTACTTGGCAGAAGAACAAATCCAGAACATTCTACCACAATTCCAATTTTGATTCATTCATTCAACTTTATTTCCATAATTTAACAACACAAACACATAAAATATGCAAAACGATAAATTATGGCGGGACAGTCAACCTCTCCAAAATGATTGGTCAACCAGGGAAAAATAAAATGGGATGCTCTGGGAATCAATGCCCAGGGATTTGTTGAAGAAAAGCTCCTAGATACTAAGATTGAAATGAATGGAAAATTATACAGTATTACACAAAACACTACATGGCTCCAAATATCATTCATACAATTAAATCAATTTTGATAACAAATTACACACAAACAAGAAGAGAAGCGAGTGTTGGCAAACAGTTTTCACTGACTAGATTTTGCTAAAAATGTTTCAGCAAAAATATGTGATTTTCTGCTTTCGGCTCTTGTACAGCAAATTTGATTTGAGCAGTACAAACAACACTTTTTAAGATGTTTTAAAATCTAAATCACTTTGATTGTAAATTTGATTTTTGTGCAATTTTGTATTAAACTAATAGAATCTGAATAGGACAATGTATCAACCCTTCCAATTTATTTGGTGAAATGGCTCGATGTTATAATTGTTATTGTGGATGTTCCTAGCTTTTGTCAGTAGTTTTACTAGTTTTACCATAGCAAAACAAAGCTTCAATTTCAAAAAAAAATATAGTTCATTGCATTTACTGTAAACAACAACATCCAAGTATAATGCAAGTTGTGAAGGTTGAACTTTATGTTTTGTTTTGTGAGAAGGTGAAACATTGCAATTTGCATCAATTGTATTTTCTGATTATTGTCTAATATCCTTGTTTTCTCCTGACAGCTCTGACCGGCCTGTTTACAACCCCCAACACTTGGCCCAACTATTCAGATCGGGTACTTGGAGCGTTGAAATCAGGAAATATACTTCCTGATTGGGATATATTTATTATGGAAACTGCGTATTTCATTTTGCGTCATTCTGACATTCGCAATGCTGGCGACTATAATGAAGTGGGGAGGTTGGTGAGCACTAGGTGGCCTTGCATCAATTTTTCAGAGCACGGCAAGAATCCATGGGTACGTACTCAAACTGATCAATACACAGTATTGTAGGCAAGATGAATATCAAAAGAAGCATTATACTGCATGTAGTATCCCCAGTTTCAATGTATGCAGTGAGTGGTAAGATTGGTAGCCTGACAAGCTGGGGCAACTGCATAAAGTTGAGTGTGTGATGTGTGCAGTATTTCGTCTGAAAATGCACTAAGTTATTGTGTTCATGTAGAGCATATCCCTTTCAATCAGGACTCTGGTCACTCTATAGCAAAATCAGGTTTTCAGTGAAATTATATGGCAATGTACTTCTTTCATGGTGTTAACTTCGCAGCTTTTAACAAGTAGTTTTGGAAGATAATTTTAAAGAAAAAAACCCTTGCAGGGATTCTTATGATGGAATTCAATTGGACTGACTTGATTACTTTTGCCCTAGAATTAACACAGGCCCTTTACCTTTTCTTGTATAGAATCTATTTGTGAAGAAATTGTCACAAAAAATAAGGAACATCAGATGGCAACGCAAAAGAAAAGCAGATGATGAAGGATCTACAGACCAAAGACTCAAAAGAGCCAAACGAGTGGCAGTGGCTAATCCAGATAACGGTAGGAATATTATTGAGACATGTTCATTTTCATTCATGATGAGCAATTCATTTATACAATTTGTTTTCCAAATGTGAGTGGGGCATATCATGTTATTTTATTATTTTACTTTCAGTAGAAACTTTTCCAAGTTTGGTTTTACCTCCTGTATTGTCTCTAACAAATGCCCTCCCCTTCTTTTTGCAACCAAACTGTTGTTAAATGACAAAAAAAATGGGTCACAAAAAGTATGCTATGGCTAGACCTATCAAAAAACATCTTCTTCTCCTTCAGCCCACCCTACGATCCTCACGGCACTTCAATTCACAAGCTTTCACACCAATATCAGCATCAAAAGACTGCTATAAACAATCATTTGTACCTAGAACAGTCAGAGACTGGAACTCATTACCAGAAACACTGGTCTCAATAACAGAACCAAACCAATTCAAACCAGCAGTCGAGAAATTCCTAAGAAACAAAGCAACCAACCAGAATAACTAGAAATCATCTGCATGCGCACTACCCTGACCGCTTGATTCCACAAGGGATGTTGGCCAGTATTCCACAAGAAGAAGAAGAATATCTATTTAACTTTTTGCTCAATCCTCTAAAATGTGTGTTTTCTAGCAGTTTTTATACTGCAAATGTCACCCAATAAACCCACTTGGAAAAATACAATGCCCTCAGAGCGTTTATTAGACACATGGTATTTCAATTCAACCACTTGCACAGAAAAATTCTGAAGAACTAGTTTGTGTACTGTTTGTTATAGGGGCCTTGGGACAACTGATCAACCCGGGTGATCAACATCATCCCCCAATTTTTTTCTTCAAAAAAGTCAGAGTTGTTGGTTTGATTAGATGGGTTATCATATGAAATTATTGTATGTCAAATTTTACTTGCATCTTCAATTCCTTTTCAGAGAAATTACAACTTTTCTTTCATTTTCTATTTATCGGAGTTGACACCGATAAATACAACTTATACTAAGGTTGCTGAATTCTACACCATCTGCTGTAATCCTTGACCATAATGACCAACAAAAGAGCTTTTTCTGCTTTTCAAAATGATCAATTAGGTATTTTAAAGGTGTAATTGCTATAACTGTAAATTTTGATTTACAAGCAACTATGACGTGAAAATATAAATTGGCCTTATTTACTGTGGATTAATATTTTGTCATATGTCTGTGCATTTTTTTCTCACAGATTTTAACATTTTATGATGCATTTTGAGTGTAACCAGTGAAAAATTAAACCCAAGTCAGTGTTATCAAAAGCCATACTGTGTAAATAATTGCCTCATTAGTTAGTTACAAATGGGCTTCTGGGTCATGGTGATACAACATAGGATAATGGATTTAGACTTTTACATCAGAAGACAATTTATATATTTATAATTTTACAAGCAGGACATTCACATACTATTAAGATCTGTTCATACTAGTTTTGCGCTGCAGTGCAGCGTGGTACAATTTGCCTATGTATATACTGACTACTTTCTGTTTCTTTAACTGTATTGCAATACCGAACTGCAGTATTTTGCATTCATGCTGCATTGTCTCAACACCATAATGCAAATGCAGTGTATAGTATGAGCAGACCTTTACTAAACTTTGTGGATACATTGTGGACTTAATATAGATTTATCTGTCTTACTTCACCAGAACACCATCATCCCAAAGTCAACATCAGGAGAGGCACCAAGGCTAGTTATAGTGGAACATGGAAATGGAGATGTTTCAAAGCCCCAGGGGGATCACTCACATAAATGGTCTGTACGCATGCGTGACCAAAAAAACAAGTAAAAGGGGGTGTTTTTTTTAGGCAAGGCAAGTTACGCGCGTGACGCGTTTAGGGTCTAAAGAACAGTGATTTTCAAGAATAAGGGTAGTTTTCTGAAACTGGACAACTTGTTTAGGGTACCTTTTCAAATTTTTGGTAAATTATGAGTCCAAAAAGGGTACATTTGTTGCATTTTCACCAGCCAAAAACTCATTAGGGGGTAAATTCTACACTAAATTACCTTATTAAGGGGCTAAATTGGCTGGTAGGGTAAAACTCGTTTAGGGGGTGTTTGAAAAAAATTTGGTCACGCATGCGTACACTGTCATATTTGAGTGGCCCCCCCGGGTTCAAAGCCTAATGGGTTTGTGTTGTACGATGGACACGTCGTTGAAACAAATGCCACTGATCATATGTCAATGATCCTACTCTTATGCATGACATACTATGCATGGGACTTAGCATATCCGATACAATATCAAGTGTTGGGATTTTTGCAGCACCATCTCCTTGGGGATAAGACAGCCCCTTTCAAAAAATCTACAAAGTTCATGAAATTTGAAAAGAAAACTAACATCACATATAATGAGCATTAGGTTGCTGATTTCTAGGATCGATGTACAGGTAAAAAATGATGTAGTGATAGATTACAATCATGATAATCTTTGAAAGTGAAGTTCCGTAATGTTTTCAGTGGTTACTGGTTAACCTTGTAAGAATTGATAACAGTATTACTATGTAGATTACATGATTATCTTTGAAGGTGATGGTCAATGATGTTGTGATCCTTGTAAGAATTAATACAGAATTTTGGATATATAGGGTGAGTAAAAAAATGTACTCAACTTTAGGAATACTGAACAAAAATTCTAAGCAACATACATTAATTAACCCTTTAAATTGTGAGATAGGCTTTTACGACGGTATTTCGTGATAGTTTTAATGGGTTACGCCGTCGGACTAGTTTTTTAACTGTCATTTGAAAAACTAGTCCGACGGCGAACCCATTAAAACATAATACATTAACACTGTTTACAGCAGTCCAAGGGCTTGTAATTAGCTTTCAATAGAATTTTAGTTCGTTGAAATAAAAAGCGAACACGGTCGATGCGACTACAAGATCCATTCAGTTTTTTGGCGCACTATTCAAATGCTAAATAGCTGTAGAATAAATGGACGCACTATTACAAGTGTCCAATACAAAACAATAGATCAATATTAATTTCAATAGTGCATAGGCTTATCAGGAAAGGAACATTTTGAAAATTGCTCCCCAACTTAGTGTCATTGTCTTGTCTAAATTCATAAACTGCTGTTAAATATTTTACCGTTGCAAAAAGGGACTCACATTGGTGACATTTTTCATCTTTATCTTTTAATAAATGTGTGGACTAAATATCAGAATTAGATTTATTGTGTACTAAATTAAACTAAAATTGCTATTCTGCCATGTGTGTCGATGTCAATCGCCCTCAACGCACCATTGTTGTACGCATCCCACCATGTTTGTTTTTTAAAATGGACATTTTTACTTTAAAAACATGTGTAACTTAGGTTTTCCTTGATCGATTTTGACCAATTATATGTGTCTTAAGTGCTAATTAACAGATCCATTCGATACACAAAATTTTTGAAAATAAGTATTAGATTAGTTTTTAAATTGTTGAGTACTTTTTTTACTCACTCTGTATGTGATTATCTTTGAAAGTGTTCAGTGATGTTTTGAGTGGTTAACCTTGTGAGAATTGGTACTATTATTCCGTTTGTTCATGCAATACGAGAATTGAGAGACATGAAACCAGAGGTCGAATGTGATATGAACCCAAACCATTAATATGTTTCATATTGCATGAGAACAAACAAGTAACGATTTATCATTCAGCAGGCATACATTTTGTACATTAACAAACAAAAGAAATTTAATGCAAGTGGGCTTTATCATTGCACCTATCATGATGTTGCATGTCTACAAAATGTACTGACATCTATCAAGGTAGATATTAAAAGTGGTTTTCCAAGTAAAGTGTTTGGATGTGAGCCGTTAGACCAATAGGCCTATAATTTAAGCTGTGTCAGACAAAATCTTATAAACATGCTGCAGGTTCCAAGTCAGCACTGATGAAAACCTCTGCATCGCTGCGATTCAGATGTTTTGGGGCTTGAACTTTTGCATGTTTATAAGACTTTTGTCTGACACGGCTGCTTAAATTATAGGCCTATTGGTCTAACTGCTCGCATCCAAACACTTTACTTGAAAACCACTTTTAATACCTACTTTGCGTGCCGACGTAGCAACCTTGTCTTCTATCAATGTAGATGATGCACAGTATCACTCAGTTGTCAACTCTCCGGGGTCAACTCCAGCCGTGTGATACGACTTTTGTACAAATATCCTTTGTAGTTGTTAACCAATGAAATTGCCCCATTCAAGTCTTCTGAATGATAAAGTACCAGTATTAGATTAAGTGATTATCTTTGAAAGTAGTGTTTTGAATTAATGGTTAACCTTGTAAATATTGATCAGTATTGGATTACGTGTTTGTCGCTTTTGATGAATTTGATGAAATATTGAACGTTCTATCTTTCAACTTATGAAAATTCCATTGAAGTCATTATTTGTTCAGTGATTATCCTTGAAGGAGTTTATTCTGTGATACATTCAATGACTATCCTAATAGTTGCTTCAGTAGTGCACTCTGGGTAATTCTTAATGGAATCACTGTCTCATATTTTTCCTCCAAAAAATACATGTATGACCAGATCAAATTTATTAATTTCAAAAATTAACAAAGTATTATTGAAAATAAATTTCAGACAAAGTAATACAGACAGCCCGCGTAACAACTGCATTTACGATCTATGCTACGCAAATGTACCACATTTTCCGGGCACGCATGATTTGCTAGCAAGTGATGATTTTAATTTGATTGGCCATACATAACTTGATTGCCATATTTTGCCTGAAATTTTTTTCCTTCAATATAAAAGTACACATTTTTGGAAAGGAAATTTCAGGAATCTATTTATAGTACCAGATTAAAGCTGATAGATTCGCGTTGTGAAGAGAAAGAAAATCGAACTTCAACAAGCCCAAATGTTTTAGTACTTTTCAAATTGAATGACAATTGCCAAAACTCTTTCCAGATGATTGTGAAAAGTAATACATTAATAAAAAAAAAAGAGAAAACAATCCCTTCTACATGTAGATAACTCGAACAAAATTTGAAAGTTTTTTGCCATCACATACAATTTTAGGGTTGGTCAAAGACTTGCTTTTTCATTCAAAAGTTGTTGATAAAATTGTAGTTTTTTTGTGTAAGTCGTGGCTTTTTCTTTTTCCTCTCGCAAAAACTTTATACAAATGTAGGCAATTTTAGTAATAAATTAGGCAATACTAATAGATTACTCATTCCTTTCTGAAAATATTCACTATCTGCTGCCACCAACCCGTATTCAATCTCATGGCAGGAACCTCTGTAATGCAAATTCTGTATCCCAATTTAGAATAAAAACATCTCGTTTTCGTAACAGCCCTGTGCCCTATTTTATCAATCTTTTGAACAATCAAGGTAAATGTAACTAGTGACTCATGTACTCACATTGTATTGTAATATTAATTTTATGCTTTTGTTGCTGTTTGATGTGCAATAGTATTGGAGGCTGTGGTTGGGATTTAAGGTGGTGCTGCACCCCCTGAGGAATTTGGGACTGGTTATGCATTTTGCTCAGGAAATAGCTGCACGCTGGTGGCAGGGGTTGTGGGTGCGGGGGTCCAGTTGCTCGCTGAGATTTCGGTGATCCGAGCCGGTGGTTCGTTTATGTATTGAGAAGTGGGGTACATTCTAGCGGTACCTCTTTTCTTGTCATAGGTGGCGTGCCCTCGCCTTGGGACACTGAGGTTCCGGTGTGGTGGCTGGATTCCCTGCCCCTATAGTGTGCATGGTTTTTGTTGCCGGTGTGTTGTTGTTTCTTTGAGAGAGGTGCGGGGTGGTCACAGTTTTATCGAGGGGTGTAGTACCACCTTAAGAGTGTATGAGAGTGGTCAGCTTCAGTATGTGTGAGTGGGTCTTGTAACTTGAGTAATCATGGTAATGTTAGGTGTACATGGTAATTGGTAAGTGAGAGAATGCAAATGAGCTTGTGAATAAATTATTGTTTGTGGTGAGTGTGTGGGGTGACATGTACGAGGTGCTAGCAAGGTTGTGAATGGTGTGCTATTTTGTCATGTATGTTAGTTGTCAGTTCCTGTGTGTGAAGTTGTGTAGGGGTGAGTAGGTGAATGATGAATGCTGTGGACATTGATTTATGCAATTTTGATATTCATTATATTGTGCAATATGTAGCTTTTTTTCTTAATTAATGCTATTTGAATCATTTATGTGTAACAATTTGATTGCAATTTTTTGATGTTTTAATATTTTAATATTGTAAAAAATGGCAGAAATTTGGCCGGTAGGCAACAATGTTATTTTTAATAAAATTGAATTTAATTGAATTGAATTTAATTGAATTGAATTGGATAGGAAGTTTCCCGGCGAAAAATCCCCCTCATCATGAGGGGGGGATGCTCCCCCATGAGGTGGCGGAAAATTATCCTTGCCCCTAGACAAAAAATGAAACAAAAAACAAATTGAAAATAAAAAAAAAATCTCCCCCATCAAGGTAGCCAAAAACCTGTTAGGGGGTAGACTTTCATCCTTGCCCCTAGACCAAAAAAGGACATTAAAAAGCTACCAGATCTGTACCAAACTGTATTCAGTTTTACTTCGATTAACTTTGTATCAAGCAGAATTTGTGAAATAAAAATGTTCATAATGAATTATAAGCAGTGTATTGTGTAAATTTCTTTGTTTCAAACCTAAAGAATGTTTAGGTATTGATTCCACCACACGTGTTTTATATCTAAACACAAAACATTTAATATCTAAATATCAAGTGCTTAGATGTTAAATGGATTGTGCTTAAGTATAGACACTTGGCAAGTATTTAATACCTAAACACGAGTATTTAATACCTAAACACAAAACATTTAATATCTAAACACTGAATGTTTCAGGGCTAAACATCAAGTGTTTCAGGTCTAAACGCCTAAATACTTGTTAAGTGTTTAGGTATACAACGTGTTTACAAAGTGGTGGCAAGAAAGTGTTTAGAAAAATGTTTAGAGTCTAAACACTGTTTTTACAGTGTAATTCATGTATGATAATTATATTACTCTGGTCTGTTTACATTTTGAGATAAAGTTTTTTTTAAACATTTTTGATAATTTTGGTTTTTGACAGGAAGTAACCCCTTAATGACCTTTGACCCCAAAATTGTAGGCATCCTAAAGACCCTAGCTAGTAGCGTTGCATGTGTGCTAATGGCGACTCTCTGCTATGTAATTTGTAAAGACAGTGATTTTTTGAATATTTTTACAAATTTTTCAGACTTTTACCGAAGTGACCCCTTAATGACCTTTTGATTCCAATTTTGTGGTATAACTTTTAGACACTGGCTATAGGTGATGCATGTGTGCAAGTGCCGTCACGGTGCTATGTAAAATGTGGAAGGACTAGCATTTTTAGTGAAAATCACGGTTTTGGCCACTGACATGATGCAGTCATGTCTACAGTAGAATTCATCTCGACCTTTGCAGGACTTAACCCCATTAAAAAGTAGTACTGCTAGCGCACTAGCCTACTGCGGTCCCACAGACCCCCAAGCCCTTGCAACTGTCCTATCAATGTCAGCAACATAGATTCAATGCTGACTTCAACATCAATCCACGGCATTGCCTGGGGTTGATTGTAGATCTGAAGTCTTACAAAGTGTCACAAAATGTGGACCTTTATAACATTAACATCATTTGACACCCAAAGACCCTTGACAAACAAATAGCCAAAGACAATCACTATGGGTCCACCCATACACTACCCTGCGGCCCCACAGAGCCCTAACAATCCCCATATCATATCTAGAATTTGATAGCATTAGCAAATTCTAATTTTATTATAAATTCTTGACCCAAAATGCTCAAGTAATATTATATAACCCGAGTTCATGTGTCAAGTGTAAATAATGACATTACACTGGTAACAGAACAAAATCAACAATCGCACAAAACAACTACAACTCTTATCTTGATTTTTAAACTTAAAAAAAATTAACTAGAGCAACTGTGCCCTTTGCAAGGGCACAAGGTAAGTTAGGCGGATGACTGTGACGATCTGATCAAGCAGCAATACTGTGCTGGATAGTATTAATTTTAATAAGACTGTTTCATTAATTGTCGTTTTAATATACCTTGATCGTGGAAACCCGGCATTTTGAAAACTTGACCTTTGTCCATAGCCCATACCATTGAACAAATTGTCTGAATTTTCAAATGTTGAAATTATTGTTCGCATGAAAAGTCTGAAGGAAACAACACATACAAAATGAGTACAACTCAAGAAGGACTACAAATATTAAGTTTAAAATCTTTAATTTCACCTGTAGAATTGATTTATATCATAGTTATCAGGTGATGATCTCCAGACTATTAAATCATGCATCTCTATAAATCGTAGATGGTCTTCTAGTCAGTCGAGTAGATCCAGGAGACAAGAACCCCGGGTGCAAGATGTAGCAGATGAAGGGAGGAGAGTTGAAGAAGGGACCAGCAGAACTGGTAGAAAAGGGAAAATTATCACATATGACTACATTTAAGGTGTTGCAACTAGCAAGCTAATTTTAATTACCTTTGTAGTAATGTTGTGCATTTTCTTCAAGTAAAAACATTTGGCTCAAGTGGCATAAGGTGTTGCAAGCTAAAGACCCCATTTGTAGTAATGCTGTGCATTTTCTCCAAGTAAAAACATTTGGGTCAAGTGGCACAAATAGTCAAGGGCAAGGTACATGTAACAAGAAATCATTGCAGAAGACTTTTCAAAGTGTTTGGAGGAGGTAGATTTACCCAAGTTGTGTGTGGGCTAAAAGCCTTCCCACATTCTTCACCACCTGTCAACCTTTTGTCAACCCAGTACTGTGGCGTATACTAGAAAGTATTACCATGATGAATAGGTTTAAGGATGCTTCATGAGGACATTCATGTGAGATTCATAGATAACACCCAACCATCAAATACCTTGTCTTGGCCAAGGAGTATGCCTGCCACTTCCACATACTTGTGCATAATACGGAAGGTCGATTTGTGCCCATAAATGTTTAGGCCTATGTTAAACTGTATGTTATACAAATTGTACAGCTATCATTTCTACCCTATGACGAACCGACATACCTGTAAATCAAATAGCCCACAAAAAACTGGTCATCGCTGGTATTTTTTCATGAAGAAAAAACGACACTTTTTTACGCCGGAACATGTCCAAAACACTTCAGCTGACGTACAAGCCTCCCCACGCATGTACATAAACAAGCCGTGTTCATTGTTTAATTGTCACCTGCAGCTGTTCGCAAGAAAACTTTCTGCATAAAATTACCTGGGGTCGTTATCAGGCCTGAGACACACTGGCGCTTAGTTTGAGGACAGTCACTATGAGTTACTAATGTCGGCACATGCAGAAAATGCGTGATGGGTCGCCATTTTGTGACTCGTGCAAACTAACACAAACAAATTATTGGACTTAATAATCTTTTCAAGTTTTAATAAAACGTGCATCTATCATGATAATATTACATTTTATTATTTTATTATTTGAATTACATAAGCTATGTCAATTTTGTGTCCATGTTAATTTTTATATGGATTTACCTGTGTTGATTTTAAACTGTTGTGAACGTGGAGCTACGCAAATTGGCAGGCGATTACCCACCATGCAATGCGAATACACGGAAACGATCCAGTTTAGGATGCATCGCAGTTCCTGTTGTGTAAACCAGGCGTAAACCGCGCATCCAACCTGATCGTGTGCACAGGATTTGTGCTGGAGGCTAGTTAATGTGCACAACCAATGCGCAGAAGAAGACCTTGATACTAGGCGGAGCTTACGTTTCACAAGAATGATTGACAGCTGTGAGTAAGTGAAATTCTGTTCTGTGATTGGTACAAAAATATGGTTCTCGTATAAATGAATATATTATCCATGGCTTCAAAATTAGGAACTGTTTCTTCCACAGAGCCCTATATAGGGCTCTATGGTCTCTACTCATCATACACGACCGTAGAAGATCTGGCCAGCGGCGACGCTTGCCAATCAGGCTAGCTATTTGTACGGGCGTGGCCTCTCATCCTTTTTATTATCTCTGGTCTTGTCACGCTGGTAGATTCGCCCACCTGTGATTACTGACCTGGATCTGACAGAAGATTGTGGAATTTACGATTTTCAGCAGCAGGATTTTATGAAACTGCCAATATTTGCAAGTATTCTGAAGGATCGGTAATAATTAAAATATTTTTCATGGTGTCGGTAGTGCAAGTTGAAGTTAGTGAATTTGTGGTTTTGTATGTTATGTGCAAGAGTGTTTTCAGGAAGCGTAAATAGGCAGGCCGTTATGCTAAGCTCTCCATCTTATATGCAAGTTCGGCGACGAACTGGACACATCACACGGTAGTGTGATGTGTCCAGCCTGGATATAGCCAAGGAGGGACATTGAATGCAATATTCCACTTTCCTGTATGTGAGTGCCACAAGACATCCAACAATGCGGAAGACAGTTCCAGATTGTATGTATTTATTATGTATTTAAGGTGGGACTTACCAGTTATGGTATAGAGTCCAGTGATTATCGCAAAAGGTCCAAGGCAACGTCCTGGGCGATATCAGGTCCGTATTATGATAAGTAGGGATGGCCGTATTCCAATATACTACACTCCTCCTTTCTTAGCTAGTCCCGTGGTAATTCGTTGTATGTAGCAAAGTTCATAAATTCTAATAACTTGTAACGTAACACAAACAGTTTATAACTTCAACTCCAAACTTGTAGAACAATGTTCTTGAAACGCGTAACTTGGCTAACTCAACTTTTAAAACTTAACGTATAATACATAGTTCCTAGGTGACCTTATTACAGCTCCTCAATTAGTCTCCGCGGAGGTCGTGTATTCCTCTGCGAACGACGTGGCACTGATGATGGACTTTGACGTGCATTTCTTTGAGCTGCTGCTTCCGGAACAGTTCCGCAAGGTACTATCGCTGGACTTGGAACATCTACCGGTGTCTTGTCACTAGTGCTTTCACTTGGAGTCGGAAGATTTGGACTCGTTTCTCTTGGAGTCCATTCTCTTGGAGTCGATCTTTGAAACGGCGTTCGTGGCAAATTACTCTCTGTAGCTGGTAGCAAATTGCTTTGAGTAGCCTGTCGCGATGGCATCACATCTCCTCTCCGTAAGTGATCTACATGTCGCTTCCATACTCTTCCATCCGTAAGCGTCACAATGTACGACTTAGGCGCTGACCGCTCTGCAATGGTACCAGGCCACCATGTTTGCTCCTTTCTACAATCTTTCACCAGCACTGTCTCACCAGGAAAGAATTCTCTGTATTTGCTGTGCATGTCATAATGGTCTTTCTGCATTGCTTGTTTACTGATGACTCGTTCTTGCAGATTTGGACGAACTAGCGATAGTCGTGTTCGGATTTCTCGTCCAATAAACAGCTTCGCTGGACTGCATCCTGTTGTTGCGTGTTTGGTCGATCTGTATGTCATTAAGAAGTTGTCCAATCTTTGTTGTATATTCCCTGTAGCTGCGCTCATACCTTTCTTGAATGATTGTACCACTCGTTCAGCTGCTCCGTTGCTAGAGGGTTGATCTGGTGATACTCTTATACTTTTTACTCCTTGTTTCTTCAGGAAGTTTTGATATTCTTCGCTCCTGAATTGCGGACCGTTGTCGCCACGATTTGAAGTGGTAACCCATATCTCGTGAATAATTCTCGTAGCACGTTAACTGTCGCTTGTGCTGTCGTACTCTTCATTAGTATAACTTCTGGCCATTTTGAGTATGCATCTGTAATGACTAGGAAATTTTGTCCATCTTTCTCAGCGAAATCTATATGGACTCGTTGCCATGGTGCTCCAGGCCACATCCAGGGCATCAAAGGTGCTGTTGCTGGCTTGTTTTTCACTTGTTGACAACTGGAACACAGTTTGACCGTCTCTTCAATTTCGTTGTCCATGTTTGGCCACCAAACCCAACTGCGTGCAATCTCCTTCATTCAACCATACCTGGAGTGCGCTGTGTGTAACTCTTGCAGTATATCTTGTTGATACTTTGCTGGAACAATCACTCTTAGGCCCCATAATATGCAGTCTTGTTCTACTGAGAGCTCAGATTTGCGATTGAAGCACGGTTTCAAACGTAAATCGTCTACTTCCTGTGGCCATCCAGTTCTAGTAAACTCTAGTACTCTTGACAGTACTGGATCACGTAGTGTCGCGTTCTGGATCTCCTTGCTCGTTATTGGTAAATTATCCAACATCTTGTCTTCTACTCTGAAGATTGCGTCTTCTTCTTTCTCCATCACTGGTAATGGTAGACGTGACAAGGCGTCTGCTAGCGTGTTCTGCTTTGCTGGGATGTACTTGATGTCATATGTGAATGCTGAAAGCGTAATAGCTCATCGTTGCAGACGTTGTGCAGCTAATGTTGGTATACCGGTCTTTGGTCCTAGTATTCGTTCCAAAGGCTTGTGGTCAGTCAGAATTGTGAACTTTCTTCCGTAAAGGTACATTCTGAACTTCTTGAGTCCAAACATAATTGCCAAGGCTTCTTTGTCGAGTTGAGCGTAGCCCTTCTCATGCTTGTCCAGACTTCGTGATGCATATGCGATAGGTCGTCGTGATCCGTCTTCGTAAACATGCATGATCACCGCTCCAACACCGTATGGCGAAGCGTCCGCTGCCAACTCTAACAGCAATTGTGAGTCGTAGTGTGTCAGTATCTTTTCAGATGTCAATATGTTCTTGACTGTCTCAAAAGCTGTCGTGCAAGCGTCTGTCCAGTTCCATGGTTTATCACATAACAGTTCATTCAGTGGATGTATCACCGTGAGACAGATGAGGTACAATTGAGCTTGAAAATTCACCATGCCTAGAAATGATCGCACTTCCGTAACATTCTGCGGTTGTGGTGCGTCCTTGATAGCTTTGATCTTGTGATCCGTAGGCTGAATTCCTTGAGCTGAGATTCTTCTACCCATGTACTCCACTTGCTGTTCCATGAACTTGCATTTCTCTGGTTTTACTCGTAATCCATACTTCTGCAGTCGTTGAAGTACTTTCTCCAGATTGTGAAGATGTTCTTCGTCATTTCTGTCCATAATGGCACATGTGTAATCCAATCCTGCCAAAGCTTGATCCATAAATCGTTGCCAAATGGCTGGACTCGAGGAAATTCCAAAGGGTAAACGTGTATAGCGGAATATCCCCTTCCATGTGGATATTATCACCAATTCTTGAGCTTTGTCATCTAACAACATCTGTTGATAAGCGCATTTCAAGTCAATTTTTGAAAATTTCTCGCCTCCCGCCATCTTGCTGAATACTTCCTCTGGCGTCGGCATTGGAAATTGCCTGTATGTATCGCTTGGTTGACGCTTCTTTATAATCTCCACATAATCTCACCGTTCCGTCTTGCTTTGGTATGCAAACCAGGGGTGTCGCCCATTCACTAAAATCTACAGGAACGATAATACCTTCATCTTGCATTCTCTGTAATTCTCTATCTACCGCTGGACGTAGGGCGACGTGCACGGTCGTGCTTTGTGAAATACTGAACTGCGTTTTCCTTCACATGAAGTGTTGCTTTCATACCTTTCACTGTACCCAATCCTGGTTGAAATACCTCACTATATTTCTGCTTCAATTCAGGCACCGTGCATGAACTCTTGACACTGTATTGACCTTGTTGTGGAAACAAATTATGCCAGTCTAAGATCATCTCCGCTAGCCAATCTCTACCAAATAATGGTGGTGCATATCTGTCTGCATCTACAACAACTAATCGAAGTAATCCTGCGTGTTGATCTTGGTACTTTACATCAACATTGATCTCACCTGCCAAGTTCAAAGGTGTACCGGCATAAGCATGTAGTGGACGAGACACTGGTTTCAATGGAAAATTACTGAAATGCTTCAGGTAATCCTTGATATTGACCATCGACGGTCCTGCTCCGTGTCCAACTCCATCTGTAATTTCACTCCTTCAATTTCCACTGGTAGGAAGACTGGTTTTGACGATGTGTAATTTACACTGTCTTGCTTGCGTTATCTTGTTTGTCGTCATCATGCGATCGTCTCGCTTTGTCGTCACTATCGCTGTAGTCGTAATGGTGAAAGTAGCGTCACGAAAATCTTCAAATTGTTCATCGCCTTCGTTACGTAGCGCACTGTGTTTTGTTTTGCATGGTAGTTTGACGCTGCATGACATTCTGATTTCAAATGTCCTACTCGATTACATTTGTAACATGTAAAGTTCTTGTACTTGCATTCATTTGGGGAATGATTAGTTAAGCCACACCTGTAACACTTGCTTTCCCATTGTCGTTAGGTCTGCCGTCCGTGTTGGTTGACTTCCGCTGACCAAATTTGGGTCTAAATCTCCCCGTCCACTTCCAGAACTTCTGTTGTTACCTCGTCCATGTCCTATTTTGTTTACCGTTGATGGCGTTTTACCGCTGATATCCTTAACATTCTTCGTTGCCTCTTCTTCAGCTATTGCCATGTCTACCGCTTGAGCAAAATTATAATCCTTTGCTTGGGGACCCAACAATTTCTCTATCGTATCTTCAGATCTTAAACCACAAATGAACTGATCTCTTAAATTCTGCTCCAACTGATCTCCTTGAAATTCACATGAAGCAATTAATTTCTTCAAGTTGGTAGCATAATCACTGATAGATTGACCAGGTTGTTGTTTACACGATCTGTATCTAAATCTTTCTGCTACTACTGAACGTTGTGGTCTATAATGCTTCTTTAACAGGTCTGCTAATTCCTTGTAGGTCTTACCGTGAGGCGGATCTGGGTAGCTGACATCCCGTAAGGTTTTGTAGACATTATTTCCAACGCTACTCAGGAGTATTGCTCTCCTTTTTGGCATCTTTTCTTCCGTGTCAGCAATATCCATAGCGATAAAATATTGCGATAATCTATCCAAATAACACTCAATGTCGCCATCCTGATCATTAAACTCCTCAAAAATTGGCCTTCGTGACATCGTGATTGTCGAGTAGATCGTCGATTGGTAAGCTTAAACTCTTCGGTGCAAAATTCGGCAGTTACGTCGTGTGTCGTCTGCTCGCGTGTCAAAAAGTCGCGATCGTAAATCACTGTTTTAAAGTCCCAAAATATCCGTTGTACGTTAGCCAACTTATCCGTACGTGCTATAACAGTTCTGTCACCTGAAACTTTGCTGTAGGTTCCATAAAAATGATTCTCGTCGCCAATATTATGTATTTAAGGTGGGACTTACCAGTTATGGTATAGAGTCCAGTGATTATCGCAAAAGGTCCAAGGCAACGTCCTGGGCGATATCAGGTCCGTATTATGATAAGTAGGGATGGGCGTATTCCAATATACTACAGTATTGAAGTGAGGTTTACCTCATTCACCAATAAGAATTTATCATGAAATATTGTGTGTACAGATGGACAGACGGACGGAATGACGGACGGCCAACCAGGAAATATAATGCCTCCGGGTCGACTGGGCCAGTGCTAGGATAGCTGAAGAAGAAAGCAATGAAAGAAGAAGGAAGTTACAGATACTACTTCCTCATGCAAGAAAGTACGATTTGGAGTTAGGTTGCCCATGTCCTGTATGACGGTGACTGGTTTTTTTTCAGTGTTTGCAAAATTGATCAGATGCAGCAACATATTATTCTACTGCAAAATCTTCTGATTTTTTTACATGAATCATAATTCAATTTCAATTAGCTATTTAGTAATCATTACTATCCTTGCTTAAAGCCTAATTGTAACATTTGCTCAGGAGGACGCCCTCCATATTTTTTCAAAATTCTATTTTTTACACGATTGTTAAGTTATGTACATACCCTGCAACAATCAAGACTTTAGATGCTGTAGTTTTGTCAAAATTTTGAATAGAGAGCAAGAACTGTTGTTCAATTATTACAATGGAAATATTAGTTGAACGCGTATGTGATGTTCATAACACAGTACGTACATGGCATGGCACTGGTGAATTTTTTATATCCAACTTAAGGCATTAGTTTTCCCTCCCCCCATAAAAAATCAAATTAATAATAATAGTATTTTAACAAATGAAACAAGCCACTCTGCCACTGAATGATCATTATCTTCAACAGCAAAACATTGCTGCATCAAATGCACAGCCTCCAGAAGTGATTTCAACATTGAACCATCAAACAGGACTAACAAGGCAACTGAAAGAAGTTTACAGTCTCTGGAAGATGACTATGATAGATTTGTAGAAGCCGGTGGAAAGAGAGAATTGAGTAAAGATGTATCGGACAGTGTTGTGGCTAAACCTCTGCTACCAATAATCTTTGTACATTCTTAGAGAGGGTATGAATCATAATTCACAATTTGCTATTTAGTAATCATTACTATCCTTGCTTAAAGCTAAATTGTAACATTTGCTGAATTATTAAGCACTTTATTAAACTATCATACCCAGCAACAATCAAGACTTTAGATGCTGTAATTTTGTCAAAATCCGAGATTTTGAATAACTTGTTTAATTACTACAATGGAAATATTAGTTGAACGCATATGTGATATTCATAACATAGTACGTACATGGCATGCGAGACGGTCATACACACATCAAAGGACCGGGATATAGTACGGCCGATTGAGTGATACGCATTGGTGACATTGGCGCTGGTAGTAAATTGCAATTGCCACTGGTGAATTATTTATATCTAACTTATGGCATTAGCTTTTACAAAACTTGTTCTTTTCGTTGAACATCCACGAATGCACATCAAGTGAAACAAATGTCACAGCGTAGTCACAGAAATCTTTCGCTGTGAAAATTGACAGCGAGACTCTCTACAACGAACTCGTCAGTACGTTTGACAAATTTAAGTTAGGCCTACCACATGTGGAGTAACTTAATATCTGTACTCATAGAGTCATGTTAATGTCATGCAAGGCTCAAAAAGCGACTTTGAAACTCGACTTTGAAGGCCCACACTTGACAGTGATTCCTGTCAACACATTCACAATACCAATTACGGAAGTGGAACTGGCAACAGAGAGGGAAATATTATTAGTTGGTATGCATAGTCAAGGTGCATAAAGCACAGAACCTTAGAGAAGAGTCTATGACTTAAGCACTAATAAGATGTGTGGACAAAATGTTTCATGATTGTCGGTTGGTCTTGGAGAAGATCTAAGAAATTATTTGAAATCATGTGGAATAAATTCGACATACTTTTCGACAGTTCATATCTACTTCATCTGTACACGCCATCAATAATCAAAAGAATTATCTCAATGATGTTACTTTGTTGCATTCTTTCTGCATGGTGTCGAGAGGGGCAGACAATAGAAGACACACTTAACGACATCGACCAGGCAGCAGAGCAAGAGCAAGAGCAAGAGGGGGGCCAATTGTTATGGCAGCAAGTTACAAACACAATGTCGAATAAAAATATGTCATTTGGCACATAATACAGTATCCACTTTACATTGCTCCAAGAAATGGCTACAATTCTGTGTAGACAATGGGCAATTATCCTTATTGTGCATCTCTTTATATGCCATATTGTGCCTCTTTTTTTCACTTTCATACCAGAATGGATGAAACACATCTTCAGAGGAGTTCAACAGGAAAAGGTACATAAATCGTGATGAACCTCAGCACTGTGGTTGAAAGACTGGGCACAAAAAGTGTTGCCTCTGCGCTTCAGACAAAAAACAAAATTATTTTTGGGAAAAGGGCATGTCTGTTGCAGTTGACATTTTCTTCACAAAAGGTGATGGCCCAAATAACTTGAAAAAAGAAGTTTACTTCACAATATTAGAGAGATGCAACCAGAAAATGACATCCACATTGAGTATTGCTGAATGCTGATCATGTTCTGCAAAAGTTAACATGTGTACCTGTGTGTGCCAACAGTGCTCAAAGCAAGTAACACTCTGTCAAAGGATGGTGCTACAGCAGATGGTTTGTTTAAAAAAAGATGCTACAAGCAAACAAACACCAGCAAGAAGTGTTAGCTGAAGACACATTAACACAAGCATCATCAGCACTGTGAGCAAGCCATTGAAAGGGGAGGATAACAGCTAGCGTTGCACGCAACTGTATAGGAAGTATACGAAATGGAACAGTGTCAGGACAGTCGCAAATTGCTCGAGTAATGGGCTATTATGGTAGTCCTAAGTTATTGGCCCTTGGGGAAAACCAATGAGAACATTGCATGCAAGCAATACATTGCCCATCATCAGCTACATAATAAACATACAGGTGTATCTTGTGAGGAGACAGGACTGGGGTAAATCTCCAATGTCGATCCCTATGTGGTGCATCCCCAAACAGCATTGTTTCATGCAACCGGTGTGGAAGGGGTCTTCTAGAACTCAAAAACCCATATACCCACAGGCACTTGCCTATAAAGGAACTTGCGTGCCAAAAAGGTAGCTTTCTTACCAATAAGAATGGAATTCTCCAACTAAAGAGAACGCACAATTATTAGGCACAGGTGCAAATACAGTTGTAGACAAGTTGCTTTCAGTGGTGTGACTTTGTCGTCACAACAGTGAGCTCATCTGATAACTTGCCTGATAATAGATTTGGACTAAATTGTAGCCGTCCGCTCCAAGTAGGAATTATTCTTCCGTGGGGAATGATGGTCGACATTCAACACAAGTAGAATATGGTGGTAATAAGAAGATTGATTTGATTCCATGTTAACAATGAGTTGTGTGTAGAAGTGTAATCAATTTGTGAAATATTCGAATGTTATTTCACTATCATATCCCACGCTAATTTGCATATGTCAGACGTTGCAGTAAAATTTATAATTTTCCATCCTTCTCCAATGGTCAGTATAAATTTGTTTTGATCCCCTTCAGATAAGGACTCTTTGACATTACTGAAGAAGTCAACCGACCTGGTTGACGAAACTCGCTAATACCGTGAGTAGAAAATTGGATTTGACTACATAATTAACAAACTTTATGACTCTTTGACATATTTTGCAATGTTGTCCCATTTTTTCAGCGTTTCAGCTGGTAGTTTACGTACTACAAATACCAGAGCATTAAACTGGACCAACTAAATTGCCACCTTCATTTTGTGTTTCTGAGCAAATGTTCATTTACAAACGACTATGAATGACTCATGAAGCCATAAAAGGCTTCCGAATAATTTGTTAGATTGCATAAATGGCCTAGTTCGGCCTACTGACCCGTTTGCATGATATTCGTATTAAAAAGAGATGATTTTATTGAAAAAAAAAAAGGATTCATCCCCAAACAAAGGTTTCAGTTATAACTTGTAACAACCCTTGTTACTTGATCATTAAACGTTGACTTCATTTCAACCCTGGGATTTCTAAGGTTAACACACTATTATTTTCATCATGGCTGGTAAAGTGGACAGCGAAACCGTTAAAGTAAGGGTGACAAATGCCCAAAGTGAGGTGATTAATTTAGGTGACATTATATGTTCAAATTTGATTTCGCAGATGATAGAGGCCCATGGAAGTGCTATAGGATGCCTCCAGAGTTTCTCTTTTTTCCATTACTAACAATAACTGCAAGGTGCATGGGGTCAGATCGAAGATCCAAATTAATGAGCAATGATGAGATTCAAATTGGATTTGAATGTAAGAAATTCATGGAAGAAAATGAGAGTACCTTAAATGAAAAAAAAAATTTCTATATTGCTGCTGCAACATACATGATTAAGAACTATCCTTTCCAAGATGAACTGCACCCCAGAGGTACCCAGTTCTCAGACGGGTCATGGTTTTTTCTTCTCTGAATTCCTTCTTTATTCATCCTGTACCTTGTTAAGAATTACTTCCTATCAATTATTTTTCACACAAAATGGACATTCTTTTAGCCTTAGTTATCACTTCTTGAGTGTTAATGATATTATATGCAGCGGGTGTGCTGGTTGTAACCCGGTGTTTGACATTGGTGAAGAATCCATTCATTTTTTGTTGTGGATATTAAATTGCATGCATCTTTGCAAACACTGTCAATATCCTTTCGATGGCCAGCACTACCATCATGGCATTTCAAATTTTCAGAATTAAGCAAACCATGGCGCTTATAAAAACCAGGCCTCAGTAATACCAATGACGAAAGTGGCACTGGCAACAGAGAGGGAAACATTATTAGTTGGTATGCGTAGTCAGGGTGCATAAAACACCGAAACTTAGAGAAGAGTCTATGACTCAAGCCTTATAAGGTGTGTGAACAAACTGTTTCATGATTTGTCGGTTGGTCTTGAAGAAGATCTAAGAAATTACTTGAAATCATGTGGAATAAATTCAACATATTTTTCAACAGTTCATATTTACTTCATCTGTACATGCCATCAATAATCAAAAGAACTATCTCAATGATGTTACTTTGTTGCATTCTTTCTGCATGGTGTCGGGAGGGTGTCGAGAGGGGCAGACAATAGAAGACACACTTAACGACATCGATCAGGCAGCAGAGCAAGAGCAAGTTCAAGGGGGCCAATTGTTATGGCAGCAAGTTACAAACATAATGTCGAATAAAAATGTCATTTGGCACGTAATACAGTATCCACTTTACATTGCTCCAAGAAATGGCCCCAATTCTGTGTAGACAATGGGGAATGATGGTCGATTTCTAATAGGCAAGACATACACAATTAAAGGAGATAATAAAGTGCCATCAAGCGTCATGACGAGCACGTCATATGTACAAACAAACGGCTCCAGTCAAATTCAAAGAAATGAAGAATTGAAACCTGAAAAGTGGATGTGGAATGAACTTTCACTAGAGCAAGAAGCGGGGCTACTGCGACTTCAAGATGAAGAAATCATGAAAGATATATTTCAAAACACGCAAAACAAACACATTGACCACTACTTAAAATTGATAGAACGTCAATTAGACTCAGAAAACCTTGACTATGTTGACCAACAGATTAAGGAGGAAAATGAAGTACTTGAAGAGAAAGTTTGTATAGATTGTGGCTCAGTAACTGCCTCGTCCTACAGATACTGTAGAGTTTGCGGTGGTTTCCTGAGTGGTTGCTGAATGGCTAAACCACAACTTCCTCACACTCAATGTTAAAAAAACCAAAGGGATTATTTTAGGTACTGCCCAAAAACTTGCTCGTAAAGACATGGAGCTTGAGGTTTACATCAATGAGTCTGTCATAGAGAATGTTGAGAAGTTCAAATACTTAGGTGTTTGGCTGGACCTGTCCTCACTTGGTCTTCTCACATTGAGAAGATTTCAAGCTCCGTTCTAAACGTAATGGTTTGTTAAGAAGGCTGAGAAACATCTTGCCCAAGGAAACTCTCATTCTTTTGTATAAAACGCTCATCATTCCGCAACTTGATTATTGCCATACTGTGTGGGGCAACGCTGCTAAGACATCCCTCAGTAGACTTGATAAACTCCAAAATGCAGCTGGTAAGATCATTCTGGGGCTCCCACTCAGATATCCCACCGAAGTACTTCTCAACAACCTGAAATGGGATAAACTGGATTGCCGCCGTAATTTCCATCTAAATATAATGGTGTACAAAAGCCTTTGTAACCTACTCCCATCACCCCTGTGCAATATATTCCACACAGTTGCTTCGAGTCACAACCACCTGACTAGAGCAGGGTCACAAGGTAATCTGGTCATCCCACTTAGTAAGAGCGAGTCGGCTAAGCGAAAATTTACATCCAGAGGCGTGGTCTCTTTTAATTCATTGCCAACCCAGGTTAAAGTACCATTACCTCATACACTAGGCTGTTTCAAAGCGATGTGCAATTAAATTATTTAATTATTCAGGTTGTTGCATGATGGTCAGCTGCAGTGCGGACTCTGTCTGCGGGCTGTCTTAGAAGCATTGCTGCACTGCAGCCGACCAGCACAGATGTGCTTCCTTGGTGTGTTCATATATGATGTTATTTGTTAAATCCATGGTATGTAATTCTTTTGTATGTATTTCATTTGTATTTTTGATGTATTTTGTTTGACCCCTGGGCCAGACTGGAAATCAGTGTAGACCACTGAGTTTGTTCCCCAGGCAAAATAAGATCTAATAAAATAAAATAAAATAAATATATAGCGATTTGACCCCGGATGACCCCAATGACCTTGCAATTATGCAAATTTTGCGCTGAAAAGCAAATCAGGTCAAGAACCTCTGGTCCCGGCCTCTGGTTGTCCTGTATACAGGTAGATCAGTTAGCCCAATCTTTGGGAAGAGGATTGACAGATGTCCTGCTTGCCTTTGATTCAACCAATCCTGCCAAGAAGCGGCAGACAAGGGAGCTACAAAATGTACTAACAACGATGTGGGAGGAGGCCCCTGTGCAGTTGTATCAAGCAACTGCTGTAATCAAGGCAAAAACAAGTAAGTAATTATGCCAACTAGCGGTCACCCATCTTAGGCGGTGAAGGTGTTTCAAGATTATCTTAAGCTTATTGACATGGATTTGGCAACAAAAACCTGCTAAAAGTTGGAGACCACCAATTGCCACCCCTCTAACAAATTGTATCAAAATACGCCTTACCAGTTCCGGGAAATTGCACTCGCAAGCTCGTTTCGTATGGGTTACAACAAGACAATTAGCAGTAAGTTCCTTGTCCGGGGGAATTTCAACCTAACTCAATTTTTCCACGAGAGTGTACTAGGCAGCACCAGGGTTCGACCCCGCAACCTCTTGCACCATACCACACATTTAGTTTCTCACATTTTTGTTATGAAGGTAAACATCTACTCCAATCAGGCCAAATGTGAACAAGAAATTTAGGGCCGATCTAAATAAAAAAATAAGTTAAAGCACTGGTATGAGTATTGACGTGAATGAAGTTGAGGGAGAAATAAGCATCCAAGATGTGATCTGTGACTCGCTAAACAAAGCAATGGTGTGTAGGACTGAGGACCAAGACTTAACTACCGTAAACACACAAGCAGCAAAAAATGGCGGTAAGAAAAGTAGCAAGCAACAACAGCAGCAAACTAGCAACAATGACATCCTACTGATGCTGCAAAAATTTATGACACTGATGTTGACACTGCAGTCAGCAAAGTTCTAAGCCAGCAAAGCAGACAAGCAATTCCTAATGAAAACATACAAGCAGCGCTCAAAAAGCAGGCTTTGGTTGCTAAATATGACACTGACAAAATAGAACAATACTCAAGAAGAGAATCTCTTCGATTCTCTGCTATCGCGGAGACTGCTGATGAATCTGAAGAGACATTGGCTGGAGCTGTTCAGAATATCGCTAAAGCTATTAGCGTGGAATCCACGCCGTGGATATCAAGAGCAGTGATATTGAGGTGATTCATCGAGCAGGTAAGAGTTCAGGTGCTCAACCTAGGCAAGTATTGTGTAATTTTCTTCGAGAAAACACAGAGATAACATATACAAGAACAAAAAGAAACTGACCTAAAGAACAAGGTCTTTATCAACGAAGACCTCACCCCACTAAGAAGTAAAATGGTTGGATATATCAAAAGCCTCGGCATCACAACGAGCATATCAACATACAATGGCAGAATCTTCTGCAATATGAAGGACCACAATGGCAGAGACCAACTTGTCATCATCGATAACCCAGATGATATCTTCACGCTGGGAGTCGATAAAGTCGACTATGAGAGACTTGGGCTTAAGAACTATATTCGTTCACTGCATAGGAGTGTGGCAGAGAGCCTAAACAAGTTAAGACTGCTAATATAGATGCATCAAATAGCAAAACTATTCATCATTTTCATTTCGACCATCAATATGCACTCTCAAGCTGTACTAATATGAAAATTTTAAATGTTTGTGGACTATCTTCTAAGATCAACAACCCAGAATTTAGAGAACTTGTAGCAGAAAATGACTTTATTTTAATTACTGAAACCAAAATGGATGATTTTGATATACCGAACTGTGACATTGATGGATATAAATCTCTTTTATTATTATTATTATTATTATTATTATTTGTAAAGAAATCTGGCGGGACTGGAATTTATGTTAAAAATTGTTTTGTACATTATGTAAAAAAAATCGAAGGCACAAGTGATGATGTTCTGTGGATAATTCTTGACAAAATAATTTTTGGGCAAAAAACTCTTCTTGGAATTGTTTATATACCACCAGAAACTTCCAGATTTTCTAATATAGATACCTTTGACACAATTGAAAATGATATTATAAACCTGTCCAACCAAGATGGCATTAAAATCACTGTTTGTTTAGGTGGTGATTTCAACTCTTGGGTTGGAAAACTTGATGATTTTATAACTTATGATGACTGTATACTTAATGATATTAATTTAAATGCAAGCAACTCCACTACAGTCCAACAATTTGTAAACAATAGTAATCTTGACATCCTTGGCATCCAAATATACCACAATTCATGTAATATTAAGGGCTGGGGTATGAACGTTTGGACAGTATTTATTGTGGGACATTGGAGCACATCAGACATATCAATTGCATTCTGAATACTGAAGAATGTCCTTCTGATATCAAATAATTTTGATTTTTTTTAAATTTGCAATGTAATACACATTTTATGGCAAATGATTAAAAATTGATATTTTTGATATTTAACAGTATACTAAGTAAACTTTATAAATCTGATGATTTATACTTAAAGTGTATGTAGGTGGGATGAAAAGCCGACGATCAATTGAAAATTTTGACCTTTTCGTATTGAAGATATGAATTTTTTCCCAAAACACCAAAAAAAAATTAGGTCTTTTTGGCAAAAAAATCTATATCTTCAATATGAAAGGTCAAAATTTTCAATTGATCGTCGGCTTTTCCTCCCAGCTACATACACTTTAAGAATATATCATTAGATTTATAAAATTTACTTCAGGACTGTTATATATAAAAATGTGAAAAATATCAAATCTTAATAATTTGTCATAAAATTTGTATTATATTGTGAATTTCAAAAAATGAAAATTATTTGATATCAGAAAGACATGCTTCGTATTCAGAATGCAATTCGATATGTCTGATGTGCTCTCATGTACCACAAAACATACTGTGGAGTGTCGAAATGCTCAAAACGCTCATTCCAGATCCCTTAAGACCAATAATTTTGGCCATAGACTTGGCTAGCTATACAAGAGTTTCAGAGAGCGTCTTGGCCAGAAATGTAGATATATACTTCGGAGGAATTTGCACAAGCTGAACAAGATGTGTGCTCTAACATCGATGTCATTTATGAAACAACATGAAACCCCAATTCAGCAAGTTGGATTCTAGCTGGAGTCCAAGTGGTTTTCAGATATCTGGAATTCCTGGGACACGAAGTGCACACTATTTTCAGGCTTTGAGCTCAAACACATAAAATGGCTCTCAAGACTCACAGCAGTCCAAAGGGAAAGCAATCCTACCTATTTCAGTTTCAGGAATGGATCCATTTCTAATACTCACAAGCAACAGTCAGTATCCCAGTTCGTGATGCCTCAACACCCCCAGGTCAACACCAACCCCAGTCCAAATCTCAGTCAATCTCAATGTTGGAACATGGGTTGAAGTGATATGATACTCAATATTCAAAACAACAACTACCAAATATTCTTTGACTCCTTGTTCAAACCAACAGGGTTCATGGTCCAAAATGACAATGTCATCAATGCCAAAACTGTGACCACTGCCCTTAAGATGTTTGTAGACAGCTGAATCGTTGGCACTTGTGTTGTCAACAAACATCTTGAGGGCAGTGGTCAGTTTTGACATTGACAACATTGTAATTTAAAAGAATATGAAATTACATAAATGATGTGGATGAGTTAAAAAGTCAAAACAAGAAGCTCTCAAAAGAGTATGAAAAAACATCAGAATCCCTTGATAAAGCAAATCAAAAGTTGTCTGATATGCATGATGCTTATAAAACAAAAGACAGCTGAAGTGAAGAATTTTGACAAAATGATAAAACGCAAAAGTGCAAGGCTTGAAAAACAATTTGACAAATTGCAGAAATCGAAAGCTGAAATAAAAGCAAGCCAAAAACTGCTGAAGGAGACAGGGGAGAAAAACGAAAAGAAAGATGCCCACCTATCTGAGAAAGATGAACAAATTAAACATGCAGTTGAAATGATGAAGACACTGGAAAGTGAAAAGCGAAAAGCACAAAAAAAAACTGAGCCAAATGAAAAATAGAAGTAACATTATAGGAGTGGGCTATAGATGGCTCATACTTTGTTTTAATTTCTAAACAGTTTTTTTTTTGTTCTATATAACCTATCTCAGCATGAAATGACAAAAGTTTTGGCAGGGGGTCTGAGAAAAAAGTGTGCAGCGCCCTCTTTTGTCACCATACCTTATCTTTGTGGAGGAGTGGATTTGAGTACAAAATCCTTCATAGTACTCCTTTTCTAGCATATGATTTTGGTGTCTAAATATATGTAAATGAGCTACAGATACCTAATTTTGAAAGTTTTCATGAAAATCGGACATTACGTTTTCTTAAAAATTGCCATTTTGGGACAAAATTGAGCGTGAGGGCGCTTTTCAAGATTTTGGGCAAATGTTCTTCCTTTCAGTATTTTATTGTTTACATCTATGAAAATACACCAAAGTTTGATCTGCTCGAGAAATTTGAGCTTTTTAGCAGAAGTAGTTTGTCCGCAACACTCATCAGAACGTTCATTTGGATGCCACCATTGGATTTACATGACAAAAGGTCGTTGACCCCATGTATTTGTATAGCAGTATCGAAGAAACATTCAAACAAGTGCTACGGACAAACTAATTGTGATAAAATGCTCAAATTTCTTGAGCAGTTTGAACTAATGATCATCTTCATAGCTATTAACTTAAAAACAGCGAATGGACGTTAACTTTTGAAAAATCATGAAAAGTTTTTAAGAAAACGTAATGTCCAATTTTCATGGAACTTCCAAAATTAGGTATTTTGAGCTCATTTACATATATTTAGACACCAAAATCATTTAGACACCAACATGCCAGAAAAGGACTACTTTGAAGGATTTTGTACTCGAATCCACTCCTTCCACAATGATAAGATATGGTGACACAAGAGGGCACTGCACACTTTTTTCTCAGACCCCCTGCCAAAACTTTTGTCATTTCATGCTGAGATAGGTTATATAGAACAAAAAAAAACTGTTTAGAAATTAAATTCTGAGGCATATAATTGTATGGGTTTTTTCTAATATTGTTTTTCATTTTTAATGCATGCAACCCCTAAAAAGTTTATTATAATTAACACTTTCTTAATTTCCCCACTAACAAAAATGTTCTTGCTCTTTTTATGATGAAATATCATCATCCACTTCGAAATGTAAAAAAAAATAATAATAATTTTTTTTTTTTTTTTTTTTTTTTTTTTTTTTTTAGTAGAAAAAATTGGAAAACCGATTTAAATCGGGAATAATCAGGCCTTGGTTGAAGGCAATGATCCTACCTCACTAGTAGGAAATTGCTTGCATAGTGATACCTCCACAAAGTTTCTTTATCACTATCAAAGCTTTCAAGTTACTCTAACCAATGGTAAGACAATGTCTATCAGACTGGAAGAGGTGGGATCAGGTGACAGCCAGTCGCTCATGACTGCTTTCCATGATACCATTACGTCATTGGCTTCTGCAGTGGCTAAGGAAAAGAGCCAGGAAGATGTGATTGCTGACCTTTTGACATCTCTTAAAAATACCATGAGCGATCAAGGATCAATAAATCCACTTTTTAATGCTCAGTTGAGAGAATACAGAGGATCTGTCTTACCCAAAGCAGTAGAAAACTGGGAGAACTTATTCCAGGAGTCCAGCTTGTTGAAATGGGTCATTTACTGCAAGATGCATGTTTTAGTCAATTGGACTACAGAGGCAGAAAAGGTTTTAAAACTCAATGAATGTGATGCCATTGTCAGGGGTAAAAATCCTTTCCCATTTGGTGTGGAAGGTGAAGCAGTAAGACTCATCAGGATTGCAGCTAAAGCACTTACTCAGAGAGGCTCAGAGGAAAAGCGGGGAAGCACACTGGGAGGACTACTTAGCAGAAAAAGGGGAAAAACACATCATAATTATCCACGGAAAGCCTTTTATGGTGCTGCTGCAGTCTTCTATCACAAGGATGATATTGAGGCATTCATATCAAATTTGCCTGAGCCTAACAGCTTGCTGAAAAGTGTTGCCTTTGACATGAATAAGAAATTATATGTAGCTCAATTAAAAGCTCTTGGTATTCTGGATAAAATTGTAACTGAACCATATTGGCGTCTAGTTGAGTCCACAAAAGGTATACTGGACCTAACTGATGACATGGAGCACATGCTGAAGAAATTGAAGGAGTGGAGTCTGAATGCATCCACATTGTTTAATGAAGAGAAAGTACCACTTCACAAGGATGAACTACACCCCTTCTGAAGACATCAAATTAGATGTGTATACCCAGATTGCATTATCAACTCCATGATTTTGATTATTGAGAGGCAAGAAAAAGATCAATTACCAGGGGGTAAATACTTTGACCCCACCCAACAACTCGGAGACCAGCTCGAAATGTTCCCACAACAAATACTATCAGTGAGAGGGACCTCGCCATACTTGACATTCTGATACGGATCAAACCTTCTGCATCATATTTGTCGTATGAAACATATATAATGTGGATCAACAACAAGCCATCCGAGTGGCTGGACACGCTGTCAACAGAAGAAAAAGACGACCTTATCAACAAGGCTAGGTTGAATTACCCAGTCATTCGGCAGCAATCTCATAACAGAAAAAATAAGCTAAAGCAAAATAGGCTTGCCAAACTTCATGAAAAAATGAAACGAAAAGAAAAGCATGATGACAAGGCACGTCTAGATAAAATAGCAGCAGCAACAGAAACTGTTGTGAAATTTGGTGGCGTATGGACTTTGCATAACATGGATGACAAATTAGAAGAGATTGAGGAAGTCAAACAGAAAGAAGCTATCATATGTCAACTCAAATGGTTGAAAAAGAGTGTTCTTGCGAAAGGACCAGCAGAACTTTTCTACAAGTCACGAGGTGGTGTAGAGCACACTGAAGCTACATTACGAGAGAACTTGAAATGGGTGCTGGATATGAACTCTGTGAAAACATTGCATCAAGTAGTCTCAGATATCGCCCAATTGATGACCTTGCAGAAAAGGCAGAGTAAAAAATCGGAGTAGAGCAACAGAAAAATCTCCTTCCAAAGCCACTATTGATTATTGCATCCATTGCCACAACCTCAAGAAATCCTTTAAAAACCATGTATTTGGTGAAGTATGATGTAGATGAAGAATGGGAATGTCCTCTTCTGCAAGATATGAAATATGGTGACCTTATTATAAAAAATGTGGCACTCGCATGTTAAAACTCTCCTTGTTCAAGGGCGATTTTTCGATCTTCTTGCTCTAGAAACAACATGTCACCATTGGAAGAGCATTATTTACAATCTTCCCCACGGTGTCCTGAAATTTTTGGTCAATGCCCTTGGTGACACAATGAATAATAAGACCAATCTTAAACGATGGGGCAAAGCAGCATCTGATAAATGCAGAACTTATGGGAACCGTGAGACCCTCCACCACGTGCTTAACCATTGCAAAACTTCCCTTGAACAAGGTCGGTTCACATGGAGACACAACAACATTCTCAATTATATTGTCAAAACCATTAAATTGGGCTTTATTAATGATGTTAGTCCTCCCCAAATTTTGTCCGACTTGGTAACCAGAGCAACTAACATTCCACCCCCCACAACAATTCCTTTTGAATGTTCAACTACAAACCTGGTTCCTGACATTTGTCTTTTTTGGAAAAACATAAAAAAATTAGTCATCATTGAGCTTACTGTCCCTTTTGAATTCAACGTTGCTAAAGCTCATGTTCGAAAGTGCAATAAATATGCCCCCTGGTCGCTGACATTGAAGACTCTGGTTACGAAGTTAGTCTTATTTGTCTAGAAGTAGGTTCAAGAGGATATATTACACCAGACAATATTCATCGTTTGAAAGAAATCTTGAAACTGTGCAATAACCCGACTTCCTTCAAAATATTCAGGGATAATCTTTCAAAACTGGCAATTGTTTCATCTTTCAGTATTTTTCATTCAAAACAAGAGCCTTCCTGGATTTGTCCACCGCTTTTAGAAATTTAATATTTTTATATTGTTAATCTGGGTGTCTGGTCTGTTTTAGGCTGCTCTCTTTACTCTTCTGATTGTCTTTTTATATTATGCCTTTTTATACAATGTTTTATAACATGTTTTATATTTGTGTGTGTTTATACCTATATGTCTTGCATGCCACCATCAACATGGGGCACTGATCTAGATTTGTATATTTTTGTTTCCTGTTCAATGAATAAAAGTGATGTAAGATTGATTGATATCTCATTTTTGAAAGTATGAATTTTTGAGGAATGAGTAATGAATGGAGATGAAGGTTAAAATCAATTTGGTTGAATTTAAAAAGTTCCCTTGTGAAATTCAATTAAGTTCCCTCAATGTTAATGAGGTACTCATTCAAGGGAACTTAATTGAATTATAGGGAACTTTTGAATTAAAATTGATTTTACCCTCCATTCATTACTCATTCCTCAGTTCATTAACCTTTATATTGTTAGTTTGTTACCAATCCTATTGCTGAGCGCATAGCAAAACCATCATGCTGTACAGGATAGTCCATGGCCTTGTCGCTATTCCATGTGGTCCACCTACTTCTATCCATCCACCAGTGATGCAACCAGAGGTCACTATTTGCAATTCAGACAACATCACTGCAGAATCCAGTCCTTTCCAAGTGGCATCTGTGGAATGTGCTCCCAGCTTCAGTTGTGTCGGCCCGTCCTTGGAGACGCTCCCGGAGCCGGTTGAGCCCACTGTAGCTTTGTTAGATGTGGAGAGGAATTTTTTACTCGCACTTCATCACCAATCTTCACCTGCACGTCTTCAAATTTGTGTTTCCGCTCGCACCCTTTGCACCACAGACAGTACAAAATACTCTGAAGTTCAACCTCTAAGAGGGGTGTACTTATTGGAAGAAAGAAAGAAAATGCATGCATGAAAAATAAAAAGCGTGTCGATAGCTAGGTGGATGGAAAAAAATTGATTAGCCCATCTGCTTTTATCGCCGGAAAGGTGTGACAGTATACAATTCTGAATCAAAAACGGACACCTTAGTTCAACAACACAAGTAATTATTTCAGGACATTGATGAACCAACTATATCAGAGGTGATGGCAAAACGAGACACAATGAACATAAGCCACAATCTTTGCAACATTGTGGGTATGGTTATTCCGGAAACTCCAGATCTAATTGCAGGGCCAGGTGCTCGAAGGTTCATCACACATCCTTACCTCCATAAAACGGCCAGACACCCGGACAAGCCACAGACACAAAGAAAGCCAAGTATTAATTTAGATCTGTGCACGCAAGTAAGAGTAAATCATATATCAAAATTTGGACAATAAAATGGAACTATCAATTACATTTTAATTGAAGAACCGTCTGGTAACACATGGGGTATTACTTATGATGTCGAAGGCTACCATAACCGCTTAAATCTGAAGGCTGCAGGGAAAAGTAATTTGCCCTTCTATCTACTCCTTTAGCTACTGTATTTATAGGCCAAATTTGGCAATGTCCAGGTAAAGCTGGTAATCGAGAGGAAGATGGTTAATCATCAACACAAGGTGTACAAGAGGATGCAGGGACAACTGGACAAGTTCTGGACTCAGTATGAAGGAAAAGAGATATCTTCAAAGACACTCCTGCGGTCATGTGCATATCTCAACGGTGCTGGTCCCATTCTATGTATTGAACCTATAGGCTAAATATTATGTGCTAGATCAATCAAACATGTACCAGATACCATATAAATTACAGGATTCCTTCCACATTGTGAAGGCATGTCAGAGGTGCAATGTAGGGAGCTTCTGGGTAAACTCACCAAAGAACAGTCAGGCATAGTTCTAAAACTGATGGACATGCTATCTCATCACAAGCCTCCTGCCCTACTACGTTACAGATATAATTAAAAAGACAAGGCTCTGCTTGTTTCTTTTATTTGTGTATTTTTTTACCTTCTTTGAAAAATTTTAATGTTTTTTTATAATTATTTAAAAAAATATTTTTAACCACTTGCTACCCATGCCCAAACTTTCATTTGTTCAATATACTTTGCTTGTTTGGGAGGGGGTCAACATTTTCAACCTATGTTGTTATTCTTACCCATTTATAGTCGCACTGACCTATTTTCTTTACAATTTTATTTCAGATCAAGTGTGAAAAAATGGCTACCCTGGTAACTGTGGTTGGATCATCTACTGGAGAACCACATGTGGGTGTTGTTGGACCATGTAAACTTCCCGCAGGTGAGAGAAAACTTTGTGTGAAGTAACTAGAGCTAATTTTTTGTACGTTTTGTAAATGCAGTCTACATGTTAGCAAATGGATGGCATCAGACACACTTCAAATTTTAAAATTAGCTGGCTTCACTTGGTCAAAACTTCCTTTTCCAAAGTGTAATAAATCATAAAATAAATGAATCAATGAATAAATGAGTAGAGGAAGATAGAAAGGAAGAAACAACAATGGTAATACAGAAACTAAAGGTTATAGTTTACAACTTTACATTATAGGGTCCAAGCTTTTGAATTCATACACTCGTAGATGGCGAGAACCAATCAGAGCAAGTGTTACAAAAAGGCAAACCATACATTGATTGTGTCTAATGCATGGGTGCACACTCCGCGCACTGCTGTTGGACAAGTTTTTTTTGCGGGTTGGAGCATATATATTTGCTTGTATTTTCCAACATTCAATTGACAATTTGTTATAAAAACAGCAAAAATCATGTGTTTTTTTCTTCTCGTGTATGAAATAGGTTAATGAACGTGTATTACTTGTTGTTTGAGAAATTAGACAAAATAATACACTTGCGCTTATGTTGATGCATCTAATGCACTCCCCCTTTGTAGCTCGTGATTAGAGTAGACACATCAGTGAGTGCACGTGCATTATTTGGCCTAATTTCTCTCCCAACAAGTAATACGCGTTCATTAACCTATAATTATTTTCATTTGTAAAGCAAGGTTTTTAAAATTTCCATATATTTATATTTCTTCCATTCTTTCTTTTACATTTTTTCCACATATCAAAATAAAGTGGGAGAGGAGTGTTCGAAACTTGGGATTACTGCTGAGGTGTTGCTTAATGGAGATTTAAAGGAGATTTATGTTCGAAAGGTTACCAAAGCTGTCATAGCAGAACTTTATATATTTTATCAAAAACAAAGGGATTGTACAGTTAAAGATCTTGTAACATGGATGCGAAGAATATTGGGTTTTGTGCCCTGCCAGGGGAAGAGTGACAAACCCTGGCAGGCACATCATCCCAAATCAAGAGACAATGTAAAAACAAAGGTGGAGCAGTAAAGGATACCATTTACAAGTTTAGACATGCAGATGTTAATAATAAATATGATGATCATAATGTATCTAAGCAATTACCTTATATCTTTGTTTTATCATTTGTTATTTTTTTATTTGTTATTATCTTTGTTTCAGTAGTCCATGTGTTCAAGAGACTTCAGCAAGAGAAGAAAAAGCCGTTCTTTATTTACCCTGATATCATCAAATATCAGCAAGATGATGGCACACTTGTACAGGTGAAGTAAACTGAACTAAACAACAGCTGTTGCTGAACATTAGCATGTTCATGTTTGACTCTTGATAATTGATTTTTTTTTAAATTGTTCACATTTAAACTGAAAGCTTTTGATTGAGACCATAAAAATAATCTGATATAAAACCCAATTTATTTTGGTAGAACTCTTGTGCAGAATTTCATGGACTCTAAGAACTCTCAATTTTTCATGAACATGCATATTGGTTCCTGCTTCATATGTCAATATGTACACTACCCCTAGACTCTTTTTGACTCTTGTGCACCTTTTGTTCTTTAGGAAAGGGATTATTCACAACCACATCAATTGAAGCTGGCCAATATACTGGACAATAGATAGGAAAGCATTTAACAGGCAAAGAGACTGATGAAGTTGTCGATGGTACATACTTATACAAATGTATGTGTATGCATATGATGGCAAAGAATGTGGGACACTTAATATTCATATTTAGCATACACTTTGGCATCTTTCAGCCTTTTACCATGTTTACCATCATTTCGGTACCAGATCCTCATGGTTGAAATATGTTTAACCATAGTTAAAAAAAAAAAAAAAAAAAAAAAAAAAAAAAAATTAGACACAGATATTAATACATTTCACAACACTGTGTTTCACGCCAAAGCGATCTTCAGGTGAATAAATTATTTAACCATAGTTATATAGACTGGTAATGCCCTAGAGAGCGGCAAATGATCACAAAGTCACACTGATTATCTCTATAACACAATGGCAAATAACCATGATTACAGCAGCTAAAAAACATGCATTTGTATTTTTATAAACTTTATTTTAGTTATCAAATGTTAGTCCTATAAAATTCCACTTTTATTTTAAAAGGGAATTACTGTAGGGAAAAAATTGGACTACATTTTGATTTTTGGGATTCGCATAAGAAAATCTTTAGACATGCAACCTGTCGTCACTGTGCCTCCTGTTGAGATTGAAAACTACTCCCTATTCCAGAAAAATACAGCACTAAGTTTTTCAAATAAAAAAATATTACCCTGTTGCGTGTGATGAAATATAGCTCTATCGTGATCCTTTAATTTTTAAAGTAACTTCCATTTCATAATAATATCGGATTAAAAATACCAAAAATAGGGGTAATTTTGAGGCGTTTTCGGCTGAATTTACCATAAACACCAATGTATCATAATATGAATCTGCGCATCTATGTCATACATAGGACTCGACCATATTTCACAGGAGCCACAGGAAAATCCCGAGTAAGTACACATACATGGGGAAACCCCGTGCAGATCGTGCCGCTGTTGTTTACCAATTTGAGACGGTAATTTCCAACTTCTTTTACACAATAAACCACTTTTTATTATTGTTTTTTAACACATGTCTTTCGTTTATTTCTATCTACTGCTGTAACTGGCACATTTTAACATAAATTACACATGAATTACATTCCTAGATCTTATGACGGAAACAATAAATAAGCTTCTTATCTTACCGTCCGGCCCGGGATTAGCATGTTAGCTGATTCGGTCAATGTCGATCTCAAGAAAACGATTTGGCCCTTTTTCAAAAGCTATTTTGATTTAAATGGATATTTTCCGCACATGTTTAATGTTATTATTGTTTTATTTTTATTTTCCATACATTTCCATTATGTTGATTCTTGTTAGTATTCCCAAATCGCGTCTAGTCCAACGACCGGTCACAGGAGAAGCATGTGGTCGTTGTGGTCAGGTATGTGTCCTCTAAAGGTAAGCTTACTACAACATACCTGGGAATGGAGGCTATTCCTGATGGTAGGGAGGTCACAGTAATGGCTGCACTTGAGACGGTCCTGAACGCATTTGGAGTCCCATGGAGCAGAGTGGTGGGCCTTGGTAGTGACGGGGGAATACCTTGACACGGTGGATATGATGCTGATGACTTCGGGTAAGTAGGTGGGACATTCAAGTAAGCAAAAGCCGCAATTTTATTCTAGCTAAGTCACTCGACTTCCAGGTTGCGAATACTACGTTTACAATTAGGCTTACCTATTAGTTAATCGGTGAAAATGCCGGGAAAGAAATTTACCAAAGGGAGAGGCGAGGATTTAAATCAAATTGACGCCACCATTGTGGAAAGAAGGATGGAAAGAAAGAAAGGAACACCTGAAAGAAAGAAATGTGGATGAAAGAAAACCGTCACAGATATTGACAATTTTACAGCCACGGTGATAGGAAATGTAATTCATAATCTGCATAAAAGTCACAAGCATTACTCTGGAAGTCAGTAATGCAGAACTCATGCACAAGCCTACATACGATCATCAAAAACTTTTAAATATGGACAAAGGCAGGAGAAGTGTTAGGGAGAAGTAATATTATGATGGCCCGATGGAAATACCTGACTAGTTGAGGCGAATATAGACGGCAAAATTGCAAGATCATATCAGGATGAGACATGGGTGGATTCTCACACTAAGGTCAATGCCAGTGGTAACTTGTGACCAGACTGCAACAAGGAGGAGGAAATGCAGGAGAAGAGGATGGTTTCTCGAGTGGAGTGGGTCTAATTTTCTGAGGCAAACACAGTACTGGTGATTACCATAACAAAATGAACACCAAACACTTTATGGAATGGTTTGAAACATCTTTATTACCAAGTTTGCCCGAACCATTGGTAATTGTACTTGACAATGCACTGTACCATAATGCACTTGTTGAAAAAAAAAAAACCCTCCATCGAGAACTAAAAAGGTGACATTAAACAATAGCTAGATGCCCATGGAATTGAATATTCCAATACAATGACTAAAGCGGAACTCTACGACATTGTCAAAGTGAACAAGCTGATACCCAAATTCAAGACTGACCAACTTGTGGAGTTTAACAGGCACAAATGTATAAGATTGCCAGTGAAATACTGCGAGTTGAATCCTATTGTCTTTATAATTGAGCCTGTGTGGGGCCAACAGGACAATGAAATTAACTGACATAAGAATTTATGGGTGAAGGCAAAGGAGATTATCACCCCACAACAATAGAAACGATATGTTAACCATGTTGTGAAAACAGTTGAGGAGGAGTTCTGGGAGGTAGATAGCCTAATACCTGCTCATCATTCCCAAGTTACTTGTAATACCACTCAATTATTACAACCTCATTTCAAAAGACATTCCCTGAATTTTTTTAATTTTAATGCCACCCAACCAGTTCCTCTCTTCAAGAGCTTTCATTTGATATTTAAAACATTATGTTTTTATGAGAAAACAAACTTGACTGTTTTATTATTTCACCGTCTCTAAATGAGTGTAGCAGTGGCTGTACATTTCTCTAAATGCATACTTTGAAGAGCCATAACTTCCTTATGAAATATGCTAAGGTAAAATTGATTTCACCTGTCTGCAGAAAGAACTTAAATTTGAAAAATGGGATCATTTTTGAAGAAAAAAAAATGAGATCACTTTACATACCTATTATATAATTCAAGCTGTTGGACTAAATTTACACTTCCCCTACTTTTGGAATTCCCTTTACAGTTAGCACTGGCAGATTTTTGAAAAGAAAAGTGCCTGACTCCCTAATTTGTAGAACATATAATGGTGTAGGTTATGGTTTATTATGAAATAATATTACATCCATGGACTTGTAATTCTGAATCCTTGTATAAGATTTTCACACTAAATGAAATATAATGAGAAGCATCAAGAAGTTTGAATCAGAAATGTTTGCATCAGGCAAGTAGTGTTGAAACAACCTGGCATTAGGTGAGCATTTCTTGGCATTTATTTAGTGTCATGGATTTCTAATTCTAAATCCCTGTGTAAGTTTTTCACACTTTCTATCAATGAAACACCACAAAAAGTGGCAAGAAGTTACAATCAGAAATGTTTGCACCAGGTAAGTAACTTTGAAACCACCTGACTGAACCATTAGGTGAGCATTTTTTCGGCATTTACGATTTGACATACAATACTATGTGTGTAAACATGTTAAATGCATTGATTGAAACAAAAGAAAACAGACTTTGTTTTCTGGAAAGGCACGAAGCATTAAATGAAAAAGTACGATGGAACTACACAGTTTTGCTTTAACCAAGCATGAGATAACTTGTCCTCATATTAAACTCACTGACCAGGATACCAAGATGACAAATTACTCGGTCACATTATTCAGTAGATTCCTATTTGAGTGCTCCCTCAGTACAGTAGAGCTGGTACACCAGCTTGCTTAATGCTGGTCCAAGGTTCCTGAAAATAAAAACCAATCAACACATTTTATTTTTAACTCTTTAAAAGTTTGCATAAAACATTTAATTTTTCTTCATCAAAATTTCATTTGTTTGAACGTAAACTTTCTGTTAGCTCAATGCTATTTGCTAATATTCATAGGACATTGAGCATGGTCTATTATGTGTAACATGGCAAAACATACAAAATGTCACACTATGTAATACTTTGTGCTAATTCATGTTGCTCTAAGAAAATAGAATATGTAATATTGTTTAAACCTGTTTGACAAAATTAGAACATAATGTTTAGTAAAATAATACTTTTTGGCAATACTTTAGAATAAGTGCAGTCATTCCCAGAAGATTAAGGTTAAGTTTAAGAGTTAAGATTAAAATTAAGGCTAGTGACCACTATTCTTATGTTGCTATCCTTTTGTCAAACAAATATCAACATTTCTTACCTCTGTGTGCTTCCACATTTGAGACGTGCCAGTAACTTTTCCTTGTCCTTTTCCAGGGCACAAGATGCATAGGCATCCAGGAGGCTGAAATGCAAACAGAGAATAAATTTGGCTTATTTCTTTCTCTATTATGAAAGTAACAAATTAATGGTTGCAATTTTGCCAAGTTTTGCTACAATCTTGCTATGCAACAACTGACACTGTTCTTGTACTTATGCTACTAAATGTGGTATGCTGCCAATTATAGCTCACTTTTGAATGACGAACACATCATTGTCAATTAAACCAGTATTGCATTGCAATGAGATGTCACAAGAATTTTTAGCTTACTTTATATGCTTCCTGTTTAAAATGAATAGTTTGTTATGGCCTACCTTGCTGGTGTCTTGTATACATTGGTTATAGCTACAGCCTTCTCAGCAGACAGTCCTGCAAACTGCAACAACTGCTTAGCAAAAGTCTCAAATACTGTGGTCTCCTGCAAATGCAAAGTGAAATACATAATATTGAACAGAAAATACACAATGTAATGCGATTACAGCATGATTTTATTACTTGCTGAATTCTAAACTGCAACAAGAACTCCAAAATAACTTCACAGCGTTGAAGCATAACAACACGCAGTATTAAACGTGCATGATAGGCATATGTAATGAAGTGCGCAATTAGATATTATTATTTCTTCTTTGCGCGGCTTGGTGGTTTCCTTCCGTGGCGACATTTTAAGATAAGCTAGGTTTTATTGTTGAGCAGTATTTCTAGTTTCTCGTATGTTACACATGATACATCAACTTCATAGGCTTGTACATACCTTGTTTTTAATTGAGCAATCATTGAACTCTTTGAAAGTCATCAACTGCTGAACATCACCAGTTAAATTTGTGTCTGCCTTACCCAAGGTGTCCAAGTCATCCTTCTGATAGGCTTCTAAAGTTTTGTTCTGCAACATACAAACAAATATAGAGAGTTCTTAAACACAGATCAGACTATGCTACTGGGGTTTCAGATTAAGCTACTTTTCAAAAAATAAAAAATAAAGAACACCAACTGCCATTAGGAATTACCTGTGTAAAATCCACAGGTCCATTGGGCATGTGTGAATACGTTCATTTTCTATATATCTACCATTCTTGTCATTATATAGATAACAACATGCTAGTTAATGAGGTAAAAGAGTTGATGCACCAGTACAAATACTTAAAAAAGTTGAACACTTGAGTTAGCTGTATTTCAAAATCAAGTTGAGCGAGAATTCAATTATTTATTTGTCACATATGATTATTCATGTATTTAACTTACAGCATAATATGCTTGTAGGTATCTAGTCATGACAGTCAGGTAGGCCACTGATTCTTTCTGATCTCTTGTATTCTTTACAAAGAAACCATTCACAACCTAAACAGATGTTATATAAAAGAGAAAAACAAATAACACATTTATTTGTAGTAATTTCTAGAATAATTTGAATGTTCTAAGGACAGAAACTTTCAAACACAAGTACCAAGTGATATGAGATTCTCTTTGATTAATTGCATTCTTAAAGAAAAAGCAGAAAAAATAGTCACTAGAATCAGAAATTCAAACAGAAACCTTTTTTCATATTTGATAGTTTTGTATTCTTGGAGAACTAAAAAAGAAGCTCTGATATTGCTCTCAGGTTATAGTTCCTGCAGTTCTGGAAACATAAAACATAGAAATGCCACTCCTTATACGTCCCATCCTATATCAAGAACCACAAACCTTAAAATGTGAACAATATGTTGCATTTCCTTGTGCTTTTTTTTAATAAAATGCAACACCCAATTTGGTTGCAAAGTTGTTTTTTAAATCCAGAATAGTATTTTAAATGAACCAAACAAATTAAGTAAACATAATCTCTACCCTGTTTCCTTAACACTTACTTGAGTATTGATGGCTGCCTGTCTCAAAGATGGTGCTGGGATACTCAGATGATCAATGGAGCCAAACTCTTCCACAAGATAAATGGGTTTACGAAGACCACATTGCTTCATACGGAACTAAAAATAAAACATGTACACTAGCTAATACTAGTATGTGGTTGTCAACATTTGGAAATCAAGCTTATGTCTTAGAAAAAGTATGAAAATCATGGAAGTCACAGTGAAGCTAGCTGGTGACCCATTGCTCAACACTGCAAGTGAATATGTATTTCCCACCATATGCATATATGATTTAAAACTATATGAGTGCTCCCATTTTGCCAACATTGTCTGAGTTACCTCCATCCCCTCAGAGCATATACCCTAATAATACTGTACGAAATGGGATACAAATTTACTTTTCAACCAACAAGATGCTATTTTATATCTAGGTCCAATCAGTCATCATTTCACAAGGTAATGCTTAAGAATTGACCTGTCAAATAAAATATGAACCAAGGCCAATCATTAATAGATAACATTATGCTCCTATTCTAATATTACATGGAAACAGAATCATGTTATCGTTTGAGACTACTTTGAAGAAACAACCAACAGTTTTCAAGTGCATCAAATAACATACAACATTAAAACCTGCCAAGGTTACACATATTAAAGTTAAACATTGAATATTATCGTACTTACCTTTTGCTCATGGAATCTCCCATCCATTATACTGCCACACAAATCATCCATTCTCTTCCTCTCTACCACATAATCAAGTACTAATTCTCGGCCTGTAGGCATCTGTAGCATTCCTGGAACTGGAACACGTCTCTCTCTGGCGATCCAAAGGAAATCCCCCACTTGCAATTTGCGGACATCTAGGTTGACACCATTTTTCTGCAGTTCTGGAAGTAGTAGATCTTTACGTGTTGGTTTGTTGCTTCTACAAATGAGGGATAAAGAAATGCATTTAGCACAGTAAATAAAATTATTATACATTGCAGAGGGATTTTAAGGTGCATTTTGTGATCCCACTATGATTCTACCCTGATCACTTTGTTTTAAAGATGACCAGAAAATGTATTATACCAAAATCAGTTGATTCTGTGATGCCTTCTAAATCTTGTCCCTTTTGTAAATCACAGGCTAGTGCATTAATTTCTTTCCTTTCTGGTATACAAAGTTAAAATAAGATAAAATTTTAAAATACCACAAAATGATGATATAAACAGATATGCCAGATTTGTTATGTATGACCTTTTTACTCTAAATTTGTGCAATTTCACTAATGCTTATTGAATTATGCGATGTCTTTACCCTATATTTGGCAACTCAATTTTAGTATTATATTGTATTTTTAATGTATTTTATAGTGTTTTTTAAAATGTGTCTTATAATTATGTACTGTGTAATTTTAGTTCTTTTATTTTGGTGTGTGTATAAGGGACCCCATCCAGTGGGCCTGCGTACCTGTTCGGGATTGCCCTTTTGCACCACACACCGCATTTTGATATTTTGTGCAATAAAGGTATTAAACTAAACTAAACTATCCAGTTCTCAACAACAACAACAAATCTTAACATTCTACAAAGGAAGTATGGTGACACAGCTAGGGTTTAAAAAACAGTCAACTTACAATAAATGTCACTATTCATAGCAATTGATAACCAACTTTTCAACACTTACTACAAAAGACCCAATGCCTGACTGTAGGAAAAATGGTCATGAGCAACATCTATGTGACGTGACCTTTTCTATGATACATCACAGGATAAGTTTGCAGCATATCACCATTTACTTACCCTCCTTTTGTTTCACAATTGTCCACACACAACACAATTTCAAAAGTTCCTGGTCTCATTACATAAATAGGCTTGGGTGGTTCTTTCAACACATTTGAAGTACTGCTGCTAGCTTGCGAATTCATAGTTCCAACTGAAGAGGCCACTGAATGCTGCGAGTCCTCGCTATATTGTGTTCTGACATTTGTGTGTGGGTAGCTACCATTGGAAGGTGCTGCTGCTGGACGGTATGGTTTAGTGTTATCATCATCAAAAGACGAAAGTCTGGATAATGTGTGAGATGAAGATGCTGTGTTGCCTGATGGTGAAGATGAGGAGATAGTACTTGATGATGGATTCACTATATTGTACTTTAATACTTCCTTACATAATACTTCCTTACATAAACTACGGTATCTTAGCATGGGGAAATACTTGTCAAAAATATTTGGAAAAAGATTTTCAAACTTCAAAAAAAGCCCTTAGAATGATATCGAATAGTCACTTTTTAAGTCACTCAGCCCCTATTTTCAAGAATTACAATTTGCTTAATGTTTATGATAGTTATGATCTCGAACTAAGCACTTTCATGTACAAGTATAATACCAATCTGTTACCAAAGGCCTTCAATAGTTATTTCGTTGAGCAGAGGAATCACCTCAGGTATCACACAAGAAACGCTGAAGATTACAAGATCTGTCTTACAAAAACAGAGTTTGCTAACAAAACAATAAGAACCGCCGGACCAAGAAAATGGCATTCGATCGACAGATGCGCCAAAACGCTACATCAGTAAAACTCTTTAGATCCCAAATTAAAACAAACCTTATGGAAATGTACACTTAATACCTCTTAGTTTTGATTTACTTATTTTTATTTTTCTCCTTTTAAAACAAAAAAATCGATTAAAATTAACTGATCTCTTAGCATTTATACTATATTCACAAAATGTCAGCTTTCTTTTATATACGTGAGCATATGTTATGAAATCCTAATTTGTCTTAAACTTATATTCTGCATGTTCTTTATTCATCATTTTTTTTTCCTGCTTAGTTCGTTCTACATGAATGTATGGAAGAGGGTGGGGGATGGGGGGTGTTTGTATGTATGTAATTGTATTTTATTAAACAAATTAAGAAACTTAGGCTAAGGTTAAGGGGGTGCTTGTTCAGGCCTTTTTGGCCTTCTGAGCATCTCCTCATTCAAATGTGTTGTTTTGCTGTTATTGTATTGTTGTATTTTGAATGAAATAAAGATTGATTGATTGATTGATTGATTGGACGACTGGCATAACTTGAGCTGCTTGGAAAACTTGTACTGGTACTGTTATATGCTGCAAAAGGTAAAGTATTAAACTGTGTTATAAATTAAGTGCATAACAATACAGCCATACGTTTATTTATTTTTAGTAGAAAGGTGAATTTATGGTAATATTTATGACTTACTTAACCAAAAGATATTTATTACTCTGGCCCCAAACCCCTATCCCCTGTGTTGGATTGTTTTGCCAGTTACATTTTCTCCCTGACAATTACTGCCCTTTGAAGGGTATAAAATTACAGTTATGCTACAACTTGAAACACTTGAGAAATAGGCCTACATCTTCCATGCCTACAATGGCTTAGCAAATGATTTGGATGATATGAGAAATGATAAAAAAAAAAACCCTTCAATTCAAGCCTATCACAAGGAACAAAATGGATGGAAGAATAAAATCAGATACAAAGGACAGGCAGATTCTATGAGAAAAATTCTAGCTCTGCATAAACCCACTTGATCCTGACCAACACTCCGACAGACTGGTAAACACAGATTCTGGCAAACTTGTGGGTTGTCCATTTGTCAATGTCAACAATGCTCTTCACCTAAACAAGCAACAGCTAGAGATATATATAAGAAGAGTTGTGCTGCTGGTTTCCATTGCACAATACCAAAGATGGTTAATACAATTGTGTTGTCTTGCAAGAATATCACCTTTTGGCACTGAAATCATCTATGCCAGGGCCAAAGCTCTTTCTTCAGTTAAGTTCTCAGTGCCTTGATACTGATAATCATTTGGCTCATGAACTAGCAACTTACCAGGGCTATAACTGTCTGAAGCAGATGGTCATATGCATGAGGGAAAATCAAAGACAAATCTGAGGAATACTCTCAAAGTAGATTCCTCAAGCATGATCATCTTCAAAGATGTGGAAGCAACATTTCTTGATGGTTGAGCTGTGGGTGGTGTCATGGCCAGCAAATGGAATTGTGCAGGATTAGTTGGATCACTTTTGTGGCTACCTCATGGTATCACCACCATTAAAAGGATGTACTTTGATTGATATCAATGCTACGGTACACAGATACAAAGATATCATGAATGACTTAATTGGCATTTAAAATGCTAACAAGATGTGACACTTTTGCTCTTTACATTAGCATCAGTAAAGGCACTACCCTTGAAATACTACAGAGCAAGGGATATCCAATAAACTGGTTGGTGACACTACAGTGCCTCTGTCTCCAAGTCAGGCCACATAATTATAGGTCAATAAATGCGTATCACTTGTTAGGAGTGAAATTGTACAAAAGAATGCACGCGTACTGAGATGTTGATGCGTCTAATGCACAAGCCCCGAAGGGGCGAGTGCATTAGACGCATTCTGGGCAAACATTTTGGTACAATTTCTCGAGCAACAAGTGATACGCATTTATTAATCTATTTCATACACAAGAATAAAATCCCGTTATTTTCGAATTTTTTTTATAACAAAATTGTCACTAAAAATGTTGGAAAATGCAAGCAAATATAAATGCATCCACCCACAAGAAAAATGGACGCGTCCAAAAGCACTGCGTGTACTACGTGGAGTGCGCGCCCATGCAATTATACAATATTTATGCACAGCAAGTAATTTACTAACGTGTGCTCTGATTGATTCTCACTATCTAGGAGTGTATGAATTTATATTTGTGTATTATGGGCATGCAGCCTCAGTGTCAAAGTTTGGCAGCAGATGGACTTAAAAAAATATGAACTACCAAAGTAGTCGGAGTGTGGCACTGTCACCTAGGTTGTGCATGCTGCCACCCTGTAGCTTGTGCACACCTTCAACTCCAACAAATTGCAGCTCTACCCAACATGGTATCTCACTGGTTCTATGTACCATCCCAAATAACATTCCTCTTGCCCCAAAGCCTTGTTGAAAACAACACAATGGCCTTGTAGAGGTGCTAACAGCATTTGCTTGAACTGCAAAAATTGCCACAAATGTCACTTTTTGAATGTTTTACTAGAATGCATTTCAATGGGTTTATTTTAGTAGTCTATTGATTAGGATCGAACATTACCACTGATCCTTAATGCCATTTTCATTGGAATATTGGAGGTACTATTTCCCCCTTTCCCTTTTCACAAGCAATATAAAAAGTCACATACAAGTTTGTCTCCTTCAGATTAATTCTATAGAGGAGCCACAAATTCATAGTGTTTCACAGTAATAACTGTGCATGAAGCAAGATGTGTGTATACCTGATGAAATAATCATTTTAATGTACCATACCAGCCCATGTTTAGTGTGTACACCATCGTGATCATGATCACCAACTAGCAATGGAACTATGAACATTTCTAAAATTGACTATAAACTAAATTCCTGAATTGTTAGGAGAGTGCACAGTATAACAATATGGAGGTGCAATGTAGCACAGAAGAATTGAGAACACAAGTGATTCTACACAAAGCAAAATAGGGCCTCCAGGCTCTGCAGGTCAAAAGCTTGCTACAGCCAAACCCACATCAATCACAGCACAATCATACCGCTTCTTACAACAAAAAAACTTGTAACAAAGACTGCTATAAGCACTCTTATTTTCCAAGATCATTACTAGATTGGAATAAACTAACCACCTCAAAAGTCCAAGAAGCTATAAAACTTTGAAGCAACCTTAGACAAGATTAAAACATCTCTTGTGCACAGCAATTCTTACACACTTGGTTCCAGTGAGGAGCGTTGTGTAGTGTCAACCATAGATACAGTTATGAGCCGGGCATTAAACGTACACGATCATGAAAGTAGAACTTATCAACAATCACAGTTATCACACTGATTGAATAATCAACAACCATGAAAACAAGATGTTTTGTTTGTTTATTTCTTCTTTACCCTGGGTCAATATTCAAAGGGAAATTATTTATGTATCCCTCTGGTTGAGCAATTGGTCATCAAGCATGTAGATTGAACATTGGATCTTCTACCCGCTTGATGATCATCATCTTGTACCCGGAACTCTAAAGAATAAGGGAAGTTTATTTTAGTTACCTTGTGGTTTGGTAGGCACTGGACAAAATTCTTCAGCATCATCATTGTGAATGTATGCATAGACCTGACCATTGCTAGTAGACTTGGAAGTATCCAGTTTGTATCTCAGCACGGACTGCACCAATGCTTGACGCTGACATTTGATTAAGAAACCTATTGACAACACATCTGTGAACAGAAATGGACAATATAAATAGTGTTTTTTGTCACATGAAGACAAAGCTAATTCATCATACCCAGCTAACATCACTAATATTATTATTTATTGATTGTATTAGGCAGAAGTACTATACAGTAAAATGATGGGGTGAAAAAGCAACTTGTAGGAACTGTGTGACACACACCATCCCATGCTTAACAAATGCAAAACTTTCCATGATTGAACAAGGTTGGTTCACTTGGCAACACGACAATATTCTCAATTTTAGTGTCAAACCTTTTTTGTTTGAATTTGTAGATGAGGTGCCAATTTAAGTAAATGGGGATTTCCGTTACCCACCCTGTACACAAAATGGAAGCCAACATAGTTAGTGTTATTTCTTACCATCAATTAAAACAGCTGCAGCATCCTTGGAATGTACCTCATGTCCCCTATCATCTATGTACCAGTATTCCAGTCTGTCAGGAGGTTTGGATATAGTATGGGGAGCTGTAGGTCTAGAATCGGGAGCAATAGAAATGCTAGGCAGCGGAGGAACCCTGAAATACAATGTTCCATGTCATTAGTAAATAGTTTTATTAGAATAAAGCAACACACACTCACATTAATTATCAGGTACAATAAAATTATTATCTAGAATGTCAACATTCTGCCAAAAAAAAAAAGAAATTTCAAAAAATTATAGAGTCTGTAGCTTGTGCACACTAAAAACTTTAGTCCTTGTTTTTGGTTTGTTGAGGAAAAGCAAACAATGTTTAACTAGGCCAAAAAAAATTGTTTGCTTGCCCTCCAGTGGGAATTTTATAGGCCTCTATAGGCCTGTAGGCAATTAACATTGGTCATATGAAAAAAAATTGTTTTTTGGCCATATACTAATGTATATTGCGTATAGCTCAAACACATCACTAAAGCTTTCAAATACCTGTTTGATGATTGGCTAGGTCTGGTGTATGTATCACTGTCCGATCCAGATGATCCACCAATGGCAGTAGTTCTACCATTAATATGTGGTGGGGATGTTGACTGGTTAAGTTGGTTCTGTGCTTCCACTGTCTCAAGCTTATGAGCCAATTCACAACCAGCTTCAGTGATGATGTATCTGTAGATAAATATACTCAAAACATTTTAATATGCATTTAATACATTTTCGACTAGGGTGAGGAAAAGGCACAGTTGCTCTAGCCTTGTCAGATCTCAAATGGTTTGCCAATTTTAAATTCCCCATGTAAAAGACAACTTAGATGGAAAAGAGTCAGTTTTATTATCACATTACAACTGCTAATATCACATGACATCTAAAATGCAACTGTTTTTTGAAACACAGATATTAAAATCAAAGTTTTGATAGTATACCATTTTTTGTAAATAACAGTTACCAAATTTCTACCACTACAATATAGGTGCTATACATACAAACCTTTTAGAAGCATATTATTGTTTTATTTCAGGCCTTTGCTGAATGAATAGCGATGTAACAGAATCATAATGTTATTGGTTCGATGCTGGGAAGGTAACAAGACTTGCTGTGGAGGAGGTGTAGCGATCCCCTATAGCAACATTACATGGATGAGTCTGGCCCAATCACTGACGAAAGAGAGATGGGCACTCCAATCACTGTTTATACAGGATCGTCTCCTTTACCTTTTTTAGAATACAATATGATGGATTTCCTGTCCTATATGTCCATCATATACAGAGTGATCTAATCAGTGTTATGGTTTTCATTTATAGTTAACCTGGACATAAACTTACTTTGCTGGACTGCCCTCCTTTGTGATGTAATTCTTTGAAATAAGATTACCCATTGATGACCATGCGGTGTAATGGGAGCCAGGTTCAGGCTGAAAAAAATGAAAGAATTATGTTATTAGCTTTGGGCATTCTGAGGAAGAACATGTGCAATTTGAGTAGCAAATTTATGCTGCAAATACTAGTAGGCTAATAAAACAGTGAAAGCATAACTCTTGCCTGTTGAAAGTCTGTTATTCAAATGCAAGTATCCCAACATAGTTCACATTTTGCTTTACCAGATTATACTATAAGAGTAGCCCTATTTTACAGAGACGCAACATATCCATATATCCTGAAAATTTTATCTGGTCCTTGGTTTCTGGCACTCCCAAGTGCTTATTATGCCAAAATCTAAATTTCTGGCAATGTCCTGAAAAGTAACATCTCTGATGTTTTACTTAATAACACACACACCTTTATGTGTGATCAAATTGATCACAGGTCTTTTTAAAATGAACCATATTGAGAGTATTATAGTTTTCGGTAAGATTTTTCAGCAGTCTGCCGATTTGGTGTTGTTTAGATGTAAATACAGTTCAAGTGGAATTATTGAATCATGTCATCATCACACCTGCACTTCATCCGCCGATCACGTAGCATCGTGTGACCTTGTTCTTTTTTCCAAGATAATCAGGTAGAGCAGTCAGACACTGCTAAAGGACCTTGCCAAATACTATACACAAATCTCTTTGTACTTACCAGGGTAAATGACTTCTCACTCAGTGGCTGAGCCTCCCTCTGTAGTTCAACTTTGGTCATGTAACCTCTGCTGCCAGGTTTCTACATTGAAATACAATGTCAGAGATTCCATTTCACATGAACAAAAAAATGACTAGACTTAGCTGTGGTCTAAGACCACGAACACAGCCGTGTTGTGACCCCTTAATGACCTTTGACCCCAAAATATATGAAAACCCCATAGACATTGGCTAATGTCAATGCACATTTGCACGTGACATCACTACGCCATGTTATTTGTGGCAGAAGGGGCACTTTGAAGGTTTTTCGTCTCAGACCGGAAGTGACCCCTTAATGACCTTTGACCCAAAATAAAATTACCACATATACATTGGGTAACCACAATTCATATGAACATACCGTTACTGTCCTTTGTTTTTCTTAGCTAATAAAATTTTTTGAAGGTATTTCGTTCTATACCGGATGTGACCCTTTAATGACCTTTGACACCAAATCTGTGTACACCCCATACACACTGGGTAACATCAATGCATGTGTGCAAGTGGCGTCACTGTCCTACGTAATTTGTGGAAGAAGATGCATTTTATAAGTATATCTTTTTATACCGGAAGTGACCCCTTAATGACCTTTGACCCCAAATTAAAAAATACCACATATACACTGGGCAACCACAAGTTATGTGTGCATATACCGTAACTGTTCTATGTTTTTCTTAGATAATAAAATTTTTTGAAGATATTTCGTTTTATACCTGAAGTGACCCCTTAATGACCTTTGACCCCAAATCTGTGTACACCCCATAGACACTAGGTAATTACAATACATATGTGCGAGTGGCGTCACTGTCATACGTAATTTGTGGGAGAAGATGCATTTTAAAGTTATTTCGTTTTTATACCGGAAGTGACCCCTTAATGACCTTCGACTCCATATAAAAAAATATCACATATACACTGGGTTACTGCAACTCATATGTGAACATACCGTTACTGGCCTGTTTTGTTTAGCTAATAAATATTTTTGAAGGTATTTCGTTTTATACCGGAAGTGACCCCTTAATGACCTTTGACCCCAAATCTGTGTACACCACATAGACACTGGCAGCGTTAAAGAAATTTTGGTTGTCCGGTTGCACGAGACAACTAAAAAAGTCGCCGGACAACCAAAAATACTGATTCGGTTGTCCGCCGGACAACCATAAATCTAGCCAAAAGTCAAATTTGTAGGCCTACGGACAACCAAAAACTTAGACGGACAACCAGAAATTGTAATCTGGTTGGACAACCATTCATTTTTCCTAAATTCGAACACTGGACACTGGGTAATATCAATGCATGTGTGCTAGTGGCGTCGCTGTCCTACGTAAGTTGTGGGAGAAGATGCATTTTTAGTTGAAATCACATTTTTGACCCCTATGTGACCTTTGACCCCATGAGTTTCATGTAACATGTAGGGGCACGGTCAATGATTATTGTGATTAAGTTAGGTCAAAATCGATGTAAGCATGTGAGTGCTAGAGCAAATGTAAAATTGACAGAAGAAAGAAGAAGAAGAAAGAACCTGTAAGAAAAAAGACACAGCCGTGACTGACGTCACAGCTGTGTAATAAACTGTGATTATATCAAGGACTCTGCTGATATGCAGGTTTAACTGTAGCTCTTCTGCAAATATTTCTCAACCTGCTTGGGAAAAGAAATCATGTCCTGTTGGAGACTGATCTGACATAACAGGTGCATGTCCATGGACTTGCAAAAAAACCACGAAAAATATATGTCTATTCTGGGCAAATTTGAGCCAAATTGCACTTTTAAAGCTCTTCTTGAGGACACTGGCAGAACATTCTCCAGCTCTTCACATCATTTTAAAGACCAATCCATGACTAATCATAATAATAATTTCAAAAAATACTTACAATATGATTCCTATAGAGAGTCAGAATAATTGCATAGGGTCCTGATCTGTACACAGGCACATATTCTCTTGGTGTGCGCTTTGCTGCCTTACGTTTCTGTGAAGCGAATAGCATTGACAGAGTGTTGGATGTTAAGTTTTTACCCCTGGAATTGATCTGAATGGTGATATGTGTCGAAAAAGTAATGTTATATTCAATAATAATAAATTACACTACTACTAATAGAAAATGCAAGAGCCCCAAGTGCTAAGAAAAAAATTACATAACACGAAATGATTAGTCCTACAAAACATAAAATTTACAGAGTTTTGCATTAATTAACATTAGTTGAATGTAAATAAGCATTATCATTAAATGTCAACAAATATTAAATATTAATGAAGTTTTCTGGTCTACAACCCCCCCCCCCCCACACACACACACACTTTTTAGATTCTTGAGCGAACTGTCAAAAACAAAAATTTATTGAAATTGAGACACACACCCCTAGAATAAAAAATTAGCCCCTTGTAATGTGTTGACATACAAAAAACTGAATAAAATACCCCTTCAGCGAAATGCTAAAAAGAAAACCCTGGCAACACCCACACAATACTAACCGGTTTCTCTTTCACTGTTTCATCTTGAGGTGGCGGGGGTGGGATGGTAGGCATTCCATCATCTATTATATTTGGCAGACCACCAAGGCTTGGAAGGGGTGGATCATTTTCCCCATAAAATGAAGCCATAGGATCTGGAAGTTCACCTGGTGCAAAAAAATATGTATGAAAACTTAGGTCAAAATTATTTGGCTTACGAATGTTAAAGTTTTTTATTCCTTTTTTTTTTTAATTAAAACCCAAATTTTACAAGATGCCCTGACTTACCGTATTCGTCCGAGTATAGTCCCACGTTCGAGTATAATCCCACCCCCCATTTTTCGAAAAATTTCAGAAATTGTAACAAAAATACTCTATTAATGATTTCAAAATGCATTGAATTTGAATGCATTTTGAAATCATTAATAGAGTATGACATGAAAACAAAGTATCAATTTTCATATTAAAAATACAAAATATCTTGAAATTTTTTAAATTTTTTTAGGTGAACCATGAATGATCCTAGCATCTAGGTCTAGGTCCAGGGACACTCAAAACCGGAAAAAATAAACTTTAAAAATGTTTTTTTTTTTTGTTTTTTTTTAAATTGAGTATAATCCCACCCCCAATTGTGAAAATTTTTCACATAAAAAACGGGTGGGACTATACTCGGACCAATACGGTAATTCCATCATGAGCAGTGTCTGATTCGCTAAATGCTATGACAGAGTGGTCCTAAATTTAAGTACATGGGCTAGGACTCTAGAAAAATTAGATCTTGGCCTGATTTGATAAATCAATCAGTTTAATCTGTAATATTATAATGTAAAGATTGGAAACACTAAAGTTACAATAATTATTATTGTTTGGGCTTCCCCATCAAATTATAGTGTATTGACGAGTCAAGGTACATAACACCTAAAAGTTCATATAATAATATGCAAAACTTGATAAACATGATAAAAAGGAAAAGTAGACCTGTTGTAAAAATTGATAGCACTGACTGACTCCAAATATATTGCGTTGTATTTGCTTCATCATTGCATACATTCTAACTAGAGCGATAACCGCACCATAGCTGAACCATGTGGCTTCGGCAGTATATTGTGGTAGGCCTATACCACTGTCACCCGGAGGTATGACAGCCCGAGCGGTGGTAATGAAAGAGGAGAAGTAAAGAATATAAAATGAACTAGAGGAACTGTGCCCTTTGCAAGGGCACGAGGTACCGTAAGTTAGGCGGATGACTGTGACGATCTGATCAAGCAGCAATACTGTGCAGGATAGGCCTAGTATTAATTTTAATCAGACTGTTTCATTAATTGCCGTTTTAATATAGGCCTACCTTGATCGTGAGAAGCTGGCATTTTGAAAACTTGACTTTTGACCTCTGTATGACCCCTTAATGAATTTTAAAATATTTAAAACATGTTAAGAATGTCATAAGGATCATTGCATTTAAATTCCAGCTCAATTGAAGCATTTTGAAAACATGACCTTTGACCCCTTTATTGCCCTTTAATGACCTTAAATGAATTTTAAAATATTTTCAACATGTTTAGAATGTCATACGGATCATTGCGTTTAAATTTCAGCTCAATCGGAGTATTTTTGAAAAACGTGACCTTTGACCCCTTTATGACCTCTTAAGGACCTTAAATGAATCTTAAAATATTTTTTTAATGTTTAGAATGTCATAAGGATCATTGCATTAAAATTGCAGCTCAATTGGAGCACTTTGAAAACCTTGACCTTTGACCCCTTTATGACCCCCTTAATGACCTTTAATAAATTTTTAAATGTTTTAAACATGTTTAGAATGTCACAAGGATCATTGCATTTAAATTTAAGCTCAATCGGAGCATTTTCAGTTAAAATGACCTTTTTTGACCCCTGTGACCCCTGGATGACCTCCGACGTTTGGAAATATTTTTATCACATTCTTTATGTTTTCCTCTTTCTTATGATACCACTCATGGGGTCATACCTTCGTCAACATTTAGAGATATGTCCATTTCAGACCAAATGGTTAGTTAGTAAGCTAGTAAGCTAGTAAGTAAGCTAGTAACATACACTCTTATAGGCTGATACCATTTCATGGTTCAGCAAGCACAATGGGTACAGGAGTATGCACCAGTTTCGATGCAGAATCATACTCGGCAGTCCACGCTTTTTAATGCGTGCCGGTTCGAAATTCTGAAAATTGGTAAAAGCGTGGAGGTTTAAACTTTTGGGTAAAAAGCGTGGAATGGTATAAAGCGTGGGAATAAAATAAAAAGCGTGGGCTTGTTTCAGCTTACAGTATATTTTTATTGAATGTTAAAACAATCATAATTCCAAGAAAAATCGCCAAACCTGTGCAAGATAAAATTCCATTTGATGCAGGCAGCGCCTGTTTACGTGAGTCCAGACCAGCGCAATGTGCACAATATCCTCCCCGGAAGCCCTTCCGTGATATGCAAATGTCGGATTTTTTCCATGACGTGTTACGATGTGTTGTAGTTAATTCTTTACATCGATCGTACGTATGAGTGAAGTCATTAGTCATGCATAATTGATTGAGCGAAGAAGGGTCATGAATCAGTTCATGACAAGAACAACATTTGGACGCCAAAAAAGTACAGTTATACATTAAAATGTTTATTGTACAGTACAGTAGTAGCTTTTCACATAAAATTTGCATTGTTCACATAATGTATCAACTTCATGGAGAGAAAAACATCGGACTTCCGAAATTTTTTGGAAGGCAAGTGCTGCTCCGAATTCAAAAATGCAGCTCAGTTTGAGAAAATATTTAAAAAGATGAGGCATCTGGAAATAAAATAGAGCCTTGTGCCACTTTTGGCAAAGATGTCTGAGATTTAGAGAAAAATTTAGCTTAAAAGGCACTTGAAATAGGGAGGCTCTGGAATGGAAAAAGAAATTGATGGGGAGTCTCCAGAATAGAAGAAGAGCTTGACAAAGAGGGTCTTAAGTCAGTTGAAGACGGCACTTACCAGTGCAGACCGCAAGGTATATGGAGCCCGCCCCCTGGTTGTTCCTAATACCAATTTATATAATTTTTAAGAAATATCAAATGAATAAGGAAGGAAAATCTTAATTGCCTACATGTAGGTGAAACATGCTCAGATCTAATTGATATTTCAGCACATTTGTACTATGTACCCTCAAGAAAAATTCTCTGTGAATTAGGCTAAATAATTGTATGTGTACAGTATACACGACACGTATAACCACATGTACACTCAAAATCAAAAAAATAAATTTGCATGCAGTATGGGTCATAATATACTTCAAGCATGTCATAATATTTTTAAATTCAACTTACCATGTTCAGCTATATAATTCTCTAGCTTTTTGTCCAACATCTTGCATATTTTGTCACCAAAGTTGTCTAGAATTTTGGCTTCTTTCCCTGATTTAAGTGGTAGCGGATAGCATTTCAATGAGCGTAATGCCTGTAACAAAGAAACCATTTTTATAGGCATGGGAAAAAAATGTTACCGGTACTGTAAAGCGTGATATATTCGCAGAATAATTTTTTTGGGGAGCAGTTTTGCCATTTCTCGGGTAATTTCGTGCCCTGGTACCCGGCGCATTTTTCGGGCGGGTAACCGAGTACCTGAAATTTCGGTTTTGTAGTGTCCCTGGTTGACCTAACAAAACAAACAAACAAAATTTGCACGATGTTTTGTGTTTTTAATATGAAAATTGATACTTTGTTTTCATGTCATACTCTATTAAGGGGGTACTACACCCCAGCCAATTTTTGCTGAACCATGAAATGGTATCAGCCTATATTAGTGTATGTTACTTACTTGCTTACTTACTTACTTCCTTACCAACCATTTGGTCTGAAATGGACATATCTTTAAATGCCACGAAGGTATGAACCCCCAAGTGGTGTCAAATGAAAGAGGAAGGAGTAAAGAATGTAATAAAAATATTTCCTAACATCTGAGGTCATCCAAGGGATCACAGGGGTCAAAAAAGGTCATTTTAACCGAAATGCTCCAATTGAGCTGAAATTTATATGCAATGATCCTTATGACATTCTAAACATGTTTAAAATATTTTAAAATTCAGTTAAGGTCATTAAGGGGTCAATAAAGGGGTCAAAGGTCAAGTTTTCAAAATGGTCCAATTAAGCTGAAATTTAAATGCAATGATCCTTATGACATTCTAAACATGTTTACAATGTTATAAAATTCATTAAAGGTCATTCAGGGGTCATAGGTCAAGTTTTCAAAAATGCTCCAATTGAGCTGAAATTTAAATGCAAAGATCCTTATGACATTCTAAACATGTTTAAAATAATTTAATATTCATTTAAGGTCATTAAGGGGTCATAAAGGGGTCAAAGGTGAAGTTTCCAAAAATGCTCCAATTGAACTGATATTTAAATGCAATGATCCTTATGACATTCTAAACATGTTTAAATATTTTAAAATTCATTAAAGGTCATTGAGGGTGATCCATGTACCACAATATACTGCCAAAGCCCATGGTTCAGCTATGGTGCGGTAACCGCTCTAGTTTGCTTATTTTTGCGTTTTTCTCAAAAATTATAGCACATTGGTGACAAGTAAGATATGTATATTACAGGGACAAGGACTACAACTACTGCACTGAAAATTCAGCAACTCAAGGCAAGTAGTTATTGATTTATTGATCAAATATTGGTTTTCCCTCATTTTTGACTTAACTCCACAACTGCTGTCTGTGCTGAAATAAAATTTCCAGTGTAGCAGTTGTAGTCCTTGCCCCTACATGTATAATATACATATATCTTACTTGTCACCAGTGTTCGATTTACCACCTGCATACCTGCACCAGTGCATGTAACATTCCCTCTGTGCATGCAGCTTTTCACTACCTGCCTGCACGCGTGCATGTACGATTTTAGCGCTAGCGATATGACAAGGCAATATATACAAAAGTAAACAAGCAGTCAGTCCGATTTGGAAAAACCCAATCTATTTTTAGCGCAACATCCTGACTTCATTAGAAGGGCTGGCGCAAATCGCGCAATTGACAATTCCCGATACCCCTATCACGTGAGAACTGTCACTTTTTTTCATTGACTTCCCTAGTCTCCTACACAGCCAGTTTGCGTTGGTCTGATACTTGTCGGTCCTAACGAACATTCGAGATAGCCACATACAGTCTGGTCCGAGACTATGACTTCCCTTAGAGGGGCTAGCGTAATGTGGCGTCATCCACCAATTCGATACCCTCGCACATGTAGAAGCTGTCATTTTCATTTCATTGAAAAAAAGAACCGGAAGTTAAACCGTGGGAAATATTTGTCTACGTATATATGGAAAATAATCATAATAATGTCCAGCAAAAAAGGAAAAAACACAAAAAACACTTGCATCATTCTGGAAATCGTGCACCTCGTCGGCGACTAGTTCTAGAACAGATGAAGCCACAGCATCCAGTGTTTTGGCTAAGAAATCGGCGAGTGATCGGCATAAAAATGACAATGACAGTGGAGCCGGGAATATTATTACAAGCTTAACTGACAATGATCGTGATTCAGACAACAATGTGATTTTATGTTTGCTTTAATTTTGGTGCATGCACACTTTTTGCTGTGCATGTAGAAATTTTGGGCTACATGCACCAGTGCAGGTAGGAAAAAATTTGTAAATCGGCCACTGCTTGTCACCAATGCTCTATAATTTGTGAGAAAAATGCAAAAATAGGCACAAAATTGGGCAGGGGTGTAGTACCCCCTTAAAGTAATGATATCAAAATGCATTGAATTTGAATGCATTTTGAATGCATCATTAGATTTAGAGTATGACATGAATACAAATTATCAACGTTTACTTCCATTTTCAGAGCGTCAAGCCGATCAATCGATACAAACTGCCGAGGCAAAAACGATGTCGCTTGACACATGAATGCATCAACCAATCATTTCCAATGCGCGCGCCAGTTTTCAAAAATGCATAATTTGTGCTTGAATTTTCTCCCAAAAAAGTTTGCAATATATTTAAAAATATATTTTTTTTTAATTTACTTTTTTTTCTTCTTTAATTTCTTGCATTTTTTGCGACGGCATATTTTCTATATTTTTTCGACATGAAATTGTGTTGCAGATCATTAAAACTTCAACTTTTTGGAAAATGAGTACGGTACTTGAAAAATGGTTATTTTGTGAAAATTGATATGACCCAAAATGTGCAAATTTCTGCGCTTTTTATGCATAGCACATTTTCCCTGTCCTTACCCATAGATATACCAAAATTGCTGAAAAGGTACACAAAACCGTGTCATATCCCCGTATACCTTCAACCAGGCTGAACTCCCCCCCCCCCCCCACCACCACCCGTTGTACAACTTCTACAAGTACTGGGGGTACCCAAAAATCCACAGCAGAGTGAGCAGATGGGCTATTTCATTATAAATGACAACATTGAGTCCCAAAAGGGGTCAAAATTCAAACTCATTTATTTCATGCAAATTCATTATCATTTCAAAGTTCAGATGGTGTGTCAATAATTCTCAAAATATTAGAGCGTCAAACCCTCAGGAACCATTAAAAAAATTAAATTGAATTGTTGCTGTGTAAAACATAGCTGCCGTCTGGAGGGGACATTTTTTTAAACAATTTAATACACAACTTTGAAAGAGTATATGTAACCAACATTGGGTTCATACTTATTCATATTTAGTCTGTAATAATTGTTGTATGTTCCTTTACACTTCAGTGTCTTAAATATGCCAGTTTCAATATAAAACAATTAGTAAATTGATACTAATCCAGATAAATGGTGCAAAATTACTACATATTTTAAGGATAAACTTTATCTTCACATGAAAAATTCATGAAATAGTCATTTTGTCCTGCCCAATAGCTACACTGATGCATAAGTGAGTATTCTGCGTCAATCTGTTGTACTAGTCATGGAAAACCTAAAATAAAAGACCCTCCTGTGTCATTTGTTCTGGATAGGACACATTTTTTAACACATAATAAAGCATACTTTAACTTTAGAAATAGCTGCATCAATATTATTGCATCAATATTATTGCATAAAAGATCCCCAGCATTTAAAATCCACTACAAACAGGGTTAATATTCTGGTTAAATTAGGAATATTGCAATTTTAGCTAACCGTTCAATGCAGAATAATATCATATGTGTTCTCAACAACTGGACAATAATTTGAACACTAAAGTGGTTTGTAAGCATAATTTGCAATAAAATGCAAAAATTTCTTGTGGGTTTGGCTCTTTGAAATTTTTATTTTTTAGTTTGTTTACCAATTCATGGAAATGACATAATTGTGCTGGAGAGGACATTTGTTAAATTGCAAACAGAATCGTGGATACAGGCAAGGCTTTAGCTAGAGACCCGTCCGGCCGTCATTTGGACGCCCTGTCACGAAAATGGACGGCCTAGGACGGCCTACGAAAAAAAAAAAAAAAAAAAAAAAAAAAATTTTTTTTTTTTTTTTTGTTATTTTTTCCGGTTTTGTAGTGTCCCCGGACCTAGACCTAAATGCTAGGATCACTCATGGTTGACCTTAAAAAAAAAAAAATTTGCATGATGTTTTGTGTTTTAATATGAAAATTGATAGTTTGTATTCATGTCATACTCTATCAATGATATCAAAATGCATTCAAATTCAATGCATTTTGATATCATTAATATAGTATGACATGAATACAAACTATCAATTTTCATATTAAAAACACAAAACATCATGCAATTTTTTTTTTTTTTTTTAGGTCAACCATGAATGATCCTAGCATTTAGGTCTAGGTCCAGGAACACTACAAAACCAAAAAAAAAAATAACTTTTTTTTCTTGAATTTCGGGTATCCGGGCATGGAATTTCCGCCCGGGTACTAGGCTACCCAGGCGGGACTCGAATTCACAGGAACCAGTCCCTACCTTAGTAAGTCAAGAAAAGTAAGTTTTGAATGGTATTGATGCAAATTGCTTTAATACAAATAGTTGGATTTTTATGTCCAAAAAGCCTCTCCTGGGCCCTTCAAATTGCTAAAATCCCGGAGCTTTGGGGCTCTGCCCCTGATCCCCCGCCAGGGGGCCTAAAGCGCCCCTGGACCCCGGCCGGTGGGCCTTCACGTTAAACCGCTCACTTCGCCGCTCACTTCGCTTTACTTTTTGTACTTTGGACACCCTACTTTCAAATCCTGGCTAATGCCTTGGATACAGGCTTGCAAAAATGCAACAAATACCAAATCATGTGCCACCTTGGTAGAAGGAAGACCACTCTTCCTCTACAAATTTCACATTCTATGATATAATCCTTCTTATTTCAACAATTAGTAATTAACTTCAGTTCTGGAGAGGACAAATTTTAACGCTGAACTGTGGTATCAAGAACAAGTGGTCTACTGTATGTAAAATAAATGAATTCCTCAATCAGTGCCCTGTCCCATCAATTGGTAATATAACACAGATTATACAGGTAGGGTAAGGGTTTATATTTCCTCTTTAATGTTAACAAAAATGGAGGCATGAATTGGAGAGGACACTCATTTTTTTATTTAACGCAAAATGCCAATTTTGCAAGAATCTACGGAATGTTAACATTTTTGCACCAATTTTCACCATTCAACTTGCATGATGTTCCACACATATCATATTTTCATTGCAACAAGCACATTGCCATAGAATGTACCTAATTTTTCAAAGAATTAATTCAGAATACATGGGCAAAATGAAATGGGACTCCAAAATTGGGTTAAAAATGTACCTTTTGGCAATTTTTTATAAAAAAAATAGACAGAATTCTGTAAAAATGCTCATGTAGCTTGTAGTTTGTGGCATACTTAGAATTAAGTTAATAACACTGCATTATCACCCTAATTATATCAACCAGATATGATAAAAGCCATTTTTGTGAACGTGTCATTTATAATGAAATAGCCCAGATTACAAAAAATGTATACCATTTTTGCCCAGGATTGTTTCAATCAATAAATAAAAAGTGGATACAATTTTTATGTGAGTCACAGACTTACAGTGTCATTGTGCATGTGTCAATGAGTGTAATTTTTTTAAAACAAGTTGAATTGACATTTAAGTTATAAGTTTATATGAAAATATTTTTTTAATTTTAAAATTTTGAAATGGAATGTTTTAAAGCTAGAAAGGTGGACAAGCACACTTCATCTGTCCATGCTAAATGCTTGTACAATGTTCTTCAGTATGATGGCATATTCAGACATGCCAACTTTGAAATCCAGATTTCCGTACTCAGAAGAACAAAAATCCGTATTTTGCACCCTAAAACCGTATTTTTTAAAAATGTACCTTTTGCATACCTGCCAACGCCAGAAACCCCAAAAGTAGAACACATAATTGCGAGGGAGCACTTATGCGACCGAGCACGTAACAGCCGGGGTCCAGGGGCCCACCTTACGAATTTGCAATCAAATTTGGCAATACCAAAGAACCATTCCATCAAAGTAATAAATCAATCCAGAAAGATGCTTCCTTTACGAGTTATCACTCATTGAAAGTGCTACTTTGCTATACCGGTACCGTACTTAACATGGAAAGCGACTATCTTAAAGTCGTCGTATTTACTTAAATTACATGACTGATCAAGCTGATTTTTGGATATATGTGATGCAAAGTTAAAAATTATTTATTAAAAGATTTGGTGACCTCAGTCGACCTTTGACCTTGTATGTGACCTTTGACCTCACGAAAATGGATAAAGTATGTAGACCAAACAAATTGATATAATTATTTCTGGAAACATTGTGTTTTGTTACTTCTAATGTTGTTAGAAGCATGCTTTGTTAAAACTTTCAAGTTCAGAAAATCATTGATCATCATCATCATCTGAATCATCATCATCATCATTATAGTATCAGTCTAGGTAGGCCTAACATCGGGTTTTGCTCATGTTTTCAAAAAAAAATTAAATAGTTTAATGCCAATGTCAATTAGAAGATGGTGGGTATAGCAGTTGTTTATGCATGGTTAAAGAAAAATATTAAAAATATTTTATTTTAGAAAACAAAGTCGGAAAGCATCTTGCAGACCTAAATAGTTACACTGCTACACATGCTATGTCTTCTGGAGGTATTTAAAATACCTCCAGAAGACATAGCATGTGTAGCAGTTGGATGAAGAATTGAACTGCTTAATAAAAATATTAATATGCATAAAAAATCCGTGAGTCAGGAGAAAATTATTTCGGAAACCATCTTGTAGGCCTATATATATTTCTTTAATGTGCATATGTACATCATGCGAAAGTCGGAAGTAAAAGGAGGTCGGAAACCTTCTTGTAGGTTTATTCTTTTGCACCAATAGAGCTAAATAGTTAACTAAATACCTTCAGAAGACATACATTGTAGCATTAGGTGGTTAATAAAAATATTAATGTGCATGAAAAATCTGCAAGTCAGAAGAAAATTATTTCGGAAACCATCTGTAGGCCTATTAATTATTTCTTTAATGTGCATGCATGGTGCGAAAGTCGGAAGTAAAAGGAGGTTGGAAACCTTCTTGTATGCTTATTCTTTTGCACCAAAAGAGCTAAATATAGTTAACTATAGTGAGATTCCAATTGAATGAACGCAGCTTTTAATAGCGTGACGAATTTGTGCGTACACTGCGTGATGTACGCCAGCGTGTGCGACTGTGCGTGAGTAACGCGAAAGTGAATCCAACCGTGCCAACGCACTCATGATTGGTTAGCATTGTATCCAAGGTCGTATGCGTTATGCGTTGTAGTTTGAAATACGCGATATACGATCGCGGCTGGATCGAGTGCAGCTGTTGAAAGCTGCGTTCATTCAATTGGAATGCTTACTATAAATACCTTCAGAAGACATAGCATTAGGTGGTTAATAAAAAATATTAATGTGCATGAAAAAAATCTGCAAGTCAGAAGAAAATTATTTCGAAAAACATCTTGTAGGCCTATATTAAATAATAATTTTTTAATGTGCATGCATCATCGAAAGTCGAGAGAAAAACGATGTAGGCAACCACTTTAACAGACCAAGAAAGTGGTCAAATGATATCAGTAATTCAGTCGGTAGTCAAATCTTGCAGCTGATGTTTATCTTTTTAAGACGCAACATTTTATTATTTTGGTCAAAATTCTGGAATTCCGTATTTTTTGGGGGTGACCGTACTACCGTATTTTTCACGTTTTACCGTACAAAATACGGTGATACCGTACTAATTGGCATGTCTGCATACATGCATATTGAATTCCAAGCAAATTTATATATTTTCCAACCATAATTAACCTATCTTTACCCATTAATTAACCGCTGTTTATAATTAACCGGTTAATTAAGAACACTAGCGAGAAGCGTTTAATCGCAATCGCTCGGCGATTGAGTATAAATTCAGCTTTACGCATTGCACGCAGTACATTCATTTTAGCTAAATTTAGTACAGAGTATGTCCATGAATTAATCCAGTATATGTCATGAAAACACATGTACATTTTTAAAGCCCCATTAATTTTAAGCTTACCTTTCCATAAGCATATTGAGTTTTTATGCCCTTGTCTGCGGCTTCATCTCTCCATTCTGTCAACCATTGGACAAATAAAGGGTTTGGGCAGGTGTCAAGTTTCTTTTTGCGTTTGACTTTTGGGGCAGAAGCCATAATTTCTTGGCAATAACTTCACCTGATCTGATCTGAATGAACGAAAACGGCGCTCGCCCTTTCAATCTGAATTTATACTATATCGCTGAGCGATAAGCGATTAGTTTTTAGCCAATGAGGTAGCGCAATTTTTGTTGCGTTGGAAAAAGCTCGCTGTCTCAACGTTCAAATTACCAATCGCTCATCGCTGCTAGCGATGGCATATGAATATAGTTTACTTAAGCCGACTGCATGATGGGATATTATTTATCATCTGGAGATTTTTTACCGAAGGAGTGTGGTCTCAGAAAGAAAGCTTTGCTTTATCTTAGAAAATGAGCGCAGATATGGATAACAATCCTACAGTAGCTCGCGACTCATCTCAAGAAGATCTGAGGTAAGATGAGAATAAAATTTAATGTCATGTTGTGCTTTAAAAATGAAAATAATCGGTGGTTGGCAACGTAAACAAAATTGGTTCCAAATTCGGCAGTTTAATAATTATGTAGGTAACCCAGGCAAACCTTAGTTAACACATTTGCTGGTCAGCCAAATTCGCCGACAATGTCAATGCATTTTTACATAGAAATTTAAAACTTGTGCCCGAAGAAAGAAACCTACATAAATATGTTTTCTATACTTCACTTGACCCAAATATATAATTTTTATGGTGATAAGTCACCCGCACATGGAATTTCAGAGGGATTTTGATAGCAGTTCCATTAAAAAAGCTGCTATCGCCATGAGACTAAGATCTAGAAACACCCCGAAATGCCGCTTTTGGGGAATTTTGCTAGATGAATCTTTTTGATGAAAGTCAGGCTTTGACAAGATGTAACTTTGCTACGGAAAGTGCTATGAAAAAAAGGTTTTCAGTTTTGGCTTTGTTTACTCAAGGGCTTTAATTTGATATATAAAATGATGCAGTTTGATGGCAAATTTGAATTCACCTAGGATACCTAAATTATGGTTCTTGAGATACTGCACAACACGGATCGGTTGATATTCGCATGCTGGAGCTGGATGGATCTGGTACAATATTCCCAACGCTCTTAAAGAGCCAAGCGAGAAGTATGATGTGCGAAAGGGTATCTTGTCCTTTTGCTGCTTCCGTATGTGCTATTGCTGCTTCAGTGACGTGACAGTGCTTCTTTAAAATCTTTTTGTTTATTACCCAGGGGCAGTTCCAATAATTGAAACACACGGCTCCGACCGGGAGTTCCAACAGGTGCTGTGTATGTGTTGTATGTGTTTAATGTGCATTCACATACACATTTAACCGGGACTTAGCCGTCAGTACGAAGAAATTGTTGCTCCAAAAATGATTGCAAATTACACATTTGTAATTATTTTTCACCACAAAATATGATATGAAAACACTGGTGAGCAATGTATGAATTTACTATACCTCATAAATATTTATTAGGTAATCCAGACATCTTATTGGTTAATAACGCCAGCGTCCGAGTACGGTATTTTGACTACTTCCCGCGCCTGTGCAATTACGCGCACGCCTGGGAAGTAGTAAAACTTCCGCACCCTACTACCACACGGTGTCTTGACCCCGTGCGTCGCCGTTCCTTCTGACGTAGCATTATGCTACACGACGGCAATTCTGCAGACGCATTTATCGTGAAAATGGCGTCTGCTGCAGTTATTTTGCTGAGATTACCGATGAATAATTAAACGCGAATTTGACATATTATGAAACAAAATGCTATTTATGGAATGTTAAAAAGAAAATTAGAATAATATAAGTCAAAATGTAAATTGATTGAACAGAAATCTTACAATAAAATCAGGTAAGCAAAATATTAAGCTCATTTGCCATGCTGGCCGGCACGTTGACTGGTGTGTGTGTGTTGACTTTTGTTTACGATTTTACCGTGATAGTGAAAATATTTATGAGGTATAGTAAAACAAATACAACATGTTTTGAGGGGAAGTAGTCAAAACTACTGGTCCCTCGGTGTTGGATGATTTGACTTCTTCCCTCCGCTGACGCGTCGGGAAGTAGTCAAAATCATCCAACAACTCGGGATCAGTAGTTTTGACTACTTCCCCTCAAAACATGTTGTATTTGTATAATATGGAGAGATCAAACAGGTTGTTAATTATTGTCAAATTTAATATTTGGCAACATTTATAATGAAAACAATTAACACTGAAGACACCCTATGGAACCTGCTACAACTTGAGAACAAGTCCTCAAACGTTTGAAATTTGTAGTTACTACAACTGACCCAGGGGCCACTTATATGCTTTTATGTGTTGTCATCATCAAGCAGGCCCTCAAATTTCACACCCTAAACACGGATCTCGAGCATATGAAAATACCAACCCTAATCACAGACAGTGGCGGCGCCAGGAAATTTTTTTCGGGGGGGCATTAGGGGGGCAAAGTGAATTTCAGGGGGGGCAAAATCAACAAAGTTTGCGCAAAATTACCGTAAAAAGTGGAAATTTTCGTAATTTTGGGTTTTTCTGGGGGCAACAGGGGGCAAGAGTTCTGACTGGGGGGGCATTTGCCCCCCCATGCCCCCCCGTGGCGCCGCCACTGATCACAGACCTTCTTGTAAAAAAGGCCCGGGGGGGCCACCAGGGTCTCAGCTAGCCACCCGCCTGGCCGTCATTCTAGACGGGAGTTTGCTCCTGGGACGGGCAAAATTAATGCCTTTGACAGATGATTTATTATAAAGTGTATGTTTTGAGAAGCTAATTGACCTTTTAGTAGACCCAATTTATAGGACAAGGCCATATCAGCACATATTTAAACTCTTTGAACCCCCAATGGGCTATAGAAGTCTGGTAAATGTTTTGAAGGTCAAATTAGGACAGGCAATTTTATTCAAATGACGGGCAACCCTCAATTTCTAGCTAAGACCCTGGGGGCCACTCATGTATAAAAGTTGTAAGCATCCGCGTGAATTGACTTTCAAAAATGACCCTAAGCTAGGATGTTGAAAATTTGTCAAACCAACCCTAAACAAGGATTTTACTCAAATAAAAATACCCTAAGTGAGGAATTTGTTTGAAATTTACCCCTAAACAAGGACAGGAAATATAAAAACACCATAAGTGAGGAATTGGTTTGAAATTTGCCCCTATTCATTGGGCGAGTCGGTAGAGTGCCATTGAGTGACAGTGATGATATCGGTAAGCTTAAAATTGGTGCTGTTGAAGTAGGCTCCGATTTAAAAAAAATCTGATTAGTAAAATTGCTCAGAAACCACTCTTTTGTGCTGAATAACTTGATAAATATGTCATTTAAAAAACTACCCTAACAAGGATCGTCCTTAAAAAAAACACCCCTTCTTTTAGTAAAATGAGTGTTTTGAGACCCTAATCGCAGATCCGCACGGATCCTCGTTTTGCTTTTCAAAACAACCCTAAATCTGTGTTTTCTTTCACGCGGATGCTTACAACTTTCAGTGATCCCCGGGAAAAAGGGAGGCTTTTCACTGACCAATTTGTTTAAGCACCCTTTTCACCGACCACCATAAGGCCATGGGAATTAAAGTAGTAGATTTGCGTCCACCGCCCGCATGCTCCAAAACCTACCGCATATTTTTTCATTATTTGCAAAAAATTTCATTATTTACCAGAAACAAAAAAAATTGCTTTTAAACATAAAATCAGCAAGTTTGAAGTTGGTAAAACAGTCGTAAAAACCGTGAAAATGAGTCTGCAATGATGTTGTTCACCCGTGTTGGCTGTTTACCGCGAGTCCCGGGCGTGTAGTTCAGTACAACAAGCATGACAGGCCAGGCAACGCCGGTAGCCAGCAGCCATCTTGGAAAAAAAAACCCACATGAATATGCTATTATGCCTGTTAAGGTCATAATTTCATTCATAAAAACATGCCTGATCAATCCCAACCACTCCGAGCTACCGATTAAGACCATGTGAATGTGACGTGATTGGGTTCATGAATATTTAATGAGCAGCGTGATGTACTGCCTCAAACGGTAAAAAAGATGACGGGATCACCAAAATTCCGATGCTATGCACTTTGCATGCTTTGTGGTGCCTGGCGTGCTAACCGGCTCGTTTACTTTTAACTTTGTACAGCGTGAATGGGGGTATAGTTCGTTTGTGCCTAATTTTAGAATAGAAATAATGAATAATGAATTTAATGAAAAAAAGCCACGTGGGATTTCAAAAAGTTCTGGACGCAAATCTACTACGGTACTTCAATTCCCATGGCCTAAAAGGTACCCTTTTCACTGACCAGAAATGCCAGAAAAATTGGTCATTAAACCGGCCCTTCATGTCCTCCAAATCCATACCCTCAATCGCCTACCTCCGTGAAATCCATACCCTAAACGCTGACCTGTGTTGAAATGTATACCCTTTTTACCAAAATAGCATGAAATAGCTACCCTATTTGCGGTCCACGCGGACCGCGACTATGCGTGAAAAAAGTACCCTTTCCCGTGGATTTCTGCTCGGTGATGACAACACATTATGTATTGAGTGCCCCCCCCCCCCGGGTTTATTATCATGGATGGTTACTTACTATATATGCTTTGTTCTGGTTCTGGTTCTGGTTGAGTCGGCATTGCCAGACATGCTGTACTTCACCAACTTTGGTCAAAGGTCTATGCGCAAATTAAGGCGCCGCGTTGCGAAAAGAGCTAATGAAGGTTCTTGAATATTTCCCCGCTGGTTGCTGTCACTGTCGTCTCGTCGAGGTCATTCCAGTCGGTCGTCGTCCTGTGGAAGTAACTGTATTTGTGAACATCCTTTTTGATCAGTTCCTTTTGAGTTTCTTGCTATTTCCTCTTGTCATCAATCCCGCTGTTCCGACATGATGAACATAGTCTTCCGCTCTGATTTAAGGGTGTGAGTGAGTCCCGGAATTCGAGTCCCGCCGAGAATCCTGTTACCCGGCAGGAAATTCCCGACCGGTACCAAATTAAAAAGTTTTTTAAAGTGTTTTTTCGGTTTTGTAGTGTCTCTGGACCTAGACCTAAATGCTAGGATCATTCATGGTTGACCTAAAAATAAAAAATTTAATATAAAAATTTGCACGATGTTGGTGTTTTTAATAAGAAAATTGATATTTTGTGATAAATGGGGGACGTTTTACTTCCTGGAACCCTAAACCAGGCATCCTCTACCATCAAAAAATATAATTTTTTTTTGCAATTTTTTTTTTTTGCAATTTGGTACCAGTTACCCACCTGAAAAAGCGCCGGTACCCGGGCACAAAATTACCTGAAAATCACACCCCTACTCTGATTCCAACTTCCCCATTCATGATCCTATACATGAGCTGGAGTCTGGCGTCTCTTCTTCTGTCTTGTAACGCTTCCCATTCCAGCTCTCTGATCATTTCTGTGACACTGCTGAGTTGCTTGTAGGCATTCATACAGAATCTTGCTGCCTTTCTCTACACCGCCTCGATGGCGCGATGTCCTTCTTTTTGTACGGGTCCCATGAGCATCTAGCGTATTCCAGGGTTGGTCTTACCGGCGTTCTATAAGCTGTCTATGTCATTTCTCTGCGATATACCATCTGGGCCAGGGGCCTTGTTTGGTTTCAGGTTGTTAATCTGCTTAAGCACACCTTCTTCACCAATCCGGAGATCTGGAATATCAGGGATGCTACTTCTTGCCAGTGATGGTATTCGACTTGTATCTTCTTTGGTGAATACACCTGCAAACTGGTTACTAAGGGCTTCAGCCTTACCAAGATCATCACTGATTACTCTATTGTTGACTTTCAGATCGGCTACTCCTGTATCTTCCTGGCGGATCTTCTTTATAAAGGACCAAAAGGCCTTTGGATTTTCCTCCATAGAAATTGTGAGCTTACCCACCACAAACTCTCTTTTGGCATGGTTTAGCTCTCTTTTGACAGTTCTACAGAACTCTTTGTAATCTTCCTAGTCTTTCTGATCACCAGTTCTTTTGGCTTTACTGTACATTCTACCCTTCTTCTTGCACATTCTTCTGTGTGTTCTAGTGAACCAAGGAAGATTTCTTCTGTTGGATGACATTTTAGTTGGAACGTTCTCATCCATCACCTGCTTGATCATTGCTATCAAACATGTCCCATTTTTCTTGGACAGTGAGGTTGACTTCATTTTTGAAGGAGTCACCAAAGATCTTCATGTCTTGCTTTATCTTCTCCACATCAGCCGTGTGCTTCAGGTAGATCTTGTAAGGAGGTTTCTTCTTTACTTGAGCAATACAATTTAGCACTGATAGCACAACCTCTTGATCACTTAAACCTGGTATGACTTCCACATTCTTGATTAAGGAAGAGTTGTTGGTGAGAACCAAATCAAGTATGCTGATGAGTCTGTGGTTGTCAACCACCTGGTCCAAACCATGCTCTTGCACAGTCTGTAGCAGCCTCTCTGCAGTTATTTTGGATGCAGGATGATTTACTATCACTTTCTTGTTTACCCAGTCTATGTTTGTTTGATTTAAGTCACCCTGAATGAATGACTAGATATAAGTCACCCTGAATGACCCTGAATGGTTGATTTAAGTCACCCTGAATGAACCTACCTTGTGGCAGATTATTCCAGTCTTTAATTGTCTGTGGAAAGAAGGAAAACTTGTGGCAGTCTTTGTTGGATGTCTTCTGCTTGTAAGCTTTGGTGTGGTTATGTCTGGATAGGCGTGTGACCGGTTGTAAGAATTTTCCTGCCGGTATGGCAGCCTGACCATGGTGAATTTTATGAAACATGGACAGCCGGGCTGCTTTCCGTCTGTTTTCTAGTGTGTCCCAATGAAGGGCATCCAACATTGCTGTTACGCTGCCTGTGCATCGAAAATCGTTGCATACAAATCTTACTGTGAGCTGTTCTTTGAATCCTCTCAAGCTGATCTTTCAAATCTTGTTTGTGGGGATCCTAGATGGTAGAAGAGTATTCCAAGTGGGGCCGTACTAGAGTCTGGTAAGCTGAAGCTTTCAGGTCTTTTGGACAAGAACACAGGTTACGCCTGATAAATCCCAGGGCCCTATTGGCCTTAGCCACTTTGGATTGGATATGATTCCCCCACTTGAGATCAAATGTTATTTCGACACCAAGATATGAGTGAGATGTTGCATTTTGTAAGATTTTGTTTCCTAATGTACATTGATGTTGTTTAGGGTTGTTTGCATGTGTGAGCCTAAGAACGAAGCACTTGTCGGCATTACAACTCATCTACCATGTATCCTGCCACGTGGACAATGTGTTCAAGTCATCTATCAGTTGTTACGCATCCTCCTGTTTCTTTATGTTGTTATACATCACACAATCATCCGCGAACAAGCGCACGGTGGACTTAATGTTGTTCGGCAGGTCATTTAGAAAGAAGAAACAGCAGCAGTCCTAAGACCATGCCCTAGGGCACTCCTGATCTAACCGGTACACAGGTGGACATGTCTCCATCAACAACGACTCTCTGACTCCTTTTTGTCAGGAAATTTGAGATCCAGTTCAAGGTATTGCCTGTGATACCATAATTAATTATTTATTGATCTTATATCATAAAAGGCGCTGGAGGGGTACACAGTCGAATGCCTTAGAGAAGTCCATAATCACTAGGTCAACTTGGGATCGCTTATCTAAGGATCCTGCAAGATCATCAACTGTCTGGATCAACTGGGTTTCGCAGGAGTGTTGTTGTCGGAACCTGTGCTGCTTTTCCGTTAAAATGTTATAACGTTCCGAGTGTTTCATGATATTACTGTGCACAATATGTTCTAGAGTTTTACAGCATATCGATGTAAGAGATACTGGACGATAATTACTTGCAACAGATCTGTCACCCTTTTTGTAGACGGGGAAATATTGGGTGGAACCTCGATAGTCCGACGGTTCTTTATTCCGACAGTTCTTTATTACGAAGGTTCTTTATTCCGACGGTTCTTTATTTTGAAGATTCTTTAATCCGAATTTTAAAAAAGGTTCCCCAGTCCGAATATAAAAGAGGTTCTTTAATCCGAATTTTACAAACGGTTCTCTAGTCCGAATATGAAAATAGGCTCTATAGTCCGAATTTTAAAAAGATTTGGAATATAGAACCCTAGAGAGTCGTTTTTAAAATTTGGACTATAGAACCTTCTAAATAAAGAACTGTCGGAATAAAGAACCGTCGGACTATGAACTACTGTGAGTAACGCGAAAGTGAATCCAAAAATGCCAACGCACTCATGATTGGTTAGCATTGTATCCAAGGTCGTGCGTTTGCGTTGTAGTTTGAAATACGCGATATACGATCGCGGTTGGATCAAGTGCAGCTGTTGAAAGCTGCGTTCATTCAATTGGAATTCTTACTATAAATACCTTCAGAAGACATAGCATTAGGTGGTTAATAAAAAATATTAATGTGCATGAAAAATCTGCAAGTCAGAAGAAAATTATTTCGGAAAACATCTTGTAGGCCTATATTAAATAATAATTTTTTAATGTGCATGCATCATCGAAAGTCGAGAAAAAAAGCGATGTAGGCAACCACTTTAACAGACCAAGAAAGTGGTCAAATGATATCAGTAATTCAGTCGGTAGTCAAATCTTGCAGCTGATGTTTATCTTTTTAAGACGCAACATTTTATTATTTTGGTCAAAATTCTGGAATTCCGTATTTTTTGGGGGGTGACCGTACTACCGTATTTTTCACGTTTTACCGTACAAAATACGGTGAAACCGTACTAATTGGCATGTCTGCATATTGAATTCCAAGCAAATTTATATATTTTCCAACCATAATTAACCTATCTTTACCCATTAATTAACCGCTGTTTATAATTAACCGGTTAATTAAGAACACTGGCGAGAAGCGTTTAATCGCAATCGCTCGGCGATTGAGTATAAATTCAGCTTTACGCATTGCACGCAGTACATTCATTTTAGCTAAATTTAGTACAGAGTATGTCCATGAATTAATCCAGTATATGTCATGAAAACACATGTACATTTTAAAGCCCCATTAATTTTAAGCTTACCTTTCCATAAGCATATTGAGTTTTTATGCCCTTGTCTGCGGCTTCATCTCTCCATTCTGTCAACCATTGGACAAATAAAGGGTTTGGGCAGGTGTCAAGTTTCTTTTTATGCGTTTGACTTTTGGGGCAGAAGCCATAATTTCTTGGCAATAACTTCAGCTGATCTGATCTGAATGAACGAAAACGGCGCTCGCCCTTTCAATCTGAATTTATACTATATCGCTGAGCGATAAGCGATTAGTTTTTAGCCAATGAGGTAGCGCAATTTTTGTTTTTTTTTGAAAAGCTCGCTGGCTCAACGTTCAAATTACCATTCGCTCATCGCTGCTAGCGATGGCATATGAATATAGTTTACTTAAGCCGACTGCATGATGGGATATTATTTATCATCTGGAGATTTTTTACTGAAGGAGTGTGGTCTCAGAAAGAAAGCTTTGCTTTATCTTAGAAAATGAGCGCAGATATGGATAACAATCCTACAGTAGCTCGCGACTCATCTCAAGAAGATCTGAGGTAAGATGAGAATAAAATTTAATGTCATGTTGTGCTTTAAAAATGAAAATAATCGGTGGTTGGCAACGTAAACAAAATTGGTTCCAAATTCGGCAGTTTAATAATTATGTAGGTAACCCAGGCAAACCTTAGTTAACACATTTGCTGGTCAGCCAAATTCGCCGACAATGTCAATGCATTTTTACATAGAAATTTAAAACTTGTGCCCGAAGAAAGAAACCTACATAAATATGTTTTCTATACTTCACTTGACCCAAATATATAATTTTTTATGGTGATAAGTCACCCGCACATGGAATTTCAGAGGGATTTTGATAGCAGTTCCATTAAAAAAGCTGCTATCGCCATGAGACTAAGATCTAGAAACACCCCGAAATGCCGTTTTGGGGAATTTTGCTAGATGAATCTTTTTGATGAAAGTCAGGCTTTGACAAGATGTAACTTTGCTACGGAAAAGTGCTATGAAAAAAAAGGTTTTCAGTTTTGGCTTTGTTTACTCAAGGGCTTTAATTTGATATATAAAATGATGCAGTTTGATGGCAAATTTGAATTCACCTAGGATACCTAAATTATGGTTCTTGAGATACTGCACAACACGGATCGGTTGATATTCGCATGCTGGAGCTGGATGGATCTGGTACAATATTCCCAACGCTCTTAAAGAGCCAAGCGAGAAGTATGATGTGCGAAAGGGTATCTTGTCCTTTTGCTGCTTCCGTATGTGCTATTGCTGCTTCAGTGACGTGACAGTGCTTCTTTAAAATCTTTTGTTTATTACCCAGGGCAGTTCAATAATTGAAACACACGGCTCCGACCGGGAGTTCCAACAGGTGCTGTGTATGTGTTGTATGTGTTTAATGTGCATTCACATACACATTTAACCGGACTTAGCCGTCAGTACTGAAGAAATTGTTGCTCCAAAAATGATTGCAAATTACACATTTGTAATTATTTTTCACCACAAAATATGATATGAAAACACTGGTGAGCAATGTATGAATTTACTATACCTCATAAATATTTATTAGGTAATCCAGACATCTTATTGGTTAATAACGCCAGCGTCCGAGTACGGTATTTTGACTACTTCCCGCGCCTGTGCAATTACGCGCGCACGCTGGGAAGTAGTAAAAAACTTCCGCACCCTACTACCACACGGTATCTCGACCCCGCGCGTCGCCTTTCCTTCAGACGTAGCATTATGCTGCACAACGGCAATTCTGCAGACGCATTTATCGTGAAAATGGCGTCTGCTGCAGTTATTTTGCTGAGATTACCGATGGATAATTACACGCGAATTTGACATTTTATGAAACAAAATGCTATTTATGGAATGTTAAAAAGAAAATTAGAATAATATAAGTCAAAATGTAAATTGATTGAACCGAAATCTTACAATAAAATCAGGTAAGCAAAATATTAAGCTCATTTGCCATGCTGGCCGGCACGTTGACTGGTGTGTGTGTGTTGACTTTTGTTTACGATTTTACCGTGATAGTGAAAATATTTATGAGGTATAGTAAAACAAATACAACATGTTTTATTTCGGGAAAGTAGTCAAAACTACTGGTCCCTCGGTGTTGGATGATTTGACTACTTCCCTCCGCTGACGCGTCGGGAAGTAGTCAAAATCATCCAACACCTCGGGACCAGTAGTTTTGACTACTTTCCCTCAAAACATGTTGTATTTGTATAATATGGAGAGATCAAACAGGTTGTTAATTATTGTCAAATTTAATATTTTGCGACATTTCTAATGAAAACAATTAACACTGAAGACACCCTATGGAACCTGCTACAACTTGAGAACAAGTCCTCAAACGTTTGAAATTTGTAGTTACTACAACTGACCCAGGGGCCACTTATATGCTTTTATGTGTTGTCATCATCAAGCAGGCCCTCACACCCTAAACACGGATCTCGAGCATATGAAAATACCAACCCTAATCACAGACCTTCTTGTAAAAAAGGCCCGGGGGGGCCACTCATGTATAAAAGTTGTAAGCATCCGCGTGAATTGACTTTCAAAAATGACCCTAAGCTAGGATGTTGAAAATTTGTCAAACCAACCCTAAACAAGGATTTTACTCAAATAAAAATACCCTAAGTGAGGAATTTGTTTGAAATTTACCCCTAAACAAGGACAGGAAATATAAAAACACCATAAGTGAGGAATTGGTTTGAAATTTGCCCCTATTCATTGGGCGAGTCGGTAGAGTGCCATTGAGTGACAGTGATGATATCGGTAAGCTTAAAATTGGTGCTGTTGAAGTAGGCTCCGATTAAAAAAAAATCTGATTAGTAAAATTGCTCAGAAACCACTCTTTTGTGCTGAATAACTTGATAAATATGTCATTTAAAAACTACCCTAACAAGGATCGTCCTTAAAAAAAACACCCCTTCTTTTAGTAAAATGAGTGTTTTGAGACCCTAATCGCAGATCCGCACGGATCCTCGTTTTGCTTTTCAAAACAACCCTAAATCTGTGTTTTCTTTCACGCGGATGCTTACAACTTTCAGTGATCCCCCCGGGAAAAAAGGGAGGCTTTTCACTGACCAATATTGTTTAAGCACCCTTTTCACCGACCACCATAAGGCCATGGGAATTAAAGTAGTAGATTTGCGTCCACCGCCCGCATGCTCCAAAACCTACCGCATATTTTTTCATTATTTGCAAAAAATTTCATTATTTACCAGAAACAAGAAAAAATGGCTTTTAAACATAAAATCAGCAAGTTTGAAGTTGGTAAAACAGTCGTAAAAACCGTGAAAATGAGTCTGCAATGATGTTGTTCACCCGTGTTGGCTGTTTACCGCGAGTCCCGGGCGTGTAGTTCAGTACAACAAGCATGACAGGCCAGGCAACGCCGGTAGCCAGCAGCCATCTTGGAAAAAAAACCCCACATGAATATGCTATTATGCCTGTTAAGGTCATAATTTCATTCATAAAAACATGCCTGATCAATCCCAACCACTCCGAGCTACCGATTAAGACCATGTGAATGTGATGTGATTGGGTTCATGAATATTTAATGAGCAGCGTGATGTACTGCCTCAAACGGTAAAAAAGATGACGGGATCACCAAAATTCCGATGCTATGCACTTTGCATGCTTTGTGGTGCCTGGCGTGCTAACCGGCTCGTTTACTTTTAACTTTGTACAGCGTGAATGGGGGTATAGTTCGTTTGTGCCTAATTTTAGAATAGAAATAATGAATAATGAATTTAATGAAAAAAAGCCACGTGGGATTTCAAAAAGTTCTGGACGCAAATCTACTACGGTACTTCAATTCCCATGGCCTAAAAGGTACCCTTTTCACTGACCAGAAATGCCAGAAAAATTGGTCATTAAACCGGCCCTTCATGTCCTCCAAATCCATACCCTCAATCGCCTACCTCCGTGAAATCCATACCCTAAACGCTGACCTGTGTTGAAATGTATACCCTTTTTACCAAAATAGCATGAAATAGCTACCCTATTTGCGGTCCACGCGGACCGCGACTATGCGGGGAAAAAGTACCCTTTCCCGTGGATTTCTGCTCGGTGATGACAACACATTATGTATTGAGTGCCCCCGGGTTTATTATCATGGATGGTTACTTACTATATGCTTTGTTCTGGTTCTGGTTCTGGTTGAGTCGGCATTGCCAGACATGCTGTACTTCACCAACTTTGGTCAAAGGTCTATGCGCAAATTAAGGCGCCGCGTTGCGAAAAGAGCTAATGAAGGTTCTTGAATATTTCCCCGCTGGTTGCTGTCACTGTCGTCTCGTCGAGGTCATTCCAGTCGGTCGTCGTCCTGTGGAAGTAACTGTATTTGTGAACATCCTTTTTGATCAGTTCCTTTTGAGTTTCTTGCTATTTCCTCTTGTCATCAATCCCGCTGTTCCGACATGATGAACATAGTCTTCCGCTCTGATTTAAGGGTGTGAGTGAGTCCCGGGAATTCGAGTCCCGCCCGAGAATCCTGTTACCCGGGCAGGAAATTCCCGACCCGGGTACCCGAAATTAAAAAAGTTTTTTTAAAGTGTTTTTTTCGGTTTTGTAGTGTCTCTGGACCTAGACCTAAATGCTAGGATCATTCATGGTTGACCTAAAAATAAAAAAATTTAATATAAAAATTTGCACGATGTTGGTGTTTTTAATAAGAAAATTGATATTTTGTGATAAATGGGGGACGTTTTACTTCCTGGAACCCTAAACCAGGCATCCTCTACCATCAAAAAATATAATTTTTTTTTGCAATTTTTTTTTTTTTTGCAATTTCGGGTACCCGGTTACCCACCTGAAAAACGCGCCGGGTACCCGGGCACAAAATTACCTGAAAATCACACCCCTACTCTGATTCCAACTTCCCCATTCATGATCCTATACATGAGCTGGAGTCTGGCGTCTCTTCTTCTGTCTTGTAACGCTTCCCATTCCAGCTCTCTGATCATTTCTGTGACACTGCTGAGTTGCTTGTAGGCATTCATACAGAATCTTGCTGCCTTTCTCTACACCGCCTCGATGGCCGCGATGTCCTTCTTTTTGTACGGGTCCCATGAGCATCTAGCGTATTCCAGGGTTGGTCTTACCGGCGTTCTATAAGCTGTCTATGTCATTTCTCTGCGATATACCATCTGGGCCAGGGGCCTTGTTTGGTTTCAGGTTGTTAATCTGCTTAAGCACACCTTCTTCACCAATCCGGAGATCTGGAATATCAGGGATGCTACTTCTTGCCAGTGATGGTATTCGACTTGTATCTTCTTTGGTGAATACACCTGCAAACTGGTTACTAAGGGCTTCAGCCTTACCAAGATCATCACTGATTACTCTATTGTTGACTTTCAGATCGGCTACTCCTGTATCTTCCTGGCGGATCTTCTTTATAAAGGACCAAAAGGCCTTTGGATTTTCCTCCATAGAAATTGTGAGCTTACCCACCACAAACTCTCTTTTGGCATGGTTTAGCTCTCTTTTGACAGTTCTACAGAACTCTTTGTAATCTTCCTAGTCTTTCTGATCACCAGTTCTTTTGGCTTTACTGTACATTCTACCCTTCTTCTTGCACATTCTTCTGTGTGTTCTAGTGAACCAAGGAAGATTTCTTCTGTTGGATGACATTTTAGTTGGAACGTTCTCATCCATCACCTGCTTGATCATTGCTATCAAACATGTCCCATTTTTCTTGGACAGTGAGGTTGACTTCATTTTTGAAGGAGTCACCAAAGATCTTCATGTCTTGCTTTATCTTCTCCACGTCAGCCTTGTGCTTCAGGTAGATCTTGTAAGGAGGTTTCTTCTTTACTTGAGCAATACAATTTAGCACTGATAGCACAACCTCTTGATCACTTAAACCTGGTATGACTTCCACATTCTTGATGAAGGAAGAGTTGTTGGTGAGAACCAAATCAAGTATGCTGATGAGTCTGTGGTTGTCAACCACCTGGTCCAAACCATGCTCTTGCACAGTCTGTAGCAGCCTCTCTGCAGTTATTTTGGATGCAGGATGATTTACTATCACTTTCTTGTTTACCCAGTCTATGTTTGTTTGATTTAAGTCACCCTGAATGAATGACTAGATATAAGTCACCCTGAATGACCCTGAATGGTTGATTTAAGTCACCCTGAATGAACCTACCTTGTGGCAGATTATTCCAGTCTTTAATTGTCTGTGGAAAGAAGGAAAACTTGTGGCAGTCTTTGTTGGATGTCTTCTGCTTGTAAGCTTTGGTGTGGTTATGTCTGGATAGGCGTGTGACCGGTTGTAAGAATTTTCCTGCCGGTATGGCAGCCTGACCATGGTGAATTTTATGAAACATGGACAGCCGGGCTGCTTTCCGTCTGTTTTCTAGTGTGTCCCAATGAAGGGCATCCAACATTGCTGTTACGCTGCCTGTGCATCGAAAATCGTTGCATACAAATCTTACTGTGAGCTGTTCTTTGAATCCTCTCAAGCTGATCTTTCAAATCTTGTTTGTGGGGATCCTAGATGGTAGAAGAGTATTCCAAGTGGGGCCGTGACTAGAGTCTGGTAAGCTGAAGCTTTCAGGTCTTTTGGACAAGAACACAGGTTACGCCTGATAAATCCCAGGGCCCTATTGGCCTTAGCCACTTTGGATTGGATATGATTCCCCCACTTGAGATCAAATGTTATTTCGACACCAAGATATGAGTGAGATGTTGCATTTTGTAAGATTTTGTTTCCTAATGTACATTGATGTTGTTTAGGTTGTTTGCATGTGTGAGCCTAAGAACGAAGCACTTGTCGGCATTACAACTCATCTACCATGTATCCTGCCACGTGGACAATGTGTTCAAGTCATCTTTCAGTTGTTACGCATCCTCCTGTTTCTTTATGTTGTTATACATCACACAATCATCCGCGAACAAGCGCACGGTGGACTTAATGTTGTTCGGCAGGTCATTTAGAAAGAAGAAACAGCAGCAGTCCTAAGACCATGCCCTAGGGCACTCCTGATCTAACCGGTACACAGGTGGACATGTCTCCATCAACAACGACTCTCTGACTCCTTTTTGTCAGGAAATTTGAGATCCAGTTCAAGGTATTGCCTGTGATACCATAATTAATTATTTATTGATCTTATATCATAAAAGGCGCTGGAGGGGTACACAGTCGAATGCCTTAGAGAAGTCCATAATCACTAGGTCAACTTGGGATCGCTTATCTAAGGATCCTGCAAGATCATCAACTGTCTGGATCAACTGGGTTTCGCAGGAGTGTTGTTGTCGGAACCTGTGCTGCTTTTCCGTTAAAATGTTATAACGTTCCAAGTGTTTCATGATATTACTGTGCACAATATGTTCTAGAGTTTTACAGCATATCGATGTAAGAGATACTGGACGATAATTACTTGCAACAGATCTGTCACCCTTTTTGTAGACGGGGAAATATTGGGTGGAACCTCGATAGTCCGACGGTTCTTTATTCCGACAGTTCTTTATTACGAAGGTTCTTTATTCCGACGGTTCTTTATTTTGAAGATTCTTTAATCCGAATTTTAAAAAAGGTTCCCCAGTCCGAATATAAATAGAGGTTCTTTAATCCGAATTTTACAAACGGTTCTCTAGTCCGAATATGAAAATAGGCTCTATAGTCCGAATTTTAAAAAAGATTTGGAATATAGAACCCTAGAGAGTCGTTTTTAAAATTTGGACTATAGAACCTTCTAAATAAAGAACTGTCGGAATAAAGAACCGTCGGACTATGAACTTTTTTTCGGACTATAGAACCTCTTTTAAAATTCGGACTAGCGAATGTTATGAACACATGTTCGGAATAAAACGAACCTTCGGACTAAAGAACCTTCGAATTGTAGAAGCGTCGGATTATAGAGCAGTCCCCAAATATTGGCGGTTCGCCGGTAATTCACCAGAGGCAAGTGATTTGGAGAAGATCAAGCAGAGCGCAGGTGCAATCTCCTCAGCAGTAAGCTTCAGTATTTTAGAGGGTATTCCATCAGGTCCTGAAGCCTTGTGCTCATTAAGTTCTTTCAGAAGCTTTTGAACTCCATCCACATTAATGTCAATTTGTTGTTGTTTCATCGGAGTTAGTTAATGGCTTCTCGTTGGTAAAAACTGACTGGAATTGGTTGTTTAGTATTTCAGCCTTTTTACTACTCGCAGTGTAGAGTAGCCCTTCACTCTTTAAGGCTGGTATCCCAGTTGAGTCTTTCTTCATCCTCTTGATAAAACTCCCAAAACTCTTTTGAAGAAGATAAGCATGTTGTCCTCACATAATTGACAACCTTGTTTCTCTCTGTCCTAATTTCCTCAGCTCTCTGAATTTCTTCCAGTCCTCTTTTCTACCACTTGATTTGGCACGGTTGAAGGCTCTTTGTTTCTGTCTAAGTCTGCGCTTGACTGAGTGATTTATCCATGGTGTATGTTGTTTGCCTGTGCTCATCCTAGTTGGAATATCAAGTCATCCATCGCTTTTGTGATGTCACTTTTAAATTTTGTCCACTTATTCATCTGCTGTCTTTGATTAGTAACTTGGTGAAGTTAATTTATCACTCATCTTTTTCATATCAGCCTTCAATCTTCATTCCATCACTATCCATTTTATTCCACTTGTAAACTTTCCTAGGTTTCTTTTTGTTGATCTTTGGTTTTGTGGAGAAGTCTAAAAACGGTATACCACCATGATCACTGATGCCAGGGACCACTATGGAGTATGGATTGATCAACTAATGTCTGGGTTGTTGTAAAGAATAAGTTGAGGATGTTATCCCCTCTTGTAGGTTCTGTCACAAGTTGTTGTAGGCAGAATTCATCAGCAATGTCAAGAAGTTGACGTGACAATCCAGGTTTGCTGCATTTCTGCTTGGTGGTATGAGAGTCCCATAGGATGTCGCCCAAGTTAAAATCTCCTCCCAGGCAGATGGTTGTTCCTTTTTTCACATCTATCTTGGATAGCGATTCTCTTAGGCATTCAAGGTAACTCTTGTCATTCCTATCCGGAACGATCTGTGGATTGACTCAGGAGTGACTTACATCCAGCAAGTTCTAATTTGACCCAGATGATTTCACATTCCGTGTCAGTTCAATCTGTTCAGTGCCGACCAGGTCGTTACGCAGAGCAACAAACACCCACGTCTTTTACCAGGGTCTCTGTCCTTACGAAAGGCAGTAAAATTGCTTGGGAAGATTTCACTGTTGGTAATACTGTTGTCAAGCCATGACTCTGTTCCAATCACTACATGCGGCTGGTGGGTATAAATGCTCTGTTGTTTGCTCTGGGTGGGATTCTAACCCGAGACCCCTTGCATGCCAAGCACTAGGTCGGCGACACTTAGCCACGGATCTTCTGCTGACCTGGCCAGCGAAAGCGTGGCTATATAACTTAGGGTGATAAGTGTTATTTTGTAGAACCTGGTACTGTGTTAGGGGGATAACAAACTGTATTTTTTTTTTGTAATTTTTTTCCCATTTTATTTTTTTCAAATTAACTGTAAATGATCCTAGCACTTATAGGATAGGTCCAGTGGTTCTCAAAAGTTAATGAAAACTTTGGAAAAAAAAAAAACGATTTACTATTTTTGTTGCAAATATCAGGTATCTGCTGCAGATAGCATAGTATACAAATATTAACTGTCTATGAGTGTAATGGTCGAAATATAATCACGAGGTGAAAGATGGATTGTTCCATTCCACGAGCCGGAACGGCGAGTGGAATGGAACAATACATCTTTCACCGAGTGATTATATTTCACCATTACAAATTTAAGACAGTTGATATTTGTTTTATATCACTCATGCATAAATTCTATTACTAAAATACTATTTAAGGTAGGAAATACATTTATTCATCAACATAACACCATGTTTTGCGGTGATATACTTCACATTTTGGGGTCCACCCCATAACTAAATCGGCGAGTCCAAGAGTCAGCAAGACGGCTTTGGCGCAGGCGCACTCACGACAAAGCACATGATGGTAAAGACTATCACACGGAGTGGGTGATGGTAAAAATGGCAAATGGTAGCAAATGGTAATCAACCAATGAACTGTCTAGAATTTATGTATGAGTGATATAATACCAAATATCAGCTATCTACTGAAGATAGTATAATAGCTAATAATTAGATTACAAATATGAGCCATCTACTGAAGATGGTACTTTTAGTATCAGCTATCTACTGAAGATAGCATAGTAAAGAAAATGAAGAGTGCAAATACCAGTGATCTACTGAAGATAACATAGCAGATAATACTAGTAATTAGAATGCAAATATTAGCTATCTACTGATGATAGCATAATATACAAATATTAAAGGTCCGTAACCGATCGACAGCATCATCCCCGATTTTTTTCATTGTTGATGAGGTTTTGGTATCACATAATAGATACTATTTTTCTCATTACTATCCTGAAATTTGACGCTCCAAGTCGATGTATTTCCGGAGAAATCATGAAACACATCGGTTTTTACAGGTTACCAGTTGTTCGCATTTTACACGACACGGGAGTTTTGGGTAGTCATAGAATGAAATCGGAATAGATTCGGAAGACTTCACCCCAGTACCAATTTGTCCGCAAAAATACATCAAATAGGACACCTAATTTCAAACTAAAGATGGCGCTATAATGATATAAAACAAAAAACAAAAATAAAGAAATACATAAGAGGCGAAATAAATAAGGAAACATGACCTATATTGTCAAGCATGATACGAGGAATATGAAAAAAATTATGAGAGCACCTCCCCCCATTAAAAAATTAGTTAAAAAATAAAACAAAGAAAAATCATAAATATGTGAAAATATGTATCATATAGCTAAAAATAAAGAAATAATTAAGCGAAGTAAATACAGCATGGGCTATCTTGTCAAGAATGATAATGAGCGCAGTGATATGTAATGTTTTCTAAGTATGAATAGAGGGTATAAAAGTGTACAGGGGCGAGCCGGTTTTCAGTGCCAATGCGAACACTTCCTGTTTCCACCGGGACATGCGCTCGGCCGTTGTTTCGGGATGCCTGACCAGAATGCAATTCACGCGTACCAGTGTATTGGCTTGCTAATATGCTAATTATTCACATTTATGATGAAATTGTTTCCGTTTTCTCACATAGATGGATAAAGGGGACAATATTTGACATTGTATGTAAGTTTGAAGAGAATCCATATCCTAAACCGATAGGGTTACCCCCCTTTAACTGTCTATGAGTGTGATGGTCGAAATATAATCACGAGGTGAAAGATGGATTGTTCCATTCCACGAGCCGGAGCAGCGTGTGGAATGGAACAATACATCTTTCACCGAGTAATTATATTTCGACCATTACACAAATTTAAGACAGTTAAGGGTACACAAGGTATTGTTGGTCGAATCAGCCAAAAAAAAAAAAATCGATTTTCATTATCTGAATCAATATATTATTGAAAAATTACACTTTGGTGTTTTGCAAAAGTTCATTCTACAAATCATATACTTTGAAAACTTGCTTAATTTATTGTTGTTAATGAGTTAAGTACATTTTACAAAAGTGTTGTTGTTTCAGCCCTCTTTACAACATAACTCAAGAACCACAGGACCTACAAAAGTATATCTGTGATATTTGAATTCTTCTACATCGTTTGCAACGCTCACTACCATTACGCAAGATGCTGTGAACCACATTGTGCTATCTTCAGTACTAAATCGGCGAGTCTACGAGTCAGCGCACAGCTTGGCGCAGGCGCACTACGGCCCAGCACTATGATGGTAAAAACTATCACACGGAGAGGCTGATGTTAAAAATGATAAATGGTAATCAACCAATGAACTGTCTAGAATTTATGTATGAGTGATATAATACTTAATAATTAGATTACAAATATGAGCCAAGTACTGAAGATGGTTCTTTAGTGCAAGTATCAGCTATCTACTGAAAATGAAGAGTGCAAATACCAGTGATCTACTGAAGGTAACATAACAGATAATAATTAGAATGTACATATTAGCTATCTACTGAAGATAACATACTATTTAATAATTAGATTACAAATATGAGCCATCTACTGAAGATAGCATGCCACTTTAGTGCAAGTATCAGCTATCTACTAAAGATAGCATAGTAAAGAAAATGAAGAGTGCAAATACCAGCCATCTACTGAAGATAACATAGCAGATAATAATTAGAATGCACATACAGGGTGTCCCAGAATGATTTATACCGTGTTTGAACAAAATATCAAAAATATATAGTCAACAGTATATCTAATCTTAATAAGTGCAATACAATGCCACACATATCTCCTACTTATTCTGTGACTTTCATGGAAATAGCTTGGTTCGTTTTGGCGTGACATTGCTATTACTGAAAATGGACGAAAACTGCATGTGTGTAATTTACAGTGCAAAGGCATCATAACACATGGATCCTTTATCACCATCGTCCAGCCGCACTGTGCAATATATGGGAGAAATCCTACATTCTTTTATAGGAAATACACCAAATTTGGCACAGATGTAGAGCTTACAATGCTAAATAATTCTTGATATGGGATTAAGTAAAACATTTCAATATGACATCAGATATTTAGGTTGAAAAACATACTTTTTATGTGATTTTTACCACAATTTAGACCAAAAAATGTCATTATTACAGAGGATATAACTTCCTCAAGGATCCTCCGCAGTATATTTTAATCTTCTTCATTACGTAGCTGTGGGCTTGCCCATATACTGTGGACATAAATACATGCTGTGACACTAAGGACGAACCTTCTCTATACTTTTATGAAAAATCCATCTCTGCCGACATTTCAAATGATGAAACTCACACACCGCAATAATTGTCTTCAAAACTGCCGCCAAAGAAAGAATAGTTTAAGGTCACGCAAGCGTAGCAAATTCTTTATTCCATACAAGGATTGCTTCTTAAGATCATAAATAAACGATAGCTATCGACTATTTAGTAGCAGTAAGAACAGGACACAGCAAATGTACTGAATAACATTTTCCAAATAACTTTGTGCTGAACGGTTAGTAATTTTACAGATTTTCAAAATAGGTTGCTTTGTCAAAACTTGGAATTCACCATTTTTACGCAATCCTCACTAACTTCTACTAGAAACGTCCAATTTTTAAAATCTAAAATATCTGAAATCTGAAAATGCAAAATGATATGACCAATAGAAATGCCGTTCATACCTAAAAAAATCCATCTTTCCCGGTATACATCATTCTGGGACACCCTGTATTAGCTATCTACTGAAGATAACATACTATTTAATAATTAGATTACAAATATGAACCATCTACTGAAGATAGCATGTCACTTGAGTGCAAGTATCAGCTATGTACTGAAGATAGCATAGTAAAGAAAATGAATATTGCAAATACCAGTGATCTACTGAAGAGAGTATAGTACCTGATAATTAGAGGGCAAACACTAACTTTCTACTGAAGATAGCATAGTAAGAAAGATAAACACTGTAAATATTAGCTGTTTGCTGCAGATCTATCATAGTACTTGATAATTTATAGAGCCAACTATCAGCTATCTACTGATATTTATAGAGATAGCATAGTACTTAATAATTCGAGTTTTGATGAGTCATCTACTGAAGATTCAAGATAGCATGGTAAAAAAATAAAGAGGGCAAATATCAGCTGTCTACTGAAGATAGCACAATACCTAATCAAATATCAGCCATCTAGAGAAGATATCATAGTACTCAGAGTGCAAATATCAGCTATCTACTGAAGATAGCACAATACCTAATCAAATATCAGCCATCTAGAGAAGATATCACAGTACTCAGAGTGCAAATATCAGCTGTCTACTGAAGATAGCACAATACCTAATCAAATATCAGCCATCTAGAGAAGATATCACAGTACTCAGAGTGCAAATATCAGCTGTCTACTGAAGATAGCACAATACCTAATCAAATATCAGCCATCTAGAGAAGATATCATAGTACTCAGAGTGCAAATATCAGCTATCTACTGAAGATAGCATAATACCTAATCAAATATCAGCCATCTAGAGAAGATATCAGAGTACTCAGAGTGCAAATATCAGCTATCTACTGAAGATGACATATATGTAGTACCTGATAATAAGATTGCAAATACTGGCTATTTACTAAACTGAAATAACAATGAAAATGAACTAACATACCCTGCAAAAACCTTGCCTTTAGGTCCTGTATTTATGACAAAATCATTGCAGGGGAATGCAATTTATGTTGTGAGCCCTCTGTTGGCATAATCTATAATATTCTTGCTGTACACCTTGGGAACATACAGTGTAGGAGATAAATAGATGTGCATAATTACATGTCATGAAATTAATCCAAAAAATCATGCATTGTAACATTTGTATAAAGCTATATTAACCTTCTATATATCCTAAATTGGCAAATCATGAAGTGAAAAGCAGGAACAAACAACACTACAAAAATAGATGCAACAGAAGTGAAAAGAATCATATTAAAACGTAAGAAGACAAATACATTAAATTTCACTCAGTCAAACATTGCATATAAGTTTTCAATGTAGCTTTCATCTAGAGTAGTTTCCATGAACGGAAAACAAATATATCTCAATAACTTTGATCATGATATTGCAATCAATATACTGCCATCCATAGACCGCAGTTGAGGTTTGAATTGCCTCTCTGTATGCAGCAGAGAGTACTGTGTTGAGTTGTCTGGCCTTGCTATGCATATAGTGAGTCGCTATCAAGTCAAAACTATGTGTGAGGGAAAGTGAGAGCTGTTCACTTTTTTGTGCTGGGGAGTATGTGAAGGATATATAACTGGCTGACTGCATAGTGTGAATGAAAGATGCTTGATGGAAATTATATGACATAGGAGAAAAATATGAATTATTGAAGTAGTAACCATATATAACTTCACAATTTCTTGGGGGAGAGAAAAGGTGAATTTCTTTTTTGCTTCTACAAGACTGATGTGGGATGTATTCTTCATACTTGGAACTCTGTTCACTTGCACTTCAAGTTTGATGTAATTTTGGAGGATTTCAATCTATATTATATGCTCACTTTGAAAGGTGGAGATAAAAAATGTAATTGGTTCAACTTTTTAGTGGATTGATGGCATCATGCAGATTGCTAGGATTTTCGTGGATTTATTTTGTGATGCAATATTGAGTATTCTTTTGTGATCAAAAGACTAGTCATGAGTGACAATTATGAGAAAGGCTCGGAGATCTTCCACTGTGTCCGAGGAAATTTGGGACACCATCTTTCAGACGGCACCAACACCTCCCTGGGAGCTTCATGACAGAGAGCTAACTCCTACAGGAACTGAACAACAGTTTCTTGATTCACTCAGAAAGTGTCAAGTTAGCAAAAAGACTCAACCCTCAGTTTCCTCTGATGCTATCACCTCATCAAGGGTGAAAGTTGGTGAAGGGTGTAACTCAGATGATGAGGATAGGTAGGAGCTGCATAGTTTGTGTTCAGTTAATTTCCATCAATGCATTAAATGATATTATTTGCATATATAATTTAAGGCAAGAGTTACTATAATAGTGGGAGGGTACTCAAGGATTTAGTATATTACACTACCCTTGTGTGACCAATTTTTTCTCATCTTTTTGAAGCCCTTTATGCTGGGCCTTTACATTAAAAAAAACTATATACCAATTTTTACACCCAAAACACGTTATTGCTCTTTAAAGCCAAAACATGCTGATCATGATTTGGATTAGGTTCAAATAAACATCTCAAGTTACATTTTGTCTGCCTAGTGCCTACTATGCTAATTGCCAAAAATTTTTTTTATTTATTTTGAGAACAAAGTACAAAATGTGGTTCAAGCATGCATCAGTCTCATAATCACCATATTTATTTTGTATTATTGACTTAATTTGCATCATTATCATTTGTTTTTGTGCAAAGATTGGGAAATAAATATGTTTAAATGCATCCTTGAACCATATTTTGTACTTTGTTCTCAAAATTACAAAAAGGCATTTAGCATAATAGGCTGAAAATTTATTGTAAGCAAGTAACTTAAGATGGTACTACACCACTTGATAAATTTGTGGCTATTTTTGCATTTTTTTTTTCAAAAAATAATAACACACTGATAACAAAAGTTATGTATATTATAGGGGCAAGAAATCCAGGTACTACACTGGAATTTCAGTGACTCAAGACAAGCGGTACGTTATTTATGATAAGAAAAGAGGTACCGCTAGAATGTACCTCATTTCTTAACATATAATGAACCACTTGTCTTGAATCACTGAAATTTCAGTGAAGTAATTGGATTCCTTGCCCCTAACTTTTGTTACCAGTGTGCAGTTATTTTTGGAGAAAAATGCAAAATTAGTCACAAAATTTATCAGCGGGTGTAGTACCACCTTAAGCAGGAAGATCTCTGTATTAATATAACATGCAAGTTGCATATCATGCAAGAAGAGTTCATCACCCTCTAATCCAAACAAATGTTTCAATGCCATTATTTCATCACAGATTAATTTGTGAACAACATAATCCACTTCTGAACTCTGCCATTATTATATTTCAATCAATGTGACTGATGTCTTTCATCAGTCTCAAATAATTGCTTTTGATTGGGAGGGGTGTTCTCAAGTTCAATTTGGGTAGGAGTATGCCGCTGATAATTTCAATGTGGACCAATCAATATATACTAATTTTTCAAGAAATTTTGACCCATCGATCTACCAAAATTCCAAATTTTCAGCAGAATGTATCACAAATTACCTGAGTCTTTGTTTAACTGTTTCCCCAAATTGTGGTGAAATTTCCAAATTTTGGCTAGAGTGAAGCAAAATGGGGTTATTTTCCACACAAAAAAGAAGAGAAAATTGGCCTAGATAAGGCGCCTTTGATATATGGTCATTTTCACAGTAAAGGGTGTAACTTTTGATTTTTAAGGTCAAAATTTCAAACCACTTAAATATGTTTCTGTTTACTGAAATCATGCATAGAAGCAACTTAAATTCCAGTAAAATAATGTTTCAAGGCTTAAACCTTTTGATTTCTAATAAAAAATTTGACATTTCCATAACATTTTGGTTAAAATCTAAGAAAAAATGTATTTTACATAACCTCAGAAAATTATGACATGAAAGCTGGAATACATGTGAAATCCCATTCCAAAGTAAGTCAACAGATATAAGTTAAATTTTATACCATGTTTTGCTATGTTTGTAATTGCAGTTTTGAAAATTTTTAACATCAAGTGTCATTTACAATGGAAATTCCCAAACCTTAAACATATTTTTAAAGTTTTAATTGGGTTCCTAAAATAATTTGAATGTCTAACTTCATGTACAAATACTACTTGATGAAAGGAACCTCCCAGCCAAGTTTCACAGAAATTGGAGTTATTTTTAGAATTGGCAATTCAAGCGATTTGTGTTTCGGAGGCTTCAGTTTAAAACAACACAGGTGATCATAAAAGTAAAATATTTGGCTAACTACTACAAGTTGACATAAAAAATAGGTAAAAAATATCACAATTACCAATTTTCATGCTTTGCTTCTAAGTATTGAATTTCAGTTGTGACAAAATTAAATTATCCCAGCAAGTCATTTTTTTTGTTTCGGAGGCTTCATGTTAACAATTGTTAAACATTGCAGAAGTAGTTTTTTGAAAACAACAGTGTTGGGATCATCTAAGCTGTTATTTTCTTGTGTGTATTGAATCAATGATTCTATGCGGCAGATATTGTAGATTTATCACATGTTAATTTTTTCACCCATTTGTTAAGTATGGTGTTTTTTGCATGTGAAGCCTCGAAACAGGCTTTTTGGGGTATCAGTATATTTTTCAAACATTAACCATAATGTCAAATTTTTTTAAATTTATGACATTCTGCACATATCAAGTAATAATTACAATGCAGATATCAGTATGAAACACACCAATTTAGATATGCATAGATGATAATTAATCTTATTGTTGTATCGGAGGCTTCATTTGTTTCGGAGGCTTCAATTGTTAACGGAAAGTTTGTATTGGGTCCCATTTTCAAACGGTGGTATATATCTCCACGATTTAAAAACATGTGACTTGAGGATCTACTTTGCTACATTTTGATAAATAGATTGGATGAGCTCTTTTATTTATATTTGCACAAGCTTGCTGAACAGTTTGTTTCGAGGCTTCAAAAAGTTAACGGAAAACGGCTCTTTGAAGTCAAGATTTTATAAAAATTTTAAAAGCTTGCAAATTGACTAATTTTTGTTACCCATTTCAAGTTAAGATAACAACTGTTATGAATCAAGAAGAAGTGAAGAAATAACCAAGAATTATGAACCAAAGCTACACCCACAAAGTTTGTTAACAATTGTTAACGGAAAATGAAGCCTCGAAACGACAAATATCAAAGTCCGGTTATCAAAAATACAGGGCTGTTCACAATTAAATCTAATGTGGCAGTGTTTACTGAACATATGACTGTACTTTCAGGATAAGAAAAATTATCCATGAACTAACTGAAGAAAACACAGGGTATAACAAAAATGTTACTATTTTTTATAGTTTTTCAAAATGGCAATATTAAGTACATTTAAGGCTGCTAAAACTGAACGCAGTAACTCCCAAAGCTGATTATGCTACCCAAGGTAGCTGCTAACTAGATGACTTATGTGGCCAAAAATCATGGAATTCTGTGGCTTTATTAGAACACTACAGATTAAAATGTTAAAAATCCAAAGTTACACCCTTTACCGTGAAAATGACCATATACCAAAGGGCCAAAAATGCTACCCATGTTTGCAGCACGTCCCTGTATGGTCATTTATAATGAGTACCCCTGGGCTTTTGATGCATCATGCAAATCATTTAAAGAGTTTAGATACAAAAGCAAAGAAACACTTTTTTTAGTTAAGGCAACCAACATCTGCCATAAATAGCTAGATTTAGCTACCTTGCAGTATACATTCTTGATGATATGTAGAACAGGAAAACAGCCATCTTTTTATGGTAGGATTAACCAGACAGGGTCTAATTCTGCATAAAACCGGGCAACGTTATTTCTATAGATCTGCTGCGCATTCAAATTGCATTGTATTGCATCGTAATTTCATTTGTGTCTATGCTAATTATGTTTACACAACATGAACTCACGTGTTTTCAAGCAAATTCGCCGATAATAGGTGATCAAAAGCGATCGGAATGTTACAAAAGTACAGATCGCATTCAGCTTACTTCATATGAGATGATCTTTGGAAAAATACGGCATAATTTGTCTTGGTGTTTGCGGAATGCCATGCAGTAAAATATTAATACGTTGCGGCAATTCATGATTGACAACTAACAATCGGCGTGTCCTTCGTATCCTCCACTGTCAATTTCTTATCCACTCACTAATCCTCACAAAAGCTCTGTGTTGATTACGTAATGTGTGGAGGCAAATTGCAATAAGTACAATGAAATAATGAGTAGGGCGGGCTCCGAGGTGGGTTTCTTCTTCATCTTACGTAACAGTATTGTTCTCCAAAAACCCGGAAGCTTGTCGTTTGGAGCTCTAGCTGAAATACAGCAAGATAATGTAAGATAGTAAAATAATGTAAACCTGTATTTTAGCTAGAGTATCTCGAGCTAGGATTAACTGCTATTGGAAAACTAATACCCGAGTGCCTAATGAAACACTACATCCTATCATTAGAAGCTGTTATACATAGAAAAACGCACCTGTTTCAAGACATTTGTCTTCCTTTATGTCTCTGACTGGCTAGTCAGATCAGTGTTATTGACCAGTCTACGTATTTGTATTCATTGTTATCATGTTCAGATTGCTTTTTTGTTGGGTATTGTCATATGTAATTGAGGGAGAGAAAGGTAGTAGTATTTCTTTCTAAGCAAGCTGACAGAGTTAATATTTATTGAGGAATTGCAGTTATCCGCTTGTGCATTAAATATAGCAATTTCAGTGAGAAGGCATATGTCGTATTATGTATCATACACAGTGAACACACAAAATTGTGTTGATTTAGCATCATTTTAGACATCCTCATTTTGATAGCAATTACACAATATATTACACAATGTCCATGGTTGCCGATAGATACACAATTTTGTTGGAATTTGAGTGGGTCAGTCACCAACAGCCATCTTAGGATGCAGAAAAGTCACTAAGTTTTGAGATATATTTATAAGACAGGAAAAAAAACAATGTGTGGATATCATTTGTTTACAAATTACTGTATTCTCAATGTGTTATCTCTGTTTATATATTTCTTTGATTACAGTACTCATGAAGGTAATAGCAAATGGTTGGATGCTCATCAAGACCCAGTGGCAAGCCTCTACACATTCTCATCATGTATGAGTAAGTATACAATATCAGCTTGTTGATGAGAGATGCTAGAGCGATATAGTCTGAGCTTTCCAGGTCTAAACTACTTTGATCTCAACCCGCAGTCAGGGGCGGCGCCAGGGTATTTTGATAGGGGGGGCAAAACAATTTAAGAAATTTGTTATGCAGCGCAATAGCGCTGCCCGTCTCGCTTGCGCGACACAGGGGGGTGTCTGAGGGGGAATGTGCCCCCCTTAGAATTTGGAAAATTTTCAAAATGAAAGCACAAATGAAACCATTTGATGCACCTTTTTCACCCTTTTTTGGGGGGTTATTTATTTATTTTCCAACCGCATATTTTTATGGATTTCATTCACGGGCCCGACTTTCCGCAGCCCGCAGGTTTTAGGCATGTACCTACTCAATTAGTAAATCCAGCATCTTTTGGCAACAAAATGGTACATTTGTGCACGAAGTGAAATACGGTGGAAATGTCAAATAAAATCGCGCGAAGCGCACAAAAAATGGCACTTTTTAGGCTAAAATGGCCAAATATGAGGTTAATTTGATCAAAACATACAGGCGTCAACATTGGGGAATGAATGTTTGGACCATCTACCCTATCAAAATATTGGGGTGATTTATAACCCCACACTCCTGGTCGGATCTACGCCTCTGGTCGCAACGCGGTATATAAGTTAAGTCAGTTGTATATTTTTATAAATTGGCACGATAAAATGATATGAATGGTGAGTGTCTTGAGGTTGGAAATAAGTAGCGTATAGACGGGAGGTAGTGCCCCTATCATGCCTATGATCACTAAAAGCCGAAAAGGTCCACTTTGCGAGCATTACGATCGAAACAAAACCTAGTTTTTTTATGCTTTTTCAGTCAGAAAAGGACAAAATTTGCCCATTCGCGAGTGTAGCGAGCGAAAAAATTATAGGTTCTTTATGCTTTCTTGGTCAAAATTTTAGGAAAAGGTCCAAAACAGGTCCACCTTTTCAAAATCAACCCCCAATAAATCCTGGCTACGCCCCTGGCCGATTGTAATGAAGCCAATTGCCTATTTATATCATTGTATATTGGTGCATAATTTTTACACTATTTCTGAGAGAGGCGTTCTAGTATAGGTTTTGGATATACAATGTGATGAAACTCCGTAAAAGTTGTGTGATATCGGACTGAAAGTAAACTTATTTATCATGATTAATTGCTGCATGACACAGACTTGCATGTGTTGCCGCGCCAGGAAAGTGATGTAGCCAGGATTTTTCCAAAGTAGTTGGGAAAAAAGGCAAGAAGAGGCCATGTGACTTTTATGGGGGAAAATTTGCCGAAAATGGGCCCAAAATATAAAAATCAACAACTTTAAAACCGCGTAGGTCAGCATTCCACAAGGGGCAAGATGTCCAAAGGGGGAGTTTCCTCCTTCTAACCATGACCAGGGAGGGGAATTGCTCCTTTTCTTCTTCTCCTCCTCTCTTTCTCTCCTCCCTTTCTCTCTCCTTCTTCTCTTTCTCTTTTTCCTTCCTTTTACCTCTATTTTGAAAATCATAGGGGGGGCAATTGCCCCCCTTGCCCCCCCCCCTGTGGCGCCGCCCCTGCCCACAGGCAACTCATCTCATAATGATTATAAGTTCAGAATGAAAACTGCTCCTATCCCAAAACTGTGATACCCGAGAAAAGCAGAGTGGTAACTGGCGATGTGTTGTTTTATGAAAGGGCAAGGCTGGGGTGAATTGTTTATCAAAAAGGGAGTGCAAAGCAGTCTAGTAAACCGACAAATGGCAAACCAAGGGCATTTGGTGACAACACCTTGATAAAGCAGTAAGAGTCTTTAACATTGGTGGTCTGTTGGTACATGTGTGTCAATAATTTTACAAATTCTGACTTAGGATCCAATTGGGTGACAGATATGCTCTAAATTGGCAAAATTTGGATCAATCTCAAACAAATAGATGTCACTGGCAAATGCCTAGTTGTGTGATAATAATTAGTCTTTGGGTGATAGGCTGCTGTGTAAAATGTTTTTTTTGTTTTTGTTTTTTTTTGTTCGGATTTTGACAACCCTGGATAACCCAAGAAAGCCTCCTCTGAAGCTTATTTCCATTGGGGTCCATTTGAAGACCGGGACGGATTGGGAACAGTCAGGGGTTAACACCCTACTCTTTTCAAAACTGGCTGCGAAATACATGTATAGGTATGACTCTCTGCACACGGGACCGACGGTTAACGTCCCCTCCGAAGGATTTGAGTACTTTCATGATTCATTTACCCAATTCTAAATGAACCATGGGAGAGCGGAAGTCTGAATTTAATCTACAGAAGTTGCCAATTAATTTCAGACTTTTTTTTCCAAGTCAAATCCCAGCAAATCGCCACCGCCGGGAATTGAACCTGGGACCTCATACACTAAAGGCAAGTACCCTAACCATTGCGCCACACTCTTTAGTGTACATTTAAACTACATTACATCTGTGCACCCTCCAAAATAGGAGAATGCTTTCAACAATAGCTGAAAATGCTCAGAACTCTTACGATCATCGCCATTACCAAGTACAAAGTGTTGTGTCATCCTATGTGTGCTTTTGTTCAAAACCTCTTATAACATTTCCTACTCATTTTTTGCAATCAAGAGATCTATTTACAGGACTCCAATGAATTATAAGAGGATAATTGTATTCTTGAATATGTGTACACTGTACAGTTACTGCAAGTTCAAGTAGAATCTAATTTGTTTGCACGGTGCATTGAATGTATGCTTCCTGGGGCAATTATTTCACTGCAACTGAACAGCTTCTTGTCTCTGTAAGGGCATAAATGTGTTCACAAATATTTACTCAAGACCTAATAATAAGAATGTTTTTAAATAATGAAAAATATTAAGTTAACAATCAGCATCATCTTTTAAAATTTATTTGGGGTGTTGGGATGGAAAACAAAAAATATGAGGCTAATTACTATTATTTGCTTATTTGAGGAGGTCAACCCCTACTCAACAATGCTGGTGACAATATAATTTTAATATAGTTTTAGTTTGTTCATATTTTTTACATTTTTTATTCCCCAGATTTGAAAGCCATAAAGGAGATATTTTGATGGTGTATTCCTGCTGTGCGTGTACATGTTATTTATATTACAATTTCAAAGAACCTTTAGTATTCCATATTCTTCTGTGTTATATTTAACTGAATTATCATTTCATTTTGAGCCGAGTAAAATTTATTCAGTCTTGTAATGAAAGAGAAATTGTTTCAAAAATATCTCGCATTTAAATGGCATTGTTTTGTCTGTGTATTTTAGTCATCTTCAAAATGTCAATGCTTTTAAGGACTTGCTATTTTTGTCAAGTATATTACAAGGATGTTTTGAAGTAAGCAACACCATTAAACGTTCCCGTGCCAGGTAGCTGCCTTGTAGACAAACTCATATTTGAAAACTTGAAAGTACTTACTTACATTTTTGTTTTGGAATTTACCCCAGAATCTGGGAAACTGATTACACAGTTATGTCCAAGTTGACCATTTTGCCATTTTTCAGTCATCACTAATAAAAAGCATAACACAATGACATACAGGTGCAGTTATTAGATGACAGATTTAGTCATGACATAAATTTGTCAGAGACAAGAATAGCTGTTTTTCCTAACAACAGTGAAAAAAGAAAAGCTTGCGAGCCTCATAATTGGAGTACAATATCAACTTTGTGTTTCTTTATTTTGAATTTCATTCTAGATGCAGAATCAAAGTTTAGCCCTAATATATTTGCTCAGGCTCAGGGAAACACAGATAATGTATTTCAGCAGCTTCGAACCTTCAAAGTTCTATAAATCTGTTTCCATTCTGTTTACATTCCCATAATGTTCAACGCAGAACTAAACTGTTCAGAGTATCAGGAATGTGATGGTGATCATCAACGGTTTAGAAGAAGCAGTGACTCTGCTCCTTGTGCATGCTTGTTGTTGTTGATCACTATCAAGAAATGATCTAACAACCATCTTGTTGTCATTATACATATTGAGCATTTATAAAGCACTGCTACATTCAAAGCGTAGTGCTACACACAATCTTGAAGGTGGCAAAAGGCCAAAATATATACACAAGTAAAATATATACAGAGCAACAGAATATACAAATGTGACGTCTTACGAGCCTTCTTAAAAACAGCAAGTGATTGTAGATTCACGGATATTGATGGGTAAACGATTCCACATTCTGGGAGCATTTATAGTAGAAAGCCCTGCGCTCAGCAGACTTCAACAGTTTAGATGTATTGTGCTCTGTGAGTCGTGTGGTGTCAGATACTGAGTAGTGACTGACCGATCAGGTCCCTATCTGAATCGGCCGATTGGCCGATCAATTCCCTCTTTGATCTGCCGATTCGATCACCGATTACCAATTCCCCAATTGTAAACAATGGCTGCCATCGCCATGAGTAAATTTCACCTGTATGTTGAAAGGGTACTTGTACGAAAAGTATTACCATAATTATGTATGCTCTGAGCACAAAAATACACTCCCGTGCTCATTTACAATACTTAATTTGACCATGATTATTCCAAGTTCAATTTACCTTTTCCCCCTGATATCCGAGTGCGTCGAATCATTCGATCGCCCCATTTTAATATTGTGTTTACGTTCAAGTCAGTATTGAGTTTTGCTGACGGCCCGTAGCTCTCTCCACGTGTGTAACCCGGAAGTGTTGAGTTTTGCACGCGGCCCGTAGCTCTCTCCAATCTGACACGCATGTGTGTAACCCGGAAGTGTTGAGTTTTGCACACGGCCCGTAGCTCTCTTCAATCTGACACGCACGTGTGTAACCCGGAAGTAAGAACTACAATTGTACATGTGCATGCGGGGAATTACCTGATTATCTCAGCTGCGTGCATGAATCACGGTATGATTATATGTTTATCGCCTACAAAGCTTGTTCTTTTGCTAAATTTCGCTTGATTTAACTAGACTAATTCAAAGAAATATACCAATAAATGAATACTTGTTAAGCTTCAACAATTACTTTCATGATATTGGGTGATCGGTGCGTTACATCGGCGGATGAAGGAAAAATCGGCCGATGCAGATCACTACCGATAAGCTAATATTCGGCCTGATAGGGAAGCTACCGATCTGATCGGTCAGTCTCTAATACTGAGCGCAGTCCAGCTCTACCAGGTTGATTGAGAATGATAAGAGGAGATGTAATTAGGAGCCATATGATTCAGGCATTTGTATACAAATAAAAGTACTTTAAACAAAATCGTTTTTCCATAGGCAACCAATGCAGTTCTTCCAAACATGGAGTTGCATGATCTAGTTTACGGACTTGACATATCATCTTCGCAGCCCACTTCTGGATGCGTTGAATACACTGAATGTTAGTTTTGTTTGACCCTAGGAGCAGTCCATTACCATAGTCGATTTTAGACAAGATGAGGGCACGGATGACAAGATGACAAGTATCACGATCAAGATACCTACAAATCCTAGAGAGGTTTCGAAGATGATATGTCAAGCCACAGCAAAGGTTTGTAGTATGAGCAGACAATGACATGGAAGAATGAAATGTAATACCTAAATTGCGAATGTTTAATATCAGATGGATTGATGAACATATCACCAACACACAATGACACAGGACCCATAATATGCTTAAGGTGGGACGGAGTGGCTACAAAGAAATTGTTGATCATATCTGCATTCACACTTGTACATGCTCAACATAATGGCACTCTGAAGAAATAAGGAATTTACTTCATCAGCATCTTTTTTGTGCCAGCCATTTCGTTATTATCTAATCAATGTTGCCCATCTTGACAGGTCTGATCAGGTAATCAGGGATACAGTGTAAGCAGTCACAATCTCATCTCATCTCATTATCTGAATAACTGTCAAAATGGTTCTTGTTATCTTCTAACAACTTCAGTCTTCACTTTTACAGCAGCTGACACCTTGAGTAAAATATAAATATTAGGTGTGAAAACAAGAGTTTCCTGTAAGCTGTGCATATTTGATTTTGGGAAAATTCACTGCATTTCATTTTTTATTTGAGAAGAAAAAAAAAAAAGAATGATTTGCTCATATACGCTCACATGGCTAAAATGGCTGAAAATAGTTTTCTCGTATAGATTTAACAAGAAGACTTTATTATCATCCAATGGCAGCTGTTTTGTTATTATCTAATCAATGTTGACCATACTGACAAGTGTGACCAGGTAATCAGGCATACAGTGTAAGCATCCATCCAGGTTGTGAACTTGTCACTCAGTCACAATCTAACCTCATCTATCTCATCTGCTGAATGACTGTCATGGTACAGTATTCTTCAAGGGACTTTTTCTTTCTTTTTTTCATAGCTGGGGACACAGAGTAAAATTCTGGGGGTTGGGGCGCACTCAACTTTAGAAGTGACAGATATGTGCGTACCGACATCGGAAAGTAGGGCTTATCGGTATAAAATGTTTAAAAAAGGGGGGGGGGGGGGTCATTGGGCGTAAAGTATATTCAAAAGGGGTTATTGGTTATACAGTTTTAAAAAAACAGGATAATTTGGCATACAATTTTGGGGTTATCCTGTAAAAAATTTTGAAAAAATGAAGCAACATTTGTTGTTCCAAATTTGCAAATTACAGATTACAAAACAAACTTGCAGAAATGAAAGTTAGTTTTGAAAGTTTCCAGGATACTATTTGGCATTTTGATGATAAAAAAGGGGGGTCATCAGGTTTGACTTTAAAAAGGGGTCATTGGATATATTTGACTTAAAAAAGGGGCCTAATGACAGGCACATACCATCAAATGTTTTAAAATGTCCTTTCTTTGAAGTTGACATCACAATTTGTACAATTTTGACATAAAATGCCAAATGAAACTTTCTTCGACATGTTTTATATGGACATTTATAATTGATTTTTCCCCATAAAATGTTATTGTAAGCTAGGTTACCATAAAACAAAATTAATGCCAAAAAATAATTAAAATCTCCAATGCCCTACAAGATGTTTTTCATCATGTGACATGATCACCAAAGATGGCAAATTTGAAAACAATCAAATACATAATGTTCACAATACTTCATAACTTTAGAACTCGTAAGTATGCTAGTCCTTTGGTGTTTTCAGTATAAAACCTAATATTGGTATGAGATAATAATTATAGTAACTCAATTTTCAAAAATGCCTCCTTTGGCCTCCATGAACCAGATCATGTCACATACATGTATAAAAGTAATTTAGGTCGCTTTCTAGAAAATGTCATGTACTGCTAATTAGCAGGAAGCCATTTAAATTTCATTCCAGTTTTTCTCAATTTGTGGGTTATATTTTAGCATGGATGTACCTGGCTTTGGATTTTAGCTTTTCATTTATAAAATTCTAAGATTCGAATCAGACCCAGGATGTCTTGGGTATTCAGCAATTACTCGACAATTTTAAATTCAATCTATTTTATTAAAGCTTTTTGTTACACCACTCATCCCATTGTATTTCCCCAAGGTGCTCAGAATCCAGGGAAGCTTCTTATTTGAATAGTAAAACCTGGATTAATGTTTTTACAAGCATAGGAAGACAACTCACATTGCTATTCATTATACGGCCTACCTGACGTGTATTGTAAATCAACGATGGCGTAAATTACCAAGCGGTGAGGAAGCGCAGCTTGCGTGGGCTTAAATTGCGTGCTTCCCTTGTGGAAAGTTAGTTTTTTGTCATGTTTTGTAGGTTGAATTTGTGAGTAATAAAAATACACTCAAGGAATCAGCGGGATTACATGTACTGCAAGGACTTTAAGTGGTAATTTCTGGAGTAAGATTTGGGTTATATAAATGAGCCACTCTTTCAAGCTCTTCAAATTTCATGTGTAGCTGTTTATTCCTACTGGGTTTATACATGGAGAAAGAAAATTGTATTTTAAGCCTGTTTTATAGAAGCATTAAATGTAAATATTCTGCAATGTAAATTCTGGGACTTTTTAGCAGATTATACATGTTGTAGTGATTGTGTACAGTCAGCGCTAATATTATTCTAGCAAGAGATGGACTGAAAGTTTAACTTGCACTATTTTGGTATTTGAAAGGAAATTTAAGTTTTAAATATAAAGAAATTCATAACAAATTGAAGAGAAAATCTTTTTAAGGGAAATTTTGAGCAATATTCTTGAGAAATTTAAGGTTTTCCCGCTCTGAAAATGGAGCAAGATGAAATTCATTATATTTTTTTAAATATACCGTATTCGTCCGAGTATAGTCCCACGCTCGAGTATAATCCCACCCCCCATTTTTCGAAAAATTTCAGAAATTGTAAAAAAAAAAAAAAAAAAAAAAAAAAAAAAAAAAAAATTTTTAATTTTTTTTTTAAGTTTTTCAGTTTAGTGTCCTGGACCTAGACCTAGTTGCTAGGATCATTCATGGTTGACCTAAAAAAAAAAAAAAAAAAAAAAATTTCAAGATATTTTGTATTTTTAATATGAAAATTGATAATTTGTATTCATGTCATACTCTATTAATGATTTCAAAATGCATTGAATTTGAATGCATTTTGAAATCATTAATAGAGTATGACATGAATACAAATTATCAATTTTCATATTAAAATACAAAATATCTTGAATTTTTTTTTATTTTTTTTTTTTTTTTTTTTTTTTTTTTTTAGATCAACCATGAATGATCCTAGCATCTAGGTCTAGGTCCAGGGACATTAAAAAAACAAAAAAATAAAAAACTTAAAATTTTTTTTTTTTTTTTTTTTTTTGAAATTGAGTATAATCCCACCCCCAATTGTGAAAAATTTTCACATAAAAAACGGGTGGGACTATACTCGGACCAATACGGTAATTGAATGCAGCATATCTTAATACAAGGATTTAACTTATCAACATAAACTTTGTGATTTTTATTGGCAGAACTGTACTATAAGTCTTCTTGAATAAATTTGAACATTTCTCTTTGTAATATGTTTTAATTGATACTTTTTAAAGATAAATTGCAAAAATTTATATAAATATGGATATATGGCATTTTCTCTAGACTTCTTTTCCAATGGAGAAATGCTATACAGTTATGGCTTGGAGCAAATAATATGATCTCAAATGTTTGAACAATTATGTTCCGGTCAAATAAGTAGAACAATGGTTCCATTGTGTTGATGGGGGATCAATAACGTGCAGGAGAAAAAAAATCGAATTGTTTTTGTGGCATACAAAATCTACTTTAAATGAAAGAAATGGAGTTACTTGAATGCAGGGTTGCCAGTTGCCACACTGGTGATTGGTAGCCCAATTAGGCAATTTAAAATTATCATCATGTGAATTCTAGCTATTGTCAAATAAGAATTACCGCCAGCACGGTTTTTAGTTTGTCAAAATAAAGGTGGGAAAAATCGATGAATATCATAAAATGTGATTTGAAATGTGCACAATTAATTTTTCCATCTATCGATTTACGGCGTACAATATTTTTTATATTGACAAACTAAAAATATTGTCAAGTGTTCCTATGTAATAGCATGGTAATATTCGTATTGCGCGGACTTGGATGTCGACCTTTTCCCATGATACATCTCGATTTTTCCCATGATACATCGCAAACCGCTGACGGCGCCCTTATTGCGAATAGCGAGAATTGAAAATGGTTTTTGGGCTACTTCTGAGCTCAAGCTGGAAACCATTAATTTAGCCCATTTTCAGCCAATTTTGCTACAGAAACAACAAACAATGAAGTTTTTGGTTTTGGGTAACACAGAATGGTAAAATTATGAACCAAATTTGAATAAAAATGCGCCCTCAAAAATTGATTTCTGACAGATTTTTGGTAAATTTGTGCGACATTTCAAGTGGCACATTATAAAATGGGCTGAAACTATGCCAATTAACCCTGCATGAATGCTCCGAGGCACGTATCACAGTGTGCCTCTGTGTGTTTATGTAATGTTGTATGCATCAGTAATTAGCAACAAAAGCATACGTGTCTTATGATATTATGCGACTATGAAGACATCAGTAACAAGGCATTTTGTAATGCAGTTTTCCTGGGAGTTTTTCTCCATCATGTTCAAGTATGAAGGAAATAGTGTAGTGTTAGGTTTCATCCCTTCCTTTTGTTGATTGAATAGTGTGGGTTGCAATGCTGATTTCTCAGATCTTGTTACATTAATGATTTGCATATATTGGTATGAAGCAAAATGGTTTCTCTCAGTTCTCTCTGGGGCATAAGCTGCGCATTCTGGGGAAAGCAGAACAATTTATATTTCTGTGCTCTGTTGCTTTTCTTTTTTTATCACAGATTCAAACAATTCCATGTCTGTTGTCGAGACTTTTGAATACATCAATCTAGCACAGTGTGCCAAGTTGGAAAAACATCCCAATTCAAAAACTTTTCAGATCTTTGTGGCTGCTATTTATAAATAAGACTTCAATTAAAGGCTATCCACAGAAATGTCTCAGATCAATCATTAAAAACCTTGGCCTGGCAGAAATAGTAGGTATCAAATCATACTACCTATCAAAAGCAAGCAACTTGCGCAATATTTTGCTCAAAGCTCTTAAATGTGCGTATATGAAAGAAGAAAAACAAGGTCACACAAAATGACAAATATATATGTCATTGTATTTTAATGGAACCATTTATAGCTGGATCCAAGAACTCCAAGATTACAGTTTCGTTCATTCCTTTGATTTGTGTGTATTTGTCAGGATTTATAGTGAAATATTCTTCAAGTCCTAAATACTAAATATTTATTTATTTATACGGTATAACAAAACCAGAAACATAAAAGCCTGCCACAACTGGCTAACAATAAAAATATAATTTATACATATACATTATAAAATTGGTAAAGTGTAATAAATGTAGCATTCCTATAATCAGAGACTGAATTCAAAAGACTAGTTTGCGTCTGACGGTCAACTCCCCACAGCCTGTGACTGGTTAGTAGTGCATAAAAGGAAGATTGATTCATCAATCACAGAAATTGGTGAAAATTACGGTACTTTTACAAGGCAAAAGGCGACTTTTCTAGACATGGTGCCTTCAGGAAAGAAAGTTTCCAGTTACCAAGATCCAACTTTTGAGACTGTTTGTATGTTTGAAGGTGCAAAATTAAACATAGGGCACTCTGTTTTACCACTGCATTCAGAACTTTTAATCCATCATGACAAATTGTAAACAAATTGTTTCTGAGTTTGATTTACAGGTTAACAAGGACGTGTCCGATGCAAACTAGTATTTTTATGAATTTCAGTCTCCTGCTATTACAACTCTTGAGGAATTGTTGATTTTCTAATACCTTGATCTTCAAAATTATAGTCAGAACAGTTTCAAAGTAGTCTGGATAGCAACATTTTAATTTTAGGAAAGATATATTTATTTGCAATGAAGTGTTTTAACACTTCATTGCAAATAAATATATCTTTAAAATATATATAATTAAAATTATTTTATCTCACTTGTAAGCAAATTCTAGGAGAAAAACTTCGTGAAAATATTTTCTGGATTTCTTAGGGAGAATCCTTTGAATATAATAAAGCAAGTCTTTACAAACCTGATTTTTAGCTCTCCAAAATAAAATATGTTTACCCACAGGAAACAATGGCTTTATAAAATACTCATCCCTTCCAGATTGTATGTTTTTCAGCCCAGCATAATTTGTCTACTGTGTTAGGTTGAAAGTTGGGACATTTGCTTACATTCAATTTCTTGTTTCAAATGCAGCTTCAGGAGGGAGAATTTATATATTGACGTCAAATTCAAGAGAAGGATTTAAAGTAGGATTCAACCAAATATCAAAGGGCGTATCAAGTTGACCTTTCCGACACATTTTGAATACAAATGAATAACAGGCTCCATTAGTGTGCACTTGCTATTCTTCAAGTAATATGATTGGGTCTGTGAGAAGGGAGGTTAGTAAATCAAGGCAAGGAACAGATATTTCTTCTTATTTGTTTTCTGCCTGAACATAATTTTACTACAAATCTTCACTTATGACAGTGTTTCAAAAGGTTTGCAACCACACCATCACTTTAATATTACAGCTGTTAGAGCATTTATGGGGAATGCTTGTCTTTCAGAGTAACATCAGCTACAAGTGGCATTCAGACAAATTTGTGTATTTTCTAATTGTAAAATTGTATCAAAATTGACTAATTATTTAAAATCTGTTAGAAGTTGGTTGAAAAATGACCCCTTAATCTAATTTCTGTCACCCAGTGTCTTTTTCTTTTGCCATAGCTTGACTTTTATTTCCCCTAACAGATATCTGCCGTTGGAAGTACCTAGTTTCATTTTCTATATAGTGTGCTTATCTCCTCTTCATAGACCTCCATTGGTACCTAATAAGAACCCCTACTCTGATAAGCACATAAAAAGTGTTCAAGTGACAACTGTTTAAGTGCTCCCTTTTCAATGTCAAATATCAACACCTTGCGACTTTCTGATTATGACTAATTAGGTCAAATACAGTATATTGAAACAATATTATGTTGCTCTAGTTTGAAATATCAAATTTGGATCATGACATGTTTTGACATTTCAAGCTAAGAATAATGTTTGTTTAAAAAACAATGTATGCTTTCTAACAGCATAAAGATATTAACAATGACATTTAATGTCTGATCCTCCTCTTTTTCTTTCATGTTTATTTAATCTGTCACATAGCATTTGCAGACATCAATGGCGACGGCGAAAATAAGTTGGTGATAGCAGATCTTGGTACCGGTACTTACAACATGAAACTCAAGGTGTATAAAGGCACAAGTCTGATGAGTGAAAATGCTATTATTGATCTACCTACGGGAGTCTGCACATTCTTTATGGATAACAACGAACCACGAGTACCGGGTAGGTTAATGTAGGGTGTTTTCATTATTGATGTCACCATAGGGGTGATTGTGGATTGGGGTGCCTGAAGCTAAAGGGAATACATTATACCCCCATTTGATCAATTTTGATCAAAATAAAGTACAAGTATCATCATTTTCAGAGTCCAGTGCTCCTGTTGGGTACCTAGGAAATAAATTACTTGCAAAGAATTGCATCAAACAATAAACATATTGCATTGGAGGAAATAAAAAGAGTTCCTTTAGACTTACTTTCGTATATTTTCAAATATTGTGAGCAAGAAAGAATATTTATAAAGTGCTATTGGTATTTTCAAAATCATAATTTGAGGGTATTAAGTAATTTCAGTTCACGTAGTCTAATATTCCGGCCAATTTGTTTTTACTGATAATAATAAAAAGGGTATGTTTTGGTGTAACAGTATAGCTACACAGGGTTTGAGGTCCAAAGTTGGTGTGCTGCATCTCTCTAGATGTTTTGCTGCATCTCTTGAGATGTTTAGCCGACTCAACCAAATCCAGATCCAGAGGTAACATACAGTAAGAACCCTACAGGAAACTGACTACATTTGTTTATGGTCATGAAATACATTAACCCTAACAGTACCAGGTACTACAAAATACTACTTGATATATGCGCTGTTCGTGCGTGCATCCCACGCGTGATGACGCAATCGCATTAGCGAAGCCCAACACCCGTGGCAAAGTGTCGCCAACCCAGTGCTTGGCATTCGAGGGGTCTCAGGTTTGAATCCCACCTAGAGCAAACAACTGCTTTCTTTGTTTACTCTCTTTATTCCGTCCTTCTTTCCCTTCCCATCGCCAAAAAGCCCTTAGACCGTTAGGGTTAGAGTGCTTTATCATCAATCCAGGGGCTGATCACTTGATTCTTATGTAAAATTGGAAATAAATCCCTTGAAAGTATTTTGTTGGTTACAAACGTTTGAAGATGAAGTGGATACATACAAGGCTGGAATCCCTATGCATTTTATGTTTTGTTCACAAATGCTTGTGTGTCCATATATTAATTATTATCACATCGTTTGAACCCAAAATATCTTTTTAACCATTTTTTTTTAATTTTCAAAAAGTTATATAAAACATTTAAATTACTCTTAAGTGCTGAGATATTAAAGATTATAAAAATGATTGAAAAAATTCAACACTTACATATCATATGTTGCAATTTTTTTGATGCAACTTTTAAAATTGTTTTGTGTTGGCTGAGAAATGGCTCATAACAAGAAGAAGATAACAGCAAAATGTTCATTGTCAATGTACATACATTAAGATTTGGATCATTATGGAAGTCCCTGGTAAATAACCTTGTACAGTCAGCACAATGCAAGGTAACTGTTTATGAATCATAACTTGCAGCAAAAGTGAGGGTAGATTGAAAATAATGTGCGCAAAGATGGTTTCATTAGTTTGAGATATCAGTGATGCCAAATAATGCAGAACTCAGCAAGTTATAAAACGTAAAGCGATGGAAGGTACAGATTCTAAAGTTGCAATTTTCACTTCTGTAGCAGACATTCTACACATGAGCATACAACAACAACCCTTACTCAAAAAGTGTATTATGTATGGTGTAGTGCAGACAATGGGGCCTGCTATTGATAAAGGTTGATATACAACTTTTGAATATTGCCGTCTATCACTCTGCTTTTCACAACTTAGTGATTTCTGTATTATTGCTATCACTAATATATCTCAAAATCTCAAATTAAAGAAAACATTCGTGCGCACAATATGCACAAATTGACCGTCACTTTTGCTGTAAGGTATGACTCATAAACAGCGGACTGTGGTTCTGACTAGCAATGATATTTTGTGATTTTGACATTTTTTTGTAGGGGGAAAGAGAAACATAGAAAACACCTGCACAAATTTGACAATCCATTAACAATTGAATTATATGGAATTAGTATCTTCCATATTGCACCTCGTTGACTTTAAATGGAGGAATCATGTCTTGATGACCACTTTCTCCAACACTAGTAATCACACTGCTCACACATCACCTTTTCCTCTACTTCCTGACATGGTCCAGAAAAGATATCTTACACTTCCCACAATGCATTTCCCCATTTCATTTTTCTTTACTGATTTGCTATCAAGTGCAACATATGGGTCGATAGTGACAAAATGTAACTCAATGAACAGAGCATATCCAGATCTTGCAAAATATATTTGTTTCTTGACTATCGACCCATGTTTAGCCAGTCTGTTCTCAAAATGAAAACAAGGGGAGCCAAGTAATGGGAGTGTGATTTGATGAAATGAACTGATGCAAAGGATATAGAGATATCATGTTGGTTAAGGGAAGGGGTATGGACGTTTGGACAGTATTTATTGTGGGACATTAGAGCACATCAGACATATCGAATCGCATTCTGAATACTGAAGAATGTCCTTCTGATATCAAATAATTTTGATTTTTGAAATTCGCAATGTAATACACATTTTATGGCAAATCATTAAAAATTGATATTTTGATATTTAACAGTACTCGAAGTAAACTTTATAAATCTGATGAGTTATACTTAGCGTGTATGTAGGTGGGATGAAATGCCGACGATCAATTGAAAATTTTGACCTTTCAGATTGAAGATATGGATTTTTTCCCAAAACACAAAAAAAAATAGGTCTTTTTGGGAAAAAAATCCATATCTTCAATATGAAAGGTCAAAATTTTCAATTGATCGTCGGCTTTTCCTCCCAGCTACATACACTTTAAGAATATATCATTAGATTTATAACATTTACTTCGAAGACTGTTATATATCAAAAATTTGAAAAATATCAAATTTTTATAATTTGTCATAAAATTTGTATTATATCGTGATTTTCAAAAAATGATAATTATTTGATATCAGAAAGACATTATTCGTATTCAGAATGCAATTCGATACGTCTGTGGTGCTCTAATGTCCCATAAAAAATACTGTCGAAACGCCATAAACGCTCATTCCAGATCCCTTAATTGATCATGCCGGAGAAAGCCAGGCAGTGGCAGGAACATCAAGGTTGTCCGAATTTGCCCATATTTGGTGTAGTAGGGGTGTTTGATGAAACATTCTCACTGAAACTTTTTCAGGATTCTGACCCCCTTGTTAAGGGTTTATAGCCCTTATTTGTTTTGGTACAATCTACCCCTTAAAATGGATGAATTTTTCCTGAATTTAAGCCAATTTTGTATTCTCATTTTTTCACAAGTGGTTGAAGTTATTTAAGTAAATTAAGTATTTGTAGGAAACATCTACCCCGGGCATTACAGAGAAAAATTGACATTCAACCAACCCCTATCATTTGGCTCTGGGGGGTGTCTAACCATACCCCCCTCAAAAAAAAAAAAAAATTGAATTTTTATTTGATGAATTCAAATGCAAATATAAAAAATATACATCAAAATTTTGAATTTTTGTTGGTGTCATTAGAGTGACCCAACATGTGGCTGTGGGAAACAAATTACAATATCTTGGGGCGGTGTTGCTTTTTAAAGAAAATACAGTGTTTCTATATGGTATTTAACCAATATTACAAAGCTGAAAATATTGTAATATTAACGAAATACGTGATTATTTCAACTAAATACTTTATTTAGAGCTGGTTATTAAGTTGAGTAAGGTTAGTAATTAGAATAGCTTGGGGCGGTGTTGCTTTTTTTAGAAAATACAGTGTTTCTATATGGTATTTAAGCAATATTACAAAGCTGAAAATATTGTAATATTAATGAAATACGTGATTATTTCAACTACATACTTTATTTAGAGCTGGTTATTAAGTTGAGTAAGGTTTTAAACTTTAATAACAATTACTAAAATTTAAGTGTTTCTAGATTTTCTTCGATCTAAAATGAGAAAAACCTAAAATACTGATCAAACACTCAGGAATTTTAATAAGAACAGTTTGATTAAACAAACCGTTTATGAACAGATTCAAACAAAAGTACGAAATAAACAATTATTTGGTAACAAAAGTAAGAAATAAACAATTATTTGGTAAGCAGCACTCCTTTAAGATTTAAATCATGATCATACAACATTACTTAGCATCAACATATAAATATATGAGTTATTATAGACCTAGCAATTCAGTTATTTATTAGTGCATAATCATGATGACACTTTGCATGTTACCGTTTTTTTCTAATTCTAATTGTACTACATGGTGTCGCAGAATGTTTCATACCGTGTTTGAACAAAATATCAAAAATATGTAGTCAACACTATCTAATTTTAATATGTGCAATACAATGACACATAATGTCTCCTACTTATTCTGTAACTTCTATAAGAAACGTCCAATTTCTAAAATCCAAAATCTAAAAAATACAACCGATAGTAATGCCCTTCATACCTAAAAAATACAACTTTCCTGGTATAAATAATTTTGGGACACCCTGTAGTTGAGGACAGGCAAGTGTCAAAATGATATTCTAGCTTACACATAAGAAGTTGTATGGAACTGAAAGTGCAATGTTTACAGGGTGTCCCAAAAAAAAGAGGCCCCTCATTGCGCCCTCTTTTTCTCCTATTTCTGAAAAGTTGATTAAATACTCGTATATTTCGGTATGTAAAGAAACCTTTAATCGTTAGCTTTAATAAACCAAAACAATTATTTCAATCGCCTCACAACTTTTGAAGATATGATCTTTTGAATAATAGTACCCGTTTTTCACTCTGTCCACGGATAGCAAACAGAGTGGTTGGGATGGCTCATGCTGTAGAGTGGCCGGCACGATCACCAGACCTCACACCACTTGATTTGTTTCCTTTGTGGCAAAATCCAAGATCTTTGCATACGTATTACTGAATGCATTCGCAAGTATCTGGCGCACAGGGATGGTACGCAACGCAATTAATGCAATGAGAACCAGGGCTGAAACCTGTATTCGCCTAGGAGGCAACCAGGTAGAGGGCAGAGCACCACAGTAAACTCACTTCAGAAGAACCAAAGACAAACTAAACAGCCTTTTAGGGCTACCTTTATCCTAAAAAGAGAAATGACTTATGTTGTAAAGGAAAAAAAACCGGAAAAAAACCCAACAAAGTAAGAAACATAATAAAACAAACAAGATTCTTGGATTTTACTCTCAATCGTCCATTGATATTTCTGATCCTGATAATCATGATAATATAGAACAACTCATCCCTAACTTACCCAATATTTTATTGAAAAGTATACCATTTTATAACTCAAATATTTCAAGCACAATCTAAGTATTCGAGCCAGTATAGATACTTTGATTCAATCATATACATCAAACATGTTTTACTTCTCAAGTATTTATGATGTCTTAATTGCTGTAATGTTATTTCCAGTTCAAAGATGCATTCAAAGGTCACTTTATGACTGTGCAAGTTATCTAGGTTATTTTATTCTCAGGAACAAATAACATAACATGTCTGTCTGATATCATGATGTTCCAAGAAGTTTGCTTTTTAATAAACAAAATATGGATTGGTACCAATCGTTTTGATACAGCCTGTATATCTCGCATGTAAATGTAGGCCTATGAATTACATTCCAGACAGATGTCCAAAAAATACATTTCTAAAATTTGACCTCTGCATGACCTTTGACCTGACCCGTGCACAATCTTCCCCTGGTCATGAGATTTGTTGTCACTGTGTTTGAGCCCCATACCCCTTACAGATGTCCAGAAAAAGAAATTATAAGATTTGACCCCAGATAACATTTGACCTGACCCCTGCAAAGTGTTCCAAAATATTTCCCTGGTCATTAAGTGTGTTGTCACAGAGTTTGAGTCCCGTACCCCTTACAAATGTACAGAAAATGCATTTCTAAAAATTGACCTCTGCATGACCTTTGACCTGACCCCTGTAAAATGTTCCCCTGGTCATGAGATTTGTTGTCACCGAGTTTGAGCCCCATACCCCTTACGGATGTCGAGATAATGCAATTGAAAGATTTTACCCCCTTTCTTTGTACAACTTTTAGACATTGGCTAAAGCCGATGCAGGTATGCAAGTCACGTCATTGTGTTATGTAATTTGTGGAAGAAGAAGCATTTTTAGTGAAAATCACATTTTGGCCATAATGACCTTTGGATGACCTTTGACCCCGAGTTGGTCATGTAACATTTGTGCCCCCACCCATTGGTCCTTGTGACCAAATATGGTTACAGGGTCCTGAAGCATATGGCTACGATGGCTCGTTACAAGTTTGACAGAAGAAAGAAAGAACTGACCAAAAACAGTACAATCGCAAATTGGAAATTTGCAATTGTAATTGAATAAAATCCTGGTTTGATTTAGTGAATACTTCAGTATTTATAAGGCAGCAGTTCAAGCAGCATAGCATGAAATTGACGATCATAAAAGACCATATCTGCCCCAGCTACTAGAAAGGCCTACTGGAACTACATCCTATGGCTAAGATTCTTGGGCACTTGCAGTATAGTGTTTCTAGAATAATTATTTGTGAATGTAAACTGTGATCCAATTTATTTGAAATGATTAACTTACTCCTTTATAAACTCTTGTGATTTATGTTAGTTATCAGCTATTATCACAGTAGCCAACTAATATCTTAGTTTCTTACTCGTAACATTGAGGACTTTTAGGCATAATTTTTATTAATAAATAAAAACAATATATATGATATACTTTTTAAAAAGCATAAACAGTAGGCCTACATAATGGACCTACATTTATATTGCAATTTTGTTCATCATGGTTTATCACAAGGTAGTCTTGTATTCAGTATTTCTGTTTTGCATTTTACTCAGATAGCTAAATATGAATTGTTTTGTATTTAGAAACACTTGACATGATTCTGTTTAGAAAAATCTAAAACAATGTCACCATATGAAAATATCTTAAGCATTTTCAGACTAAAAAATAGAATTGTCACATTCAGTTTCCTCAAATTTTTAGACTTACAATATCATTTTCAAGAAATTTATTAGGCGAAAATACTGTCTAGAAACACCAATTTTATGCAAATTCGTTACACCGCCCCAATCTACCATTTATTGTTTGGAGTAGAGCAATATAGCCTCAAAATGTTGACATTAAAAAAATCAATATTTAAGATGTATATTTTCATAAAAGGGCTTTAAAAATTACCCTTTTTTTACATTTTTTAAAAATGCTAAAGAAGTCTAACATTGATTACACCCTCCTGAAAACCCAAGACCCCAATCATTGCAATTTCAATTTCTATATTACAAATAAACTATGCTCTTGACAAATATTTCAAAATAAAATCCAATCGAGAAGTTGCTGATAGAAAAAAAAATTCATAAACTTTGCCATTTTTCAACTGTTTTCACAGCAATTTTCCTGTGTCAAAAGCCCCAAATTAGGGGGTACCCATATCTCCCTACCCAGGGGGGTCAGGTGGGTCTAGTCTGGCATGTGAAAATATGTCATCCAGTACATCAATCTTACAAAGTATGAACCGATTTGGCCAACCTTCATGTTCCCAGATTTTGGCATATCACCTGGATCTCTCTGGCATGGACAATTTAAAAGATATGTTCCCTGGATCAGGTCATTGAGTGTCACTTGGCAAAGAGATGAACAATAATATCTGTACTTATATCGCTCTCAACCACCTTTCTTCCTGACAAAGAGATATTAGTGGATTCTTATGAAAAATTAATGAACTTATGAGGAAAAGTCAATCACATTCCCTACCCAATTCTGAGTGCGATAACCAAAGAGCTTATGGCTTATAATGTGCCCTATTTGCCCTCTATGAGCAAAGCACAAATGTAACACAAATGTGAAATGAGTCGGATGTCGCTAATATTGACTTTGAGATATTGGCAAAGAAAGTGTTTAAAAAAATTCTTTTGGTTTCTACTGTTTTCAGCGATTGATAAATTGACGTACCTTCGCAAAGAAAAGTCGTATCAACATGGGGTTTTTAGTTTCTGAAAGCTCTATCCTCTTTAGAAACCTATGTAAAACTCATTTTCATCCAGGGTCGACATGTGACTCATTCTCCTTGATCATGTCACAAATATGACTGAGTCAGTACAACCTGTTTGGAGAGACCTTAGATGCACAACACACAATATGGCCATTCCTGAATGACATCAAGCATGACAAGAGTCCACATTTCTCAGTCTAAATTCAATGGATGGAGGTGGAACATCTCTTCTTTAGAACACTGAATCTGTTACTCATTTATATTCCTCTGATCAAATTGGTAATTATGTACCGTCTTGATCATCCCCATGACATTTTCAAATATGTGATCTCCATAAGTCTCCATTATGGGATGCTTTCCTGTTTCACAAGTAAAACAATTATCCCTGTTGTTGAATTTCAAGTTCACTTTTTTCCTCAAATATAAAGTTTTACTGAAATACACTTAACAAATTTTGATCAGTTATGCTTTAAATTTGCCCCAGGTGACAAATAGGTGAACATGAGAGCAACACATAAGACAATATTATGAAAAGTACCAGGTATAGCATGTTGGAACTGATATTGTAATTATTGAAGAGCCATAGGCTATGATATATTATGCGGTGTGGTGTGCAATATCTTACTTCATATCATTTGTGTAAAATGCCAATAATTGAGGAGAAAGTTCAGTAGTGCCCTTAGGCTGCATACAGATGTCTCACAACTTGAAACTGTAAGTTGCTCAGCCAGGTAATTATGGGTTGTTATATGATGATATTGCTTGATAATTCTTAAAAGATTGTAATCATTTTTTTCTTTCTTTGAGGTAGTATTGTTGATAACTTGGCTTTACTGGTTTGTAAGCTCATTTGGAATTTCTCAATTTTGCAGAACTATTAATTATGTACACATCATGCATGACCAAATGATTTCACTATTTCACAGTTTGTTTTTGGCCAAAAAATGGTACCCTTTATTGTCTCAATTAACAAGCTTTAAAACTAAAATGTAAAGCTTGATAGAAAAATCTAATCTTTATCTTTTAGAATCACTGTGTTTTACCTCTAAATTTATGAAAAACTCATGATACTTTTCCAGTTGCCAAAAAAACCCCACCCCTTTCACATTTGTTTAAAAAAAAATCTATCATGTATGTTGTGGATTTCTCAAGTGTATCCCTTAGCTGTCATTGAGTTTTGAATCAGTATAGCCATAAATATTTTATTTTGTCAATATCATGAATATATTTTTGATGATCATCGTCACTGATTAATTATAGACTCTTCTCTGGAGAGCAAGGGATTACAATTTCATTATCCTTCTATACCTTGTATTGAAATATTCAGAATTATTTCATGTGAAATAAAGTGGTTGTGTAACTCTATAAAAGAGCAGACACGTGGCTTGTGACAGAGAGGATTTTGTCACACATTCAGTTGCAATATGAGAGATTTTATGAAGTAAACAAAACACTCCAGTCATGTCTTTATTAAACCTATGTTATTCTGTTCTACTTTATTACCAAGCAAAATTGCACCTAGACAAAATTGCCACAGTGTAGTTTAGTGTACATGTATGCAGGCATTAGATTTTGCAGTCAAAAGTCTGGAACCAGACTTTTGTGATGTCAAAATTCCCACAATTTCATTTATTTTCAGTCCATTTTCATGTGTTTTTGTCGACTTTTACATGCTTTCCCAGCTTTTTTAACCATTTCCAGACCTTTTCATTTTGTGTATTTTCATGCTTGCATACATGTAACAATGTGTTCTCAGACTTTTAAGGCGGTTCAGAGGGGGTCATGATGTAGTAGTGTTTGCACTCAAATATTGAGACAAATAAAGCTGACACACAAGAGGAATGGTATGGGTTTCTTAAAGGAGATCCCAATCAACGGGTATTATTTCCACCCCAGTGCATGATTTTTCTCAGGAAGGGGAAAATGCCCAAAACTTCCATTTTTATATATTATTGGTCTGAACTCAAGAATCACAAGTCCTATATGGAAATATAAATGTGATTATTGGTTTCATGTAAGATCAGTGTATCTAATATTAAGAGGGATATTGCAGTTTTTTAGTTAAATGACTAAAATTGGAAGATATGTCATCCCACTCACCTTAAAAGCAGCTTGATAAATCAAATTTGTTCCTCCTCTTGAAAACCAAGAGTATATCATATAGTAAGATTGTTAAAATGAAATCACAAACTACTTGTAATTATGATCAAGCTTGTTAACTCCTCAGTTGTCAGCTAGTTCTGGCTTCAAATGTTGATGAAATGAAATATTTTAATTTGTTTAGGAATATCCATTTTGATTGTCATATTCTTAATTTGAAAAAGAATGCTTTTAATTAAGACCGAGCTCATTAACTCCTCAATTGTGAACAGGTTCTATTGTGTGCATTGTATATGACACCAGTAATATAGCTCTTTTGTCAGACAAAATCAGTTTTAATTTTGTCTCTCTATCCATTTACATTTTCAACATGATGAAACTCATCAAAATGGAACTATATGTTTTTGAGATATGGTAGTCCAGTGATAATGAAGTACAAAAGAATGTGAATACTTCTTTAATTGGGCCATAATTCAAAATCAGTTTGAACAACACTTTACAATTGCTTGAAATGTCTCATTGTATTTTGAAACACTTATAGATAAAGCTTTAAATATTTAGAGCAATCCTATGTATTTTATAGTCCATATACCTTCCTCGATTCAGTAGAGCAAAATGAAATTTTGACATTTTCTCAAATTTTTGCAGGAATCTGTTGCTGGCTGGATTCCTGGCATCCAAAAATGTATACTTCTCATTATTACATTTGAGATACAATAAAAAACAATATCTATAAATTACTGACTCGAGGAAGGTATACAGGCTATAGTTTACTAAGACTGGTTGTAGAGAGTAGCTTATGGCAACTCCAGAATCAGCAATAATTGAATTAAGCATCAGTAGTTAGCAGGTGTATGTGTGTTTGCTGTATGTCTCATTGACCCTAACAGGACGAGGTACGTCTACAAAATACTACTTGATATTTTTAGTATCTTTGATATATGCAATGTTCGTGCATACATCCCATGTGGTGTGATGATGCAATCGCCCTAAAGTGATATAGGCACAGTTTCACTGGCCAGGGAAGACCAACACCTGTGGCAAAGTGTCGCAGAGCCAATGGTTGGCATGCGAGGGGTCTTGGGTTTGTATCACACCCAGAGCAAACAACTTCTTTCTTTGTTTTCTCTCTTTATTTCTTCCTCCTTTCCCTTCTCGTCACCAAAAAGCCCTTAGGCGTTTTGGGTTAAGAGGGCCTGTTGATTTAATAAACTTAAAGTACGATAGCCAAAAATTACCATTCAAGTTGGTATACATTTGTGTTGTATCATGCTCTTTGTTCAGTTGATCGCATTTTCAAGGTACCCTCTTGTATCATATATTGATCTTTAGATGTTTTTTTGTGTCCTCGTCCATTGAATTCATCTAAATTTCATTTAGAAATTTAACTCGTATGATCTTATATTCGATTGTTTTACTGAAGACTATTTTTGTTCTGTTATCATTTTTCAGCCATTGGTGTAGCATCAGGTCCATATGTGTATGTGTACAAAAACTTGCGTCCATATTTCAAGTTTACATTACCAGCCTTAGATGTCAACCCTGTGGAGCAAGACTTATGGAGTCAAGCAAAAGAGGTAATGATAAGTATATTGTGTAGTAAACAAACAAACAAACAAATGCTTCTTGATATTGAAGTTCTGTTGAAAACTGGTCAGGTTTTATAAGCACCATACCTGTATATTGATGGTTTGGTATAAATGGACATATACACTCTACAAAGGTACAAAAATAAGCTTATTGGGGAGGGGGGATTTACAAAACTACCAGTTTGTCTTCTTCTTGTGTCTCCCTTTTTGTTTCGTTTGGGGTACTTGATGTGTTTGTTCCATGGATTATTAAAAAAGGTTAGCCTATATATTCGTATGAATGCAAGACAGACACCCCCTTTCGAAAAAGATAAGGAAAACCAAAAGTAAGCAAAAAAACCTTTTCTGTTCCTCAAGCATGAGCACTTATGTAACCCGTATCATACACTACAAGTTTACTCAAGCTAAATTTCTGGATTTCCGAGTTCCCAAATCAAATTACTGAAATATTCAAGGATTCCAACCTTTTCATGTCATACACACAAAATCCACTCCTAAAGGGAAAGAATATGTGTATTGTGACATTTATATAATACAAATACTGTACCCATGTGTGATTATAATATAGATGTAAGAATACCCATGTTGTAAGTATGTGGAGTGAAATCCCTTGCTTCCCTCAGCACAAAAACTACTTGAAATATTAATATCAGTTTTGAAGAGTGAGTTAGCAGTCCATGTTTAGAAAGTTGCTGCTATTTTTATGCATCATGATAAATGCATAGACATTTGTTCTTTTTGGACAGACAGGTGCTGTTTAGCTCAAAGTGCATTATTGTTTATAAAAGTCGTACATATCCAATAGTTTCTAAATTGTGTTCAGTTTTGATCCTGTTTATGATGAAATTGGGCTATTCCATTTAAAATCCACACTACCCCTGCATGTGGGAGATTTTGGAACTACAGGGGGATTATGAATTTCAAATGGAATTAGCACATTAACCAACTCTATTTGAAACTCACCCTCCCTCTGTGGAAAATTCAAGTTAAATCTTTCTTAGAGGGTGTATGAAATTCAAATGGAGCTGCCTGATATGTTCATTCCATTTGAAATTCATGCTCCCCTGTGATATTTCCAAAATCTTCCACAGGGGGTAATGTGGATTTTAAATGGAATAGCCCATTGATATGGCCAGCCATAACTAACAGACGATGCTGGACATGACATGTGTGTTTTGTCGTGTTTTATAGTTTATGTTGTAGTTTTTTTTTCGGATAAGCCGTCGTCGTGGTCTGCAATAATGATGAGGCCGTCGGCGTGGTGGGAGGGCTAAAATTGGTAAAAAAAAAAAAAAAATAGTTGCCCCTATGTTTGGCCCCTTCCATTTTGTTCCATTGCAAAGTCGTTGATGAATATTTACGCGGTTACTTGGTGTGTAGGCCCGGTGTGTAGGCCTATTTTTGTCATGTACAAATTTTTTCAATATGTGTGTGTACAATTTATATGCAATGGAAATAAACTATATTGCCTTTTGGTTTGGTTTCAGTGTTGAAGGGGCTGTGTAATAATTGTGACAGGGTTCCTCTCCCGGGGAGTTGCCAAAGGCATGTAAAGAAGTCTATCTTAGTGTCGTCATTTGGTTTTCTACCGTGTTTCTAATTCCTTCCTTCCCCTTGCTGGATATGGTTATGTCGCCAGGGGCCCCTCCCCTCCGGCACATGCATAAAGTGTTCGCAAATTGTAGCAGTAGGCCCAAATAGTCTTGATCTTGATTTATATTGCAAAGGGGGGGTGAAAATGTGCATAGACCTTATTCAGTGTTTCTGTAGGCCTACTGTTTAATCTTGGTGTGTGGATCTCTGGAATGTGGAAATTCTATAATTTGGACGGGTTTCAAAAATTTGGAATAAATTTGTAAGGGCTGTGCAATATCTATGAGCCCTGGGGAGGGTAAAATTGGGGGGCAAGAAATTTTGGCGACCCAAAAGGGGGGGCAAGCAATTTTTGGCAAGCCGAGAGGGCGGGGCAAGCGATTTTTGGCACACATTCATGAAGTGCCTTTTTAATAAAACGCTCTAAAAGGCTTAGGAAAACTGTACGGAAACTTTTAAATATGCAAATTGTCCTGCTCACAAGCGCCGCAACATACATCTAGACCATTTAAGGTTTGCAAATTGGGATCCCAAAATTTGACATGTTTAAGGGGGGGGGCAAAGAATTTTTGGCGGTCCGAGAGGGGGGCGATTTTTGGGGGCCCGGAGGGGGCTCAAAATTATTGCACAGCCGCTAACGTTGGGTTCAGTGTAGAGGTCATAAAGTTCATTCATCATGAACTTCAGCATCTCTACCGGGCACTATTTACACAAACAGCACGGAGGTAATTTCTTACCATTTTATTAAGATTTTGACAGCGCTCTTTGTCGAAATGCAAGAATTCTGACAGTTCCATGTTTCTGACGCAGCTTGTCAAAAACTTGGAACTGTCAGAATTCCAGGATTACGGACAGTGGGCGCTGTCGTAATTCTAGAATTCTGACAATTCCAAGTTTTTGACAGGCTGCGTGAGAAATTAGAACTGTTGGAATGCCAAGATTGAACATTGCAAGTTTTGGACAGGATTTTGCTTATTGCTTATTTTGTGTGCCCCTTGTTTTATATACTTTGATGATTTTTTAGCATTACTTTGGTGGTTGTTTGACATTTTTTCGCCAATTTCGCGAACAAGTAAATGGTAGATTATCGCGTCCCACACGATCGCGTCCGACCACTGCTGCATTGGCGTTAATCAGATGGTGCTCCTAATTAAAAAGGAATAAGAATTAATGGCCCCTTCCATAGAAGACAAACATGTCGCGATTTGTATAGTCGCATCCATTTGCATGAAAAGTGTGATGATCTGTCTGAAGGTAGACTGTTAAACGATATCGCAAGTGTGTGTTATTTCAATATAATTAGGATAAAGAGAGTGGAATATCGAGTGTCGCAAATGTTAATATTAAGGTGGGTGCGACTCTGTCTTAGACTTTAGTACAGGGATCGATCTATACGATGATTATTTTCGCAGGTTGACATTTAAAATACACGTAACCAATGCACCACGCATTTGAATAGCAGAGCGGTACTGCACAGTGCCGCTTGTTACCTGTCCATGATGATGATTATTATGATACTTATAGACGTACATCATCATTCATGAAAATGGCAAATGCACTAATGCTGCCGATATTCGGCTGTTCCATCTTGCGACCTCGCACGAAGAGGACACTTACCATTGTTATTGCACTCAATGGGAGAAATCACAAAACATGACATAAAAGAAAGGTATTTGGATACAAAACATGCAAAAGTTGTATTTATGACCAGGGAAATTGACTTGATTTCCCAGTGAACTAATTTTGCAATAACATACACGCAGCAGCCCAAAAGTTTCGAGAACATGCTGCAAGTGGGAACGAAACGGAACATGCTCCAAGTCATGGATTAAACGGAATAATTACCAAAGACAAGGCAAATGAGTGGTATTTTTTGTTTTGAAAAAATTGACTTTCAACTGAAAGGCCCTGTACAAAGCATTAGGGATTTTGCAATGTCCCCGTTCAGAACCGTGACAAGTGGGTAAATGCAATAGATGGAAAAACCCGCTCGGCTGCTGCATGTATGTTATTAAGAAAAATAGAAACACATTTTGGCCGTAAATCCCCAGGTGTGAAGGAAATGCGTAACCATCAGACCTAACACGCCAGACCTAAGAGTTCACACTTTCTTACTTGCCCTCATGGGCTCGTCCGCTTTGGTCCCACTTGGAACGCTTCCGCTGCTGCGTGTATGTTATTAAAGAAATGAGCAGTTCAGTTTCTTTCTTACCCTCGGGGCTCTTCCGTTCTGGTCCCACTGGGAGTATGTTCTCAAACGCTTTGGGCTGCTGCGTGTATGCGTAAACGTTGAACAGTAGAATGAAGAGGTAAAGTGAAATTCTCAAAATTTCTCAATAACAGTTCGCACTTAAACAGCATAAACATCAATTTCTTAAGAAAGACCTAACACATCAGTCATCAGACCTAACAGTTCACACTTCCTTACTTGCCCTCTGCGGGCTCTTCCGTTGTGGTCCCACTGGGAGCATGTTCTCAAACGCTTTGGGCTGCTGCGTGCATGTTATTAAAAAATTAGCAGTTCACAGTTTCTTTCTTGCCCTCTGGGTTCTTCCGTTCTGGTCCCACTTGGAGCATGTTCTCGAAACGTTTGGGCTGCTGCGTGTATGTTAGGAGAAAAATTATCAGGTCACAGTTTATTTCTTGCTCTGCGGGGGCCCTTCCGTTCTGGTCCCACTTGGAGCAAATAGAAACACATTTTGGCCGTAAATCCCCAGATGTGAAGGAAATGCGTAACCATCAGACCTAACACGCCAGACCTAAGAGTTCACACTTTCTTACTTGCCCTCTGGGGCTCTTCCGCTTTGGTCCCACTTGGAGCACGTTCTCAAACGCTTCCGCTGCTGCGTGTATGTTATTAAAGAAATGAGCAGTTCAGTTTCTTTCTTACCCTCTGCGGGCTCTTCCGTTCTGGTCCCACTGGGAGTATGTTCTCGAAACGTTTGGGCTGCTGCGTGTATGCGTAAACGTTGAACAGTAGAATGAAGAGGTAAAGTTAAATTCTCAAAATTACTCAATAACAGTTCGCACTTAAACTGCATAAACATCAATTTCTTAAGAAAGACCTAACACATCAGACCTAACAGTTCACACTTCCTTACTTGCCCTGCGGGGCTCTTCCGTTGTGGTCCCACTTGGAGCATGTTCTCAAACGTTTGGGCTGCTGCGTGCATGTCATTAAAAAATTAGCAGTTCACAGTTTCTTTCTTGCCCTCTGCGGGTTCTTCCGTTCTGGTCCCACTTGGAGCATGTTCTCAAACGCTTGGGCTGCTGCGTGTATGTTATGAAAAAATTAGCAGTTCACAGTTTATTTCTTGTTTGCGGGGCCCTTCCGTTCTGGTCCCACTTGGAGCATGTTCCCAAACGCTTGGGCTGCTGGGTGTATGTTATTAAGGAAATTAGAATCTGAAATTGCAAAATGTAGGGCAAAATTGCGCCATTTTGTGGAAATAGCGAATAGCGCAATTATCACTTGAATGAGGAGGTAAAGTGAAAATCTGAAAATTGTGTCATTTAGCGCAAAATTGCGCAATTTTTTTGAAAATAGCGGAATAGCGCAATTATCACTTCAATAAAGAGGTAAAGTGAAAATGTGAAAATTATGCAATTTAGCGCAAAATTATGCAATTTTTTTGAAAATAGCGGAATAGCGCAATTATCACTTGAATGAAGAGGTAAAGTGAAAATCTGGAAATTTGAAAATTGCAAATTTAGCGCAAAATTGCGCAATTTTGTTGAAAATAGCGAATAGCGCAATTATCACTTCAATGAAGAGGTAAAGTGAAAATCTGAAAATTGCGCAATTTAATTGCAAATTTAGCTAAAATTGCGCAATTTTTTGAAAATAGCGGAATAGCGCAATTATCACTTGAATGAAGAGGTAAAGTGAAAATCTGGAAATTTGAAAATTATGCAAATTAGCGCAAAATTGCGCAATTTTGTTGAAAATAGCGGAATAGCGCAATTATCACTTCAATGAAGAGGTAAAGTGAAAATCTGAAAATTGCGCAATTTAGCGAAAAATTGCGCAATTTTTTGAAAATAGCGGAATAGCGCAATTATCACTTGAATGAAGAGGTAAAGTGAAAATGTTGAAATTTTAAAATTGCGCAATTTAGCGCAAAATTGCGCAATTTTTTTTGAAAATAGCGGAATAGCGCCATTATCACTTCAATGAAGAGGTAAAGTGAAAATCTGAAAATTGCGCAATTTAGCGCAAAATTGCGCACAAGTTATTGTCATAATTGCGCTATTTTCATTGAGCATTGTGAAAGATTCATAATTGCAATGTTTAGTTCAAGATTGCGCTAATTTCAAAATGGGGTTGATAATTGCGCTAATTTGGAAAAGTTATTATCATAATTGCGCTATTTTCATGGAGCATTTTGAAAGTTTCATAATTGCAACGTTTAATTCATAATTGCGCTAATTTCAAAAGATGGTTGATAATTGTGCTAATTTCAACAAATTCTTATCATAATTGCGCTAATTTCAAAGCCTCACATTGATAATTGCATATTAGCAGTCAGTGTTGCTATTCTGTGTTAATATCGCTATTGTCAGTTCCAGCGCCTTTATGGTTCCTCTACAAATGGAACATATTTTTCAATTACAGGGTTTTTGCTCCCTTGGAATGACCAAATCGGTTACATGCTTGGTCTGTGACAACTAATAGTGGCAAAATGGTATAGGTTCAGTGTTAAAGAATAATATTATAAAGTAGCCATTTTTATATGCAGGAAGAGACCATATAGATCTGTACTATAATCTGTTGTCAAAGAGTGTTCAGAGGTTTTATATTTTTGTGTAGGAAGACTTGATGAATTATTTTCACCATCAAAATATGTCATTATACCCTTCTCATTATACACTTTAAAGGTCAGGTCTATAGCAAAAACAATATCATATCATTGGCAAGCTAATATTATGAGGACAATGAAAATGACTCCTTTTTTTTTTTAATAAGACGTTTAAAATTAATATTCCGCAAAAACCAACTTAAGCGTGAGTTCCTTCGAACGAGACAGATTTGGCCTAGAAAACCGGTGACGTCATGAAATGAGATGTGCCCGCTGTGAGAAAAGGGACTATAAACGCTCTCAATTGACATAACGTATACCTTTGCTGTTCACAGAAAAAAATTCCAAATTAAGTATTACAAATTTCATGGTTTTTAAACATATGGATAAAATCAGCCGCTTCTTTTTTATATATTAGACAATTGTGATATTACAATTCATATGTATATCAATATCATGAGAAATATTAGGCCTAAAAAATAAATACATAATTTGAGCTTAGAATTTCATCTGAGACGAGCATATAAACCATGTTAGTCCACAAACATATTGCAATGCTATAGTTTCAGTTGGATGAAATATTACAAAGCAAACGCATAGTAACAATTACTGTGTGGGCTTTGTTCCCGAAAGAGAACAATAGCGTGCATATTGTTATGCAGCATTGTTATGGTAAGTGATAGTACAACCCATTGTTGCTAATGTCAAACTTGTCAAAGTGAGTGTGATTGTATGATGAGAGCAAGATAAAGTGTCCGCTTCATTTACCTACGTCATCAGTCAAATGGGGAGAACACGACGCTTCAAACGGGGAAGAACACGTCGAGGCTGAACTTTACCCACACAATTTCTCCTTTTCCAGGAGAAATACACACAAAAAAATTGCAACAAGTGTCAACTTGTAATGTAATAATTATTCTCTTCGAATAGAGATAAACTTGTTTTTGCTATAGACCTGCCCTTTAATACTTGAAGCTAGAAAACCAACCTACATGTAGTTTGTACAATGCAGCAATGTTCCCATGTGAATTTGTCTCTTTGGCAACAAGATTTACCTTTCTTTAAAAATAAATAGATAAATCTTGTAAACTATACCATGATCAGCTCGTAATAGGCCAAAATTATGTGGTATTTTGTTTCTGCACACATCAATAATGTCCCAACTTAAGCCCACATTAATTCACAAAAGTCACGCAAAGTGCAATTTCGCTGCACCCAGCTCACATATTGTATAGGCCATTCGATATCAATCCACAATGTTATGAGTCTCGTCTGCTACGTAGACCAATCTTGCAAACTGTAACACATTACTTTTTGTCCACTCAAAGACCCCCTGGCTTTAACCAATCTGTTAAGAGCAGTGGCCTAGATTTTTTTCTTGACATGGGGGGGGGGGGGTGTGGTTGGAAAAAATTCTTGAAATATAGTGAATCCAGCACCTTTTTGTACAAAAGTGGAATAAATTTGTGTGTAGTGTGAACAAAATTGCGCTTTGGGGCTAAAATGGCCAAATATGAGGTTAATTTGGTCAGAAACCCACATATAAGCATCAGCATGGGGGGTGGTGATTGTATGTACCACCCCGCAAAAATATTGGGGATTTTTCCCCATCCCCGGGATATACGCCTATGGTTTAAGAAATACTTTCTGAATGTTTATGTCATTTGGAAAAGTGTGGGATGTGCATGTTTTATTTCATTTTTGTTTTCAAAAAATACAATAAATAATAAAAACTTAAATGGCAGTGGCCAGTTATCCTTATTGAGTTTAAAGCTTGAATTGTTTGCTCACTTTAGAATCTTACTTGAATAGAAAATTGAAATTGCACTGATCCTTGTAGAAACAACCTAGCAAAGTAATTTGGCTGTCTGTGCTGTATTTTAATAGGGCCATTTACTGTGCAATTGACTGCTATGATCAGGGTAATTTATAATTGTATTAGCTTTACCGATGTGTACTGAATGAGAGAAACGGAAATGAGACAGCTGTAGGGAGCAATGAACGAGTAGTAAAATGGCAAGAGTGGCTTCATGTTTTATCAATGTGGATGAATTAATCATGAATTTCACAAATGAAGAAAATTATGTATGGGTGTCAGCCATCATAAGGGATTTTGAAAATGTGTTGATGTCAGCCATCCATCATAAGGGATTTTGAATGCCATGTTCAGACGGCCATAGAATTCTTGAGGATCAGTATGCTTGAGAATTGCGATTCCTGAGTCAATACTTGATTGTGTGTCTACACTTCTCCACTGAAGCCTGGAATCCTCACGTTTCCTGATGACGTCAGCTCTGGAATTACAACCGAAAACTTAGTGGGCCCCATCTAGTGGTGCGCTGAATTGCGCCATATTAAATATAATTAAACCAAGCTTATAGGTTAAGCTTAGCATTCAACAATCAAAAAAATATAGCATTCACATCGTGGTATCACTCCTGGAACCCTCTGGGAAATGGTGATACCAAAAATTGGTGAAAACCCCCAAATTTCTTGGGGTAGTTCATTTAGTGGAAAACTTATGAATTGGAATCATCAAGGCAATTAACACAGCAGATTCCCCCAAGGTTTTGCTCATGAAACGTGTTACTTAAGCAAAAAGCCCTCCTTGTGGATGTGCCTAGTAGAAAGTATATTTGATATTTGGATGAATAACGTGGGTGGTGTTGACCAGTTTATATCATCCCCGGGGGGGCCACTCAAATATGACAGTGTACGCATGCGTGACCAAATTTTTTTTGAACACCCCCTAAACAAGTTTTTCTCTGTGAGCAAAATGACCCCTAAGCAAGTTTTTTAGCTGGTTTTCCCAAAAATTTGACCCCCTAAACAAGTTTTTGTCTAATTTTGACCCCTAAACAAGTTTTTGACTAATTTTGACCCCCGAAACAAGTTTTTGTCTAATTTTGACCCCCTGGACAAGTTTGTGTATAAATTTGACACACTTTACAAGTTTTGATGGATTTTGACAACTTGAGAACAATTTTTGGACTAACATGTCATTGAACAAGTCTACCCTTCTTAGATATGACCCCAGCCCAGTAGAACAAGTCTACCCTTCTTAGATATGACCCCAGCCCAGTGGGTATACCATACCACTTTAATAGATAAATAATCATGTGACACAATGAATTCAGAGTGTATGAGGCCTTCAGATTCGTAGCTTGTTACGTGAATCTGCTGGCTTCTCGTATAAAGTACTTTCGTGAGAATATAAAATATCAATATAGGCCTACAGCGTAATTTATACAGAAGCAACGTTTAAATACTCAGTATTCACGCTGTATTTGATTCCGAATTCGGCACCTAAAGTTGATTATCGTGTCCCGGTATCGTGTGCCCATTCCATGCTTTTACCGCAAATTTTCATTAAGTAATCCAAAAGGTTTACATTTTTCAGTGGAGAAAACTCACAAATCTACTACAGTAGTAATAAATAATGCATGAGGAATCTATAAAGTCCTGAAAATCTTTTTGAGAAATTTAGGATGATGTCGGCGAGTAGGCCAACACACGATATATTTTCGTCTGTCCACTGAACTGTATACCCATCAAATTTTATATGACGTCATTTATGAATATGCATGTTTTTTATTCTAAACGGTATTTTACATAGAAGTACGAGGCCATGATTAAATCACATGTAACACGCCATGAAATATTTGCATAACACCGTGACACTTTAGATTTGGAGTATACTGTAAACATTTCTACGAACGGGGAATTCCGGCGAGTGAATAAACTTTCCGGAATCGGAGTGTCAGCAGATTTGAAAAGCGGATTAAAATGGTACCCTAAATGCGTTAAAACAATTTTAAAACTACCCTTTTCATGAAAATCATCGTTTTTACCCCTTAACGCGTCACGCAGCGTACGTGCTCAACCAAAAAACACCCCTTTCACGCGTTTTTTGGTCACGCATGCTTACATCATTATATTTGAGTGGCCCCCCCGGGATATCATCAAACTTTAATTTGAAAGTGACCCAGTCTTGAAATCTTGTATTTCTCATGTTTTGTTTACTGTTACATCTATAATGTCAGTGGATGACCTAAAGCAAAGGAGAGTATGATGCTGGTAATGTAAATATGAGATGCGTCCATTTCACATGGAAACTAGTGCTTTTATATACAAGGTATCTTTTACCTGTCTAAGGGATATCTGAGAAGTTAAGAAACACAATCAGTTTATAGCTTCACCAAGGCATTATGTTGTTGGAGTTATAAGTGAAACATAAAGCCAGTGTTTAACATTTAGCTAGGAGTTTCTTTGGAACACCTTTTTGTCTTAAATGTCATATGTATTTTATGGCACACCTTTTAAAGCATATCATTTGTCAGTTAGTGGTTTTATGCAATACACATGGATATTCTATTGTACAGTCTCCTAAAATGCTTATTCTCTGGATCAATTTGAACAAGATGATCAAAAGTAGCCTATGGGCAAGCAGATGCAAGCAAACAATCTTTTTGTTTTTTTACTTATCATTTAAGGTACCAATAAGGTCACTCAGGACATGTATCTCTTTTCACAGTCAATGTGTATAATATGGAGTTTGTTGAGAAGAGAAAACCATGGTATAAAAGACATAAATTTGTATTATATTACAAATTAAAAAAAAAATCTATTATTTGATATCAGAAGGATGTTCCTCATATTCAGAATGCAATTTGGTGTCATTTGGTGTGTCTGATGTGCTCTCATGTTCCACAGAAACACTGCAAAATTCACTATCCGATAATCCGAGCCATTAGAGGATAGTTGTCAATTTTTTATACAACACACAGATACAACAGGGGTACATGTATGACATTTAATGTTACTGTATGCTTGATTTACTTGTAATGAAGGTCTCACTACTGAAAATATGTACCGATCGACAAGAAAATCAAACCTCTTCTAAGTAGGTATTCTGTGTTGTATAAACCTACCAATAAACATAGAAGATATCAGTATGAAATGGATACCTGTTAAAAATCATGTTGAAAGCAAGTCATACTGTCAGTAGAAAAAATATAAGCTTTTTCATGCCTAATACTATTGAAGGGCCTCAGTAATGAACACACAAGCTTGTATCTGTTCCCGACTATTACGTAGAAGCATGCTATGAATATGATAAAACAGGTGGATTTATTGCCATTCAAGCCTTGACCTGATGCATGAGATGCATAGACAAGAGTAGATTTACTTCTCATGATCAGAGGCTTATGTAGAAGTACCAACGTCAAGCAAGACTCCCATGCATATGCATTAGATCTCCTTTGATCAACCACTGGTAATAGATTTAGTTTATATCAAAGGCACATTAACTGAATACGATGTAAATAATGACAAATATTTTGCTTGAAAATGTCAGGATGTAACAAAATATTAATGGGGTGAATTAAGTGTTGTGAAACTTTTGTGTATAGGGTCCACAACTTATAAGTTCCCCCCTAAATACTTTTTAAAATATATCGAAAAATATTTGAGGAAATGCAAACCTGTAAAAAGATATGGGTAGCCTTATTTGTTTTACACATGTGGACCAAATTTCAGCGTTACACGTCATTGCGTTCAGTCACAATGTTTCATTATGTAAAAAAAAAGAGACCGTTTTAAAGTGTTAAAAGTTGCATCTGAGTCCATAGGACTCAATTCTCAAACAATACAGTAGGCCAGGGATATTCATGTGTATGTAAGAGAAAACTGAATCTTAATGGTATTCTTCTTCTTCTTTTTCAAAAGCAAAGCAATTGTTTAATTCTTTTCTTTTTAATGATAAATGGCTGAGATGGAAGGGATATGTTAAAAATGAGGTTAACCACATTATCAATGAAAACACAACACTGCAAGAGCTAACCCGAGCAATCCAACATGTATGGAACAACATGGACCAGCAACGGGTCTGGAATTTAATAAACAGCATGCGGCGACGTTGCAATGCACTTGCTAACAGTGCAGGAGGACACATCCCCTACTAAACATCTAGACTTTAAGTTTTATTTCCATTACAAACACATTTACAGGCCTAACATACTGTATTGTTTGACAATTGACTCCTATGGACTCGGGTGCAACTTTTAAAACTCTCTCTTTTTTTACATAATGAACCATTGTGACCAAACGCAATGATGTGTGACACTACAAATTGGCCCAGATTTGTAAAACAAATAAGGTTACTCATAACTTTTTACAATTTTACATTTTGTTAAATAATTTTCCGATTTATTTTAAAAAGCATTATAGGGGGAACTTATAAGTTGTGCACCCTATAGAATGATGTGTTGAAGAGGTTTTTTTGTTCTCAGTCAAAATTTTGCTTCCTGAATTATTTAATACAGAAGTTTTGAAACATGTAGAAACATGACAGTAATAATATCTCCCCTGTGTGTCTTACAGGATAAAATAGATGTGACTGTACTAAGAGAGATGTTGGATAGTATACGCCGAGAAGGAAATGAAGGTGCCCTCACAGTCCGATCATTAAGGTTTGTGATTTGTTCAGCTTACAAAATGTTTTTCATTTGTAATTTTATTTTGAGATGAGTTTAAAATTGATTATAGAAATAAATTTCAGTTGAATATGATCAAGTATTGAAATCACTTATACTTGCATTTCTGTAAGTTTGGCATAGTCTCTTTCATACTATTAAGCTGCATCTAAACTTGATCGCTGAGCGATTGCGATTTATGCATTTATACTAATCACGTTTGCAGACGACAATTAAAATATTCAAAAGGCCACAAAATACTTTTTAGACCACCCATTGCTGTCAATAATTATTGCTTTGAATTAATTCATCTTCGAAAGTTAATGATTGAGAAAGGTAAATTACTTAGCAAAATAATATATCCAGTTGATAGGAAATGATTGGTTGCATTAAACAAAGTTAAAAAGTGAGTTGTTGGCCCGGGGTTGTTGGAAATTGCTTATCCACAAAAATAGTTTTTACTAGCCTGAGCTTTTGATCCTAGCAGGATCTTTATCAAAGGTAAAGTGAAATAAATGTGATAAATAAGACTTCTTTCATATCTTAATCTAATTATTACACAATGAGTAAGCACAAAACATATCAATATTTGATTTAATACTAACAATTAAGCCATTATATTGGCTACTAACTATTACTCTTACATAGTAATACTTGGCAGTATTGCATTATGATGAGCCCAATATTTAATAAAAATGTATTATTTCTTGCAAAAAAGATTTTAAAAAGGTGATGTCTGTATTTCTCCTTTCTCACATAGATTTCTTAATTTACAAGACCGAGAGCAAATGGAGAGTTTTGCCCAAGTGCACAAGCAAGCACCACTCAAGAGACAGACTGTGATCACCTGTATCGATACCCTCAAGAAAACCACGGCTGATGAAGATGCCATAAGCTGTCTGGTGGTTGGCACAGAGAGCAAACAAATATTTGCTCTAGATCCGGAAGCTTTCACTATACTGTCCAGGGTAAGATTATTGTGTAACAAGTGAATAGCTGCCTGAGGTTAGTTAAGTGCTTGGAACTGAATGCAGGCTACAAGTTGCTAACTTCAACAACAACCTCAGTGACTAAAAGAATACTTGCTCTGGATTCCCATGCTTTCATTTTCTGTCTTAGATAATAGTGTGAAAGTTTCATTTGAATAGTTTTTTTCTGCAGTTACTTTACCTGTTTCACAGCTATAGGTTTGCTTATTGCACACATTCTGGCCAAGTAAGGAAATTCTATATTTGTTTGCAAATTAAAGACCTTTTCAGCAGCTGATTGGATATCTTCTTTAATAAAATCAGAAAGATATCGCGTGCAGCAAACAAAAACTCAACAACCAATCACAAACTGGCAACAGCGCATGCAATGAGCATGTGGTGTGGTATTTTTGTTTCGCACCAATTATGTACCGCATTTCTCTTACTTGGCGTAGTGTATTGAAATGTGTTCAAATTGGCAGAAATTAATTGGTCGAATACATTTTGATTTGTTTTGATGGTCATGCATGATCGGTTTTTTCCATGTTCTTCTAAAATGATTTATAAGCCCGGTAGAAAGCTGCCCATAGCAAACATATTAAGAACCTTGTGCCACTTATTAAGCTTGTTTGTACTCTCATGGGTACATTTTATGATAATAATCTTGAAATTAAAGTTTAAGACATGCATATATTGAAAACTACACATGGGAGCTTTGTTCTTGAGGTCAACCATCTTGGATTTCCTAAGTGAGACAACCTCTTAACATCTTGCTCTAGATACCTGCTGGAGGCTTGGTTTGGGATGGATTCTGTATCATCAAGCTGTACAAAGTGATATGGTCAAGATGATTTCTGAATTCTCATCCATCAATTTTCTTAATATTTTTTATATAAATTAGTATCCTAGAAGCATTTTTTCACATTTAAGTCTTGTCACAATTTGCTTTTTAAGTTAAGATAAAAAAATACATCTTGCATCTTGGTTTTTGGAATGCCTACAGGGAACAAACACATTTTTTTTAGCTTTTTATGTATGGGGAGAACTTTGTAACTGAACGTCCTTCAACATGAATATACATGAGGTTTTACTCATGCCAATGGCGTAATAGATTGAAGGAGTTGCAGGTCAGCTACACAAGAAGAGTTTGCTTGCTTGGTCATGGAGCTAGGAGATGCCAGTTTGCCAATTTGTTAAGTGCTGACCATAAGTAGTAATTTGATATTCAGATATTATAGGGGATTGCAGGGCATTTGTCTTACATGAGTATAGAAGAGGTTATTCACTTTTTTGCAAAGAAATCACTGCTTGAGATGAAATATGATGACCAGAGAATCTCAACGGTTTGTTAATTATATTAAACTTAAAGGAGGATGGTCTGAATTTCATCAAATGCAATTTCCACATAAGTTGAATAACCTTGACAGGTTTTCTGCAGGTATTTCAATCCTATTTGATATGAGAGCCATAAATGTGCATTTTGAAAGCCCCATTGAAAAGGGAGTTAACTCACTTTAGACCAACTTTAGGGCAACTAAAAAAACCCAAACAACATGATCTTCCAGCCAGAATATTTCACAGGGTTAATGAAGAAAAAGTGGTGATGGGGCTGTTGATCAGAACATCCTCCTTTATATGTGCCATTTGGTTGAAATCCATACACCCCTGACCTTAGTCGCCAACATTGGGGTGTGAATTTTAAAATGGGGTTACCTGAAAGAGGGACTCCATTTTAAATCTACATCGCCTGTGTTGGAGATTAAGGTCATAGTCTTCCATAGGGTTTGTATGGATTACACCTGGACAAACTACTTGCTCTTTGGTCCTAATGCAATGAAATTTTATTTGGCTGAATCCAAACAGGTGTAACTTGGGACATGTGTAAACATTACAAATATACCAAAAAATCAGGTTTGAAAAAAATTGACCAAACTCATTTTAAAAGATCGTACATTGTGGCTTTAATTCAAGACATATGATTTGACATTGCTTCTGTAGATTATGCAAAAAAACATGTCTCATCTCAATGCAAATCAGCAGATGCTGATGATTTCTTTCAATTTTGTTGTTTCATGTAAGTTCAGTTTGTGTAAAAAACTTTGTTGATTGACTCTCTATGTTGGTGGTATCCAAAATAGTCAAAAATGTTTCTTTAGTGATAAATTTACGTTTCGATGACATTGTATGTTGGGAAAATTATAAATAACTTCAAAGAAGTTGAAATTTTCATTAAAAACTGGAGTCAAAACCAAGACTGCAGCACATTTTGAGTAATTTTTGTCAGGTTGTTTCTTCATTAAGGGGCCACATCCAAATTGGTTTAATCATTGATGCTCCATCAATACTTGTTTATTGAACAACTATCGACTAATCAATAAAGTTAATGGTGAAATTGTATATATTAATACATTGAAACATTGAGCAAATTGTTGCACAATAAACACGTCAATTAAAGCCATAGTGTAGAATCTTTTAAAATGAATTTAGTTAAATGTTTTTTAATGTTTTTGGGCATATTTACACATTCCATTTTACACCAAATTTGAGTCAGCCAAATCCAATTCAATTTTGAATATTAATGTCTTAATCATACATTATATCCCCCATAGAACACCACAGTTAAGCAACCAAGTTAGTGTGTTTTCTTTCATTTTACCTTTTATTTAATCATTTTGGGCAAAGAATAACTAAGCCAAAATTTGACTGAAATCATATATTATGGCTGCAGTGGATATTTCATAAATTACTACAAATCCCAAGATCGAATCAATTTGGATGCTGCAATAAGTGAAACCGATCTTGATACAAGTGCATTTTTGTTTCTCATATTTTGATTGCAACTCCAGAGTTGTTTAGTGTGCTGCAGCTCTGATCATATCATGCTTGGCATGTGGCTCTTTGTATATAACTCACTGCTTCTTATGTTTTCTTATAACTTTCAGATGGAAGTTCCAAGTGTACCTGTATTTCTGAGTGTTACTGGCCTATATGATGTTGAGTTCAGAATTGTAATATCTTGCCGAAATGGCAACATATATACACTCAAAAGGTGAGAATGTACAGATTTGAGCATTTTCTTTAATCTCTACCAAAGTAGAAAAAATATTGATGAAGAAGTTGCCAAAATATTAAAATTTGACTTTTTATTGCCAGTTAGAACTAATTAAAGGATAAGGATTTAGTTATGTTTCATTTGGAAAAACAAGATTACACACAATTTGAGCTGTATTTTTCTGGAATCACAATCATTTTTTTTTAAAATTAGTGCTGTATTTTTCTTGAACCAGGAGTAGATTGTAACAATGCTGAACCCTTTCTACCAAAAGTGGGTCAAATATAACATCAGTATTTTTTGAAGAAAAGAGAACAAACATAATTGACAGGTTTACCCTTCACCTATTCACCTTCATTTATAATAAATGAACCTGTTATCATTCATAAGGCTTCATCAATCTTTTGTTTCATTTCCTTGGAAGAAGCCTGAGGAATGGAAGAAAGATGAATAAGAAAAATATGCCATCAATTTAAAGGCACATTCACACATTTTGTGCGGATGGGCCACTTTATTTTAATCACATGCTTCATGATATTTCACATGAAATAACAAATAAAAGTTGCAACAAGTGTATTTTAACAAACGCCAATTTGTCACTTTTAAAACTGGACCTTCGTCTATTCAATTGCTTGTAACTTTACTTCTTGAGGTCACATTGGATTCAATGTGGTGTCATAATGTGCAGGATTATATAGTGCATCTATTACAAAAACAAATTTACCCCAATATGGTTCAGTTTTGAAATGGTGATTATTTTTCCAAGTGTAAGGATATTTTCTTGGCACAGTATATGTATGTATGCCAATCTATTTGGCATTGATGATTAACTGAGAATGGTTGATTTTTTTTCTAGGGGTATGAAAACAGCTCGGCTGTGTGTGGAATTAAACGCTCAACCAGTAGGCTTACAGAGAGTCGGTAAAAACATTGTAGTGGGTTGCATGGACCAAACAGTGCAGTGTTATACAACTAAGGTAAAGTCGCAAGGGCTACTTTTTATGTATTTAATATATATATGATGAAAAAATATAGCTTTTATTCAGATCAATGCATGAAATTCAAACCCCTGATTAATAAAATTACAGGTCACATTTGTACCATCACTTGTGGTTTCTTTTATCGTAGGAGGCTATCCTCCTACGATACTTGAATTTGTATGTGGCCACGAGCTTGCTTCATTTTCAGTGAAATAGTGTGAGTGCTTAAGGTACATGGTATTAGTTTCGATAAATTGTGGTGTAGTAATTAATGGATATTGAATTGTTTTTTCTATTGCGATTTGTGTAGTGGAGCGTGACAGGGTAGAAAAATGTGTTTTGGGAAGAGTTGATGATTTAATGAATGTGGTGTTAATGAATGTTTGGACTGGTTTTTGTGGAGTTTCAAGGGTTAATATTAATTGGAATTTGCAGTGGGAATTGTTAAAGTTTGTTTAGTTGAACTTGGCCAAATTGTTTGTTTTCAGTTGATGGAGATTAATGGAGAGTGTATTAACATATGGATTGATGAGGTTGTGAATGCACAATGATCTCTTGGGAGTAGTAAAAGGTGTTTACTAGAAGTGAAATACCAGTAGTGATTTTAGGAGTTGTAAGTGCAGCAAGTAATGTGATATTGATTGAATGCACTTGAACCGAGTTCAAGGTTGTAGGAGGTTGTAACCAAATAATTTAGTTACTTTGAACTCAGAAAGTTTTGTAGATGACTTGTGTGATAGCTGCTGTAAGGTGAGTGGGTGCTGTTTGTGTTATTCTTAATTGTGCGTAATATGGGACGTTTGTTTTAAAGGAGCTGTTATATTAGTGGCAGGATTGGTGTGGCTGTTTTGTAATGAAGGGAGTGGTGTTCACACTAGCTAAGGGGTGTTCAGTTGTAAGTATCTTGAAGGTACTTTCACACTAGCTGTATTGCGAGAGGGGGTATTTAACTCGAGTAAACTGGGTATTTATACCTCGAGTAAAGTGCCCAGTTGTGTTAAGCGTGTGGTACTGTAAGCTTACCCCATTGACTCATTACAAAACGTTTGTTTAAGAGCTTTAAAGACAGATATTACTAGTACTTGAGGAATATGTCACTAACCATTTGCTTGCCTCATCAGGGTATAGATAGTACCGGAGATAGTAAACCTTAGAGGAGAAGGCCCTGTAAGAATGGGTGACCATTGGGAGAGTCTGTTTAATATTCAGTAGTAACACTAACATCAATCCCCATCGCACCAGTTCTTTTGCCCAATATTTCTGTACAATAATTGAATGACCTTTGAATGTGCTAGGTACAAAAACTCATATTCCAAAAGATGAGGTCAAATTTGAGCAATGATTGGTATTATGCTGGTGAGCGATAGCTAACGATAGCCTTTACGGAGATGGTGTCACTGTACATACCCACAGATTATAGGGACTGTGGTATATATGAATATGAACTTGACCAGGTCAGTGACTTTCTCTGTCAAAACATATTATGGTATTGTTTCAGTGCGAAAGGGGAGATATCTGAACAAAATGATCATAGTGCAATTATCTTGATTGTATCAAACAGTCAAAAGTCTTTTTAAAACCAGTTTTATGATGTAAGTTGATGTAACAACTTAACTTTTGTTTGAGATAAAGAGGTATTGCAACAATGTTAATGTCTTCACATCCGAAATGGATAATATTTTGATGGATTTGGACAGATTTGTTGGGTGATTTGTGTTTGTAATTTTTGCTATTCGTGATGTGTATTTTGAGTTGTGTTGGTGGAAAAGGTAAGCTTCTGAACCAAGTTTGAACTGATGAATGCCAATGGAACATGTAGTATGAATTGAGGGAATCATTCTAAAAATTGTCAATTGATCAGAATTTTCAGCAGTAGGCCTATTGACCAGAATGAAATGGGGGAAATGATAAGTACAATCAAGATCGCTAGTTCTTATTGACAGAACGAACTCATAAGAGTCATAAGTTCTGAATATTGGGGAAAATATCTCAGGTTTGGGCATATAGCCACAAAAAAAATGGTATTTATAAACAAGCAACAAGTTAATAATAGGTCATCACTGGGGTGATTGGTTTCTGGCCCCAAGTAAACCATATAATAACAAAGCTATTGTGGCACTTTCGACTGCCCATCTATATGCTTGTTCAGGCGATCGCTTGTAAAATTCGCTTGTAACTACATTCAAGTGTAAACTTGCATGTAGTGCCCGTCTAAACGCACTCGCATGTAGCTACATGCAAGTTACAAGTGACGATTCTACATGTAAGATATCTTACATGTAGCGAGCCGAGGGCACTCCCACTTTGGAGGTCACGCGTATGTAGGGCTGTTAAGACCCCTTTTTCAGCGTCGCTCTACCCAAAAACCCATCTTTTTACGAACACATGTTCTGTCACCCGAAGGCCCCTTATTTTTCCATTTGATCTGTCACCCAAAGACCCTTATTTTGTTGCAGATTTGTTGGGTGATTTGTTGGGTGATTTGTGTTTGTAATTTTTGCTATTCGTGATGTGTATTTTGAGTTGTGTTGGTGGAAAAGGTAAGCTTCTGAACCAAGTTTGAACTGATGAATGCCAATGGAACATGTAGTATGAATTGAGGGAATCATTCTAAAATTGTCAATTGATCAGAATTTTCAGCAGTAGGCCTATTGACCAGAATGAAATGGGGGAAATGATAAGTACAATCAAGATCGCTAGTTCTTATTGACAGAACGATCTCATAAGAGTCATAAGTTCTGAATATTGGGGAAAATATCTCAGGTTTGGGCATATAGCCACAAAAAAAATGGTATTTATAAACAAGCAACAAGTTAATAATAGGTCATCACTGGGGTGATTGGTTTCTGGCCCCCAAGTAAACCATATAATAACAAAGCTATTGTGGCACTCGACTGCCCATCTATATGCTTGTTCAGACGATCGCTTGTAAAGTCGCTTGTAACTACATTCAAGTGTAAACTTGCATGTAGTGCCGTCTAAACGCACTTTTCGCATGTAGCTACATGCAAGTTACAAGTGACGATTTTACATGTAAGATATCTTACATGTAGCGAGCCGGGGGCACTCCCACTTTGGAGGTCACAGCGTATGTAGGGCTGTTAAGACCCCCCTTTTTCAGCGTCGCTCTACCCAAAAACCCATCTTTTTACGAACACATGTTCTGTCACCCGAAGGCCCCTTATTTTTCAATTTGAACAGAACAGCATTTTCATTTATCACTGATTTTGTTACCTATTATTTGACAAAACAAAGAAATTTGAAGCCTTTTTGAACTAAAAATTTGATTTTTGAGGTTTTTTGACACTGTTTCGGCTCTCACCCAAAGGTTCCAAAAGTCATGTTCTCACCCAATGACCCCATATTGTTTACATTTTGCTCTCACCGAATGCCCCTTACTGCGAAAGTGCCAGCCCTACACCTATATCCATTTCATATTGAAGTGCCCCCCGGGGTAGCGAAGTACATTCAAATGTAAGGCCAGTGTGAACAAGACTTACTTGTAAACTCGCATGTAAGCATGACCTTGATGACCCAATTCTATTCTGATTGTGCATAATCATGGCATAATTTACCGGTGAACACTCTTACTTTTGAGTTGGCTCATAGACCATGTTGGCTTACAAGTAAGTCCCGTGTGGACACACACTCCCTTGCAGTCACTTCCCTGGCATAATTTAATTGCCGGCTTGCTTGTAAGTAGGCTACCGTCTAAACACACCTAATTTGCAGTTGGTGGTGCAATAGGAAAGTTTTTGGGAAGGATATCAGCCTTTGGTAGGGCATTAGGCACAACTAACCACCAACATCCTAACAACCAAGCCCCAACCCCACCTCATCCCCACCCCCATCCAGAGTTACAACAGCCATCACAGAAAAAACCTACGATATATGTGGCTGGAGAGCCACAGCGGCTCTAGTTTTAGCTGTCTTTCTCAAGTTATTAAAAATCTGAGCCAGATGTCTATCTTACATTCTCAGCAAGTTGCCCTTGACCTCACATACCCCAAACATAAGATATTATGATTACACATTTTAGAGCAAAGTTGTGGGTTATCTGTGGTCATATTAATATTATTAATATATGGAGCAAGCATTTAAAAGTAATCAACAATAAGAGAAAACAATTATAACTCACTTTGTCGTGTTATATATGCCACCACTGGGTTCCATCAAGTCCATGAAGCATCTGGTTGATGCATGAATTCTGGCAATTTTATTGGTCTTTCTTTCCAGAGTATTTCTATCACATTTGTACATTTGTTTTATACTGCATGCAAATAAGAAATACCAGAAACTATACTCTACAACTATAACAAAATGCTACTTGGTAACAAAAATATTTCTTTTATTTTTTCAAGGGCAAGAAGTTATGGACCATCTATCTACCATCTAGTATCAACACTATGGAGATAATGGATCATAAGCAGAAAGGTTTCAAGGCTGTCATGGTTGCTCTCAACAATGGAGAAGTACATTTCTATAGAGACAAATACCTCATCAACACTATCAAAACAAATGTAAGTGTCAGATTTGTTTGACATCATAGGTTCAATCCTTAGTGATGGCTACTTACTGTGCTATTGACAGAGGGAAAATATATTTAATTGGTTGCATTACTTGCATATGAAACCCAGGGAAACTGTCCCAAACATACTGCACACCATCAGAATAATATTTGATCTGAAAGTAAATAGGTGCTCTAAACTTGGGCAGTTCCTAGTCATCTGACCACAAGACCAGGGGCATTATTAATAAACATGCTGCAAGTGCACTATCTATAATGATTTCATAGCAATCTGTCCTAAAAGTTTAGTTCCCCTTAACTTTGCCCACACTTTTACAAGATTATAACAGTGCAGATGAAGCATGGCACAGTGGTAAGGGCACATGCCTTGCCTTGGGTACTGAGGTCCAGCTAGCAATCCCAGGTGGTGAATTGCCAAGCTATCAAAATGTGTCAGAAAATGTTGCAAAGCATGAAAATGCTAAAGTGTGATTGTTTACTGGATTGGGTTACTGACACTTCAAGCAACATATCCTGTTTAGTGATTAATTTTATTGTCTCTACTTTAATCTCAGGATGTGATAACAGGTCTGAAGTATGGCAGATTCGGACGGGAAGATTCCACACTAGTTATGTCAACAAGGCGTGGTGGTTTACTTGTCAAAATTCTGAAGAGAAGCTCTCAGTTTGAGGATAAAGATCTTGTAAGAGGTCCACCTGCTACACAGAACCAAAAACTCAATGTGCCCAAGAAGACAAAAGTGTTTGTAGATCAGACTATGAGAGAAAGGGAGAATGGAGTATGTAAGTGTACTCATTGTTTTATTCAATAATTTATACAGCTATTTATAGTGTGGTACAGGGTGTCCCAAAAAAAAGAGGCCCCTCATTGCGCCCTCCTTATCTCCTATTTCATAAAAGTTGATCAAGTATATGTTGGTATGTAAAGAAGCCTTTACCCGTTAGCTTTAATAAACCGAAACAAATATTTCGATCGGCTCATAACTTTTGAAGATATGCCCTTTTAAAGAAATTTATCCGTTTTTCAATCTGTCCACAGAGGAGGTTTGGCGACTTCAAAGATTGAAAAGTGCATACACCATGCATGAATATAAAACATTCCTCGATGATAACTTTATAAAATAACAACTTTATTTTAGGGAATGGGATTTACCGGTGGGCTTACACTATGGACCACAATGGCCTCATCCCAATGGCATAGTCCAATAACCTCAATTAAACAATAAGAGCAAAATTTGACCTCAAGTTGCAGAGTATGAGTTTTTGTACCCAAAGTTTTCAAAGGTCATTCAATGAATGTACAAATGTATTGGGTTAAAGAACTGTGCCCTGATAGATGAACATGTTGTGGATCCTAGTGTTATGGGTTATGGATTTTGTTATGTGTCATTAATTTGGGTGAAATTGATGTGGGATGGGACTTCTTTTGCGATACTTGCAATTACTTATATTTTTCTCGGTTATTTTATGCATTTTTGTTTTATTATGTTTCTTACTTTCTTACTTTATTGTTTCTTGCTTTCTTTTTATTGACAACATAAGTCATTTCTCTTTTTGGAATAAAAGGTAGCCCTGAAAAGGGTTGTTTAGTTTGTCTTTGGTTCTTTTGAAGTGAGTTTACTGTGCTGCTCTGCCCTCTACCTGGTTGCCTCCTTGGCGAATACAGGTTTCAGCCCTAGTCCTCATTGCATCAATTGCGTTGCCATGGTTGCGTATCAACCTTGTGCGCCGGATACTTGCGAATATAGCAGTAATATGTTTGCAAAGATCTTGGATTTTGCCACAAATGAAGAAATCAAGTGATGTGAGGTCTGGTGATCTTGCAGGCCACTCCACAGCATGACCCATCCCAACCACTCTGTTTGCTATCCGTGGACAGAGTGAAAAACGGGTACTTTTCTTTAAAAGGGCATATCTTCAATAGTTGTGAGCCGAATGAAATAATTGTTTTGGTATATTAAAGCTAACAATTAAAGGTTTCTTTACATAACAAAATATATTTGATCAACTTTTCAGAAATAGGCGAAAAAGAGGGCGCAATGAGGGGCCTCTTTTTTTTGGGACACCCTGTACTAGTAGATAACTCCAAGATATTGGACTAAGCTTAAACGTAGGGACGACTATCTTTTGCTTTCAATGGTTTGCTTTTGGACTTCATTGGAAGTAAGACATGAGCTTTATCAAGTCACTTTATAAGTGGTCTTTTTAAATGAAGATTAAAAATTATAAAATATTGTATTATATCTGATATAGAGAACTGATTCTTTGGTATCAATTTACATATCTGATATTACTATTTCTTGTTGCAGCCATGCATCGCATGTTTCAACATGACTTGTATAGGTTACGTCTGAACACAGCAAGGGCGTTTGTCAAGGCATTAGACACAAGCATGACACCAATCTCATCGAATCCTCAAGAGCCTCTTAAACTATCTGCTCAGGTATGAATCTTTCTTATCTAATGCATGTGTTTTAGTTAGCAAACAATATTGATTTTTCTGCTCATGTCTCATAATGAAATTTTGCCATAAAACCTAGCTTTAAACCTTTGATTTGACAGATATTTGATGATGCTAACCAAAGCAGTCACACTATCAAATTTTATATCATATGATTTAAGCTTAATTTGGTGTAGTAGGGCCTCTGCATATGTTTGACCAAAATTTTAATGAGAATAGAACATATTTACATCAAAGCTCATTCACATTCCTTTAAAGCCCACGTGTGTAAGTGTGACCAAAGCTTTTGAGTCACACCATCAAATTATTTGTCTTCAAATTTGCCATGAACCAGATGTATACAATTCATCATTTTCATTCCCTATTGATGTTTGATGGCAAAATATGACTGAGACATGAGCTTTACACAGTTTGATAACATGCAGGCCAGATACACCCTATGCATGCAAGTTCTAAGTATGCAAATAGATAAATGAATATGTTTCATATAACAGGCAGAAAATTGGAAAACTGTATTTGACAGATTGCAAGAAAGGTGCTACCATGTAACTTCCTTTTTGTTTTGATTGATTTGTGCAGATTCAGGGTATAGGACCGACATTCAAGCTCACAGTAGGGCTTCAGAACACATCTCTCAATCTACCATCAATGAATCTACTTATTAGTTTTCTCTATGATGAGAAATTATACTCACTACAGAAGACAATGATTCAGGTAGGTGCATCAACTTTGAACAGAATATATGTGATGTGATCAAGCAAAATGAGTCGGTTTTTGGCAATATGGATTTTCAGATATAGCAAATAATAGTATTCAACTTCCTTTGTATTCTATTGTTCTATGGCCATATCTCTGATGGGAGTTTCAGCTAATTAAAACTCTTGAGAATGGCTCATGTATTGAAATTTAAAACTGAATTTTGAATTTGATTGATATCAGACTCATTTAGCTTCACATCACATCTTTGACCAAATTGGAAACTTATCAATGTAAATCTTGTTTTTAACAAAATCAGTATTATATACTTGCAATGCTAATTCCAATTCATACATTATATAGGCCTGTCCATTTAGTTCCTGTGGTAAGCATGAGTGTTCTCATGCACTCATACAGGGCATGCACTGCATTGACTGATTTCAGGAGGTAATTGATGCCAAGCCTTCAACAAAAGATGTAAAGAACTACATCAGATGCCTTGGGTATTATTCAACAGTAATGTGAAATTGCGATAACATCTAAACTGCAACACTGCAATGCAAAGGTAATTTGAAATAATGTGATGTGTTGATAAGCTAAACATGAAAGCAAGATGTTGGAATCAAATAACATGCAGCAACTGGGACAGATGAGCCTATGAGCATTCACCATTTCATAAGTTCTGTACTATATCACACAAATGTAGACAAATATCATGAAATGCTCCTTTAAGGAGGGTATTGACCATTTGTTCTGTTTCCTTGTAGGTACCTATGTTAGTGCCAGGACTAAACTACTCCTATGAGACTCTTGTGGAGTGCCTTAGTGACAAAGGAATTTCAGATGTTATTAAGGTAGGTCTCATATTTTAGAAGCTAACAAATGTACATGCTTACTCATTTCATTTCATATGCTGGCTCATTTCATATCTTTCACATATGTGATCTTGTATGTCAGAAGGTGCAGGAGTCAATTTTGAGTTCATTTCCTTTTCAACACTGCTTTTTTTTTGTTGACAATCAGATTTTGTAATTGCCATTGCTAAGTTCCATATTTGATTGACTGCTCTATTATAAACGAAGGGTATAACTTACACAAACAAACATTTGAACCCCTCATATTTATATCAACTGACTTTCTATATTTGGTACTACCAGTAGGATTAATCAGCACTATCATGTGTACGTCTTTTTAAAATATCAAGTTAAAAGGAGCTGTTGGAAACTGCTTATCCACAAAAAATAGCCTATGTACCGGTAGTTAAATTTTTTTTTACAGAAAGAAAAAAGAAAAGCCCAATTTGAGACTGTACTGTGTAGACAAGGAGACGCATATATGCTGATCTAATATTTTTGTCTATATAATTAACAGGACTATTGGTATTTAAAATAATTCTTGTACAAGGTGGAATACTTGACACACTTGTAGTCCTGTGATAAACATGTGCATATAACACGGTACAGAAGATTGAATGCCCCACACAATTAGTAAGCTACATGGAGGCAACAGCTGCTACCTTCCACCTTGGCAAAGAATTACCTAAAATCAGGCGCGTAGCCAGCATTGTCAGTCTGGGGTTGCAAACGTCAGTATCGTCCCTATTTTTACTCTCCCTCTCCTCCCTTTCCCTTTTCTTTTTCCCTCCCTCTCCTCCCCCCTTTCTCTTCGCTTTCTCCCCCTCCTTCCTCTTTTTTCTCTCTTTCTCCCCTTCTTCTCGTCCCCATTTTCCCGCTTCTTCGTCCCCATTTTAGGTGTCCGAGGGGGCAGTCTGCCCCCCTGCTACCCCGCTGGCTACGCTACTGTCTAAAATACTTATACTGTAAAATTCTGTCTACAAGCATATATATGCCTCTAAACAAGGTTTTTTTTTACACAAGAGACAAGAGGCAGACACTCTCAACAAAAATGTTATTTGAAGTTTGAACAACTATATTACTGATAAAGGCGGCTGTACAAACATGTATATTTGTATGACCAATCTATTGCAATGTTTTTGAGAAGGGTATTGGCCTTTCATATCTTTCGTTAAAAAAAACCCTCGTTTAGAGGCATATATGCTTCTAGACGGAATTCTCGGTATATTGTGTAGTTTGGGTGTTTTTTATTCATAATACATTTATTTCAATACTTTCTTCATTGTCTGAATTAGAGTGCTGATCATGTTTCAAATGACTGATATTTTACTAACCTGTCTGGGTCCCACAACCAAATTTCTTTCTGTAAAAATATGTAGCTTATCAAACCTATTACAAGAATGTATACTTTCTTTGCCTTTATAGGTATTTGTACTGAAGGAAGGAAGAAGTGTGCCTATCATTACTGCTGTAATCAACATGCCTGTCAGCGAGACCATTGTTGTTGTCTAGTGACTGCCAGTAGAATACAGACTGATGTGTACTTTGTGAGAGGACCTGGAATGGAACCTTGAGGAACACATGTTAGAACTGGACTCTTTCAAATTCTTTGAAGTGGATTGTACATCACATGTCATTTTATGTTCCATTGGAAGTAATACTGTGCTCCACTTGTCATCTCTGACAGTCAATCTCTATATATTTTTTATCTATCGTTGTGGACTTAATTTAAGATTTAATCTTGAGCATAACATGAGATTGGCTCATTTCTGTGTCTTATGATGAGAGATATTTAGGGATCTCCTTAAATGCTGCATCATACATCCTTGGTAGATTGTGTCTCCCCTGTTTTCAAGTTTCTTCACTCCAGACATAATGGCTACTGCGTCCGTTTTTACCACCATTTGTGTTCCTTGTCCAAAATCAACATGCTTCATACTGTCAATAAGTCGACACAAGAGCAGTGGTGAAGTGCGATGTCAGAAAAACTAACTCCAGAAGCCCAGATTCAAAATCATTTGTTATTCTACTCTATGATTGGTGCAGCATTACTCAACTATGAATGATATGCCATACTTTAGAGGATGGAGGTTGACAATTCATTTCACCGACACAATGATTGGAATGTTTTAACATTAAAATCATTCCAATGTCAAAAACTCAATAGCTAACATATGTGTTTACTATCAAGCGCTTTTGAAAACATATAATTGTACCAAAGTCCGGCGCTTTACCAACTGAACTAATGGGGTTGAGACACACATTTGCAGGTTTACTTGTTCGTATATTACTATGTGTATCGATGATTTGCTCAAAACCCTTAACACTTTTGTGGATGGGTCACATTGCTAACTATTGAGTTTTTATGGTATGAACTAGCAGTAAATTGTATTTGTTGTAATTTAATTAATGTTGAGATAGAAATGATACCTTAACTGGTTCTGAAAACACTCCAGTTCAGCGTGTAGACAACAAACCATTTTTAGAAATATCTGATAAACAAAGATTAGGCAGATTGAATTTTTTTTATAAAAAGTAATGTTCTTGGAAATGTAAAAATAAATCACATGTTGCAATATTTTGCTGCAACTTTTTGAAATATTTTGAAAATTATTATGAAACATGAACATTTCCTGGCAACCTTCTTAGTGTGCCCTTCTGAAAATGTTGCAAAAACGTTTTGTGTTTGCTGAGAGTCATAGAAGAATAAGACCATGCTGTAACATTCCACATTATATATGTGACACGACGTGGTCCATTGGGGCCAAAGGTGGCAAATTTGAAATTGAGATAAAGGCAAAAATATGGAGTAAAAAAACCAATACAATACATAAGAAAATACACATTACATAACTTTAGAACCAAGTATGCTAGACTTTTGGTGTTTTCAGTATAATGATAGCCTATTTGTATAAGGAAATAATTACAGGAACTCAATTGTCAAAAATGCCTCCTTTGGCCCCCGTGGAGCAGATTGTGTCACACATATGTTTTTCCAATTTTTGTGCAATCACCACTCCAGCGTGCATAAGAAATAAGGTAACAGTTTATGAATCGTACGTTACAATGAGGGTAGATTTTAAAAAATCAGCAAGGTTTGAAACGCAAAGCGATGGAATATACAGATTCAAATGTTGAATTTTCTCTTCTTTCAGTGTTTATCCAAAGCAGGCCCAACTGTCTGCACTGCACCATGCATGCACTTTTTGAGTAAGGCTTATTGTTGTATGCCTAGTGTGTGCACTCAGTGTGTATATATCATTGGGGTCTGCTACAGGAAACGTTGACAGAAGCAAAAATTGCAACTTTTGAATCTGTACCTTCCATCACTTTGCATTTCAGAACTTTTCTGTATTATTTTCCATCACTGATATCTCAAATTAAAGAAAACATCCTTGTTATACACTGTCACGTTATGGTCACATTGATTTTTTGAAATCTGCCCTCATTTTTGCTGCAAGATGATTCATAAATTGTTACCTTATTTATTGTGCTGACTGTAGTTGTAGTTTATTATTTGTGTAAATATTATTCCTGTTATCAGAGGTGAAAATGTTATGCAAAATACTGCATAGGATTGCCATAATTGTTTAAAGGTTCCGACTTGACAAATGAATGTTCTGTTAAAAATAGCTTAAGAAAATCATTGACTAGTAATGTGTTCTTATGTGTGAAGGGGTGGGGGGAGATAATCAAAGACTTAAAACAGGACCTGCCTATGTCACAAAATGATGTTTTTGAGGAAAACAAGTTTAAATGTCTGCCCAACAATTATGTCTGAAACCAAAACGATCTGTCCAGTGGGCCTGTGTGTTAGCCTACATACATTTAACTACATGTAGCTATTCAGGATTATGCACAGTAAGGCCTATCAATCTTCCTGGTGCACATAAGACATCACTGAACTCATTGTGTACAACTGGGTATATACCTGTTATGGCTTCAAAAATAGGTATGGCCATAAACACCATTGACTTTTCCTAGGGTGCACCTCTTATTTTCATTATTATGATGATCCAAGTCTGTGAAAATATTGGATCAAAAACATAATAATTATAATTTTGGATGCTTTATGCCCAATATTTATTGGTCTGGCTAACTCATAGCTTAACCAATAAATAAAGGGCTCAATTGATCCAGTTTTATATCAATATTGCATGTGCACACTTCTGATAGATTGGCATATGTAATTAATTTTAACCCCAAATTGACATTGGGGTCTGGTTTTAAGACCTTGAAATTCCCTTTGGACTTCACATACCTAATATTAATTTTAATGAATGAAAATTAACATTTGTGATGCCTTTGGAATCTGTTGTATATTATAGTATTTTGCAGAAAATAAAAGTCCGTATTGGAAATCAAGTTACCAAATTTTGTTTGTTTTTCATAATTTATAGTGTATTTAAATGTTAAAATCTCCAGATTTGTATATGAAACTGACACTACTCCCAATGTATAAAAAAAAAGTCAAAATTAATTTCGCCAGATGAAACTTATAAGCGCAACCAAAGTCTTTTGGAGTAAATGATTAGATGAATATATGGTCAATGTCAAGTTGAAAACAGCTTTTCCAAAAATGGCTTACTGTCTGTATAATTGAATTTACGACAGAATAATTATGTTCATTTGAAACATTTATGTCCCACAAGTATATGCATAACACAAATATACGAATGAGCAATCTGCAATTTGTCCAGCTTTTGCAAAGTATGCACGCAACCCAACTCAACGTAGTGCGCAAGCAGCATCTCAATTGCCCTCTTTTAGCCAATAATTTATATTTATACTGGTCTAACAGTCAATATTTTCCCCCAAGAGATGCAGGTGATTGCTTTTTGATATGGTTAATGCAATTGTGACTACTGGGGAAAAATGTTTGATGTAATGATTTGATTTGATTTGATTTGATTTATTGATAATCCAGGCAAACATACATACAATAGCAGAAAAAAGGCCTTAAAACAATAAACACAAATACGATAGTCAACGGGGTCCCTGGCGGATTCCCTAATAGCGAACTAAATCACTTTGAAGTGGGTCTCCGATAACCCCGTTGACGAAAGATAATATATATAAAAAAGCGATTAAAAAAAAACAAAAACAAAAAACCGCACACACAACACATTACTGATAAAGGTACATACAACTACGCGTTTTGCGCGAAAATGAAAACAAACTAAAAACAATTTCACTGGAGACATCATTTGGTAAGGAAGACCATAATCTGGGAAATGCGACAAAGAGGAATTATGGAAAGCGTCAGTTAAACTGCGATGGAAATGCGGAAATCTATGTTGACTGCTTGTCTGGAGGAAAGAGTATTCAGCTTGATATAGTCAGCCCAGCTAATATTGTATTTATTCCACAGACATCCAACAGCAAACATAATGCGAAGATAATCAAAGCGAGAAAGAATGGTGGGAATCTCAAGGGTCTGGAGTCTTGTACTGTAGGAAGGCCTAGACTGCCAGGGACCAGGAAAACAGTATCTGGTGAACCTTCTCTGGACCCCTTCCAGCTTATTTTTGTGACCCTCCCTGTTAGGAGCCCAAACTGGAGCACAGTACTCCAGGATAGGTCTCACCAGAGCAAAGAAAAGCTTCTTCATGGTATCCGGGTCATTGGATCCAACCGTTCTTTGGATGAAGCCAAGCAAGCGTTGGGCCTTACTAGTGATAGTATCAACATGGGGACCCCTCAAGGTTAGAAGACAAGACAACGCCGAGGTGCTGATGAGTAGAAACGGGGTCAAGAGGGACGTCACCCATCTGATATCTAACGGAAAGAGGACGATGGGATCTGGTAATGTGCATTACCACACATTTAGCAGCATTAAGGGGAAGCCTATTGATGGTACTCCACGTCCTGATTGCATCTAAGTCATTCTGAAGAATATCTTCATCCTGGGGAGATGTGATAGGTCTATAAAGGACCGTGTCGTCGGCATACTGTGGAAGAGACGATGAAACAAAACAGGGAAGATCAAGAACATGGACATTAAAAAGTAGGGGGCCAAGAATGGAGCCCTGTGGGACCCCAGACCTAACACAAATCCAGTCGGAGAATTCACCAAGGTATTGCACCCTTTGGGTTCTATTATAGAGGTACAGGTGAACCATTTAAGCATTTGACCACATATACCATATCCATGAAGCTTAGACAGAAGAAGACTATGGCTGACCTTGTCAAAGGCTTTGGACCAATCAAGGAACACAGCATCAATTCTAGGAGGACAGCGTTAGTCCAGAATGGGCCTTGTCATGGTACATGGTGACAAGCTGAGTAGCACAGGATCTTCCTGGACAGAAACCGTGTTGACCCTCTGCGACTAGACCATGCCGAATCAGGTGCGACTGTAGTCTATTGGCTACAATCCTCTCCATAACTTTTCCAACTGTAGAGCACAGAGATATGGGCGGTAGTTTTAAAATCGATCCTTGGAACCCTTTTTGTAAATAGGCACAACATTCGCCTTTTTTCCAGTCCTCGGGAAAAGTTCCCGAGGCCACAGAAAGATTGAATATTCTAGCAAGAATGTTACCAATTACAGGAGCAGATAATTTCAGCAGTCTAGAACTGATGCCGTCAGGGCCTGGAGACTTGAAATATCAAGTTTGGAAAGAATTTCAAGAACCTCAGCACCGTCCGTATTCAAGGTCGAAAGTAATAACATACCAGGATGGTCAGCACACTTGTGAATTACATCATTTGGGTCATAAGCAGACTGATCAACAGTGAAGTTGTCTTGAAAATGGGAGGCAAAAATTTGCATAATCTCAGCAGGATTGGTAATGGTGTTATTATTGTAAGTAAAAGAAGACACAGGTGGAGCAGCCTTCTTAGACTTAACAAAAGACCAGAATCTTTTGGGGTTTTGACCAACATCGTCTGCAAGAGATTTGACATAACTAGAATAAGATCTTTTCACTTCATATTTAACCTTATTTCTAAAGTTCTTATATTTTGCCCATTTCATTGTAGAATTACTAGATATAGCAGCTTTGTACAACCTACGCTTCTTTCTGACAAGCCTAATCATATCGTTGGTTATCCACGGAGCGCGTCTACGGTTTTTCGGCGCAGCTCTGGGCACTACGTCGTTGACAACAGCAAGATAAAGATCTTTGAAATTATTCCAAGCATAATCAACATCAGGTGGATCAGTGAAGCATAGATCCCACGGTGTATTAATTAAAGTTTGAAGAAAGATATCAATATCGAGTTTATGATACAATAGAATTGGACGGCTTTTTGGAGGTTGCTGGCTGTTTAAAAGAAGTTTATATGTAACAATATCATGGTCACTTTTGCCCAGTGCAGGCAATGAATTAAGTGACTGAAGAGTGTCAGGGTATTAATGTACACATGATCAATGATAGACCCTTTACTTTTATCAATATGAGATCGCCGAGTGACAAAGTTCACAACTTGGTGGAAGGCAAGAATATCAGTGACTTCACAAAGATCTCTAAAAAGTGATGCCTGATGCGGTCTATCACACATATTGAAATCGCCAGTAAGTATGATGCTTTTAAACTTATGACTGATATCAACAATTTTAGAGAGCGATTCCTCTAGTTTACCAATGAAAACTCTACCAGATATTTGGGACCAGTAGCAGCACCCAATCAGGATATTGCCTTGTTTAGTTATACATTGAACCCAGATAAGATCGATCCCATCGACACTAAGGTCATGACGGAGACGGGGGTAAAGATTAGATTTGGCGGCGATCAGAATTCCACCCCCTGATCTATTGCGGTCTTTACGGTACACTATGTATGGGTGACCAATAATTTCCGAATCATGTATAGTTGCATCAAGCCACGTTTCGATAATACAAATGATATCAAAATCCTGATGTTCTAAGAGTACATTGAATTCCTGAGATTTGTTAACTATGCTTTGAGCATTAAAAACAGAACAGTTTAAGAGGTTTGTAGTCACAGCTGTATCACCAGTTTCAAGTTCAGATGCGGATGATTCTGTAGCCAGAGATTTGTCACTTAAGTCGAAATATGATTCTGAAAATGGTGGTAATATGCAGGTAGCGCACATCCATTGAGTGCTGGTTTCGATAAATTTATCCTTGCTAATACCTTCACATGACGCATGAGATGTTTGAGAACATAAAATGCACTTCAGATTAAGTTGGTTTTTTCTAAGAGGTTTCGTACAAACAGTACAAGGATGTCTAACTGGACCGGGTTGGACTCAACATCATTAGACAATGATATGAGACGTTCTACTTGAAATGTCGAGACGAATTTGCATAATAGCCAACGGAAGATCCGAAAAAGGAATGCCCGTGGCGTGTGAATGATGAAGAGGGTTTGAAGGTTTAACTTTGGGTATTATTGAGGATGAAAAATCATGTGAAGCTAAGCTCCATGGTTTATAGTTATTAATGTCATGATTTGCTTGAATTGGTTCCTTGAAATCACGATGCGTGCAGTAGCTAGATGAATGCTCGGTCATCCACGGATTACATTTGGTCAAAGAGGATGATTTGGTCAATTGGTTTACTATCACGCCTATTACAAGAAGAGTGCTCAATTGAAGTATCGATCTCCTTTTCTCCATCATCATGATCATCGAAAATGGCTGCCGTATAGATTAGGTACAAACAAAAAGAAAGACCCCACCTGATTTCTAGACAAAATTCGTGCTTTTTTTCTTGATTATGATGGACGGTTTGCGTTCGATTCCCATAAGATTGGTATTCACTAGCTTTGCAGAAAAAAAATTAGAACGAGCTTACCTCAACTATCTGTTGATTTCGTGCTTTGTACGTGGTTAGGTTCACACAGCAACGGTAGAATATGCACTGTAGTACAAGCTTCTTGGAGCCGGCATGCAGGCCGTGTAAATCCACGCACAAAATACTGGGGAAAAATGTTTGATGTAATGTATGTTACCTTCTCACCACATGTCCCAATAAGGCCAAAAAAAATTGTTTGGTTGTACTACAACCGGTCCAAAAAGGTAAGGTCGGTCAGTCAGATTTTTTTTCTATGGCCTTGTGGAAGCAAGAGGCAAAGCAAGTTTAATGTTTAAGGTTGTTACATGGTCTTTAGGTTTATTAAACACTTGTACAGCAACATGAATGCATTTCCGTTTAAATGTTAAATAAACAAAAACCAGCTAGCAAAGTACACTAATTCTGTTCAATATAGAGGCGAAAGTAATAAAAATAACTTGATCCAACTAAAGTTTGTTCGGTTTATTTAAGGCGGAAATTATTCGGCTTTTGTTACTGCACACATCAATAAAGTCCCAACTCGCGTAAATTTATATAAGCGTGCGACAGTCACGCATTACGCAACGCACAACAAGCGTAAGCATTGCGCCCAACTGCGTACATGCCATTCTATATCAATACACGAAGTTACGAGTCTCATTTTTTCCGCTTTATATAAACCGAACAAACTTTAAGAAAGAGAAATAGCTTTTTTTTTCAGTAGCAGTATTTCTCCAGTTTCCGAGCTGAATAAAAAGTAATTTAGGGCCTATAACTTCTTTTTTTCAAATTTTGTAAAAAAAAAATGGGTAGGCCTCAAACATTGGAACGGTCGTTGGAGTACAACCAAACAACTTTTTTTGGCCGAATGTAAATGAGCAACTTTGTGGTGGACTGAGCACATAGTTGAAAAATACTCTTCAATTAGTGGTGCACCCTCTTATAGACAATACGCATAGAAGTTGGACACAGCAATTGTGTTAAATTCATTGACTGAATCTTTATTTTCATCACTGCATTGTATACATAGACAAGGTACAGTGTACTTTGTACCTCCAAATTGTGGGTGTGATATTATAATGCTAAACTGTTCAAATGGTTTGCAACAATTCCTTTAACCCAACATACCTTGATTTACATATACATGCAATGGGCTACTCAGTTGAAATCTGCACACCCTGTATGGAAGACATGACCTTATCTACCACACGGAGTGTGAATTTCAAATGGGCCGGGTTACCTGCATGAGTAACCCCATTTGAAATCGACACTCCCTGTGTGGGAGATTAAGTCATGTCTTCCAGGGGGGTGTTTTTTCAACTGGAAAAGCCCACTGCCTCTGATTTGCTGCTCATTCAGTCCACTAATATGACAAACACTGACAGCGTGTATGTGTAATCCCAGTAAAACAATTTTTGAAAGAGACAACTTATTTTTGGAAGAAGAATGATGTACAAATTGTTGCGTCATTGTGAAAGCTGGACAGCTAGAGTATATCAAGAGGTTCTTAACGCTCATTAATATTTTTCATTTGTTTTTCAATTCATTATGTGAATAATACTACACTACAGGAAAAGTTGAACTTCCCACTTATAAAGTTTCCAATATTTTATTGAAAGCTCTGCCACAAACAAGCAAATATTGTGAAGTGCATTTGCTTTCAATCTTGTTTTACTCGAATTATATACACAAATTATATATTGCAAGCAACTTTACAGATTTCATATAAATAAAAGTTAATTATTCTTGGATGGAATCTCTATATTCGGACGGAAATTGTTATTATTTTATACTTGCATAAAATATTATATGCAAGGCAAACAATTGCATTATTTTATACATTTCTATATATAATATGAGCTTCAATACATTGTCTTGTACATAGATTACAGCATGCTAACATCATACCGGTGAATCTAATACAATGCTTTTTAATATCTTTTTGTCTGATGCATACAAATACAAAAATATTTTTATAATTTAGCTTATAAATCACATGACTGGAGGTGACTGGAAAGTTGTTTTATTGTTGGTGCATCACAACTTCTGACAGATATCAGATAATTGGTACACTATGACTGCAAAACAATGACTGCACATCAGTTGTTTTGAGAATATTGTGAAAAATGTAACATTTTCCTTAGAAATGAGAAAAATGTTTACATTTTTCACAATACCTGAAAAATAACTGATGCAAAATCATTCCTTTGTATAACAACTATATTTTCTTCTGTTCATCTTTGAAGAAATCTTTTAACTATACCTTAGTCAATGAAGACTTACCACTAATTACAATTGTGCTTGCATTTATTAACAAAGTTCTGAATTAACATTATGTTCAGTCATACATACAATACATACACAATAAAACCCCAGTATTGGACGGATTGGAGTTTGGAATTTAAAATTTGCTGTAAATACACTTCTTGCTTTGGTGAAGCTGGAAGTCATTATTTTTAATATTTATATACATTTATCTACATTCACAGTATTTCACCAGAAACACGAAATGGGTCATTAATGATAAAACATTACTTGCTGTTACTTATCTTCATGAAAATTATTAACAAAATTATATTATTATTACCTGATATACAGCATAAAAATATACCATTATGGACGGATCATTGCTTGTGCTTATGCACTGGATGCATGGATATCTTGTAAATATTTACACATTTTAACAATATACAGATTATTATTTACACAAACGAATTACCAAGTTATGAGCAAGCAATAAATTGTATTTGCTTAATCTAATTAGTGTTCAAATAGAAATGATACAGCATTTCTTTAAAGATAAACCAGACGGCTATTTCATTATAGATTTTTGCTTATCAACATTTTCAGCTGGAGCCTATCAGATATTAACAACAAAGTGTAAGTTTTAATAAAGATAGGATTTAATTTCATAACTAGCAATTATGGCTACACTTGTTTCATCAATGAGCACATCACTCATCTTTTCTTAACAATCTCTCCAATATATACAAAATAGATATAATATATTACACAAGTTGTTTTTCTTTTTTTAACTTCCTAGCGTAAGGTAAATCTGCACAGTAACTTTACTTTGACAGCAAATTTGACAAATTTATTTGTAAGTATTATCACATTGTGCTTTATCAAGTTTTTGACTTAAACTGAAATTAGCAAAAATTCAAAAAATATCTGACAAATCAATTACACTAAGCCATCTAGATGACCAAACTCTTTTAGTTATCTAGTTGACAAAGCAATGCTGCACCTCTTCCAATCCAGTGGTCTTCTGGTTTATCAGAGGGGATCTTCATAGCCATGACAAAGTTGGTTGAGTGACCCGTTGTTGACAGTGTACCTCGTCTTTCACTGGTCTTGTACACTGGCGATGTGTAGGTAGGTTTATTGGGTATATCAGATCGCTTCAATGGTTTCAGCCACATCTGCACATAAGATCAATAATAAAGGTGTTTAAAAAAATGTTACACAGCCCTTACAGTAAGATGATCTGATTAAAAACAATCAGAGACCATAACTAAATATCAGGAGTCTGATAGTGAAACTCATGGTCAAACTCAACAGTTCCCACACCATTCCGTACATTAGCATGGAAAATGCAGCCTACAAGACATGACTCGTATTGTTAACATGGTTCAGCATGTTCATATGGCATGCTAGTAATACCCTGATGTAGCATGCTAACTGCAAAAATGAAAAGGAGTCTAGCATGCCAATTTTAAAGCATATGGTCGAATCCAACGAAAAGTGTACACGGCATGTTCAGGGCCATAACTTAAAAGTATTAATCAATTGACATTCGTTTTTATATTGTGTTTATTAGCATTGATAATAAGCTTGGGGACATTATAATAAGACCCGCTTCTGTGAAAAATTTAGACACAGAGACCCCCAAAACATGCTATTTTTACCCATTTTTCAAAATATTTCTTAAGGTATTTTTAAAACATCTAAATCAGTTATGAAAAGAAGTCATTGGATTGAATCTAAATTGATTTCCTGAAAGGTGTGTATTCAAAGATTGCCTGTTCAATTTTTCACATATTTGTACATAATTATGAATTTTTGTGATCATTTTTTGAGTGGTATTTTTTACATTACCTACTGAATACAATTTTTCATAGCACTAGATATATCTTTAAAAAATGGAAATCACTAATAAATGCGCAATTGATACAAGCTTTGATATGTCCAATACTGAAATGCATTGTATTCGGACATCTTTATTATTGTGTTTAGCTGCCAGAAATTCTAAATGGCACAAAGGTAGGTTTGGTAAAAAATATGCATTACCTCCGAATACATGTTAAAAGCTGTGTCATTTCCACAAAGTGAGAGAATAGTAAACAATAGTTAAGGAATAGGTGCAGGGTAATACACTCTTTATTTCTACCAAGTTTCAATAGCCTGCGTTTTATGTTTCTGAGATGTCAACAATAAAAGCAAGTATTAGTAGGTAAATTTCGGTAACCGAATATTACCTCTGAATACAATTTGACATCATGACAGTATTGTGAAACACCGCCATTCATGCCAATGCCCATATTGGTACATAATGAAGGCCTGTGTGTTTGCTATCAAATCATATGTCAATGAAAGTTGCGAATTCACATACGTGCCCACCATGCAAAACCGAACTGGCTTAATTGTTGAAAAATATGTACTGAAATAGACGACGGTCTGCTCATTTGAAAGAAAATCAGATTCAAAGAAGATTAGAAGGGATAAATACTTGGATTTGTCAACTGTCAAGTGTGCTTCATTTTAAATGTTTACCGACCTTCTGGTTTCTGAGTAATTTGTGTCCAAATTCATTTATTCGAAGGTAACTTTTGACGTTTTCGCTAAGGTTACCTACGAATACCATGGAAAAAACGACTGTTCTCATTGTCTCATGATCTAGACAACACAGTGATGGACCCTGTATAAACCTAATTGTAGTTGCCCTCAAAAGAAAGGCCACAAGACGTAACTGACTCCAGATGGACTTCACAAGTCTGCAATAACGGTTTTAAGCGATTTGTGTGCAATTAATCAAATTAAAGTCACTTTAGTGCCTTTGTTTCTTACTTAAATCCTCTTTCAACCGCTGTGAACCGACATTATTAATACATGATAGGGTCCTAAGTATCAATAAACACACATAAAGAAAATATTACATTCAAAGTGCTTTATAAAATGAAGTTTTGATTGCGATATCCACCAAAAGTCTAATTCTTACCTACAAATACTGAAATGTTACTTACGAATACACCATAATACATGACATGTGTAATGAAGTGTCCCTGCCAATGGAAATTAATTGTCAAAAACTTTAAGCGGTACCCCAGGACACTATTATTACCCATATCACGGATTCATTCAACAATTATTTATTATGTAAAATTGCTGATTAACTACTTGTATATCAAAATGAAGTGGTCAAAATCTTGCTAAAAGCATCAAAAATTTTTGATCTAAGGTAATAGCATTTATTCATTTGGACGTACCATCTGAAAGAGATCTAAAACTACCATTTTATTAATTCATTACCATAATAGCCAAATTTAAACCTCTAAACTCAATATAGATATTGTTAAATCGCTCATGTTACCTCTGAATACCGGGTTTCTTCACCTTTTCATTGTATAAAGCGTTAGGTGTATGCGTATAATTCCTAATATTCTTGAAAACATATATCCTACTAGTTATTATACAATGTGTAAATTGATTCATACTCATTTGATAAATAAAATACAGAAACTGACCTAAACTTCATTTTCAAAAATAAACTAGCATAAACTGACAAAGATCATATTGATCGCGTTATAAAAATAAAAACAAATATTTTCTGGTTGAGCTAGAATTTTCCTGACACCCTGTGGTCTACATTACACGAAAAAAAAGCGTTAATGGGAATATTCCATTTGTTTTAGGTTGATTAGTATTGCGATAGTGAAAGCATCCTAGTGGTATTCGTGTAGGTAACATTGGGTTTTGATATCACATTTACTATCACACGTCCTGGATTTATTTTTCAAGATTAGTAATGGCACTTTTGGTTCCTATAAGGCCAATATGTCATCAATCAATGGGCAAAAGGAAAAAATTGTGGAGACATTTTTATTTCGGACTTTTATTTTTGGCCCGTGGACACTTTTGGTTGGATTCGACCATATATGTGCATATGACCCAACAAAAGGGTTCCATTTAGGACAATGGCACCAAACTAGTGAAATACAGAGTGACACACATTCTGAACTTAAAGTCATGTACATGTCACATGATCTAATGAAAGTAGACTGAAAGAGATAATTTTGAAAATTGAATTATCAATTATCTTTAACTTGCTAATAATCAAGTGCACCATTGCTGAAATCCTAATCCTTAAACAGTGTCTCGTCTCTAGTTGAGAGAAACGCCATGTTGGATTTTGTAGTGGCACACTCGAATCAGTGTGTTTACGCAGTTGCGTAGCCAACATACGGACAAATCGCTGTTCTACGCGTGTGTATACACCCCGCAGGATAAGGTTATCGCACATGATTTGAATCTGCCACTACAAAATCCAATATCGCATTACTCTCAACATGCACACATGTTGATTGTTGATGCATCTAATGCACAGGAGTGCATTCGACACATCAACATCTCAGCACAAGATTCCACTGTATTATCTCCACTTACCACAGGCATTGTGTCATATAAAACTTTGGGTAATGAATCCGCTAATCTTTTAGTCTTTCTGTCCCATCGACATCCATCTAAGAAAAGACCCTGAACATATACACCTGCAGAAATGAAATAAAGAATTGTTTAAACAAGTGTGGATTTGTGTGTGTGTATTAATTCTAATTACAATGTATTGACCCCTTGCACACAGCTTGCAATTACAAATTGTATATTGTTTGTGTGTTGCCTTTGATTTGCATGCTTTCATGAGTGTGCACCTTTATAAAACCTTTCCGGCATAAATTGTGCATATCTGAGCATGTGCAACTGAGGCAAGAACCTTGTTTTGATATCAAAACGGCAGATAGTGCAAAGGAGTCAATAGGGCATGAAAGAGGTTTTGAACATTAAAATTACAGCATCAGCCTCTATTCAAAAATCCCATTTGCCAATATCTCCCTTGGTCAATCCTGTTGCCTCATATTTCTATCAAAGGCTTCCCATAGATGCTTTATCCAGTATCAAAACAAACATAGGTTCCCCTTAACCCCCTCCCTAAATTATTCAACTGACTGAATTACCATTGTTTTTAAGTAAAACCTTTCACAGATTGTTACTCCAAAAGACAACATAGTTCAAGAAACGGTTGGTTAATCAAAATGAAAGCTGTTGAACTGTTCATTACCAAAACCCATCAGAAAATGACTCGAAGTATTCAATTACTACCACTGTGCAATAAAAACATTACTCACCATCTTCCGGTGGTGTCTCATACTTCTTGTCATCTAACACATCAAAGTCAAATCCAAGCAAGTCAATGGGGATGGTGTATTTCCTAGCATAATTCTGTTGAGCACCTGTCAAGAAAGCCTGTGTGAAGAAGAACCCTGATAACCAGAACACAGGAGGTGCATCGCTGTCATACCAATCCTGTAAATGAGAAAGAAATGCTGTCATCTCATGGAATCAACAAACAGGTAAGTTGGCTCACAATTGAATCAAAATGAATGTTGTTATCTATAGGTTTAACTCTGATTACACCAAGATCTTCATTGATAATATCACTTTATAATGCTTCAAATTCCAAATCTTTTTATGGCAACATGCAGATTTTGTAGCTGAAGTATGTCAGGGTTTTTCCCTATGATACTGATGGTTACATTTTTCTTACCTGAAGAAACTTGAGTCTTGCCAAGAAGTCGTTGACATAACTACCAAGAGGTTTGAGTGACGGGTAAGACCTCTTCATCCACATGCCTGGGATCTTACCCTTGAGAATACAGTTGACAACTTCTTCCAAGTCTGAGGACATGACCACCAGACCCTATAGTGAAAAATGAATCAATATCAGTTCATGGATTGGATAATATTCACAACTTCAAGATTTCACAGCTTTGTATTCCCCTATAACCATAAATAACTAAGTCTCTTCTTTCTATTAAAGTATCATTTTAATAGTAGCAATTTACTACAGGGATCCTTCGGAAAGTTACATGTACATTTCGTAAACGGGTATTCGTAACTTAAGATCAGTTACTTGAGTTAGGGATGGTTAAAAGTTTAGTGAAATACACCCCGGCTCACTTATATCATGTGATTTGCGTATGCTTTAAGCAAAGGCTGCTGTGGACGCATTGGTTTGCTTGCGGTTGTCATTGTGGCATTGTTTGCATAGGTAAGTCTGAATGCGTCCCATAATAAACTTAAGTAAAGAAAGGTGGTAGATCATAAATGTGGGAATAAATTGCATAAAAGAAAGAAAGAAAATGAGAGAAAATGGAGCATTATAAACAATGAAAGAAAGATGGAGAGAGAAAAAAAAGAGGAAACAGAGAGAGATGGGGGCAATTGACTCTGGTCATGTTGGACACATTCATGACCAACCTCCAAGAAAAATACTGCCCCATCTGATTGCTGCTTCCAAGAGTCTATTGAGCTTACTCTACAACAACAGAGATAATAATTATGTTGATTCTTTACCTTTATAGCCTTCTGTATGTTGATAAGACTACTGCGTACAATCTTTAACAGGTTGTTAAACCTGCCCATTTCTTGCACAAGTACAGTATTCATGCTCTGTGTGTATGTTGTTGGGTACTTTCTCAGAGCAGCTTCTGTGTCAAAGTTATCAGGTAGTTTGGTCAAGATATCAGAAGCCACATCGTTGACGATTTCATCTGATGATTTGGCTCCACCTCCACTTGATCTTGACTAAAGATTTGAAACAAAAAAGCAAATACTTGTATAAGAAGAGGTTTTGTTTTCCTTTTTCAAAATTAACTAAACACACACAAATGCTCAACATCCCAACATATGTTTACTTGCTGATGTTTATTTTACAGTTTTTAAACCATAATAACAGATTTTCAAATACCACAGTAAATATTTAATATTTATCTTTTTGTCCTTCCCTTACTTAAAACTAATTACTTTGATGTATCAGATGCATGAAGATGTACACAACTTTCTTGTTGTTTAGTAAATTCATTTTTGCTCTTATACTAATTAAACAACCAATATGTATGATTGTGACAGCATGGTAAACATAAATAGTACAACTATTTGAAATAAAATCATTTTGTTCTTCACTATACAATACCTGAGCCTATTTCATGCAACAACATTGTCATCAGTAGGCGGCATCCACAGGAGTAATAACAGCAACATCAGCAGCAGCAGGAATCATGCATGGATACATGGATGGAATCAATGATTGGACATCAACATGGAATGCAATGGATGGAAGAAAACATGCAAAATGCAATAGGCATGCTATATGAGATTGCTTCAATATGATACACTAACAATGCATTTTTATGAACTTGCTTTGATATGATGCTATAATGCATGGTATGCTATCTATGAATGCATTTACAGTTTTATGAGATCACTTGATCTATGCTATTATGCATGGTATTCTATCTATGAATGCATTTACAGTTTTATGAGATCACTTGATCTATGCTATTATGCATGGTATTCTATCTATGAATGCATTTAGTCTTATGATATTGCTTTGGTAAGATGCTAATATACATGCTACAATAGAAACACATTCATTGTATACATTTATTTGCAACTTTCTTTTGATACAGATATGTTTGGAGCAGCAGTAAAAACTAACACATATGCAGACATCCAATAGCAAGTTTATTTTCCACCAGGTGGGGAGGGCTTGTTAAGTACTAGTGGATTTTATTTTGCCCAATTAAGTTTGCTGTCAGACCAAAAAATGTTAGCCCTTAGTTGGAGGTATATGGAGATACTGGCACATATGAAATAATACAATTATGTACATTTGCATGAAAAATGATGCGATTGCACATAGGCCTACATAATGGATGTAATTCAAAAGTGGTACATGTGAACTACATGTAGAGTGGGTTCATTTTCATAGTTGATAACAATACAAACTCATACAATATGAAAGTCAAGTTAATATGAAAGAATATATGTGCAGTGAGTGGACCTACCTCTGCCTGTATTGATTGCATGAGTATACACACATGCAGCATGCAGTGATGAGAGAGAATACATGATGAAGATAACCATGGTGATGCAGTGATATAGATGGATGGTGAAAGTTGAGATGATGATAGAAAGATGAGACATCAGGGGTAGAAAAGACATGCATGGTGAGAACAGTATTAGGAAATAATTATTGATTAGTGACTTGATAGAAAGGGTTGCTTTAGTAAGGATTTGATTGCTTTATACACATGCAGGTTTCAGTGAGTAGAATCATTTGACTTGTACACATCATTGTGTGGATACACACATCTGCATTCAGAAGCACAAAGGCAATATCTGCTTTGTTAATTACCAGCAAATGATTTGTTTAACTTTGGTGGGAGCATTTAAACCACCATCGAGAAAATATACATACGATCCACCAACAGGCAATGTCCCTATACTTTGTATGCTGTGAATTCTAACATATTCTGCAAACCAATCGTTCGATGGTGTGTCAAACAAATCACACCAGCACTGCATGCCTTCAAAATACGCATTGCGAGTTTACAAGAAAGTTTGTTAAAATAATTATGTAGTATGTGCATAGCATCTTCATCTCTTCCACTTTAACGGGGATGCTGGTACTTCACCTGTTGGTGATTGGTCTGTATATATTCAAAGTCTGTGACAGTATCTGCTCAGTTCTTCATTCACAGACACTCCCAAGTAAGAAGGTAGTACATCATTTATTAATAGATCCTGCATTTCTACTTTAGAGGGCAGAATTATATTTATAGCCCAGTGTATGACCTACCGTGGAATTTTTACAAGATGATATAATTAATTGAAGTGACACCAATTTGAAATGAGACTTGATGTGCAGTGATGAAAATGAAAATGGCTGTGATGGTTTATGGATATGTCAGAGTAAATGAAATATTTAATTGGTGCACAACAGATTGTTGATTTAAAAAGGGTGATGAAGACATATAAAACATGGTGCAATAATGAAAGATGGAACATCTCCTAGAATGGCCTTTGTGATTTTCACAAATTAAAATGTTTAACATCAAGTTTTAATCCTAGAATCAAGGACACAGAAAGACCCAAAGCACATTAAGTACCATCAATCTTTTGATGAGATCTCATACCCTAAAATTTAATAATCACTTATATAAGTCATTTGTTTATATTTCATGTATATGTAAGCTGCTTGCTATGGAAGTGTGGACACAAAATGTAAACACAAAATGTACTGTAGTCCCAGAGCATATTTTACTGATCTAAGGTCTGATCATGAATGAACCCAGTAGTTTTGTGATTACAATACTTGTGAGTAGATATTACTTAGTGGTGATATACTCGTATATAATAATACCGACATACCATTGTAAGGAGGATGTTGTCAAATAATAGTTTGGTTTCATTCTGATCTTTGGTGATATCTGCATTATCATTCATACCAAATACTCCAGGCTTAGGAATGATTGGCAGGCTCTTGGTGTATTCAATGTAGCTCTCATACTGTGAAAGGAAGCAATGTATTGGGAAATTTAGGCCACAATAATAAATAGCATCTCAGGGTGCAACCTTTATCCATGCTCTATATTTTTTTATTAAAATTGTTTGGAAGTTGTGTTCCTTCTGTCAAATAAATGTACATTACTGTACAAACATTTTGGTGAAACATTTCCTAATGTTGCTTGACTTACATCTCCTTCTGCCGGTGCATAGTACAATCCATCATCATCAAACCTGTAATTGGGATCATCTGTGATTGCCGGGCAGAAGAAGCGATTCAGAATACTGATCAGTGTACGTCTGTCTTGTGCATCTGTCACACGCCCTCCATAGTTGCATTCTCCACACAGGTAGCGTAAGGCTTCAAATGGGGTTTCCTGGATTGCAAAGAAAGATAACCAAATTTCAATGGTTTTTGCTTTTCCCTGATATTTTATATTTCCTTTGTGTAAACAAACAGTAATGTTAGTAGTTGGTTGAAGTGGAGGTATGGTATGACAGGGTAAAATGACACAGAGGCCATAATTTCCTGTACCACATTGATGCTAAACCCAATAATATCATGCCACTAAATCAGTCTTAAATAATCTAATAGAATGTTTAGGAGAAAGTTTTATAAGGAGTGAGGGCTACGGCCCTTACGAAACAGTTTTGTCAAACTAATGTAGCAGGGTAATCTACGTTTTATTGTGTAATTCCCAGTCCATAAAACTTTACAAAAAGCAAAGACTTTATCACTAAACTAAAACATGCATATGTACACACTCACTGATTAGGAATGAGATTTTCCCTGCAAAGCAATGTCTTCTATGGTCTTAGTGGTATGATAAAATCACCAGGGAGTCAAAACTAAGTACAAGTTTTTTGGACTGACAGTCTTGTGGTATTATGACACTTGGAAACTTAGACGCACTGTTCTACACTCAATGTCTTATTTGTAAGTTGATGACGTTATATTGTATTTGTGTATAGAAACTTACCTCATATTCATTGAGGAACATAGCAACCTGTTGCACACTGATTCTCAAATCAGTCTCATTGAATTCATATGGAGTGTTCCATCCAAGAGGACCAAAGTTTCTTCTCTCTTGAATCACAGCATGGAAGAAACATAAACCATACAGCATCTTCTTCCAAGGACCCTGGATGCAGCAAATATAACGGATCATATATCAACGATTGTGTCTGCCATTTTATGTTATTTTATATTATACTTTTTTCACTCATATTTATATCAATTTTTAATTAATGCTTTTACTCTGTACACTGACATGTAATTTGACCTTTGAGTCACAATGTTTATTTTAATAAATATACTTGAATATAACGATAGCAATGTTTTACTCTCCCAATCATACCATTTGTTTTTCATCATTTGAAGCAGTATACATCTGCCATTGTGACTCCGTTTAGTGAAATGGGGAACTTTGGCAATTAAAACAGAAACAGATTGCATTTATATGAAACTGACAAAAGAATAACTTACAGATCTCTTTACTCCAGCAAAGAATTCCGGGTCTGATATGGGATCACTAAGATAGGATCTGACGATGTTAGACCGCAGTCCTTTTGGTGGTTCATTGGTCATTTTGACACCATTTTGTAGCACAGCAACTGGGAAATCTGGTGAAGGATAGCTGGTCAACCACAGTCTGAAATCAGGGTGAGTTGATTCAGGGTTCAGCTCCTAAAAAATGTCAGATAGAAAAAATATTAGTGCAATAATTGTAACACATACAAATGATTTATTTGAAGTGAACAGAAAACCTCACATATTCATTATTCAAACCTTAATCAAATTTCACTCAAAACTGGCAACACTTTTCTGAAATCTATGGTATCAAGTCTTGTTGCCATTGTCATTGTGACTTATCTACATCAAGCAATTGAATTCAAATTAACATAAATTGTCTAAATCTGATCACATTTACAGTGACACTGTAATTCACTCTTTGCACGGGACCCAACATCTTGCTACCAAAATGAAGTTTTCTCTGGAAATGCATGCGCAAAAAGTACATTTATGTTTTTGAGCATTTCTAGTAACCCGCTTTTGCAAAACCTACACAGTAATTGAAGCATGTGCATGAAAGGTGTATGCACACACAATATGCACTTTGGGTTGAACCTTATTTTGAGGCGTGTGGAAGATAATGTCCTGTAGCTTTATTGGAACCAAATCTGCTCTCATCTTAGGTTTAAGCATCATTAGGTCTCCAGTGGTGGGTATATATAATCCCACTATCAAATTGCCTCACCCTCTTTGTCATATTTTATGACATTTTCATAAATTTTTTACTCCTCACATGTCTGACTTACCTCACATATTTTTTCCAGTGTTGTCATCCATGACACAGCAAGATGGCAGTTCTGTAGTAAAACCCATGTTCCTTCCTTCACAGCTGATTCAATCATCTTCATGGCTATGGGACCTTGACCTTGACCAAGAGACAAAGAGCTCAGCTTGCTACCTCCAAAACCCTGACAATTTAAGAAAAGCATGTTTGTCAAGTTTTGTCAAAGCACATATATGCAACATTAAGATTTTTCATTAAAATTAACATCAAATTAACCGAAAAAAGTGTCACAAAATTTGGACCATTTTGACACTACTGAAATCACACGTTTACCTCATGAGAACTTTTTTCAGTCATATTTTATCGTTTTGGTGAAAAATACACGATTCCAGCAAACAAACCCAGAAAAGTGGCATATCTGGTATTGTGATGTGCATGTTTATGCAATGTAGGCTTACAGAAGTACCAAATTGGTAGGCATTAATGAGGATCCATCCGACTCAATGGAATACCCTATTGTTTACTACATACCTGATCATCAGCAAATTTGAGTAAAGCAGCTGTAGGATCACTACCAGGTGACAGGACGAAAATGAGCGGAGTACATGAGGTACTGTCATTGAAGGAACCTGACAAATCAAATGGAGGTGGCTCTATGAAACGACGACCCAACTTGGCTGTCACAAAGTCTTGGACAGCAGGCACGATCTGAAATGCAAAAATGATGGTGTTAATCTGATACTCTGTGTGATAGTTAAGAATATGTTACATATCATGCTCCAAACCAGAGAAGATGTAAGGAAGAGGAGGGTTAACGGATTTATATACTTGAGATAATCCTGTAGGTAATCCGATTGCACCTATTCATAGTCCTTTATTCTCAAGTAGTTAGACATCCACTTGCAGTAGCCTTTGATGTGATGTGTGAGACCGCTCACGGTCGACCGATTTTCACTCCAGAATTGGAAATATTTCGAATGTTTCTATAGAGAGTTTGTTGAAAAGTATGAAACGCGTGTATTAAGGACCCCCCGCTTGGATGGGATACCACATGTGGATATAATACAAGAAAGAAATCAGGTGTTGTAAAATTTCCCCAAATCCGCCTTTTTTGTTAATATTATACATTTCTAAAGAAGAAATTTTAGGATTTTTTAGAGAAGTGATGATTGTTGATCATTTCTATTTTTTATGTATTTTCCGGTCATTTCCTGTAAACCTAATAAAGATATTCTGATAATTGACAACATTCTCTTTCACAAATGATAGAGGCTGAAAGTGACAACAAGCGACGAAAATTGTAATTTATCATGGAACTTCAGTCATATGTTATCTGAAATCTGACTGGATGACAGGGCCTGCATGTATGATATGCATGGTACGATGACATGCAATCACTGACCTATCCCTAAAAGTAGTTGCGTGTATCACACCCGTTCCGGGTTCAAACCCCATTGTAGTATTCTATTGTTAAGTGGCTAAATAGGGTGATTCATCATTTACTTTGAATGAGCGGTCTCACACATAGTTTGTTTGAGGATAGCTGGATCAACCTCCTCTTCCTTACATCTTCTCTGTCCAAACATTTTAAAACTTAATATTTCTCTTGCTTTTGTTGGGATGGTGGGTGGGCGTTACCTGAATGAGTTACTCCATTTGAAATCTACACTCACTGTGTGAAAGATTAAGGTTATGTCTTACATAAGGGTATATGGATATTAACTGGAATAACCCAATGTCACAAAAACATTTCCACTTCTACAGTAAATGTATGTTTAAAGTGTAACATAATCTGAAATTTTGACAAATCACTTATTACCATTTCTAACTTGTTCAATACTTACACTCGCTACACTTGCTATGTTGAAATCATTATATTCCTGGCATACTTGATTGCTAAGTTATGAACTTGTAATATGTACATTTCCTTGAGTTTTTATTGTATTTTAGCTCCCTATATTTGCCTATATCTCAATTGGTCTGCTTGGATTCAGATCATGTCAAATATAAAACTGTACCTTATCTGGTCGAAGACATCTGAGGGTTAAAAGCTTCTGGAACATTCCCAAGTCAGTATCCCATTCAGCTGGTAACTCCATATTTTGTGGTTCCTGAAGTCAAATAAATAACATATTTTAGTCTTGTTAAGATTTTCCCAGCTACAGATTAATACCAGTATACATGTATTAACAAAAATAATGTATACTTGTTTATCTTATCGTCATCAATGTGCATTGTGCACTCAAAGTCTATGTGTAAAGGACTTCACTGACATATTCATCAATAGCCAGTCTCAAAATCAAGGATAGATGAGGAACTGAATGAAATTTGCAGAGTTGCATCTAATAATTCTGCCTTGAATCTGTCCATGAGCCAATTATACATCTAGCAATATTACCCAAACCTGTCAGCATTAAAGTATAGCTTTGAAGCAAGCAACCAGCAACATATTCTAAATCAATAACCTACCGTGCTATCATACAGTTTCTTCCAACCTTCCTTCTGAGCTGGGAATTTCTTCCTGATGCCTGCAAATCTTGGCATGTCATCCACACGACATACTTCATCCCATGATGTAGATGGAAGCCATGATGTTGGGTTAGAGTGAGGATTATCCAGACCTACACCTCCTGTGAGGAGGAACCTCCACTCATCCTCATCAACCTCCTTGGCATGTTTCAACAGGTTTGCACACAGAATGAAGGAGAATAGCAGCTGTGGGAAGTAAAACAGGATAAACAGTATGTTTAACAACAACATACTAAAAATGTGTCTATTGTCTCTACAGAAGTCTTGATGACAGTGTGAAGAAGAGAGGCTTGAAATATTACTTATTGAATCACTTTCGCATGACAAAGTTCTAATCAACAACATTGTTTCCAATATAAATGATAAAAAATGTCCACATGGGATGTAAAAGACTTTGAGCCCCGTTCAAGCACCAATCGTCAATGTATCTGTCTGAAGTCAGTGGATGCAAGATGAATTGAAATATTTTCCTTTAATTGCTTATTACCTATTAAATTCTCAGGCAGGCATGGTGTACAAACAGCCATGCATTAACCTGATTGGAACTGGCTGTGAGATCTTTGTCATCAATTGCATCTGCCCTACAATAATTCTTATTACACATTTACCATTTTTTATTCAGTAATGAATAAATTATAATTACCTTATCTTTTTCAAATAGAGATCTGCACACATTGCAATACAACGAATAGGTGAAGAACGCTTTCAAATTCTCCAAACGTTTGTTCAGATCATCTGAACTCTCTGAGTCCTCAATACTCTTTACAAAGAGATTGACAAACCATCCCAATGAGTATTGGTACATAGGCTCTATGTTAGCTAAGTCAGCAATGGTAAAGAACAGGATGCTGGAGTGAACAGCGATAGGGGTGTAACCCATACGGGTCTTGTCAATCTTCTTTTCCGTCTCCTCAGCAATAGCCTGCTTCTCTGAGATCTCGTTGGCAAGAACCTTGGAGGAGGACAGCACTTTGATGGCAGTTTCATCTTCAAGGATGTTTCCTTCAGAGCTTGAGAGGACCTCCAAGATTTTGTCTTCAATTTCTTTGAGTTGCCTGTAATTAGACACATGGAATTTACACAATGATAATTAATAAAGTTATAGCCCCATTTGAAATTCACACCCCCTGTGTCACTTAATTTCATGTCTTTCATACGTGGTGTATCATGGATTTCAACTGGAAAAATGGGTTCTATATTGTCCATCTCAAAAGTGTTTATCACAACCATCGATAGATATGAACAAACAAACACATATTTATGGCTCACAAAATGCAACAAAATTCAAGAGGAAACAAAATGAATTTCAAGAAGATTAATGATTATATAAGTGACTATTTACTCAGCAATTATCACATGTAATACATTATTTTAAAGCTGAATTTTTTGTGCATTGTAACTAATTCAAAATCTAAAACTTGAAACTTGTAGTCGGTTGGCTTATGTAAAAAAAGCAAATTTTTGGGTAGATTCTTGGCAACCATGTTTAAACACATCTAAAAACCTCACTGATTTAGAAAAAGGTGGTTGCCAGTTTTTCCATTAACATTAAGAGCCTCCATTTTGAATTTCAAAATGGCCGCCAATTTTAGAAAAAAGTTACAAATTAACCATATCTATTCATTCAAATGTCATACAATATTTATTATATTCTATCTTAACTCACATAAAAGGGCCAACGAATCATTGAAAACAAAATAAGAGCACTAGAAATACTCTTAATTAGCAAAAATCCAAGATGGCCGCCATATTTTGGGTTTTTTTACGAAAAATGCCATAACTTTTGAACCAATGGACATAGGAAGGTGTTTTTGATGACTCGGACTAACCATATGTTTTGGCATATGAGGATTCCAATAATAACAACGTATATATAATTGGAACAATACCAATCCTTCAATTGCCACATTTTTGAACCTATCTGTATGATATTTATAATATATATATGTATATACATTATTTTAAATATATTCATAATGTGTGCAAAGAGTTTGGGTAACAAATGCATTATAGTTGAGACAACTGTTTATCTGAACATTGCTGGTAAATAAAACTAAATAACAATCGTTACAACAGAGCGATCGAAGCTCACCAGTTAACTCTTTAGGCACTCTACGATCTCTGATTGGAGAAATTATTTGAGGATCAACCCGTTGTACGTAACACCCTGGTAGCCAGCATAAAGCAGCTGACTGAAGCATGCAGGGATAAGACAGGCGTTGCAGAAGCGCACCAGGCATTTATAATGGAGATAGAATCCTTAAATTGCAAGAAACAGCTACGAGAGTTAGACGCTAGTCCTCCTCCTCCTCCCCCTCCTCCTCAGGTGTGAGTAAGACTGTTCAGCAAGGTGATTGCTGCCAGCAGGCCTTCAACACAGTCTTGACAGCGTTAAAGAAACAGGATGCAGCTGGTCGGTTAACAGGCTGTTCCGGTCACGGATGGCATGGATAGTGCGCGTAAAGTATGACTTTGAAGTTGTCAAACTGCATCGCGGATTTTGAAAGCGGAAACCATGGCCTTTGGTGTTTGAAGCTAGCGGAGTCATGTACTGGGACCACCTGATCCCCGGGACCTGATGTCGATGAGGTCAAACGGAATGCGATACATCATCTCCAGCCTGCTTTGGGGACGTCTGGTAGCTCAGGTGGGCAATTGGAGATCTTGAACCATGGCTGTCACACTGCTGCAGCGATATTAGATACCTGTGACAAACCTTGCACAACTTTTCTGTACCTGCTCAATCTTTCTGATGTTGCGTTGTAAATAAGGGTCTCAGGATGTAGCAGCATACTCAATTATTGGGCTGATGAAGGTTTTGTAGCTGGTCCCATTGATCTTGTGTCTACAGTGGCCGATTTTTCTACTGAGGAAGGCTCTGGTGGAATTGGCTTTCTTTGCCACAGTGTCAACATGTATGTTGAAGTTCACCAGCTTCGAGTCGATGTGGACCCAAGACAGAGTCAACAAGCTCCAAGTCTCCAACCCGTGGCCATGGATGGTATATGAAGCCAGTATTGGTTTCCCGAGGGCTATACGGGAGGGTAATTGGCGACTCTACTTGGTATCACTGGAGCATCTTTGCAAGTTCTTCTCTGCCTATTCCAGGCTAGATTATGCTCAAAACATTCCAGAATTCATCGCACGCATGGATGCCATAAAACTGACCCAGAACTATGGCAAAGCTTTTTAAAGCAACTGCGAGTTTGCAGTTAATACCAGCAACCATATTCTATTCACACGAACTGGTGTTGATCTGGCAATGGAACACCTCAACATATCAACGAAAGGTCATCTCGAGAGAGCATCAATCTGGAAGAAGTAATTAGGATGCATATATCAACAAAGATCTTATGGCACCGGGTGGATTTTGTCATCCCACTACAGACAAGTGATAAAGCTTCTGGAAGATCTGGTGGCAAATGACACCTAAAGCTTCTGCACAGCCTACCGAGTTTGAAAAGAGATCGGGGACGATGCAGTTAAGAATTCGTTTTGTTTGTTTGTTTCTTTTATTTCTTCTTTAACTAGGGACACTTAATCAGTTGAAAACAGAATTAATCATCTGTTTTTCCTTGAGGCCCAGGAATTTTAAGACTTGCAAAGAGCTTGCAACATCCTTCGTCACACTCATTGACTCAAAGGCTTAAGGATATTGTCAAGTGCGAGTTGTATTTGACTACTCAAAGAAAGCAGCATAGAAGAAACATATTATTATATAACGGCGGAAAGGCAAGGTGAAGGGACAAAAAGACAAAAATGATGTTTCTCGCCAGCAGCAGCACAAAGGATTGGCTAACTCTCTACCTTTCCCATCGGCTCATCCACTACAGTAACGTCCATGTTATGACTGCAACACGGCAGGAGGTCAAGGCGAATTATGACTGTCAAACAATGTCAGCACACACGGAAGAGGCGGACACTCTTACCATGCTGTAGAAGTTGCGAGCAAGGGGATGAATGTCCACATTATATTCACAAGACACAGATATGCTACTTTTGTCTCTACGAACGTCGAAGAACACCACTACTTGGCAACAATTCTGCGCTAATCATAGGTACAAGTGAAAGACGACACAAAGTCTTTCTGCAGCCTATATATGACAAGCTTGGCCCACAGAAATCAGCCGTTTTGATCAACTGGCATGCTCTTACAGGCTGTAATACTACAGAACATATCCAAGGAAAGAGAAAGAAGGTACTATATGCTTTGCAACTTTCCTGAAGGCAAGCCCCACAATTTTGATAGCACTAGCTGGTCGTGGCGAAGGGGATCCCGTGAAGTTCTACATGGATGTGAAAAGTTTCTTTGCTCTCTTTTCTGCCCAAGTGAGTCCAGTTGATAAACTGCCACCGATTTAGGGAGCATGGATTGAACATTATACGCCGTGCCTATGTCCAGGGTAATATCTAGCGCTATAAGATATGGTATTGAACCCAACTCATCTTGAACATCTGACCATGGGGTGGTGGAGCCTACAAAGCAAGCTACTGACGGTTCTTTCTCAGGTCGCTCCAAATCCGGTCTGCAGCTCATCAGGTGTAACTGTGAGAAATCAAAGTGTTCGAGAAGGTGCCCCCGCATAGGAAACAATGTGATCTGTACCAAATTTGCAAGTGTGGTGGGGAAGGTGACAGCTGTATGAACTTTACAACACCAATGAATATGTTGATTGAATATGTTATCTTCATATTACATGCAAAAAAATTTAAAAACTTACAGAACCGACACGGGTACCTGATTTAATTTCAACCAAGCATTTCACTGTTTCGTAGTGAATGTGGATGTCGATGACGGCGTGCTGCCATTCATACTACAGTTCATTTATAAAAATATCAAACTCACTCGATAGTTTCGACCATAAGGTATATTCTAACCAAATTTAGACACCATCCGGTTATTTCCCTATAGTTACCATGCAATATTCATACATATTGGTCATGATGTCCATATTTGGCATTTGGCAAATACACATATTATGTGTGGCCTTCAGCACGTAAAATTGGGAAGCTATTTGGCATAACAAAGAGTTAGTTCCTGATACACCAGTGTGGAGCCAGGAAAGTGGTTATTTGCAGAGTGAATATACTATCAAATCACGGCGAGATGTAAATTGGGCGATGATGTCAGAGCTCATTAAAGTTTGTCACTCGGCGTATTGCAACATATTGTAATGCATGAAGCAGATACAGGAAAAGTTCTGATGCGAGTAAAAAATGTTCCAATCATAAATACATTGATATTATTGGAACCCTCATATGCCAAAACATATGGTTAGCCATCAAAAGCATCTTCATATGTCCATTGCTTCAAAAGTTATGGCATTTTACGTAAAAAAGTCTCAATTATGGCGGCCATCTTGGATTTTTACTAATTTTGAGTATTTTTAATGCTCTTATTTTGTTTCCAATGAATCGTTGACACCTTTATTATGAGTTTAGATGAAATATAATAATTATTGTATGAATTATTTGAATGAACAGTTGTGGTTAATTGGAATTGTTTTTAAAAATTGGCGGCCATTTTGAAATTCAAAATGGAGGTTCTAAATGTTAAGGGTACATGCCACAAAATAGCTTTCCATAGACTTTACGTGCAAAATAGGGGTCACGTTTTTAGGCTATAAGTCGAGTTACGCCTTACTTTGAAATATATATTTGATATCATCTTAATCAGAACAAAATTCTGCATAACATATCTGAAAATGACACCATATTTTAGGTCTACTTTTTGAGAAAAATAGCGCTATATAAAAAAGACCCGATTTTCCCGTGTTTACGTCCGACTGCTAACCGCGTTTTGACCTCGTGTGTTCATGCGCTCATCATCGTAAACATCACTCAAATTTTCGCGTTTTCTGTTCAAATTAGTAGAGATCACATTCACAAGTTCTAGCAAAACACGATTTGCAACACTAAAATTGTTAATATTGTACCGATTTTGCACATTTTTTATGCAAAGTTGGGACTATAGTCGTGATAAACTTTTACGGAAACCGCTTCACACGCTGGATTTAGTGGCATGCACCCTTGAAGAGGCTAAAACATCGCTTTTAGGCCTTGAAAATGATTTTGTTATCTTTTTCACTACATTTTGAATTAATTGTAAGAAATTTTGGGTTATTTTCTTTCATACTTTAGACAGGATGTCGATTTCAAGCACAAGCATGATAGCCGACAATTGCCATTTTTCGTCATTTTGATGCACATGAATGCACAATGGTTGCTGATTTGCTATTTTCATGAAGATATTAATTGATGTTAAGAGTAAACGTTCTTTAAACATCTTTTACAAGTGCATAACTTCAAAATTAAAACATTCTCAGTACCTGCAGAATATTTAAAAAGACAAGAAATGTCAATCAAGTAGGCCTACCCCCCTTCAGCGTCACTTTTAACCCGTTTTGTCCAAAAAGCAAATGTAATGAATGGCTATTTGAAATTAAATATTAATATAAATTAAACTTTGAATGTTATAACAATTTAAAATACTGGACAGTGGTATAAATAAAGCAAACTAGAAACTTAAATATCTTAAATCTAATATTTTATGTAATTTTATTAAAATTGAAGGCCAAAACTTGAGTTTAAATGAAAAAAAAATTGGTTAAAAAATAACAATGAAATTGAAAAACTTCTTTGTAATTTAAACACCAATAAAAAATGTTTTCAATATTTTGAAACTCTTCTTTATTCATATAAAAAGGTTTCAAACTTCTACCAAAATCGAACTTTTATTAAATTGGAAATAAAAGCAGGCCTATTCATGCAAACGCACATACAGCGAAAAACCTGGCGGCGCCCATGAACAGCGCTTGTTGATGTCCCTCCTCTTTTCTTCAAGCGTGCATTTTAAATAGATAAAGACGCCTTGAAAACGCATATGGAATTGCTCCTTAAAGGGTACATGCCACAAAATAGCTTTCCATAGACTTTACGTGCAAAATAGGGGTCACGTTTTTAGGCTATAAGTCGAAGTTACGTCTTACTTTGAAATATATATTTGATATCATCTTAATCAGAACAAAATTCTGCATAACATATCTGAAAATGACACCATATTTTAGGTCTACTTTTTGAGAAAAATAGCGCTATATAAAAAGACCCGATTTTCCCGTGTTTACGTCCGACTGCTAACCGCTGCTTTTGACCTCGTGTGTTCATGCGCTCATCATCGTAAACATCACTCAAATTTTCGCGTTTTCTGTTCAAATTAGTAGAGATCACATTCACAAGTTCTAGCAAAACACGATTTGCAACACTAAAATTGTTAATATTGTACCGATTTTGCACATTTTTTATGCAAAGTTGGGACTATAGTCGTGATAAACTTTTACCGGAAACCGCTTCACACGCGGATTTAGTGGCATGCACCCTTAATGAAAAAACTGGCAACCATTTTTTTCTTAATCAGTGGAGTTTCTAGATGTGTTTAAACATGGTTGCCAAGAATCTACCCAAAAATTTGACAAATATGAAAAATATCACGTAAGCCAATAGACTATTGAAACTTTACACCTGGGTTTTCATCGTGGATGGTCACATTTACACTTCATAGCTTACCGTTTGTTATCAGCACCCTGAATGATGAGAGCATTCTTCTCCTCTTCAAGTTCTGGTCTTTCCCTTGCAACTACAATACCCAGTAGCTGATCCTCTAGACCCTCAGGAGTGATCATGAAGTTGAGTAGTGTCACCTAAAAGAAGCAGCGGTTAATGGCAGATACACTTAATAGATTGTTTGCAGTATTTAAATCTCAATTAAGTACATTATACAAAGCATCCAATCAAATTAATGCAGCAACATAGTGCAGAACAAAATATTTATCACCACTTTTGCTGGTCCTATAAAGACTTCCAAACATAGGTATAATAATTAATATTTCATTGTATTTGTTTGTATTTAATTATGTGGTTTAAAAGGTATTACTTTCACACTAAAAGTACGGCATTTTCAGAAGGAGTTGTCTAATTTCCTTTTTAAAAAATCAATGTATGAAAAACACTTATCAAAGGTCCATTGGTTCATTGCTTCATGAAGATTAATACAGTTTATGAATATAAAATGGCAAACACACAGGTGCACTTTATGTATTTTGTGACTGGCATACCCGTACACATTTGTTACTTTACTCCACAGCATGAGTTGGGACTTTTATGATGTGCAATAACAAAAACATAATTTTCACCTATCACTAGTTGAGCAATTAGTATAGAACTGATGTATTAGAGTATCCTACCTTGACAGCAGTCTCTGGTAGATAATGAGGATTACGTAGCTTTGTGGTGATGTAGAACCTGAAATCATGCGAGTACTCAATAGTACTGTCACCTAACCTGATACAGATGGCACCGCCTTGTTTGAAAGTTTGCTTCAACAATAGGGGCTCTAGAATTGGATCCAACTCTTCATAGATATTCTCCAGCAGCACTGGGGTACCAAATTGGATGCAGTTCTCTAGCGTCCTGACAAAGTCTCCATCTGTGAGTTTGATGACGTGAAGATTATTGGCTTTCTCCATGTTTTTAACCCACTTGTTAGCTTGACCCTGAGGATCAATCATGAGTGGCCAACGGCGGGCATTGCTGGTGATAAAACACAAACAGTTATCTTTTAAGGACTCATTCAGTGATTTCACAGCTTACACAACACAATTTTTTCTTCCAAATTCACTTCTAATAAACACCCCCTTCAAAAATAGCATGCCCCAGAGACAATACAGAATATTTAGCTTCATGAAAGTAACTTTCCTCAGAGTTTCAGGTACGCAGATGGAGATCATCAAGCGCATAGAAGGTGGAGACTTCACCCCTTTTTTAAGTGCTGATCACCATCATCCAATGGTCACCTGTCTTGTTGTCATGAATGAAGGTCGCCCGATCAGCATGAGTGTTTATTATTTCGGCATTTATGTTCATATGTGACACAATCTGGTCCATGGGGCCAAAGGAGGCATTTTTGAAAATTGAGTTACTGTAATTATTACATTATACATACAATAGACTATCATTTACTGAAAACACCAAAGGTATAGCATACTTGGTTCTAAAGTTATGAAGATTTTTGATGTCTATTTTCTTATGTATTTTATTGTTTTTTACTCCATATTTTTACCTTTATCTCAGTTTCAAATTTGCAGCCTTTGGCCCCCATGGACCAGATCGTGTCACATATACTCTCCATGCACAGCACATTAGGAAATCGGCAAGTGGATAATGGGGTAAGTAGACTTCCAGTTGGACTTGCCAGACAGGGTAGTGAATTTTTTTTGGGGGGGGTTGAAATTTTGCAACTTTAGCCTAGTCAGGATCTCTCCTTGGTTGTGGAAAAAGAAACAGATGATACTGTTTCCTTACCTAATAATGATACCATTCTCAATAGAGAATCCATCCGTTGGTAGACCAGAAATATTCCAGGCTCTGATTTGTACTTGATCTCCTAGTGTACTGATAATAGAAAACTCTTGAGAGCTTGGAATTCCTTCATCTTGAACTTCCTTGAACCAAGCCTTCAATTGATCCTGAAAATAACAAGCACAAATTCAATAAGCTATACTATCACAAATGATGATATAGTGATGAGTAGAATGCATGACCAATGTTGAAAATCACCTGGTCATTCCCTACAAATTCATCTTATAAGCACATGAATGGGACATTATGATACCGTCAGGGTTAACACTCTTTTCGAGCCACTAAATCTTCAGTAGGAAAGGGGCACATACAATAACAGGTTTTTTTTTTTAAGAGTCACAAACCTTATTTATAATTTTTTTCTTTTTTGTGGCAGTGATGTCAACGTGTTGAGGCAGCAGCATGTAGGTGGCGTCTTTACTGCAAATTCTAGCAATTTGAAGCTGCACCCAATGAAATGCAAACTGACGCATCAGGGTGAAAATGGTATATAGTGGACAAGGGGCAGTCCACTTGAATTGCTTCTTTTCAGAGCCACTAAATCTTTAGGAGGAAAGGGGTACCCACTAATAGCTCTTTCACAGCCACCCTTTTTTTAGCAGATATGGGGTAACTTACTATATGGTAATGGGCAAGGCAGGGGCAGTCTACATGCAGATCTCCTAATGGTTTTGTCTTGAAGAAGTTGGAACTAATCCTGATGGAAGCTTAACAATTTTATATTTATACGCCAGCAAACCTGTTGACACCCTCGGTTTGTTTCATGGTTACCCATCGTAAGAGCCTATTGTGCAATTTACTTAACACCCTACTCTTTTCAACCCTGACTGTAACTCCTGGTACAGATAAGGTTTGCTGTACATGGGAGCAAAGGAATGAAGTATTCTCACATATCATTTACCCAATTGTAAATATAAATGGGTAAACCATTACCTAGTTACATTCTATGAATAACATACAACTGGAATCACATTTTGTTTTTGTGTTGAGTTACATGATTTTAGAAGAAGAATTACTTTCATTTGTTCAAAACTAAGGATCCATTGATAATAATACACACTAAAATACATTGAAGGTTGAACATCAATTTTATTACACTGATATACTATTATACATTATGTGATCATGTATTCTGTCTATTTTATCAAGTCATTTTTTCACTCCTACAAATATGCAGTTTATCCCCTCCCCTCCAACATCCTGTAACTAATGGCAACGACACACATAGAAGAGGAGTTTCATTTGCCTCATCACAGACAAGCATGTGCTGTATTGGCCTTACTATGAGAGTTTTAATAGCCTAGTACTGAATAAAAGTGTAAAGAAATAATCATCACATTAGCAACCTTTGCTCAACTGGCTTAAGGGAACTGGAATGAAGCGTTTTAGACAGCATTTTTGTGGGACATGAGAGCACATCAGACCTGTCGAATTGCATTCTGAATAATGAAGAATGTCTTTCTGATATCAAATAATTTTCATTTTATGAAATTCACGATATAATACAAATTTTATGACAAATTATTAAAATTTGATATTTTTCACATTTGGAGATATAACAGTCCTCGAAGTAAATTTTATAAATTTAATGATATAGTCTTAAAGTGTATGTAGCTTTCATATTAAAGATATGGATTTTTTTCCCAAAAAGACCTAATTTGTTTTGGTGTTTTGGGGAAAAAAATCCATATCTTCAATACGAAAGGTCAAAATTTTCAATTGATCGTCGGCTTTTCATCCCACCTACATACACTTTAGGTAGAAATCATCAGATTTATAAAGTTTACTTGAGTACTGTTAAATATCAAAAATATCAATTTTAATGATTTGCCATAAAATGTGTATTACATTGCGAATTTCAAAAAATCAAAATTATCAGAAAAAAAATCAGAAGGCCATTCTTCGTATTCAGAATGCAATTCGATATGTCTGATGTGCTCTAATGTCCCACAATAAATACTGTCCAAACGTTCATACCCCTTCCCTTAAGAGACACATGGAATACTAATTAACAAATACAATGGCAAAATTCTTAAATTTTTACATTTGCCAAAGTTGATAAAATCACATCACATTCACATAAATCAGGCAAGCAGTTATATTAATGGTCAAAGGCAGCATATGGGATGGGATTGGGACATTCTAAATGTTTCAGTTTGTTCCTTTGTCAAAGTCAACAATACGTTCAGATATCTGCCTAATTTCTTCACATCTCTGCACAAGTTTGCCTAAAGATTGATTCAACTATCTTATTAGTTTCATTCTTCTGAAGTTGTTGACGACACACAAGACACAAGTGTGAAAGATTTCGCTTGAGCACATTCTGCAGATGAATTTGAGTTTAATTTACAACAGTAGCTTAATGCATCCTGCTGCTGACCACCACACAGGATCCTTTTGTATGTAACACGAAAACTCTTAATCATCCATGCATACAGATATGGGTTAACACAAGACATTGTCCAGACACCCAAATTGGTGACTCTGTGAACCACTGCTGGAATGCTTCCATCTGAATCAAGGAGGACTGTGATACAATATGGCATCCAACATGATAAAAACACAGTGAATATTAGAACCAGTTTTGATGTCAGACGAAATTCCTCGCGGCTGAAAGACTTGTGTAATTTTACACGTCTGTTGCCACCTGGTCCCTGCTCATTGCTTATAGCGTGAACAGTATTGGCGTAAGAATGTCCCACTTTTCTGCTGCTTTTGTAAACAGCACAAAAAGTCAGACAGTAAAATATGGGAATGACGGCAGCAACAACAAACACACAGGATATAAACATGCAGAATGGATAAAGCCAGTCATTCCAGGTATAGTACACCAACGAGCAGTGGCGAATTTTCGGATTAAACCCCACTGTTCCGAAACCAATTTGTGGTGGAATCAAGACAGCAGGCAATTCAATAAGCAAGCAGATAACGACAGTGAGTCCCACATATGATGGACTGCATCTGGTCTGATAGACAAATTTTGGTTGAGTAATATTCACATAGCGATTACCAGCAATAAGCCCTAATGTGGTGACGGACATACCGAGGCATATGATAGTCACGTAACCAATAAATTCACAGCTCTCAGATTTGTATGGCCATGTACGACTATTCAATGTGAGTATGAAGAAGGGTATCAAAATAGCAGTGTTTATAAAATCTATCACTGCTAACACAACTATAAGGACATTTGGTACGGTTCGTAAAGATGTGTAAAGAACAACTGCAGCGATGACCATCAAATTCCCGAAAGTCCCTGCTACACAGATGAAACACAGATATGCAATTTCCACTGTTATCCACGCATCCCATTCAAATTCTGCTGGCAAGTTACTGGAACTGGAATTACTTATAGTTATAGTTTTAGATGTAGTGGTAGTATATGAAGGAAATAAACTCCAGTTGCCACCAGGCATGTTGTTAGTTTTGTAGTGGTCTTATATTCAACAAAGCATCTTTCGCATAGCTTTCAACCTGTCAAAACAGAAACATCAGTAGTAGTAGTTGAGACACCTCAAGAAAAACTCAAACCTATAATATTAGTCTTGATTGTACTCCTTCAAATAGCTTGTCTAATTCACATACTAGCAGAAACACTTCCATGTTTGAAAATATGCTGCCTGCACTGAAGAAAATTGAACAATTTGTGTGCTCTTTGTGTTATGTATTCACCTCTGCTTAGTCACATGCTGTGCAATTCCTATAACTTAGTTCAACCAAAACAAGAATATGTCTCCGGACTGGCAAAATAATACACTATAACCAAGATCAATCAAACTTTCATGACTGTGTGTCCAGTTGAACCATGGAGCTTTTGTAAGTAGCGCTTCAGTAATTAAGTGTTTCAATTAACATACTGCACACTAAGAACTTAACATCCTGGTTAATTCATATGGCATTAAACTGAGCATACATCCATGTCATAACATCTTCTAAGACTTAAAAAAACTACAAAACTGATGAGATGCCTTGGTGTATCTGGATTTAGAATTCAAAAGTCCTCCGACAAAGAGAGTTATCCATCACACACCCATGGCTTGATATAAACACCGCTCTTTCAAAAAACTACAGAACAGATTTATTATGTACATAGCAAAGTCCAGCCTGGTCATCAATAACCAACTATTAACTGCTCCAACAATTAATTCCACTGATAAGACTATATCTAGGGTCCAGGAGAATCCGTGTTATTCTTCCGCAAATTTTGTAATGATGCCGTAATTTTCCATGTTTGAAAAAGAAATGACCTTTTCTGTGTTTTTATACGCTGAAATTCTGTAATTAAGCACTCAAATGAACATGTTTTGCATCCATACACAAATGTAAGTCATACAATTCAAATTGCCTTTTGTAAACATAAAGGCAAACAATGTCACGACCAGGGACATTTATTAGAGTGAGGGGTGGTATAGGAGATGGTTGTTGTTTTTTAATCCATTTCTTACCTGTAATGACTTCATTGATAAAAAAATTGTCTTCCTTATCAATCATTTTTAATGGTAATACCAATGAGGGTATTAGATTTTCTTGAAATGAATAATAGTTTATCCGAAGAAATTTGCCAAAATAATTAAATTTGCATGATGCCAAATTCCGCAAATAACATGTCATTTTCCGCAACACAGATTTTCCCGGACACTAACTATAACTATTGTGTCGTTGAAGACACTCAAGTTTTGCTGAGCTACTCTTCTCTATGCAAACCAAATACAGGAAATCCTCAAGATTCTTTGTAAATACTGTGCAAAAGCCAATTTCTGGCAAGCATCTATTTGATCCTGTGATGAGCATCTCATCAGTCAAAGCCAAATAAATCCACACATGACGTAAAATGCTATTATGATGAAACAACAGAAAAAATAAAGCAAAGTATAAAACTTGGCTACAGTAAGCTGGACTGGGTTGAACTGGTCTGGACTGGTTAAGTTTGATGAGGTAACTATAGCAGCTAAGTAAACAGTGAATCACAGTTGTTTGCTAACAATCAATTACGGACTACTTCTACCAATTGCACTTTTTATCAAGTTTGTATGCTTTAGGGTCGTACATTTTTAGGCATTTTCAATTGGAATATATTTCTTAAAGAAAATGTTACAACTTATTGCTTTTAGAATGGGAAATGCAAAATTAATGTTCTGATGAAAGGCTAAAAAAGACATAAATATCATTTAAGTTCTTCTGAATTTATGCAAGTTATTCTTATCTTCTATTATTTTATTAATATTATAATTTTCAGGTGCAAGACATTTAAAATGATGAATTTGTAATCTTTATTTTTTTATTTATTTATTTTTGACAAAGTCCACATAACCACTGCAAGCAGTACTAATATTTGTGTAATTTTTGTTTGTTTTGGGGAACATGAAATCTAAACTGGGAGTGGAAAGCAAAATCTCATTAAAGATTGTTTAATATTTAACTTGAGAATTGAATCCCATTATATGAACTACACAGTAACCACATCATTCATTCATTCATTCATTCATTCATTTATTTATTTCCACAATTCACATAGAAATACAAAATACGCATTAAAATACCATCAAAGAATCATGGAGGAGATGGCCGAAAGGCCAGTAAGGCCAGAGGTAGCCATCCCTTTAACAGAAAAGTTACCAAACAGAAAATTCAACAGCAAATAATAAAATTAAAAACAACAAACAAACAAACAAGAAACAAAAAAACAAACTACAATGCTCGTCAATTAATCATATTTTGAAATTAAATGTCTTTTGTACACGTTCGGAAATGTTTCACTGAATAAGACGCTCTTAAAGATTTTTGCAATGAGTTCCATAATATAGGACCAGCTGTACGGACAGCGTGATCGGTGAAAACCCTGCTATTTTTAGTCAAGTTATAGTTATTAGCGTTTCTTGTTTGGTAATCATGAATATTAGATCGTAGGGTAAATAAACTGTCAAATAAGCTCGGTAATTCATTAATACTGTACTTATACATAAAATCTCCCAATTCTAATTTATAGGTGTCATTGTTTGCTAAAATGTTATATTTGGCAAACAAGGGGGCTGTATGACTTCTGTAATGACTACTGGCAACTGTCCGTATCGCCCATTTTTGGAGTTTCACAATTTTATCCAAATATGTTTTACATGTGTTTCCCCAAATTAATATTCCATAGTTCAAATAAGGTTGAATAAAGGTACAATATAGAGTATAAAGAATGCGATCTGGTACAAAGAATTTGAGTTTGTTCATTACACCAATATTCCTTGAAATAGTTTTTGCTATACAGTTAATATGACACCTCCATGTTAAGTTTTCGTCTATGAGTACTCCCAGGAATTTGGTATTATCTACCCTTTCTAGAACGATTTAGTCTATAATTATCTTAACATCTACATTACAGACAGTTGTTGTTGAATCAATATTTATCCAATTCTTGGTCGTCATATGTGGTGTTCCCAGAATCATATAATTGGTTTTACTGGCATTTACTGATAATTTGTTTGCTCTGAACCAATTACTGACTTCCTTTAGTTCATTATTAATTAACCAAAATTTGCTTCTTATATCTTTATGCGAGTATAGTATTGTGGTGTCGTCTGCAAACAGAATAAAGCTAAGTACGTTAGATGTGTTAACAATATCATTTATATAAAGTATAAATAGTAGAGGTCCCAATATGGAACCTTGAGGGACACCGCATATGATATCTTTCATGTTGGATTCACACGAGTTATAATATACATATTGTTTCCTGTTACTTAAGTAATTCCTAAACCAGTCCAGTACAATGCCTCGAATCCGTGAGTGTTCTAATTTGTGGGCTAATATGTTATGGTCTATAGTATCAAAAGCCTTTGAAAGGTCTAAAAATACTCCAATAGTAGTTTCATCTTTTTCTACCGCATTATTAATTTTATCCACTAAATGTATAATGGCCATATAAGTAGAGTGATTGCTGCGGAAGCCAAATTGATTATCATTAAGTATTTTATGACTGTCAATATAAGCAATACATCTATTAAAAACCAATCTTTCAAGTATCTTTGAAAAACAAGGCAATACCGATACTGGGCGATAATTCGAAAACACTTCAGCGTCTTCTTTTTTGTAGATTGGTATTACCTTTGCTACTTTTAATTTTTGAGGGACAATACCTGTTGTGATAGAAAGATTGAAAATTGAGGCAAGTGGCTTTACAATTTCGTTTGCTACCCTTTTGATAATGAAGTTTCCAATATTATCGCAACCAGCACTTTTGTTCTGATTGAATTTATCTATGATTTTAATAATTTCTGGTTCTATAATAGGTTTCATATACATGCTACTAGATACGGGATTATCTAGATAATCAAAATAGTCTTTCAAGTCTTAATGAAAGGCTGTTATGTAAATATACCCACTGATGACTTGTCACATGAGTAAATAATGCATGCAGCTTTACTGATGCAATCATCTTCAGCGATACCACTTTTATGTTGTCAAAATTTCCTGAAAAACCAGGTGGTGGCGGATGTGACATCGCCATATTAACACATAATCATGAAATCTTCACAAACAATTCTAAATTTGTTATGTGGTGTCAAATGTACCCCACTGTAAGTATGTTTTTTTTCAATTTATACTGCTAACCGTCTATTTTGAATGGGGCTGTCAAGTGTCAGCCTTGTATTTTTGCCAGCCTCTAATGTCACATGTCCTATACCGCCTGTGAAAAACATGGAAAAATCCTGAAAACTTTACCCTATCCTTTTTGCACAGGAAGCCTAAAGCAAATATTTCCTGAAATTTTCTTTAACATTTCCTGAAATTTTCTTTAACATTTCCTGAAATTTTCTTTAACATTTCCTGAAATTTTCTTTAACATTTCCTGAAATCAGGAAATTTCCTGAAAAGTGACATTTCTGCATCTTAGTAACTTCAGGTAATGTGTTCCAATTTTGATGTCTGGTTGTAATTTGGGTAACTGCAATTGAGGGTATAGACAATGAAAAGAAATAGTGAAGTGGTTTTGCAATACTCAGGGGAAAAATATGAAATTGTGACTAAAGCACTGACTATTTCCAATTTAGTAGTTGTAGTTTCTATTTGATATATATGATGTGTTATATTACAGGTCCTATTTTGAGTCATAATTAGTGTTACTGGGCTTACACAACATTCTTAGGAAAAATTAAATATTGTAATATTTAATTATTAACATCAGTTTTCTATTTCTGTATGAAAGGCACTGTATAAATTATAAACAAGTAAAATGTCTAGAGTAGTATAGTAGTAATGCTCAAGAAATCAAGTCATTGTTGAGCATAACATATTTGGGGTGTTTTTTTGCATATTATGCACCTGCGCCGATTTAAGTTACGGTGGTTCGAACATTTTGGCGAGAAAAATCTAGTGTTTGGAATGTTTCAAAAATGCATCATTATTTTCTCCAAAATTCAAAGATACAGAAGAATATTCCTTTTATTACTTCCTTCCCAAAAAAATATACTTGTCTTTGTTACTTTAAAAGAGATAGTGAATAAAAATTCAAAAAATTTCTCACCAAACATGGTTTTAAGTGCACCGCATAACAGGCCACAATACCTTGCATGTGCATTGCAATGACAGACTATGGTACCTCACTCCTCTCTGACACCCACTGATTCTTTGAGAACGTTGTATCATTCAGAATAAAGCAAATACAATCCGATTGTCTTATTATATACCTACCTGTCTGTATGCTGAAGTGAAAGCACCAAGATATGCAACAAGACCTGATGATATCAACACATCTCCTGTTAAATTGATGTACAGCTCTCCTAAGTCAGCAGCAGATTGGTTCCATCTGAAGAAATGAAAATGAATCAATTGATCATTGATGGTGGGAGAGATTTGATAAAGGATAAAAAATGCTTGCCCTACACCACTCAGCGAATAGGATCACAGTACATCTCATCACATTTGGTAAGGAATCAGTCTCTGTTGCAAAGCACATGTTCTGCCACCGTGCTTCTTTTTACATGCAAATGATTTCACTGTTTCAGAAATTATTGAAATACTAGGGATCTACACACCATTCCTCTTATCATAAATTGAACAGATCACTACCAGTTGAACTTAAGCCAAACCAATTGCAAGTAACACTGTAATTTTAGTTGCAAATTAATTGCAGTAGTATTTTGCACATTGCTACTAGCGTTTGATTACTGACAATATGTCTTCTGCAACGGCTTGTATGATAGCAGCATTTTTTTCCTCCTTTTTACCTGTCCTTTTCTCCTCCCAGTCCTCCAATCAGCTGTTCAGCTCTCTCCAATTTCTTGGAACACAGATCCACCTGGTTCTCCAGGTCCAGTTTCTTCTTCTTGTTAGCCTCAAGCTTATCCTGCAACTTTTGCAGTTTGTCCTGGACTTCCCTCAGCATAGCCCGTTTCTTTTCCAGGCTTCCCATGGCAACTTTTAGTTCTCCCTCGGCTCCTTTCAGCTTCTCCTTCTTAGGAGCGACAACTTTGGCCACTCTGAAATAAAAGAAAACTCACTTTTACATTTCATGATGTATTTTCTCTTGTAATTCTGCTTCCCTGTTTACTCTTAAAATGTTTGTTTCATATGTGCAGGTGAGATGTTGTTTATATTAATGCACCATATAAGCATGGTTTGATACAATGACAAAATAAATTACTTACTTGTCATAAGATTCCATGGCACGCACCCACTTACACAAACCTTCAGCAGCTGTTGAGGCTTGTCGAATCTTCTCTGGCACAAAATCTGGATTAGGTACGTACTTGTTGCGAATTATTTTGATGATGTTGGGATTAATGTTATCCTAGAGAAATCAAAACAGAAAGACATAAGTAAATCAATATGAATGTCGGAAATCTTGTTTTTTTCTGATGATGATAAAATATCATCCATCGTTCTTGATACCATTTCTGGGCGGGGAAAAATTATAACTGGGTTGGGCATTTAGCTGTTAGGTTTGTTTGGGTCGAAGTTAAAAAAAGATAGTGTTAAGAGTCGTACTTGACTCAAGGCCAAAATCACCTTTTACCCGAACTCACACGAATACACAACACAAATACACTGTTTGATTAAGCTAACAAAATCTAAGTCTTTAATTGAAAGCAAGTTATGATTGGTACAATATATGACAACAAATGCACATATGCAATAATCAAATATAATCACTCTTTAATACTTAGCCAGCATTCTTCTTCTTGGTGACCATAAAGAGTTCTTGCAATGTTCTGGACGGCTGATGTATATCCTTATTCTCTTGCCCTGCGAAAATCACTTAAGTCCTTTGTACACTTGCATTGATAAATATCCTTGCAAATAAAATCCTCACACAAATCTCCTTGTGCTGCTTTCTCCAAACTTAACTCCTTGTGCTGCTTTCTCCAAACTTGGTGCTATTTCCACCTTTCACACAATATCTTCAGGAAGCAGGACTGCGATGCAGTTGTCCCCACTTATTTTGACAGTTGCGTTGAATCAAAAACCATAGATCATCACATTTAGATAATCCATGCATAAACCAGACTTCAGCAAGTCGACAGAAGAATATATATTCCTTTCTTGGAAGAAGTACGTTCTTTGGCGTATTCTAGATCTTCTCCGACAACACTGGCAGGCAGTAGTACATTAACTACAAAATATATTTCTGGTTTGCAATTTCCTTTCTTTGAAGGGAATTGCATCCTGTCAGATCTGCATCCAGATGATAATAATTGTAACCTATTCCATAAAGTCCAACACAATCCGCAGTAGACCCTATGTCTTACTTTGGTCCATTTTCGTAGCTCCGAAATAATAACCATAATTTCAGCATGTCGTTGAGGACAAAACAATTGCTGTGTGGGCAAACAACGGTATCTGCACTTGACGAGATCCATCGCTCAAAGGCTGAACTTGTAGCACTATAGGAATCCTCCATGGCCACACTTTGAAATACTCTCTGAGTACCCAGCTTAATTATTATTGCTCTCATTTTTGAGAGGTAACTACACCAACCACATTACAATCACATCGATACAGGTCTGCCTAGAATTATTACCAGCAAGATGTTTTATAGCAAACCATCTGGGATTTTCCCAAATGTTCTAATAATAGACATTACCACTGACCATTGTGCATTATTGCAACATTCTGATATCAGGGGATTTCCCCTTGACATAAATAGTCTTGATAAATGATGTTGTTATTTCCATCATAGGGGATTTCCAGAAAAGTCTTAATGAACAAACTATTGCATGATTAGAAAGGTAACTTCCCCTACTTCATGACATAGGATTATACAGGGTACATCACAATAGGCATGCTCGTCTTAGCCTTGATCAAGGCTTCCTCCTTACTTTTTCTCTATTCATGCTCTTCATTGGATCCATGTATAATCAGTGGTAGAAGTAGGCCTATCATATACTGGACTCTCTAAAAATTTTAGTCAGGTCAGATTTTTGTGTAGGACGAAAGCCTTGACGGGTTTGTAATTGGATTAAATCTGGCCCTACACAAATGAATGGGAGAGCAAATAATCTGCAACACAGATCTGAAGAAACCAATCACAGGCTTCCCCTGTTCAAGTCACTGCTATTTGGGAATCATAACTTTAAAAAGGACCAACTTTGAATTTCATTTTAAAAATATTAATGCTTTTGTTATGAAATGTTCAACTAGGAAGAACTATATCCCATTCTTGTGAAATCAAGCTTAACCATCACAAATGATGTGACATTATTTGTATAAATATTTTTTATTTCTTTTTACATTTTGTGTATAATTTGCGGTACAAACCTACTAAAATAAATGGACTTTCCCAGATTTTGAAAAATAACTGAAAGCCTCCCATGGTGTATTATGTAATCAATTACCAACTCTACAAGTCCTTGGCGCTGGCAACATGAGCTAGGGAGGAAGTGTGCCTTGTGGGGTGGGCGTGGTGGCATTTTGCTCAAACACTACCCTGCAGTGCACAGTATGCCTGGAGTAAAGTAAGATCTGAAAGTCCACTATCTGGCCTCAACAATTCAAATGTCAAATAAATTTTTACAAAGTTATCATGTTATGATGCTAAATAATTATTTCTAAAGAATAACTTTTGAAACAGAAATTTTTGTGGCAAAGCTTCCATGAATTTTACATTCACTAACTATGGACGCCAAAGGACTTGAAACAAGTCTAGCTCGTCTAAGTTAAGTCAGTCAACTGTTTTACTACTTTGACTGCTCAATGAATGCAAACAATAACAATTAGTATGAAACAAGACAACTTCAACTTTTACCAGTTATATCTCCTACCTTATCATAATCATGTAAAGTTTGCAAGAATTTCATGTCTCCTAACAACCTCTTGGATGGTCCCCAGAAGTCTTCAATCTTCTTTCCACTACCACCTGGATCTGGGATTTTGTCTGCTTTTAAACCTTTGAGAATGCACACAGCTTCCATGACCAAACGCACACCAGCAGGAGGACTCTTCATGGATTTCACTGTAGTGATATCCTGAATAACAAGGAAAAAATAGGCTGATTAGGCAACACACATTTTATTTTACTATTGGGTCTTTGGGTAGTAACAAATAAAGTGCAATTGAACAGGTTTTTATTCCATCTTCTTGGTAGAAGTTTATAAATACATACTAACAAAACTGAACTTCTTAAAATGCTGTTTGTCATCATGTCAATACAAGACACAGCAAGTTACATTAATGTTTATTTTATTTCAAGAATCCAGTGATTGGGGAAGAATTGTGCAAAAATGAAGCTCTTAGTAAGCAATCTATGTATAATGATTTATGCAACAATATGTATTTCACATAATCATTTCTATCACACGATAGAACAGTGGTGATAAATTAGAACTTTATAAAAGCATAACTGACTAGACTTATGCTGAATAATATATTGGGCAATTCAAAAATAGATCACTCCCCCCTCCATCATCATAGGACATAGGATTTTAAAAATAAATACCTTTTTAGCAGTGAGAATCCCCCACCCAGAATTGATCATTTACTGAAAGTACTTAAAAAGAAGACTTCAGAATTTCCAATTTTTTCATTAAAAATGGGTTGGTATTCCCAACATTTTAGGCAAAATTTCAGGGTTGACATGATTTAAATCAATTAATGATTTTTTTTAAATCACTGATTTATATCAACTTTTTCAATTTTTACCATTTTTGAAAAATTTAAGTTAATTACTTTCTTGAATTGACTGTTTTACTTCATTTGTAATGCTTCTACGCCTTTTGGATACAATTAAATACCTCTCCGATGTCATTTTATCTAAAATCATTTTCAAGGTGCAGAATTCAACAGGTTTTTACCATGATTTTACCAAATTTTTACTTTGAAATTTTCGCATGTGAAAACATGTTTTGATTTTTTGTAAATACCTGATATGATATGTTTAGCATTATACTTGTCTCTTGACTTTATCAAGTGGTTTAGCAGTTCTTGGAATAAAAAAAATGTGTAAAAATCTTTTTTTTTTAATATAAAAAAAAATCGCCAACCCTGCAAAATTTTACCTGTCTTCTTTATTGACAATTTTTGTCATGACTTTTTTCTTTTTTTAATTTTTAGAAGTTTGATATTAATTTCTGTAATAGCCTATTATGCTTACCGCTGGTGTAAGTGTGTTTGAGAGCAGCTAAGGCAGACTCTAGGATAGGTAAGGCTTCTGCTAAATCAGCATCACACTCATCCTTGATGGCCTTAGCAGCCATAGCCTGCCCATTGGCTACCTCTTCATCGGCTTTCACAATCTAAAAAACAAACACACAAACAAAACAAAATAAAACACGGTGTTCGGATGTAAGCTCAGTTTTGAAGAAAAACAAATAACAGTCTATCATGGCTCTATTCACAAAAAATGCAAAATCAAGTTATTATCTTGCTTTTAGCAGCTTTACCTTATAGATCAAGGCATTCTGGTCATCGTTCTTGGGTGATTGGAATGAATAGTTATTTATATAATATTAAATGGCTTTGAGTGTGATACAAGAATATTTTTCTATCGAGTGCAATATATTCTAAGCCATTCAATATTATTATTTTCAATATCAGGCTTTCGCTCTGCGGTAAAATAAAAATTTAAGCTTACCTAGCCACTGTCGGGCCTAACCAATGTGTAGGCCTATTGTAATTAATGTAAGCTTACCTTTTGACCTGCTTATTTTCTGCTCTTTCCTTCCCCAAAGATAAATTCAGAAAATATACAGGTTTATTTGTAGATGTGGATTATATTTCCTAGGTTATTCATAATCTAGAATTGCTGCAAATTAAGTTTTTGGTTTCGCTTATTTATAAAATCTCCTGTGAGCCAATACGGTGGCCGTGTTGTTGTGTTGTTGTATTGTGATGCGTGTTGGTGCTGTCAGGTGCCGTGACCATGGTGACGTGCGATGGCGTACAAGATACGCGTACAATATTAAAAACAATATTGTATTGCATCCGGGTATTTTGAAAAACTATACAATATATAGTTTTGTTGTATCGCTTAAAAGCCTGATATAAATAATAATAAGAAATAGTGTTTCTGTGTATTTCATTATTTTTCTCAAAAGATCAACATATTTTGTGTCAAAAATGGTTCAAATGTGCCAGTGAATGTTATTTGTCCCCATTTTAAAACACATCTTATGCTGGTTTCATACTTTCATGCCAGGGGCATGACGCATGAGCAGTGCAGCCAAACGGACACAAACAAGGCTTATGATTGGATGATACGTCATGCCGCTGGCATGCAAGTATGACAGGGGCATTGCAGAAGTTTTGTCTGAAACTTAGCCAGTTTTCCTATTGACTAACACATTATTTTGTACCTTAACTTAAGGGATCTAAAATGAGCGTTTATTGCGTTTCGACAGTATTTTTTGTGGGACATGAGAGCACCTCAGAACCTATCGAATTGCATTCTGAATACGAAGCATGTCTTTCTGATATCAAATAATTTTCATTTTTTGAAAATCACAATATAATACAAATTTTATGACAAATTATAAAAATTTGATATTTTTCAAATTTTGATATATAACAGCCCTCGAAGTAAATTATATAAATCTAATGATATATTCTTAAAGTGTATGTAGCAGGGAGGAAAAGCCGACGGTCAATTGAAAATTTTGACCTTTCATATTGAAGATATAGATTTTTTTCCCAAAAAGACCTACTTTTTTTGGTGTTTTGGGAAAAAAAATCCATATCTTCAATACGAAAGGTCAAAATTTTCAATTGATCGTCGGCATTTCCTCCCACCTACATACACGCTAAGTATAAATCATCAGATTTATAAAGTTTACTTTAGTACTGTTAAATATCAAAAATATCAATTTTAATGATTTGCCATAAAATGTGTATTAAATTGCTAATTTCAAACAACCAAAATAATTTGATATCAGAATGACATTCTTCGTATTCAGAATGCAATTCGATATGTCTGATGTGCTCTAATGTCCCAAAATAAATACTGTCCAAACGTTCATACCCCAGCCCTTAACTTAATTTGCATAAATGCTAAACTAATTGGAATAATTAACAACTAAATTGAGTGGTGTGAAACCATGTAACTTTCAATTTGCTATTATGCTGATAACTATTATGACATATTCTTCATTGATTTGTGGTACTACAATGAATCCTTCTATACTTATGAATGACTTTAAACCCCAACTGTCATTAGTCCAGTTTTAAGCTATCCCTTCAGTCTCCCTTAACCTTTCCTTGTAATTTACTATTCTTTCATATCAAAGTATAATAATATAATTTACCTTTTCTGTTTTGGCTACTTCCACAGAGTCTCTCTCAATGATAACCATAATCTCATCTACTTCTTTACTAGCCACAACCAGCTGAGGTTGCAAATCTGTCAGTTCTTTCTGCATCACGGCAACCTGGGAGGCCGCTGACTGCAGCTTCTCAAGACCAACTTCATAACGACGCTTGTTCTTATGTACCTCACTGTCAAATAAAATAGATTTGATAAACATTTCAGAAAATATGACATATTCTTTTCCTAACATATTTTGGTCCACACTGCAATATCACAGTTTACATTTCACAACAAGGTCTCTTGGAGTAGAGACCAGTAAAACATCATTGGGGAGAAAGAAGTTTTTTTCAGATTGCAGCACCTAAAACATGAAATGCCTTGCCAAAAACTGTCAGTAAAACTGATGTAACAACTTCACTTGCGAATTGATGCATTCAAACAATTCAAACAATTTCTTCATTCTCTATGTTAAACATTTGACACACAAACTAGAAAAGGATAATTTAAAACTAAAGAAACCAAAATTAAATGTAAAGTTGAAGCTTACCTTCTTCTCTTTGCCAGAAGAGTCTTAAATGTGCTAATAAGTTCTAAGTATGATGTAGGCGTCACATAATTGTGCCTATCTAATTCTGCCAAGAACCTCTCAGACAGGTCCCTTGTCCCTGTGTGGAATCGTTTGCACATTGAGATGCACCCTGAGCGCATTTCTTCTGACATTTCAATATCTTCCAGGAACCGTGTGGCCACAGCTTGAAGGGCATCTTCAGGCCACGACTGCAATGTTGAACAAAATAGTATGGTTAACAAGACATACATGATGACAAAATAAACAACCTCTGTAAGGTCCATAGTTGGAGGATTCTCACCAAACTTGGGGAATTTGAGTCAGTTCCTATCCAATTCGTCAATCAGTGGCCATTCCTGGTCTGTAAAATCATGCACATGTATCTACATGTACTAAAATAGATACAATGTCAGCATATTTTTCTCAAAATTTATAACATTTCCATGACAACTTGGTGTAAAAAAAGAATAAAAAGTGTGCCAAAAATTTATAAAATATAAAATCCAACCAAAGTCTGTCTACCACAAACATATAAACCTTGTCTATGCCCCTCTGCTATGCATTTAAAAATAAACCCTAATTGTCATCCTTGTACATACCTGGAACCAGTCAATAGTACAGCAGTTTACAAGAGATGGGAATTTCCTCAACCTATTACGGAATGCATCACCAATAGGACTCATAGCCAACACAATATGCATCTGTGAACGGACACGATCAATGAACATGTTGAAGAGAGCCAGTGGGGAGCCGTCAGTCTGTTTAGATTTCTCCCTTTGTCTGTTGAGCACAAAATAATCAAATACAAGATGATTCTCTTGTAAAGTGGATATATCAAATCAGTATTAAGATATATAAATGTCACAAAAAATAACAACATATTTTAATTCACAACATATTTAGCTATATAAGAGGGTCTGTTTGGAAAGCAGTGTTGATGCTCTTTACTTTAAAAAAAAGCAAGAATTGATGACTAACTGCATCTTATACTCCTTTAAGACATGATTATTTTGTTTATTTATTTATCTATTTTTGGTAGTACGTCTTGCCTTTCCAGGCATTCCAGGCAACATTTTATCAGTCCACAAAGCAGGATATGATTGTTACAAAGTTATGATATAGACCGAAAACTAGGTTTAGGTCTGGTATGGAGGGATGACTTGGTGTTGTAGTCATAGCACATGTTGCTCACACCTGTGACCTGGGTATGATTTCCAGCAGTGCCGTAAGTGAACAACGCTGGCGAACCATGACTATCCTCACAGGATTTTCCCCGGGTACTTATCCTCCTCCCATATACCTAAATAGCCTAACCTGGTTTACGTTGTTGCTGCATTCAAACGCAATTCAAAATCCACTTGGTGGATATAAGTCACACGTTATAAAACCCTGCATTGATTTATTTTATTTATTAGTTCCATTTCTTACGTCGCATCATATTTACCTGTCTAGAACTCTCATCTTTTCACAGATTTCACTTTTCTCATCTGTTGCATACAGGTTGGGTACCTCACCAGCATTCAGAAGATTATTGATATCCTCTAAGAAAGATTCTTGCTTTATCTATAATGGAAACAAAAATAAATTGATAAAAACGTTTTCATATCCATGTAAACAGGTCTGAGCAAGTTCACAAATACTGTAAATTGCTCAATTCACTATGAATTGGATTCTGGTCTGGAATTCACAGTGTTGGATTTGCTAGGGATAGGATTCGACACTAGCCATGTATTCTGAATTTATTGCAGTATGGCTAGCTGCATCTATTTTGTTCCTGTATGGAAATTGTGCAATAGTAATATAGACTTTTTGGAAATTAGTGGTAAACAAAACATGCTGGCAACAGCTTGTTGAAAGAGTGCATGGCGTGGTATGATCGTTCACGCCAATCATGTATCGTATTGCTTTTACTTATTGAACATGGTGTCCACTGTGGACAAATATGCATTCAAATCACCAAAACTTGATTAGTTTAATATATGTGATGTGATCTGTGAAAACCCTTCACATGTCGCATTATCCAATTTTTTTGTTTATAAAGATAAGGCTAAAATTCTTCAATCCTTCTCTGTTCATAACTGTTGATGTTGAAGTCACAGAAACAAAATATAAACAGTTCTAAAAAGAGTTCTAAATTTCCATGTTTTTTTTGTTTACAAAACTCAAAAATATCAGCATGTGAATGGTTTTCACAAATCACATCACATATTTTGATCAGAGTTTTTCGTTGAAGTTCTCATAAAAAAGGCCTATTGTGAAATAGAGACTCAAATGTTGATCAATGCTTTTCAGAACAGGAACAGAACAGTCACTAGTTTTACAGCAAAACAGACTATTATTAGTCCTGAGCTTTTTTGATGGTGTTAAGGAAATACACTATACATACCTGTGTGTCACTAAAGAGGAACACACCATGTTGTTCTGATTCTGTTGACTTTCTCAATATCACTTTCAAATCTTCTCGCCATTCTACACTGGTGTAACTTTTACCAATTTCCACTTGAAATAGTTCATAATCAGCCATGTGAGCTGCAAGTCGTGTTAAGGACTGACGGCCACTACCACCAACGCCAACTAATAGAGCGTGACCACGAGGTTGTTTGATGATTCGAGAGATGCGAGACACATGCTCAATGGCAAATCTGGAGATGTAAGAAATACAAAAAATTTAATCCAGTTTTCATCATTCATAGGCAATGATTAAATGCATTCCCATGTCTGCATTTTTTGTGGAGGCAATTAGCCTGGTTTGAAATACAGTAGAAAAAAATGGTAAAAAAAACCACTAAAAACTTACTAATTGTTATGAACTCCCGTCATAAAAGCCTATCCCACAAATTTATATTAGCTTCCACTGAATATAGGGTCATAAAAACACATGTTTTTTGTACATAAATCAGTCCAGTATAGTTTTTCCCCTTTTCCCCCTTAAAAATTTGCAACAGATCATCTTCACTAATTCATGTTTACCTGAACATCACTAAATTCATAGGTTTCCTGCTAATAGCATTTACATAAATCAGTCCAGTATAGTTTTTCCCCTTTTCCCCCTTAAAAATTTGCAACAGATCATCTTCACTAATTCATGTTTACCTGAACATCACTAAATTCATAGGTTTCCTGCTAATAGCATTGAACTCATCCAGATGACCCTCTACGATGACCCGCAGCTTCTCCGTATCCATAACCTCAATATAATTCTTGTTTTCATTCTTAGGATCGGTGAAATCGCAGAAGAGTAAACTACGCAGATCGTCCTCTTCTACTATTCCATCGCTGTTGAAATCCAAGTGGGCGAAGAGCTTATGGAAGTCCTCCTTCATGTGGTTCTTGACAACTCCTTGCATGAACTCTGCAAGCCAGGCACGGTCCTCATCAGTCACCAGACGGTCATAATACACTCTGAAAATCTGGTGAAGAAAATATACAATCAATAGAATTATACTGAAATGCAGTAAACCTTAGACGAGCGCGTAGTGTAAGGATACATCGCATATTTACTGCGTTGCACGCACTTGTCTCTGATTGGCTGCTGAGGCGATCTGTTGTTGCTGAGTGGAAATTTATGAATGAAATGTGCGCCGTACGCGTTGTTAGCGCCGAATTTGCAACATCACGGTAGTCGCGCTCGTAAAAGGTTTGCTGCATTTTAGTATATCATTAATAGTTCATATCTTGTACGAAAGGTGGATTTAAGAGACATAATTTTATCATTTCTTTTTAGAATTCATCAGAAACAAGGTCAAAAGGAGAGAAGAATTAGGCGACGGCAGGTTCCTTTCAGCAATTATTCAATTTTTGACAGATTTAGTTATCAGAAAAATCATTCCCTGCCTTCAAAATTGCTAGTCATACAGCCAAGGGCAATATATGACCCAGACGGGGGTGTCAAGTAACATCATATGACCTTGTTCAGTCCAGCTTTCCAGAAAGTGGCCCTTGGCTGAGCTCATTGGTTGTCAAATGTTGACAGTTGGTAACAGGTGTCATGCTGGAAGCATTTTTTGGCCATAGTATGGTAGTAGAATCCCTGTGAAAATTTAGTTATTAATTACCACCAACAGCTGAAATGTAGGGAAACAGGACTAATTTGTTCCATTTGCATAATGGAGGGTGTCCAACCAAAATTATTACTTCTCTTTCTTACAATGAGTCAAGACTAAGCTGAGCATCAGTTTACATTTATAAAGATCTCATTTTTTGTATTTTATAGATGGCAATATGCAGGATGTAATACTTACTTCATGTACCCAAAGTCTCTTCATGACCTGAGGAGTCTCACAGTAATCAGGTATGGAGAGTAGAACCCCCTGGATGACACGTGAGAAATCTCTCAGGTTGAACAGGTAGTGTGATTTGGTCGGTGTTGGCAGAAGCTGCTTCATGGTGGCATGGTATACATCTAAAGTAGCATTGACTATCATGCCACTCACGGGCTCAAATTCTTTACCAAATCCACTGTGGAAAAAATAAATAAATAAAACACACTTCACTTTGTGAAAAACTATTGGCCTTTGACATCAATATCGAACTTGCGGTGAACCCCAGTAGAGCTTGAGTGACAGCTATGCTCTAACAAAACTTAATGCATATATCTAAAACCACATAATTGAATTATTTTATAATTTGAAATAATAAATATTTTAATAATGTTAATTATTAAATTATTAAAATAACAATCTTATGTACATACCGAGCAGTGACATGCCACATCATAATCCTGCGGAAGATGGTGTCCATAGTAGGGTCGTCAAATTCATTGATAGTGATTGTATTGAAGTGTCTCAAAAAACGAGGTGTAATTATGTTACGACCACCACCTAAAGGATACACAAACAGTTTGGCATAAGAACTTAAGCTTTACTAGAAACAACAATATGTGGTGATAAGTAGTATTCCAAACTTGAGTCTTATTATAAAACTCAACAAATGCCTCATAGATGCAGATTAAAAGTTGAACCTAAACCCATTGCAAATGTTGCTTTTGTTGCTAGAGTGCCTTTTCATCACTGGTCATCCTTTACCAGTCATGTAGAGAATGTTAATGGTATACTGACTTGATTAGCTTAGTGCAACTTTTGATTCTAAATCTTTTCATTGACGGAGTCCCCATGGCTACAAATGTTGAGCTATACAGACATAAGGTATCAAAACTTGTAGAACTAAAATGGGTTTTGTTTTGCTATTTCAGTTTAAAATGACTGGATTTTGAGTTGTCTCATAACAAATGGGGTTTGTGTTTACATGAATTGGTGACACTTTCAAGCATACATGATTAACTTTGAATTTGGGCTTCTTAGTCCATTCAGTCTTCCAGAGTTACTTGCTACATACTCTTATTACGTCATAATTTTTCCTCTGTTATTTTTCTAATGACTGTTGCTTTTATGATTTACATGGTGTGTCCTTAGCCAGTGATCAGCAAATTCCTATAAATAGTGCTGAAGCTTGTGGGTTTATGCAGCATAAATCTCTATGCCTTTTTATTTATTTTTCAATGCTATTCAATTAAATAATATTACTGCCAAGTCCAGTGTATTTTTCACTTAATCCTAGCATCACTTACCAGGTGGTCCCATTCCAGCCATGAGCTGTATATCAATGAGTTTCATTGGTGAGCAGTCTTTGTTATCGTACCAATTCCAATGGTCAAGCCATTGTCTCAGCAGCTCAATAGGAGGCTGAGCACCGTATTCCTCACGGGCAGGCATGTTCAGGTCATCTACAAACACAACCTATTGAAGGATAAAGAAAAGTCAGAGGTAAATTCTTATAAGTTGAAAAATTACTAACAGAAAACAGCTGGTAGTTGGACATTTCAAGTTCTTTTCAGTTTATATGATTTTATAACTACCACTAAACCACAGAGTGGAGTGACCTTGGTCAGAGTACTGTTAATATTGATAGATTTTACAGGCAACAATTAGCTAGCCAAATGTACTATGTGTAAACTCCAGTTAAAAGGCAGTATCGGTTGGTAATCTGCCAAGCAGATACTACATTTGTAATTCTGTAACACTTACTGTCTTCTTTCCAAAGGGTGGACCAAAGACACCTTTTCTTCTCTTGTCCAGTTTGGACATGATGATATTTTGTGTCTGGTTGGCACTTGTTTGAGCTGAGAAGTTGATGATGTTAGGTTTGTACACATCCTTGTCAAGATTGTTCAAGATGAAATCCTGCAATGGAGTAACATAGTGATCAAGGTTATAGATGTGTAAAATGATTCATTCTCCACCTGTACTAATTCAGTGTTATAGTGTTGCAATACATGCAGAGTTAAGGCCAATATGAATCTATTTTTTCTTTTACGGTATTCTGTCGGTCCGTGTCACGTCACTTCCGGTTGATGATGTTCGAGTGAAAACAAGTCCCTGATTCGATTTTTGTTGATGATTTCTGTCATTGGTGTAATGTAAATTTCGATCGCAAATAGTCAGTGGAATCAAACAACCGTTTCTAAGTCTTCAGAGTGAAAGAAACTTACTTGATTTACCGTTTATATACTGACAAACTTAAAATTAAATTCCATGGTCGAGTGTCGTTTTCCGAAATTGAATGTCACTCCAGCAACATCGCTATGTAGCCTCCTTCACAGCCGGTTTCTGTTGTTCACAACAAACCATGAGCCACATGCAGTTTGGGCCCGAGACTAGAGATAGCCCGGATGTCCGACCGACAGAATATTTGTAATATTTACACATGTCCCAACTTATACCTAAATGGAATCAGGTCAACAAAGCAATTTTGATATGTCTTATTCAGACATTAAGTCACGCATATAGTTTCACTTAAACTTGTTATTTTGGCTTAAAATGGATAGACACTTTTCCTGGCAGTCATTACTAATATTATTTCAGCATTTACAGTAAGAATATCAAAACTAAAATTTGATGGATATCATACATTATGGCTTTAGGGTGCAAAATGCAATATTGGTGCCTTGTGTTATTTTTTATCAACATTGTCAATGAGCGTTATTTTACTTATTTTAGTGTGCATATTTCTGTTTTGAATGGACCTGAATGTTTGATACCATATCCACCATGATTAGCACCTCCCCCAAGGGCTTACCAAAGTATCTCAACACATTAATTAAGAAAAATACATCATTATTGACTATGGATGTTTATTTAACATGGATTATGGTATAAATTTTAGGGAATGGCAGCTAATGGCTAACCAATGTCAACTGGTCAATGTGAGATAAGATGACACAAAATAGTTCAGCAATATTAAAATACAAATTACGGGTTGCCCCAGGTGGGTAATTGTAAGACATGTTTCATGTCAAAACATAATTAGTTTACCAGTACCTGTCACACCTTTCTGGCATAAATTCAATTTGATAAGACAACTTACTGTGATATAGACAGACTTTCCTGTGCCAGTTGGTCCAACAAACAGACATGGTTTCTGGTGTGTGATGAGGAGTCTCATGAGTTCCGTATATCGAACTGTGTCAATGGTTGGCACAATGATCTCATTAAAGGTGGCGTCTTTTGGAATAGGAGGAGCATCTTTGATGTCCTCTGTCCATTTCTCCCATCTACCTGTGTCCTGTATATTACACATTGATGGATCAAAATGACTAAATTACTTGTTTGCAAAATTATTTGCTAATATGAGTACTATTTTTGAAATGCATTGATGATGATTAAGTACGTACAGTTTACAAACTTTTTTTTTGTACTTTGGGCATACAATTTTGGTAATCATTTGAAATCTTGACAAATATTTGTTCAAAATTCTTAAAATAATTAATTCCACAGTGGGCTATTCTACTCCCCCTATGGAAGACACAACCTTAATCATCCACACAGGGAGTGTGAATTTCAAATAGGTTTACCTGAATCTACACCCCTAGGCCTGTGTGGGAGATTAAGGTCATGTCTTCTATATGGAGGTGTATGGATTTTAACTGGTATATTAGAACCCTCAGCCAGGTATGACCCAATATGGTAAATGTACAGGAAATGGTATTTTATGTTTCATCACTTTTCCAGACAAAAAGTTCAAAAAGAAAGTTTTACGGTCAGGACAAGAACAAGCAAACAACTTGTTTTTTAGGCCTTATTTCAGGCAATTGACCCTTCGCACGGTCATCTCAAAATAAGGTTCTACCTTGCGTGTTGTGACACGTTCCCCATGCGTTTGCAAGGAGAACCTTGTTTTGGTAGCAAGATGGCAGATCCATGCAAAGGGTGAATAATTTAGGCTCAAGTCCCTTTAACCAGGACTCAGTATGATTCTGCCAAAAACTTCACAAAATAGTCCAGTGACAAATATTTATATAAACTCAATATTCTGATCCATGCCTTTAAACTAGTTAAAAAAGAGTATTTTGAATGTCCTACTATAAAATTGTTGGTGGTGCAAGAAAAAAATCAACTCAAATGTCTGACACTTCAACATATCTAATTATTACATATTTTGTTCTCCATACCTCTTTGACAAAGCGGTAATCAAACACTGTCCCTTCTTTCGGAAGTGGTGTTGTAAATGGCTTCTTGGGTGGGTCCACAAACTCCAGAATGTGTAACTTTGTTCGAGTTTCCTCCGACAAGCCTCCTGCTGTGATTTCTTTAAGCAGCAAGTCAAATTTGCCGCGACCTACATCATCTATGCTGGCACCAATAGACCACACAAATGAGAATAGGAAAATGCCCTGTGGGTTGGAAACAATTATTAGTGCTATTACTTTTTTCATGTTAACTACAGTATATAGTGAATAGAAAAAATATCCATTTAATTTTAAATTGGGATGGTTTCCAGCTGGCCCAAGGACAAATCCACTGGCCCAGATATTTTAACATGTCATATTCATATTTATGCCAAAATCCCAACTGACCCAATGGGCCATCCAGACAATCTACTGGCTCGAAGAGAAAAACTAACTGGCCAGGGCCAATGGCTAAATCAACCCCTGTTATACACCCCAAGACATGACATTATTCTCCCAAACAGCAGGTGTATATTTCAAATGGATTCACCCATTCAGGTAATCCCATTTCAAATTCACACTCCCTGAGTGCAAGATTATCAGTCCAAGAGAACGCCAAATATGGATCAGGAGTATTACATAATAATACCCTGCTATGACAATAGCTGCACTAGGTTAATGGTATAATCTCCTTATGTGGTTAGCATGGCTGGGCCAGGAAATCCACAAGGTCAGCCAATGTATGTACATGTATTCGGTACATGTACCATATCTTTTACAATGGGTGATAAATTTCTGGTTTGTTTTATTGCAAAGCGCAACATTCGATATTCTAAAGCTTGGTCCAAATCCAAGAGAAGAACCAACTCTAGTAATTTATGTGGTTTCAAATTATATCAGGCGTTGCCTTTTTGATAGAAATGGTGTTTGTTGATGTGCACAGTTTCCCATTAGATCATAACATGCTGTTGTACATCCAAGGTCAAAGGTCTTTTAATCCATATTTGGCGTTGTTCTGGGACTGATTATGTCTTCCATAGTGGTATATTGATTTCAACAGGAACAGCCTGTATTTCTAAGCATACCTCAATCCATGCAATGACTTCTCTGTCCTCCATCTTGCTGATAGTTCCCTCTTCATGAAACTCATCCATCATAGTATCCATGAGGTTCATCAGAGATCTCACAAGGTTGGTATCATTGGTTGGCGATAATTCCTACACAACAGATTTAAATACAAAAGAGACAACATTTAGAGAATCAATTCTTTTTAGCCTATACATTATGTCTATCGTCTCAAATAACACAATTGATACCAATTGATGAGTTGTCCTAATGGTGTCATATGTTGTATGAGATGAGATACATAACAGACACTGAAGAGAATACATTAATTCTCATTCTTTAAAAGGTGGGTAGTTTGATCAGCATGTATTGAGTACTGCATCAATATGTTATAATTGCCTTATAAACATACCAAAGAACCATTGAAATTGCATAAACTTTCATACATATTGAAGAAGATAAAAAAGGTACTGATTGTAGTAAATTTCACTCATAATTCAAATAATTTTAGTATTTTAAGATCACTTTAGGATTTGCAGTATATTTTTCTAGTTTAAACCATTTTATTAAACACTAAAGCAACCAACAGCTCATATTTGTATGAACAATTTGGGGATAGTCCACAGTGTTTCTTCAAAGTTTTTTCCTGCTTTGAATTTTGATTGCCTTATTGTTCTCATATTGTTATACCTTGACTCCTGATTTGCGGACAAATTCCAAACAGGCTGGTACCATGCGGTCAAAGAGATCCTTCAAGACTTCTTTGTGTGTATCAGTCACAGAAGCAGGCATTGCATTAAGCCATGATAACATTGATGGTCTCCAGCCAAGCATGTGGGGCTCCATGTAGATCATACCACACCGAGATACCTGAAATATAACATGTATATTTGCAAAATGAATTGAACACTTTTACAGTAGGAATATTTTTACAGTTGAAAAAGAATACACAAATTATTTCGAACATGTACAGATCTATATGAAATATCAATTTCTATTACAGTTAAACACATTGCTACAGCATGGAACTGTCTACAAGATAGGCAAAAAACTTTTACACCAGAATCTTTTGATGGGTTAACTTGAATTACATTTGAATTAAATTTTGGCAAGGATGGCTTCAAACCCCAACCACCAGTCGACCACCATGCCTGGTATCAATGATCTGGTATCAATGATTTGGAATAGAATGCAGTTAGACTGCCAGTTCTACCAATGAACCAGCACTTGAGATTTGACACCATCCCTAAACAGAAGGAATTGAATTATACACAGTGCATGGAAAAAATGGATAACAAAAATATTAACATAATATACAGCACTGTTTGAAAATTTCATCTCTTATTGATAACCTACATACAATTGCATTCCAATGAGTGCAGTGAGCAACATAAATGTCTAAAGCTATCATGAATGGTTATGTTGAAATCTTAAGCTATATGATAAAAGCTCTCCTTTTTACTTACAGTAGCTGGAGAGGCAACTTCCAAATCCATAGGTTCGAAGATCAAGTTTGTGGTTGGCGCCAGCTGAATGATCTCACCACTCATGAGACACAGCTTCCTGTTGTCATCAAGCACTGTGTTCATGTTCTCAATCCAGATGGCATCCACAGGACCATCAAAGATCAGCCACTTTCGATCTGGAGTCTATGCAAACGGAAAAAAAAAAAGATGAACTGGTTGGTTAGTCACATACAACTTATACAACTTCAGCATAGTGGTTACCGCAAACAGGGAAGGGCTTATATTCAGAGCAATCAATTGATATGTGTGTATATCATTTAGGGTACCAAAAAGTCAAAAATCTGACAAAAGAGTACGTTTGAGAGGACCTCAAATACTTCTTTAGGGTATTATGGAAGCCCAGAAATATGTGGTTTTGAAAGTCCATTAATGAGCATGATATCCACCTTTGAATACAAGTGACCACAATCCTAACTCTAATCTCTTCAACTTAACCCTTATTCTTACAATGTGTGGGCATGTTTGTAAAAAGGGTATTTACACCAAGGGACGGCACCATCGCCTAAGTTTCATTAAGTTTCAGGTTTGTAGTAAGACACCAAGCATTGATGTTCATAAAATTTGCACAATATGTGCTTCAAACCAATAGTTCCCTATTGACACATCGTTCTCACCCTGTGTACGCAGTGCTTGGTATTCCAAATTAATGCATTTCACTAATTGATATTTGAATAAGTGGAAACAGATTGATGAGGTTTGTTTGTTTCTTATATCTCAAGAACGAAATTGCTCTTCTCCTTCACTGTTAAATTGCTTGTTAAAATTCAAACAGAGAACATGGATCCCCAATTCATGCAATATTATCATATGCACCACACTTGACAAATATAACCTCAAATAAGACTCATAGCTGAATGTGTCTTATGCTGGTTTCAGAGTGTCATACAGAGCAGCAGTGAACGTCATGACACTCTGAAACATATTCAGCCAAAAACAAACCTTCATTGTACATATTTGTCTGCATTTTAATAAGCACCCTCAGCCCATAACTGACTTTAGGGCCTAGGACGCTAATTAGGCTAAATACGGTACTCACTGTAGATGAAGCAAAGGCCCTGTAGCTAACAGCCAGGATTCCATCTGACCACTCATGGGATACAGGGTCAAACTGACCATATAGCTGACCCATTGTGATAGCCTTGGGGTTGATGACTGTGATGATCACTTTATTCTCATCCATCAAACCCTGTTGATAAAGAAACAAAAGTTGACATACCACCATCAGAATACAATAACAATTTGTGACTGAAACAGTGTAAATCATTCTCATAGATAGTCATATCATCATTCAACATACTGCTTGTTTCTGAGCGAACAATTATACATAAAGAGATGGGCTATTCCAGTTGAAATCCATACACCCCATGTGAGACAAGACCTTAATCTCCCTCACAAGGGGTGTCGATTTTAGATTTCAAATGTAGTCACCCATTCAGGTAACCCCATTTGAAATTCACACTCCCTATGGTCATATCTTCCATACAGGTATATGGATTTAAATTTGAATAGCCCAGTGCCATACCTTTTCAGCAATGTCCCCAAGGGCTCCAGCCAGTACTCTGTAGGCAGATGTCTTGCCACCAAATGGTTCACCAACAATCATGAAGCCATGACGTACAATCATCATTTCATACACCTGTCACACAAGAAACAAACACAGGAATGAGTTGTATGGTGAAGTAGTGTAAATGTATGCAAAATCTTCTATAATAGGCCTCACACGCCTTTCTCACTGGCTGATGTATTTGCCTCATCTATCACATTTAAAAAGAAAAAAAAAAGCGCAGTGATTTATAGTGCGCTACGCACAGGCACAACGCCTAGACGTTGATCCACAAGCCTCAGCAGCACTTTACAGGTTGTCGCTGACCACTACGGCCCCACATCATTCCATAAACCATTAAACAACAATTCAGGGACTTTGCTGCTTCAAGACCGCACACCCTAGACATTCCTCAAATAACCATCGCAACCAGGATCAGCTCCCAGAATTTCGTACGGGTTACAACGAGGCAATTAGCATTAAGTTCCTTGTCCAGGGGAATTTCAAGCTAACTCAATGAACCATTGTGCAACTGTACACAGCAAATTCATCAAATGAGGAGCTAGGCAATTTTATGAAGTGATTCAATAACTTAGCCAATCAATCAAATGTGTGAAAGAATGTGTATACTAGGTGTAACATGAATAGATCATACTTCATCATAATAATAATATTATTATTGCAGAAAAACATGCCACTAATATTATAGGATTGAATCTACGACTCATACAATCAGAAAATTTGTCTCCCATTCTTTTTAAACACTATTTATCCTTCTTACCTGTAGGATCTTGTCAAGGAAGACATCTGTCATCTGTAGATTCAATTTATTACAATTCTCTTGGATGGCTTCTGTTAAGGTAGCATAGTCTGGTTTGGGAAGAGTAGTGCCAGGGAATAAATCAGATGTGATGCCCTGAAACAAAAAGTGTCAAGTACTGTCAACTGCAATGCAGACATTATAGCTTATCAATATTATCATCTTTTTTAAGTTTATGACAGGAAAATGACCAAGGAATTACAAAAAATTACATTAAAAAAAAACAATGCAAAATTAAAATGAAAAATAACTTAACATGATATGATACAGACAGAGAAAACAACAGACACACACGCCCCCACACACACACCCCCACACACACAATGGTTTACCTTGAACAATGGAAGATCATGGGACAAGAACTTGGGCAAGTTCACATCATTGATAGAACGTAACATCAGAATATCCTCGTTTTCCTCTGGGTATTTCAGCTGAAAACAAAACAACATTCAATATTCTGTTAAGGTTGCTCATTATGTTCCTATTGGGTCCACAACTTATAAGTTCCCCCCTAAATACTTTTTTAAATAAATCGAAAAACATTTGACAAAATGCAAATGTGTAAAAATGTAACCTTATTTGTTTTACACATATGAACCAAATTATAGCATCACACGTCATTGCGTTTAGTCACAATGGTTCATTATGTAAAAAAAAGAGACCGCTTTAAACAGTGTTAAAAGTTGCATCTGAGTCCATAGGAGTCAGCTCTCAACCAATACAGTAGGCCAGGTCTATTCATGTGTTTGTTAAAGAAAACCTGACTGCTATGGACTCAGGTGCAACTTTTAAAACTGCCTCTTTTCTTACACAATTAACCATTGTGACTGAACGCAATGAGGTGTGACGCTATAAATTGGTCGATATGTGTAAAACAAATAGGGCTAGGCATACCTTTTTAAATTTTTACATTTCATAAAATATTATTAGACTTATTTTAAAAAGTATTGGAGGGAACTTATAAGTTGTGGACCCTATATAATGCATTTAAATGGGTATGATCGGATCTACAGTCTCATGCCCCATTTTTCTTCATCAAGACTGAGATTTTGGTATCAGAAGAAAGCTCATATTTTTTCCATTATCCCAAAACATTTTAATGCCTGAGATATATCTTGGGCAAATGGTATAGTGTGAACAAAAATTTGGTGAACTGTGTTAACCACAAACAGAATTATGTACCATCCAAAGAGGCCTTATTACATTGGGTTTTTTTTACTTCTTGTAACAAAACGCTGGTGCAAACAGTGCTATACTTCATTGGGCTTATAAATTGGGAAAATGACTGGGGTTTTGATACTGCAAGCATCAACAAAATCCCAACTTATGCTTGCATAAATGCACATAAGTGCATGTCAATCATGCAAAGTGCAGCTAGCATATGTACTGTGCTCAACTGTGTGTATGCCATTCTAATGATTGTATATCAATCCACTATGTTATCAAAATTCAAATCCAATTTGATTCTTTAAAATATATAAGCTGAACAAGTATAGGTCATGCTACCCTTCGACCCCTTTGAAAACTATTTGACCATCATTACATAAATACATGTTTGAAATTTATAGCATTGCAAAAGTTCATTCCATGGGTTTACACTGCTATTTGACAAGTATGTACATGATGTCAATTTACATTGTCTCACCTTAAGGTTTCCAGCAGCTGTGAGTACAGATTTGACAGCTCTCATACCATAATCGTAATGATGCTGGGAGGACAGTTGTTCAGAGCACAGACGGTATGTTGCTACAATCTTCACTGATAGTGGACGAGCATTCACAAATCCACATGAGTATAAGACAATCTCAGAAATCAAGGCGTAGTCTGGCACCATCATAGCTACAGTTCTGAACAAGGCCTGTTACAAATAAAATGAAATGACAAAACTATAAGACTATTGAAGAAATTATTCACTTTTAAGAAACAAAATTGATTGTAAAGCAAATACGTACTTGCTCATTTTAACTGAATTTTCAAGTATTTTTTTATATTTAAGTTGCAAATTTTAGTTCCAGTATTAGATTTAATTTACAAAATAATGTTTTGAACTACTGGATGAATGATCTACACCAAGATATTTCAAGTACATACTTCTTTTAAAAGAAAAGCTATTTATGACACTTTCGGCATGCAAAATTTACATAACTATCTCACAAAGAAAGAGTGAAACTAGTGTGATTTCCCTTTGGTCTATGCATGTTTGTATAAATGTATACCAGCAGCACAAACACTAGCCCCCCCCCCCCCCCCCACACACATACACCCAGGACATACCTTGAGGTTATCAGGCAAATCAGATCGTCCAGCATACCCTGGATTCATGGTGATAAACACACAGCAAGTAGGATCTAATTTGATCTCTGTGCCTTCAAATAGCAAGGTGTCTGCACCAGCATTGATACCTACAAACAATATATAAAGTTAAATAAGAAGTCAGAAGATAGAGATCATTTTTCACAATCCTAGTCACAAACTAAAATCTAGAATCACCCCTACTGGGATCTATTATTCATTTATTTTAGTTTTCATTTATTAAAACCATTGGCAGCAAACAAACAACAGCAACATTAAAATAGATCAGCATGAAAGGCTGCCAGTGCCCAACAACAGCGAAGGAAATTATACCTAAAGAGACAAGTGGACCCAAACCGTCACATGCTGGTCAAAAACATAACAAATAAATAACAGAACAAGAATAAATATTGCACAATTTAACAAGAGAGTAAAATCACATTCAAAAATACATAGGCATTATATAGAAGGTAAAAATTACAGGGTCCTAAGGTTGAGTGATAGTCTCAAAATGCTGATGCAATTTGTACTAAAAAATGTCAAAACTGTTGCACATATAGTTAGTGACATCGGCTGGCACTTGGGACCAGTATCTGGGAAATTTATGAATATTGTGATAAAGAAGAGTACATGGCATATTAACTGTTACTTTCTCATGTCAAAATCAGCAAACATGTTGATGAATATCTGTCAACAGCTGAGAATAATGCTGTTTAGAGATTTTGGAAAACATTCATAAGGACACCTTACCTCTTTGAATGGTGAGAATCTGCTGCGCCACAACAGACAATACTTCCAAATCGATTCGGTTGAACTCATCAAAGCAGGACCAAGCACCGCATGATGCCAGACCTTTGAAGAATTTACCCAGGGCGAGGTAATCTAACCCATCAGAGCAGTTGAATACAACACACTGCTTGGCCACAGCTTTGGCCAAATCTTTGGTGGTTTCTGTCTTGCCTGTACCTGCAGGACCCTCAGGGGCACCACCCAAATGGAGCTGTAGAGCTCCAAACAGTGTTCTGAAAGAGAAACAGAATAATTCTTATTCAGTAAGCATTCTTGAGGGTTCCAAGCCTTAACAACAAAATGGGGATCACATTCCTGGCCAAAGTTACCCTTTAACTTTGAAATATGAGAGTTAAAAATTCTTAATTTGAAGAAAATTTTGCATAACACATCTGAAAATGACTTAACATTAAATGTCTACTTTTTGAGAAAATTAGCGCTAAGGTCCAATTTTCATGTGTTTACAGCCCCCTGCAAACTGTGTTTTGACCTTGTCTGTTCATTCGCACATAATCATCACTCAAATGTTTGCTTTTCTGTTCCGATTTGTAGAAATCACATTCACAAGTTCTAGTAAAACATAATTTTCAACACTAGAATTGCTAATGTTGTACAAATTTGTCATTGTTTTAGCGCAAAGTTGGCACTAAGTGTGATAAACTTGACCCGGAAGCTACCTCAGGATTTAGTGGCATGAACCCTTGACCATATCAGTACACAATCTAATCAATTTTTCTAAATAGATGACCACTGAATACTCCTTGGGACTGCAGGGAAAACTTTTTATTGATTTTAAGCATTTTACAAAAGTTCAATTCTTGTGTAATCCTTGACCTTAATAACTCAATTTGCCCAATAGCACCTTTGTGGCACCCGGCAGATTCTCAATCTACACACCCCTGGTTGTTACTGAAAGTAAAATATTTACATCAGTACGCAACTTCACACCCATATGGACATTTTCCATGACAATTAGGTGGGTTTTTTTCAATTTACCTGTAACATCTATCAGTGAGCGGTGTGATGACAAGCCTGCCAGAGTTACCCAGATACTCGTAGCCATACGGCAACATAGAGTTAATCATCCTGGTCAACATCTGATTCTCGACCCAGTAATATCGCAGTTGACTCAACCATTCAAAGTCATTCTCATTGCTCACTTTATGATCCACCAGTTGCGCCAGTACATCACGGCGTGGGCGTCCAACACGACCAGTGCGCCCAAAGTGGTAATGCGATTCTGTTTGCTGAGCTTGCCACGAGCGAGAGCTACGATTTCATCGATCTGGGCATTGTTCAGTTGCAAGTAGGCATCAAGATCTTTATGGCCACTCACGATGGCTTTGTGAATCTCGCTGGTCCAGTATTTTTGTGAGACGCACAAAACGGCTTGGCCTGGCCATTCCATGACCCATTTGCCACGAGGTGTATTTTCATATGCATCTAGTGCTTCCCCAATGACCTGAAGATACAATACAACATGCAATAATACTTAATTAGTTATGATGACATTTGAAAAGCAAAGAAAAGTACTGTAATTTTGAGGTACATTTTGAAAACTAACTTAATCAATCTAACTTTTCATACTTATCACAGCAGATGTTAGATTCAGTTAAGTTATTCTACATTCACATCATGTCTGTACCTAGATGGAACCATTCCTGATGAAAATTTTCAATGGCCTGGGTGGCTGATGTGCATTCAACTTTCATGGTTCTATAACTGAAATATCTCCAGCAATAAATAACAATTTAGTTTGGATAGACTCTGAGTCATTGACTATAATACAACTAGGTGAAAAAGCTTTCTGACATCTCAATGAAGTCTTTTATACTAGAAAGTTCATGTTTTGCCAAAATGAAGGATAAACCTTGTTATGCTGTCTTCTTACCTTGTGTATACTGGTAATCATCAGTCCCTCTAACTCCAACAGCCATTTCTCCACCTGTCCTCTGGCTTTTGCAGTTGAGATACTTTCCTTCAATAAAACCACTTCCCCTTCACTACTCTTCATATGGGTGATATCAAGAATGTCTGTGAATTCCAGTTTAGCGATGCCTTCAAAGCACTTCTTGAGATGAGGCTGTACACGAGTGGGATCTTTTGTCTCAGACAAGATTTCCAGCAGCTCATCGTTAGACAGGAAGAAGAAGCGTGGAAAGTACAGACGTTTCTTTTCCAAGTATTCATTCAGACCCTGTTAAGGATGATGTCAGAGAGAAGGTAGAAAATTACAATTGAATACCACACTTCACACAATAAGGGTAGGATTTTTGAGCATAGAGCGTCATTGACGTTTAGGGGTCCATTTTTGGCTATATTGACACTTGGTTTAAAGCCTAAAAAATTGGCATTAACATTTTCTAGACTTGTATTTCATCTTTTAATGTGTATTTTGAGTACAGAAAAATAAAACCCCTAGAGGCCTGAAAGAACTTTTTTAAAGTCTAGTATTAAAATAGTATTTTTGCCATCATGATTTAAAAGTGGTTACAACATGCAGGGTATTAAATGTTGATAGTTATGCTATATAGGGTAGCAAATTTGCTGCCATCACTTATGCCATTTAGGGCTGATTAACAAGCCATGGGGAACACTTTTATATTAGAATGACAGTGTTGTTGCTCTGAAGTTGAGTGAGCAGTAGTTCTGTCAAAATCTTGTTTTTTTTTTCTGGGGGGGTCTTTTCTTACCTTTTGAATAAGTTCCAACAGCTCATTGGATTTCTTCAACCGCTCAACAACATTCTCAATCTCAGTCACTGCTAACACATGCTTGTCCTGTAGAAAGAAAATCACATAAACCAGCATCATAATATGTCATGTATGTTATTACAAACAAAGCAAGCTGATCAAATTGTTCTGAATTCTCAGTGCATATTCCCAATAATTACATTGGCTATTCCAGTTGAAATCTATATACACCTTATGGAAGACACAACTTTAATCTTCCACACAGGGAGTGTGAATTTTAAATGGGGTTACCTGAAAGGGACTCCATTTGAAATCTACACTCCCTGTGTAGGAGATTATGGTTGTGTCTTCCATACGGGGTATACATATTTCAACTGGAATAGCCCATTGATCTGAAACATAACTCTATAGCATTAGTTACTAGAATGTATTTAATAATGACATAATGTGTTTCAGTCATACTTACTACTGCTGAAGCTTTCATGATATCCCTCCAGTTCTTGTCCACCGTTGTGAAGCGTCTTCCTTCCTCTGGCATCTGTGCCATGATGTCTGTGAGCTAAAGATAGGCTCCAAATAAAGCCAGGTGGCCTGCACTTTGAGCCACTCATCAAGGATCTCTTGTAGCAAGAGCAGTTTTTCCTCCCAACCTCTGGATAAAATAAAAGTTATGACCATAATATCACCAGCTGGTAAATTACATGACAGTACATCTGCCACAGCAATCTTTCTCATGCCAGCACATAGTGTAAAATTACAATAGCATTTGGTAGCTTATAATTTACATTACACTAATCTTAACAGGCAGCCCATAGACCAACAGTGGTTGGCCCTTTATAAGCTCTGAAATGTACAGTAAACATAGCAAAACAAGGTGTATTTGGCCCTCAAATGCAGATCTTTGACATGTACTGACTCTTTTTTAGAAATATAATTTCTCCAGGCTCCATTGCTAAGCTTTACGCTCAGCATAGCATTCAGCTATATCAAAATGGGCAATAATGGAAAAGACAGGGCAGAATTACAGGAGGAGATCCAATTTTAGACGGCAGAGGAAAACTGGAATATTTGGTTACAAACCCATTATTAGGAGTAAGGGAAGAGCACAATAACCACTACACCAACCGGTCCTTCCACATTTTTCAAACATAAATTCACTTATTTTCTTACCTGATTCTCCCTTCAAATGGTTTGATGAATGGTGATCCTCTCATGGTCTGCGTTTTGACGATTTGATCATCTAATAATACTTGGATGTCGTCCACAGAGGACAATATCGAAGTACCCGTGTCACGGTAAGGGACGATTACAAACTCCATATCAGCCCATTCACCCACCATTTTATCCATAGCTTTCTCTAGTGAGTACTCCTTACTAGCTGACTCACTGATTGACTCAAATTTGACCAGATATGGTTCCAGATTCATGTCGATCATCTTGGACAAAGTTGTGTCCTGTAAGCGCAGATAAAATGAAGAAAAGCAAAATATAGTTAAGATGCAAAAATGTGTTACCTACTAAAATTGTTAGGTATTACCCCCTATTCCAGAAAAATACAGAACTAATTTTTTTGGATTACAAAATATTCATTTGGCTAAACAGCTAAATCTTAATCCTTTATGTAGTTCTAACTGGCAACAAAAGTCAAATTTTAATAGTTTTGCAATTAAAGGGAAATTGTGCCAAAAATAGGCAATTTTGCATGATTTCTTACAATTGCAAGTCACAAAATTCAAAGACTTGGCACAAGAATAGGCTACGAGTTTGCTCATAAATTTAGTTTTCTATGTTAATTTGATAATTGGTTATAAAAGATCTCTTTTACCAAACCTCATTAAGATTCTATTGCATGTTTTTGTTCAAAATTGCTCACATGCTATGTTTTTCGAGTTTTGTTTTTCTCCTGTATTTACTTACTATCTCAATTTGTTTACATCTTTTAGACAAATGTAATGTGAATGTAATGCGAGTAACCAGGCTTTTACCTCTATCTACTACATTTGAAGTTATTTCATATTTTCTATCACCCTAATTTAAACTATAAAAAACCACAGTACGCCAATTAACAGATAATGTTAAAAAGTGTAATGCGAGTAACCGTGGAATCGCCCAGTTCAATGATGTATATTTCACCATGCTAAGTTACAAAAACTGCAAAGAAGTTTATTAGAAGTATATTAAATACCTCATCTGGTTTGAGTGGGAATCCTACAATCTCTGACATTTGTTCCCAATGTCTGTCTCTCAAGCCTGGATTACACATGGATGCTACCAATGGAATGTGCTCCTTGAAACCTTCAACCTTCTCCTTCACACGTTCTGCTATCTTCTTAGCGTTGGGATTGTCACCGAACGTCTTCTCTAGCTTGTATAAGGTACGCCAATAGTTGCCTACATCTGCGTCGACAGTGTCTGGATCAACTTCATGGAATACTCCTTCCATCCATGCTCTGCAAAACAAAAGTCAGAGATCAGGCTTATTTGGACTAGGTTTGGCCTTTATTTACTGCAGTCCACAACTGATTTTGTTTACAAGCTTTTCCACTCGCCCTTGTATTTTCAAAAATGTTTGCGAAAAGCATTTTCATTTTTTCATCCAAACAAAGCTGGTATGTGAGAACTGTACAGTAGTACTAGATTAGTCAATATATGTTCATTTTTTAACCAGACTTGGAACATCAATGTTAACTTGTTGTAAGTATTTCTAAAAGATAATCATATGTATAAATTATGCAAATCATCTACTTAAGCAATATATTTGGCACTGAAAATCTAATCTGGTTGAGAAACTCTGGCCCTGCTACCCCCTACCAAGTTACATCACTGTACCCCATACAGATATCCAGATATTGGGGAAAAAGAAAATCCTAACCAAAATGGAATACACATACATCCACATATACAGTCACATATACACAGAAGTAAAACACCATTTCAAGATCCCTTTTATGGCTAAAGCCACAGGGATAAAAAATAATAATTTAAAGTAGAAAAAGAAAGTAGGGAAAATTTGACATTTGGCCTTTTTTTCTTATAACTTTACATCACAGACAGGTCAATCTACACCTTTTCTGAAAGGGAGGAATATTAAACAGTAGTGTAGTTTTCTATCCAGATTTGACCAACTTTAAAATTTGAACCCTGGCAGCCATTTGTATTTTTCCCCTTTTCTCTCTTTTGATGTTGCTGAGGAAGCCGTTCAGAGATAGATACAACAAAAACATTGTCCAAGGTTAATTATTTTGAAACCCATACTCCCCTTTATATGGCTTTACCTATAACTGCAATGAATATTTCAACTGCAAGTTACCCAATTGTTTATTCTATTTTAAATTCATACTCTGTGAAAGACTTTAGCTAATTCTTCAACAAGTATCAGTGGATTTCAAATGGAATAGTCCATTAAAAAAGGCACAATAAAATTTCACTTACTTGTGCTTTGTGTTAAACTCAACCGTAGTTTCGTACAACTTGTGATATGGAGTGAGCACATTGAGAATTTGGTTGCGCTGGGGGTAAGCTGATGTGTCCCAACCAAATGATTCCTCTTCTAAGTTGAATGCCTCTATCTTCTCAGCTGCTGCTTCCAATCTGTTCATGAGTGCCTGTCCTTTCTTCAAGTATCGGTTTACTTCTCCGAGGTCTCCAAAGGTGCTGAATTCTTCCATCTGCTTGCTGTAACCTTCCAACTCTTCTTGGAATCGTTCCCGCCTCAACTGTGGATACAAGGAAGCAGGGTTTTTTTCAAAGGTTCAAGTTTGGATACATATGAAACATAATAAAGTTGGTTGTGGCAACATTGTATTTGGATTGTCATTTTGTCAATACCCAATACCCAAAATGAATGGAAGTAATTATTAGAAAAGCTTGAAAGACAAAAGTAAATTTATATGATTAACATGTTTGAAACTAATATCAAACCAGTATTCTTTAAGTCTGTTGAGGCCATTACAATTGCAATTATTTTTCATTGGCATTTCTCGCAATGGAGTAATGCTAGGGACATCTTTGCAATCAGCCTTCCTAGCAAACTTTGAATTGATATTCCACTGCTATCAAACTATATATCACCATCTAATACAATTTTTATTCTACAGGGCATGTGTACTAAACAATTACCCTACCTTGAGGCCTTCTTGGTACTGTGATGTCTTCTCATCCACAATCTGTCTATGTTCTTGGAATATCTCTGGCATCCTCTCATGCCACTGGAATGTACTGCTATTCAATCTCATCTCAGCTGGTGAGAAGGAAGCATAATCAACGAGAAAAGCCAGCCTGTCTCTACTCAGTACCAGCTGCTTCTCAAGTTGGAAGATGGTCTTCTTTTCTACGTTGCCGATGTACTCTCTGAGTTCCATTAGTTTCTCTGTGTTTGGTGGAGTGGTGAGGGCTTTCTCTGCAATAACTTCATATTCTTCACACAACCTGAACAGAAAGGTCAGAAGTTGTATTGATCATGATAAATAAACTTTCCCACTTACTTTTTGTCGAAGTTAATGTTTCAGATATTGTGGTTAGGCAGGAAAAACCTCATGTGTCATTGGCTCATGAACATGTTTAAACCAAAATCGGCTATGTAACCTCTTGGCAGTTTTGTTTTAAACATGATCAAGTTCCACAAGTAAATGGCATTTATATTTATATGCCATTTATTATTTAGCTTATGTATTTTTATATGTGCAATGTATGTAATTCAGCCTTTGGCTGCGAAGTGCATTTTGTTCTAATAAACCTTGAATCAATAAGGAGGTTTTTCCTACCAATGACGACAGTCAAATGCATTTTTTTTTATAAAGGCACTAATGCCAGAAATTTCTTTCATTATGGCTGAAATACTAGTTAGTCTCTGTACCAGTCTGCATAATTGTTATATAATTTAAACTTCTGAAGAACTTTAGAAGAACAACTTAGATGATTAATTTACCACATGCATGGTATTCACTTTTTTCAAAATGCTCCTTAAACTAGGAAATCATCACATACTCTAGATATACACTGCTAGATTACACAAAATACCCATCCACCTGCAGATTAATGAGTTATCACAACTTTTCAGAACATTACAAGCAACAAGATTTCAATGGGTGTGCTGTCGGATTGAAAAGGTTGTCAAGCTTTCATCATGTATGACCTTGACTTCTTCAAGTAATGTACCAGTCTGAAAGAAGTCAGAGTCAACCTTTTCAATCTAACGACACAATCATTGAAACCTTGTTGCTGATTCCCTTGTGAAAGCCTCTTTCAGTACTTCATCCTATCTCCATGAAATAACATCTTACTTTCTGTTTGCATCTGCATGGTCTTTCAGCATGCGTTTCAGCAATCTTTCGCTGAGTGCTTCTGATCTCTTAGCTAATGCCCTGATGAGCTCATCACAGTGTAACTCAAACATGCCTAATTGAACCACCTGTGAACAAATCATATTATACTGTTAGGCATAGAACACACACTTGTCGTCAGCTTGACTGATTAGATAGAAGAATGACATATTTCACACTTCACAGTAGTAAATTTTTACCAATTAGATTTTAAAGAACCTCAAGAAGTTCTAGAAAATTGAGTGTGATTTAAATAAGCATGCAAGCATTGTTTGTTCACACTTTCTCAAAATAATCTATGTTTTTTATTATCTCTGTTGATTTAGAAGCATCAGTGGTAGAACAAAAGGCCGGTGATCATGTGGCCCCATCAGTACATTGTAACACATTGGTACAATTTTATTCTGGGAGCGGGTCAGCTTGGATTTGGAAGACACCCTTTCAGAAATTGTTGAGATCTTTAGGCCATCAATACATTTGCAATTTTGTGCGAAAAGCTGGCTACGCCACTTAGAAGCATCTTATATTAGGCTGAGTATTTCTAAACCAACACCAGAGATCAGTTGACTGTTCCTCATAATAACTGGATAATCACATTCTTCCTTCAGAACTGAAAAAGTAACAAATACACGCAAGTAATCTTAGAATAATAGATTGTGGTGAATGTTATCTACTTGCTGTCCATGACCTTGTGGTTCAATAAAAAAAATCAGTGATTGATGTTGATGTGCAAAATGAAACTTACTGATGGTATTGTCAGCATTCATTGATACTGCATAGTTTTGAAAACTTATTTGTTCATACTGTATATTCCCATTAAAACATGTTGAGGGTTCAGTGCAACAAAGCCTTATCTCCATTGGTTCCCCTGGGTGGGTAATGTTGTGTATAAATGTAATCAAGCTTATGAATAACATTCCCCAGGGGAGCTAATGGAGATGAGGCTTTGTTGCACTGAGCCCCTATGTGACACTTCTGTGTGAACTACTGTTGCTTTGTTCAGGCTATGTCTTGACAAGCAAAAGATTTTACACTATGATAGTCAAAATGTTATTCTTAAATGAAAATGAGCTAATGCTTTAAGAATTAAGTTGTGCTAAAATGTCTACAGGAGATTTGAAAAAGTGAGGTTTCATTATCACACAGAAAGATCTATATGACCCAAATAACTGAGAAGATAAAATACATCCACAAAAAAGTATTTTCCCATCACCAAATTTATAAGAATGAAAATATTAGAAGTTCATTACAGTGGTTGGAGTTTGCCATGGTATCATAAGACGTACATAAAATGATATCAACAGAAACTTCGTGAAGAAATGAATATATGAATTTGTAATGTGTCAGTACAAAGCAATATAACCCAAATTAATTGAGATGAGAAGTCTACATAAGAAATAAAACATAATTATAAGGGCATATGAAAACAGATCTGTTGGGAAATATATTGAGTACATATTTCAAGATAGAAACACAGAGCTACACAGCAAATCAAGATAATTATACACACTTTAATTAATCATTCAACTACTTGATTTTCACAGAGGCAATGCAAACTGGAACGAATCAGTTCAATATAGACTGGTAAGCAAATTTTGATTTTGTGTTTCTTATCAAAGCGACTGCTTGCCTCTTATGAAAGTCAAACAGCCAAAAAGTCAGTGCATTCTTAACAAACCTTCCTCTGTTCCAGTCCATCCTATGTGCAAAATGCAAACAAATAGGCAAAAAAGCAATAAAGCAATAATACAAGCAGCATTGCATCTATATACATTAGAACACTAAAATCTTATATTTACAGAAACTTAAAATACATTGCAGCATGAAAACTAAAAATATATTATAAATCAAGTTCAACCCTGGAATATATGCAATGGATTTAATGTATATAGCCAAGAGGATATACAAAATTTGTTGATATAAAAGGCTAGTATATAGTCTGGGATTTTCAAAGCATTTTACCACTACAACAGATATTGCATTTTTGGTTTTCCTTTCGCAGCAATTTTCGGCCGTGCGCTCTGTTCTCGGTTGCCATTTCAGCTAAATAATTTGCCTTTTTCAGGGTTATGATTGTTTCCCTTCTTTACGTTTTCTGCAGCTGAAGACACTGTGGCAAATTTTAGCCATCTGCTTCTGCCACAATGGAAACACCCCCAGAATATACTGGCCTTAGGTATATGTAAGGTGCCTTGCGGATATATAAACTTAGTAACAACAAAAGTGGATCAAATTTGAGAGTCCAGGACAATTATGATTTAATTTTATAACATTTATGTTCGTAGATGCCGTTTGGTATGTAAAACAAAATAACAACAAACTTGAGGACCAAAAAATATGACGGGGTTTAGAAAATTTGAAACACAAATGCGTGAAAAATGTTGCTACAATGGTGGTAGCATATGGAAACATGGAATAAATATGACTAGATGTTGAGTTCTATAATCTAGGTTGTAATATGGGTGCTTTGTTTAGATGGCATTGGATGGATGTCATATAACATACCCATGCTTTACTCTGTCCATCAAGTGGTTTCCCCTGATAGAAGGTTAATCAATATTAGAATACATTTTTGAGATACGATCATAAAAGCACTAAATTCTAACTAGACACGATCATATTAAATAATATACAGCAATGATAATTAGAAGCAGCATTTTTTAAAAGCGATTATAGATTTGACTTGTTAAATAGCTACTTATTAAAAAATATAGTGTCAGAAAATAGCCAACACTTTTAAAATTAATATTCATTTTAATTTAATCGCATTTGGTACATTTTCAACATAATTGTGCACATTTTGACATTTAATTCATCCCAATACCTTACACTAATTCACTAATTGACCAATTTGTAACAGTAAATATCAAAACAAGGCCCTCTCATTACCTTCCGTGTGTGGAACTGGATTTCTTCCATCAATTCTCTGTACTTTTCCACTTCTTTAGTATATTCATCAAAGCTGTGTTCTTCGGACATGAATCTCTCAACATCGGCTTCAGCCTGCAGTGAAGAAAAAACAAGTGGACACTTACTCAGTTAACTATTAAAACAAGTGTATGTGGCATGGCATGATTGCTCACACCAGTGTGGGACAAGCCTTGAAACAAAAATTTCAAATTAGTCCAGCAACTAAATCTTTAGCGGGAACTTTCGTTCACATTAATCATATACCTCATTGCACAAAATCTTACTTGACATAGCATATTGAATGCGGTGTTTACTGTGTGGTCAAATATGTATTTGACCACACAGTAAACACCGCATTCAATATGTTCAAAACACCGCATTCAACATGTTCAAATCGCTAGAAATTGATTGGTTGAATATGTTTTGATGGTCGTTAATGATCAGTGTTTTTCATAAAAATCCTCCTGAAAAGGTCTAATGTGGATTGCTACGGAATGTCCAGCGTTCTTTGCCTTTCGTGCAACTGGTAAGAGTTTTATAAACAGCTTATCCAAAACGCAAAATAAAAATAAAAGAATTATATCGCATAATTATTCCTTTCTCTATTTCTCATTACCTGTTTGGATATTAAAAACTGGTACTTGTCATAGATTCTGAGGTGATCTGTTGGTCCAACACTCTCCTTCTCTACAACTTCATGGACTCTCTCCTTGTGTCTCTTCAGAATGTCTTCAAGTATGACTGGACGCAGTACAGATTTAGCTTTTGAACCAGTCTGCAAATAAATACCCAAAATAAAGGTATGTTAAAATAAAAGTCATGTACATGTATGTTACATAATGCGACCATAGTTCTCACAAAACATGTTATAAGAACAACTTTTGAGACAAAGGCCTTTAAAGATACAGATACATGTATACCATAAGCTTTGTCAAATTGAATTTCTGGTGTTCTTGGATGTGGTATCCGTATTATTTGATGGTACAAAAGTATTTAAGAAAGAGTGATAATTGCTTGATTTTTATTGACCCCTATTTAGTACCAAGTAATTGAGAAATCCATTGCTTTATTTCTCAGAATTGCATTTACCTCAATACCTTGACAATTTGTACCAAAATTGGGTACACAAATTTACTGTAATTTTCAAACTTCTTTTCTAATGTGTACTCTTAACTTGAATCCACCATGCCTAAATCTAAGTTAGTGAATAGTACTAAACTTTTGAGGGGTCATCCTTGATTGATTACAGTGACTGATTATGAGTTTATTTTCTCCTAATTTATTTGGAATGATCTTGCATGACAGATGAATCATTTGACACATGATACATTGCTCTGAAAGGATTTTCATAACAAGTTTTATCATCTTTTAGTATCACCAATTCTTACCCATTCTGAATAGAGTTTGGTCTCAACTCTTGGTACAACACTGACAGCCTTTATCATGACATCGAAGACATTGAGTAACACTACCTCAAAATCTGTGAATGTTGGCTCAAACTTGATATCTGTGCCATCTAGGACCATACTGAAGAACAAACCCAGAATGTTGATAGGAATTAGCAAAACCCTGAGTGAAAAACAAACAAAAACCATTAGTGGAATAAAACAAAGGAAAAGACAAGATTATTGTACAAGTTTTTTACACCTTAAAAGTCAAACCTGACCATGGCGCACACACATGTTTGAGTATACCATTTTCTTTGAAAGCAAATACCATGATCACAAGTTGTTATTTCCTTTACATTACACCATAATTTCATTTAATGAACTGCGGAATAACCAGAGGAAAATGTTGGAAGTCTCCCTTAACTTCCATACAATTGCTTGCAGAGAAGAGCAACCTTTATTTACCTTTTTAGTGTGTAGATAGCATAAAACACAGAATTGATGTCCTGATCGGCCATATCAATCATCCCCAAATTATAACAACAGACAGATAATCTGATTGGCTGATTATGGGTCAAAGCTGCATTTGACACTCATGAAGTGTCGCAAAAGGGTGATACATAGCTCCGCTCATTAACGGAGCATGCATGTTGATCAGAGCAAGAGAGGGCTGTTCTTTTCTTGAAGATAGTGTAGTCTGATAAGCTGCTTGTCAATCTACGTCCATAAAGAGGGACCCCACTATCCAGTCATTTAAAAATTTATCAGACTACTAATTTATGAATCATTCGAGATACACATGTTGCATTGATACCAGTTTAAATCAAATAATGACAAATTTCTTGGAAAGGTGCCAGCCAGCAGCTGATACCACATAGACACTAAATCAGAGTTGGTACTCCATTGGAAAACTCATGCTACATCCCCTCCCTAACTATGAAGAAATTCAACAGTAAGTTTGCTTGTGATGATATCCTACCTCTGTTACACAGAGTAAGTGTGTAAAATCATCCATTGAATCTAGGCATAACTCTTGCAACTGCTGTGTCATCAATGCTGCAGCACAGTTGAAGAAAGACTCCAATTTCTTTGCATTATGATTGCTTGGAACCTGCTTTCTTCTGTTGCCTTGATAGTAGATATTCTGTACTTCTGGAAACCACCTAAAGTAGGCAGGTAACGAATACAAAATAGTTGGTAAACTCTCAGAATTCAGCAGGGTAGTATTTTCTGATTGTTACGATATACTTTTATTGTGTCAGCTGTTTTAAAAAACATACTTGAGAGCCCTTCTGATATGCTTACTTCTCCAAAATTCAATTAAAACTAAGATAAATACTTTTTCATGCTGTTTAGTGTTTATGCATAATAGGCAATAGCCAATACTAATTCCTAGGAAAATAACAACTGAATGTTTAAAATTCACACGTATTCATGTGACAATTCACATTCCTGTGATAAACCCTTACTTCTTGAGTAATCTTTCCTTGGCTGAATCAATATGCCTCATGACCAGATTCTGAAACAGAGCCAATTCCATTGACTCAGTCTTTTGTTGTAGTTCAGCTACATCAACAAGGCGCAGTTTGCTGCAAAAAAACAAACAAAAACAAAACAGAATGAATGGTGTGGTCAAATAGCAAAACTTAATCCTATTGTCACTTGTACAAATTGAATCCTGTCAGTGTTGTCAGAAAAATCTTTTAACAAATCGATCTCAATAATGGTCAGGGTCTTAGCTAGAATTCGACAAGTGCCCATCATTTTCAACAAAACCGCCAGTCCAAAATTTGACCCTGAAAAAAAACCCACTACACCTCCGCCCCTTCTGGGAGTTCAGTCAGTTCAAATAGCTATTGCTATAGCCTTGATTAGTTTGTCTGGTCTTGTTTAGGTTCACAGCACTTATTTAAGCACTATTTTTAGAATTTAGCATTATGTCACAGGCATTAATTTTGCCTGTCCCTGGAACAAATAGCCTGTCCAAAATGATGGGTGGACAGGTGGCTAGCTAACACCCTGATAATGGCACAAGTATAATCTTATATTAAAAATCCACTAGCCTTCTGCACTTTTCCACTTTGTCACAAAAACAGATAATTCAGTTGAAACTCATAAGACACCATTTTTATATCTTTGGAGGAAGAACTGGAGTGCTCCTATGGCGTGATATAACATGAGAGATAGCATTAATTGTTTTGTTCCTCACAAAATAATGCTATATCTCCAAGTTATATCAGGTGATCGAGACATGGCTGGGTCTCAAAACAATACTTTTATTCTCAATCTTAAACAACACCTGTAAAATCATGTTTGCATGTAATTTACGTCCATCTTTATCATGGCTATTTCTAATCAAGTTCAAACATTTACTCCCGTGCACAAAACCAGCATATTCATTGAGTCCTTCACAAAATATCATGCACACATACCATGTTAAATGATACATACATAGACGTACACCTTAATTATGAAAATGTGGGACAAAATCTACTGTCTATACACTTACCCAAATGAAACATGCCATAATTCCAGTACTTGCAGCATTGTCGGGTTAGTAATATTCAGATCAGCTGTAATTAATCCTTCTGCTGAGACATAGGCCTTGTTCCAAGGTTTAGGTACAACAGCCAGTTCTTGTCGATGGGGAGGAAGTTCTTCTTTCTTTTCTTCATCTTTTTCACGTGGATCCCGGAGCACAAAATCAACTGTAATGGAAAAGTCAATGACAAATATATTAATATCTAAAAGAGATATTGCCCATTTTGTCAAGACGTTAGAATTGCTCTCAAAATTATCATTGTGAAAAGTAACATCTTGAAACATATGAAGTTTACCAACACAGATGAACTTTCATGCTAGTAACATCTTGAAGATGAGGTAATCGAATTACAATTACAGATCAATAGTTTTTGGTTCTCAAGGTATTTTCTGAATCAAAATATAAAAAACTTTTCTTTTGATTTTATTACAGGACTTCAAGAACCAACAGAACTATTTTAGTTCTCAGCAAGGTCCCTTTGCACTTACCGAAGCGCATTCAAGCTCTTTTTTATCTTGTGAAAAGAATCAGGTCAAGCCACCATGACACAATGCTACAAAGCTTGTTCAATGGATTAAATCCCAATATTTCATTATGTGATTCAATTGAAGGCAATCAGGACCCACTTCCCCATTTTCGCAGAACAAACACTACATTGACAAAAAAAATGTAAAGGACCTCTATAAAACTTTAATGGAGGATGTTTTTTGGTATTTGTTACATTTGCAAAAATAGAATATCAAACAAACCGACATACCGATAGCTTTCTTGACACTGAGCAGATAGTCTTCTCTCATTTCATCCGATAGGTTATCTATGGTTTCATTGTGCCCTTTCTTGAGATCTTCAGACACAAGATGGAGGACATTGTCTAACCAGGAATCTTCCATAGGTGCAACATGTTCTGTGTCTATGCCATTATGGATGTAGTAATAGTAACGCTAGAATAAAACAAATCGTGACATGAGTGGTATCAATAACAGGATATAATGTTCATTCACTATTTGTTACCTAATTATGATTAGTGACATGATTTTCAGTGAAATCAGTTTGTGTCAGTGAAACATCTTTCCCCCAGAAATGTTATGCTGTGTACAACTGATCAAGAAATACAGAAAGTGTGGATGTAACAGCTTACACATTAAAGAGGGACGATTTCATGGCCACTGGCACAAATTCTTAGGAAATCATACTTCAATACCCAAGCAAAAAAAATGTATTTAGTACCATGTTAAAAACAACAACTTTAATACTCACCAAGATGTCTTTTTCTGCAGCAGTGGGAGATCCTGTCCTGGATATTGGTGGGAGTTCACCTTCAACAGAGGCAGGCCTGCTAGGGGATGTCTCTTGTTGCCTGCAGAGTAACATAAAAAAACCAAAAGGTTTGATTACAAATAAGTGTAATGCCAACGCACCTATAACAGCCTAGCTTTTAAGTTTTTAACCAGATAATATGAATTTGTAGAAACCTTACTTTTAAAAGATCTACTTAAAATATTGGAATAATTGTAAAATAAAATACCTGAACTGTATAAAACCCCATTATAACCTATCCTAAAAGTTAACATAACATAAAACCATAAAGGTAGGAAGAATATCTTTTAACACTTCAACTCTCTGAAATCAGAAATGGCATCAATAAAGTTAATTGATCTTGATCCAAACTTGATGTCTGAAAAAGTTTCCAAAAATTCAACCAGGGTCCTGTTTCACAACATCTTACATCATGTGATTTGAAAATTACGTTATTATCATGAGTGATAATTCAAACAGTAAGATTGGTTGTAAGTTTTCATGAAATGGGCCTCCTGGAAGTGTATAATGAACATGTTATACCTGCACATGTTTACACCAGATAAATTATACAATACATGTACACCAAATGAATTGTACATCTACTATTACTTGTGCAATCAATTTTTGAAACACAATGTGGATTAAATTTGTGTTACTTACATGATAATATTGACCAACGCATTGCGAAAGGTCTCTCTATCCTTTCGCGGATGTGAGAAGCCTTTAGCCTTAGGACTGCCATTGATAGCTCCATTGGCATCTGGATCCCATGATTTACTGCGTACACCCTTGCCTCTCCTCTTGGCTAAATCAAGAACAACATTGGACAATGGTTAAAGGTAAATTCATCTTGCGTGTATTTCAATAGGAGGGCAACAATAAATAGAAATTATGGTATGGATCACTTTAGTAAGAAAATTATGTATCAAACAACAAAGAAACATAGCACTGTGATCTAATATGAAAATGACCTTCCAGCTTAAAAGAAGTTATTAATTGTCAGCACTAAATGGATATTCATAGTTTGTCTTTAAAAGTGTCCGGTTTACTGCTGTTTGCATCTCTTGGTGGCTTGCACTGTAAGATAATTGCATGAAAGGAGAGTAGAAATTGCTGACAGAATGCAAGGCTATTGCAAGTACTTCAATTATATTCCTTTACTGCAGTCTCAGTAAAAAGTGGTATTCTTGGACTGATTTCATGTGAAAAACCTTTTTTGCTGGTATTTCATAAAATTGGAGCTTTGTGAAGACAGACAAGCCTATCCAACAATGTTTGCCAGTTGCTCTGCTATAAATTAAGTTTGACTTTGACATTTCCCAATAGCAACTGAAGATGTCAGCCACAAAAGGCAACATGTTAATCAGGAGGATCATAAAAATCATCAAAATTCAGGTTTTGGCACCTTTGTTGCTGTCATAGGTGTGTTAACATCGCCTGTTAGTAGTTAAGCTCAAAGCCATGTATTAAAGGCAATCGAAGACATTTTACACAAATCTGTAAAATGAATGGGCCTTCAACTTTTTACAACTGTTTTCTTTGTTTTTTGCCAAATTTTTCATTTCAAAAATACCTAATGACAATTTGAATGACTTGCCCTTCACTTTTAGGCAATTTGTACACAATTTTAATTTGTTACACTTATACTGGGATTTATACTAAATGGGCCTTTAAATGAATATTATTATTGACACCTTTTTATTTTTCATTTAAGTTTTACAGTATTTTTTTCAAGGACATCAGATTTCATTAAATGTATTGCCTTTTCAGTAGTGCTGCTAATCAGCCAGTACAAAGGTGTCTCTTTATATAAACAATTAATGTCAATACAAAAATACACATACACACAGCCTTTAGATATATTGCATTTTGCATCTGAACTCAATTAATCACCTTCATGTAAGCATGGAAGAAAGAGATAAGAAGGAACCACAACGAACGCATTCACTTTGTCCACTCCTTTACCGACATTTAGTTGACATTGTTATTCATGAGGATTTACTTTGATCAATACCCCGCGTTAAATAGGTGATTGGTATTGTATTCCATGTATTTGCATGTCTTCTGGAGCGTGTGTGAAGGATGATTTGAACTAATGACCTTCCGTGCAAGCACCCTATAGGATTTTCTCTGGTGACGTGATCATCGGTCATTGATGGCCTACATCTTTTTCTTCCATTTTGCCCAATTTTTCCGAACTTTGATGACTTTTTTTCTCAGAGTAGGCAGTCTTTGGCACTGAAACGAGTTAGCTAGTTACGATTATACACATATAAACTATTAAGGTAATACACAATTTTAAAGTGTTGCGATTTGGTAGTTCACAACATCTTGCGAATGGTAATGAGCTTTGGCAAATATTGCATTGCTCATTTCCTTGCGAGCGTGTAGAAGAATTCAAATATCACAGAAATAATTTTTTAGGTCCTGTGGTTCTTGAGTTATGTTGTAAAGAGGGCTGAAACAACAACACTTTTGTAAAATGTACATAACTCATTAACAATAATAAATTAAGCAAGTTTTCAAAATATATAATTTGTAGGATGAACTTTTGCAAAACATCAAGGTGTTATTTGTCAATAATTTATTGATCTAGAGAATGAAAATCGATTTTTTTGGTTGCTTCGACCAACAACACCTCGTCTACCCTTAAATTAAACAGGTTTTATGTACCGGACTCAACCGGAACATTGTGCATTATTTAAGAACATTTTACATCTATTTTTCATCGAAAAAGTCACCAAAATCTTACCTTATTTGCTAAAGATGAAACTCAGCAAAAAAACGGCTGATTTTGATTACCTTTTCGATGTTTTATAGGACATTTTCTACACAACACGATCAAGAAAACAGTTTGACTGTAGATCCCAAAACAAAGCTACTATACATGTTCAGAGCATCAGTGAAATTCCATAATCTTACTTCTGGGTAGCGTTTGTTTGTTCGTGGATGGGTTTGTTATAAATTTTTTCCAGTAATGATTTACGCCAAGCATCGATCATGGTAAATGGATCATACATGAAAGGAAGTACCATTGATAGCTTTTCTTTTCATGCGTCAATAGATAAGCGGATTAAAACTTGGCCGATCGAAGTCGTTGTGGTTCCTTCTCATCTCTTTCTTCCATGATGTAAGCATACTCAGATAGCCTGACAACAAGACAGGGATTATACAGTTTACAGAATAAAGCTGTCTATCTATTCAATAATGTCTTGACAATTATGCTAATTTTGTGCATACATGCTTTATACATGAAGGATAGATCAATCAATTTTCGCTAGTACTTACTTGGAGATTTGATTTGTGCAGATACACTGAGATCTTCAATCTCATCTTCTGGTGGTTTTCCAGACAGTAAAAATGATGGGGGTTTGCTTGCCATATTGGTTTGCTACGTTTCTAATGACAAAAAAATAGAGTGTAAAAATCAACATGAAAAAAAAAAAAATAATAACATGACCACACCTCTCAGCTTGTTATACAAATTATGTGCACTACCTGTATCTGTAATAGCTAAGGGTCCCTTGATGTACACAAAATAAGGAAATGACAAGTCAATCAATTGTTTTCTGTTTCCCACCCAATCACACTAACAATGTTTTGGTTCCTGTTTCCCGCCCGCACCCGATGCAATAAGGTTTTTTGTTTAAAATGACAAACTCATTTTTCACAAATCTTCTTACCAACTCAAATGCCAGGTCTATCCTGACGATTTAACAGATTTTCTTAGCAACATAGGGCTAAAATATGGTTAATAATTAAAAATTAAGAACTCCCTCATCATTTTCCTTGTGCTCCCAGAACTTGAAAAAAAGTTTCATAAATTTTCAAATGTATGCTATAAATAGTCAAACAATATTAATTGTAAAGCTTAATGTACAGGTGTTTATGAAGATGTTTTACACAGCAGTCCAGGTTTAGCCCTATATATACCAGTGATTTGTTGAAACACATCACATGAAAGACCTTTAATTAACAAAAGAGTTGCCAGGGTAATAAACTTTATGTTCGTCTCGCATAACAGCGTACTGTTACACATTCTACACAAAGCATTATTTTTGGTTATGGCAGTAAAAACGTTATTTCAGTGAAATACTTACTGCTGGTAATGTTGGTAAAAAGGAACCGGGAAGCTCAGGATTTTTCCCTTTGTTTTTACGTGGAAATTGGTACTGAAAATAAAAGGAATGGCATAATGAACATGTTAAATGTACAATTATTTACTACCGTACAATAACAGGCCTAAACATCCATGAAGCCAAGAAGCCTATGTGACTTCGTCGACAATTGTTGCCGTGATTAGGGGTAATTTGACATAAAATTTCAATTCTTGACTAGTGCCTGACCGATCGGGCAAGCTAAAAATAATAATTCTCGCAGCCTGTTGGACTTGATTGTCACCCCAAAATCACGTTATTTCCAAAATTGACCAAGGCAGCAGCTTCTTATTAGGGTTTTTAAAAAAAGCACCTGTTTCTGTGTGTTTAGGGGTAATAATTGCATCTATTACTTGTTTAGGGTAGGGAAAAGACAAGGTCGCATGTCACAAATAGGTCACCCAAAAATGGAGCAGCCGTAACATGAAAACGCTTTCTTCACACTTCAAGTTAGGTTTATTCTAAAAGTATAATACCGATTGTAGAAAGTTTGGTGTCATTTTGTAGATAATTATGTTCTTTTTCAAATACAAAAAACCCCAAGTCAATTGGACAAGTACTTTGAGATTTATACCTCAATATGTAAGATGTGTCAATGGAGCAGCCGGTTCGGAGAGCCGGTTCGGGAGAAACCCCATAGGGTTATACACAAAATTGTGAAAATATGGCAAACTTCAAACCTTTGTATCTTGAAAAGTACAAATAGCATGGACCTCAAATTGCACATATATCATCCTGGATTGTAGATCTACCTCATAGTACATCAACTGTAACAAAAGATGTAACCAATTAATTGCCTAATTAAATGCTAATTAAGACAGTTTTCCCTATATGTTACTGTACAAAGTGTGCATACTATGCTCCGACATTTCTAAATGGACTATCTCTTGCCTGAGTCACCCTGCTTATTCAAAAGAACACATATTTTTAAGGAAATTTTATGAGGAATTCAATTATGCTATTAGTTTTAGTGCCAGAAATGGAGGAAAAATTTTTGATTGAAAAGTGTCATAAAATTGTGAAATTATTTTACAATTTTTGACCACCCTGTATGTTTAACGCAAGCGATACTAAACTCTTTCTTCCTAATTTGTTTGAAGGACCCATGCAATGTCTTTCTGAATCCATATTTATTTTGATCTACATAGCTTTCAGAAAAGGAAAAATATGGGGTTCACCATGACAAGAAAGATGCTAATTTTGTTGTTGTTCCACCCTGTATATTTCTCACCCACCCTGTATTATGATGTTATGCTTTGTTGATTTGGCATCCTTGTAATATGAGCTTTCCAGAAATATATACTTATAATGGTCTAAAATGTATTCATTAAAAGTTGTGTTGAATTGAATCAAAATTGGTGATATTTTTCTCATTTTACATTATGTTACACAAAAGATGACCAATTCATGACATGCGACCACAACTACTAGTTTAGGGTAGCAAATCGCACTACTTATACTTGTTTAGGGGTGCAATTTTAGTCTCAGCAATACGTGTTTAGGGTGCTTTTTGTGAGTCCATTGACGTGCCTGATACCCCCTTCACCATTACAGTGCCCCCCCCCCCGGGCCGATTTTGCGTCAAACTGTTGGTCGGCGCAGATAGGCGCTCTTGAAGTGAACACAAAGCTTCGTTTATGTCGCTCATTAACAGAGGGCGCTCGTCGCTCGCGTCAATCTGAGCAAGGGACTGTCGTTCTTCTCTGAAGAAGAATGCCAATCATTGCTTTCACAGGTGCGAAAGTAAGGGTCAGAAATCTGATGCGAATCCGCGAATCGATTCTTGCAAAGATTCTCGTAAAACAACAACTCATGAACTGGGTAAATGCACAAGTGGCAGTTTACAGAAAGACAAAAATACATACGGTACTACTTTTTGAAACAAATTCATCAGGATTGTGAAGTAAACTAAAGTTTTTGATTATGTAGTCAAATCCAATGAAATTCTACTCAGACAGTTTCGTCTTCCTGGTCAGAAGACTTCTTCAGTAATGCGATGATCCACTGGTTTTCCCGCGAGACTTCTCATCCCTAGGGTGCACAGTTCTTAGTAGTGGATCATATATGTGATTTATGCATTCGTCAATTGCAGTCCTGCTCCTGGGTACCGGGGCACTACGGGAAGTCGGCATCAACTCGCTTTGAAAAATCGAGTAACTGACGTCTTCCCGACGGTACTCGCCGAATACCCGGCAATGCGGGGCAATATTTGATGACGAGTTTCCGACGAAGTCTCGGGCCCTATACCCGGGAAATTGTGCGTGTCCCCGCCGACCTCCCGACGAAGTCCCCCCGTGCGTGTCAGTGAGTACCGTGCTAGATAGCGACTCATCATCATCATTTTAGATAAAAGAGTTTCTGAGCTGTATTTGTTGTCAACGGCATGTGACAAACATCCATAACACGCTCTGTGTGTGCTTTGTGTATATTTATGTGTCACACGTTATATGAATATTTAATGAGATGGGATATCGGTTGAAATCCCACAAAAGTCCTAGAAAAATATTTTTAGAAACCATGCAAATAAATTGCATGTACGATAGTTATTGTTCGTCGAACAGTTATTAGAATTGAAAAATGATTTTTTTAAATGTGATTTTGGAAATTAATTTCAGCGAGTTAAATCACAAAAAAGGGCACAAAATGTGAATAGCAAAACAGCAGCGCCTGATACACGGATTTTCTTGAAGTAAAAGTTGTAGAATAAACCTGAGATGATTATATCAGCTTCAATAAACTATTCTGCTCTGTCATCTTCGAATAGAAAGCTATAAAATGTTTAAACGATCAGGAGCCAGCAATATTTCGCTAGTTCCAAACAAGGTCAATCGGAAAACGGAGCAATTTCGATCACGTGCAAATCGCGCTCTGATTGGCTAACATGCACGGGGAGTTCAGACACAGGTCAAAGGTTGCGTGACCACCAAAACTTTGTTTGTTGACAATTTGTGTGGACACACCATGGTCGAATTAAGTTGAAAAAAGAGACTGGGTGGTAGGAAAATGAGCATCAAACCCCTTCTGCCCTCAATGTTTAATAATATTTGCGAATTCGCTATATAAATGTCAATAATTTCATTGTGCGACTACAACTTGTTTTAAGCATCGTACGTAGTATGTGTATTGACATTGATTGATGTCCGATTGTGATAAAATGCATTGCCGATTTTATGAATACAATTGAATGTGATTGAGGACATGTTTGGGAAATCTTGCCTTAAACTTGTCTTAAATTAATCAAGTTCAATTTTTCAATTTTCTTGTTCGTTTGTTTTTTACACCTTTTGAAATTGAATTTCTAACATTATTTTATGTTTATATTAATTTTGCCTTCACATTTAATTTGCATTTTGCACTTGCTTGTTCAGAGTTTACTGATAGTGTTGGCGTATTATGGTCTTGTGCGACTGCCCGAAGAACTCTTGTAGTAGTTTTGACATTTTGAAGTCAAAACTGGACCACACAAACCTTGTCCCTATCACACTAACTTTAGGTCCCAAACTACTACTAAGCATTGAAGCAAATATCGGACTGGCAATTTATAAGAAGGAAGTAATGCTTTCCTTTTGCCGCATGACATATCCAAGAATATGTACCAGAAACTGAGTGTTCTCGTCAAGCTGAAGTCAATGCTTGTAGTAGTCGCAGTCATAAATACTGGCTCAGATTGTCTGCCGCTTTGATGGTGATTTTGAGTAACTCTGCAAGCCAAACTTTGCCGCAAAAAATCTGACTGCGTCAAGCCAATTACCCAAATACAAATTGAACTCAACTTGGGAGTGCCGTTAGAACTTTGAAACAGTAAAATCGTTCACGGAGCAGCACTGCAAGCGGCAAACACTCAATGAAACCAGCATAAGGCTAAACAATGAAATGTTATGTCTCAGAGCTTTTGCACATTCTTGTTTTTCCTAGCAGGCTCATATAGGTTTAAGTTTTTTAAAAGGAGAAAAAAAATGGATTCGCATTCAATTTTGAAATCGACATGTGCTTTGAGACATAACATTATTTTGTTAGTCTTGCTTCCCCTCCTTTTCTTGTATAAATGCAAAACAAAATGTTTAAATTGTTGTCAAAGTTGTTTATTATGGACAATGACTTCTAAAATTTACAAAAATAACAAACACTTGAGTACAGAATTTATAATTCAATTCAATTAAATTCAATTTATTCAGCAAATATAATATACAAAAATAATAAGACATATATTTAGATAAAATGTACATTTTCTTTGGCAGGAATGATATTTTCTTTTGTAAAAGCACACACAATTAATTAAAGTTAGAGTTGACAATATGTATACAATTCCTTTCGGTATCCTAAAATGGTCTTATGAATGAAACAAATAAAACACTTGATAACATAGATAGGGTTCATTAAATGTTTCACTTCATGATCTACAGCCTCATCTCCCACTCTTTTGCAAATTTGGATCGTTTAACAATATCTATCACAAATCTGAAAAGCAGAGCTCGAAGCATAGAACTTGGCCAGATTTACGTTTTGGTCCCCGGTTTTTATAGTTTACGGAAAAATCGTATTGAAACATAGATGTCTGTAAAAATTGGGTCCACGATACGGGACCATCGAAATCTGTCCAAGTTTCGTCTTGCGCCTCTGCGGCAGACGACGCCTTCCTCTTTCCAATCATCTATAAATTATATAGAAACACCGCCCTGAGAGTTTCTACACATTTTATGAATGAACAGAACTTGCTCCTCCCATTTTCAACGAACTTCGTTTCGGTACTGTCCGAAGCAGTGAATCGGACCTACTTTTTTCGCCGATTGAGTGATCGGCCGCTCTTCGGTAGCATTTCCCTGAAGCCGAGATGGATTGACAGTATCAGGGGTTGCCTACTTTGATAAGAAAGGGCTTACACTTTTACTACGTCATCAAGGTTTGATGTTCAGTACTATGAAATCCAAATGACAGATTGAAAAAATCGCCAATTTTGAATATAAATTCCACTACTTTGGATTATTCAAGTGAGTATATTTCAAACTGATATATCACGCATATTTATATATTAAAAGGACAAGTTCATTGAGTAAATAAAAGAATAAAGCGAACTTTTTCGCAAGTTTCCATCTTCACGAATCACGGCACTATTTTCAGCAGCACATTGCCTACATAGAATGGTGTATGCTCGTCGGACGCGACAATAAAAAAAAATCATTTATACCACAGCAACGAAATTTTTTGCCGATTACAAGTCTCTGCCGAAGTACCCGACAAGTTCCCCACGCCCCCACCCCCCGGCTCCTCCGACTCCACGACGAGTACTGCGAAATCTTCCCGGCTAAGCGGGCGGAAATTGCTGACGAAGTTCCCGCCATGTCCCGGCTAGGTCCCCGTAGTGCCCCGGGTACCCAGGAGCCGGGACTGCAATTGACGAATGCATTAGAGAATATACACCTTCAATCGCGATTTAGCGTCTCCTGCCCCCTCTTTCTGATCCATAATGCCTCGCGTATCCATCTTGTGTGTTTATTTAAGTCCTTTTCGAGAATCTTTGCCCCCTCCTTTTCGAGAATCTTTGCCCCCTCCCAGTCTGCTTTTTTCCTCTTTTCATATTCCCTGTATTTATAAGCTTATCCAATATTTACCTGCACGTCGGCCATTCCGATTGATCTGCTTACTGACTCGGTAGTTTAATCTTCAGCGTGTCGGCTATATAGATAGAATCAATGTTTATCAGTAACTGACCAACTTGCAGAGAAGTGCATAAATCTTCTCTGCCATGCTGTTTACTTTGTCGCAAGTTAAATTCAGTAGAAACTTCTATTTAAAAAAAATAAACTTTTGCAAAATAATCGTGACAGTGTACGTGTGTTGCTACGAACGTTGTTGGGCAGTCTCGTTCGCTAGTATTGATAATAAAAACCCAAATTAAATTTCTATTGTTGGAAAAACTGAGATCATAAAATATGAAATAAAATAAAACTTATGTTTTAAAGATAAATTTTTCAATAGAAATTAACTAAATTGTCACTTTTTCTATTAATTTCTTCTTTAAAAACAAAATTTCTTAAAGGTCAATTATATCATAAACTTTGACCTAAAAACAGCTGACCTATGACCTCTCCCGGGGCACGTCGGCTGCTGATAAATTTTCATGCTTAAATCCGATGGTTCTGCCATCAGAATAGTAGAATATGTCGGGTGATAAAATGAATCTCATTTTAAAAAGAGTTGCGTTTGGTTTATTTCCTCTTTGTGCGGGTGGATCTTGGTTTTGTTACAAAAAGATACAAGGTATGAAGTCTAGCATTTGCATTTCTTTTTTTAAGCTTACCTATCCATGTAGAACTATCTATCTCATGATCTCTGTTGGTGTATTGTTTGTTTACCCAGCCCAGGTTGGTCCGTGAGGGACCGGACACATGCTAATCCATGGAAATCCATGGACCGTTCCAAGCTCATACTATAAAACAGCACAAGTCTGGATAGCCAGTGTAGGCTAAAATGCATGCTGGCCTGGCCTAGATAGCTTTGATTAAACAAAGTCAAAGTAAAGGAGCAATAAATGGAAGAAAATAACAAGGAAAAGCAAATGAAAGAAGAAAGAGAGAAGGCCACTCCCAAACACAATTGTACAATTTTACTCTTAGCCCTTACTTCGTGAGAAAGGATACTGGAATTCCAATCTCAAGCCCCGAATATAGCTTACCTGTCATGGGGCCACTCTCTAGGTATGCTAGGTGAATTCAAATTTGCCATCAAACTGCATCATTTTATATATCAAATTAAAGCCCTTGAGTAAATAAAGCCAAAACTGAAAACCATTTTTTCATAGCACTTTCCGTAGCAAAGTTACATCTTGTCAAAGATTGACTTTCATCAAAAAGTTTCAGCTAGCAAAATTCCCCAAAACGGCATTTCGGGGTGTTTCTAGATCTTAGTCTCATTATGATAGCAGCTTTTTTTAATGGTAATGCTATCCAAATCCCTCTAAAATTTCATGTGTGGGTGACTTATCACCATAAAAAAACATATATTTGGGTCAAGTGAAGTATAGAAAACATATTTATAGGTTTCTTTCTTCGGGCAGTTGTTTTAAATTTCTATGTAAAATGCATTGACATTATCGGCGAATTTGGCTGACTAGCAAATGTGTTAACTAAGGTTTGCCTGGGTTACCTACACTCTCTCAGTCGGGTTGTTCCAGCACTTACAGTTATATTTTTATTCCTTCCGTGGTGCAGCTACGTGCTGGTGTTCACAATCACATTGTGTGTTGTTGTCTTTAAACTTAAAGTAGGGCCTACTGTCAAACACCTGTCCCACTGGCACTGACTGAATGACTGTAAAGGAGAGTCAACCGGACAGGATACAATGCGCATGCGTATCTTTCTTGGTAGATGGTTTGGTTACTGGAGTAAGTGGTGATGAACAGCAGCTTTGAATGCTTTCTTTTCTTGGATGGTTGATATTGATTGTGGGCCTTGTGGCGCGCGGCAGGACGTTCCAGTCAATTAGGGTTCGTGGTACAAATGAGTACTTGTAGCAGTTCTTGTTGCAGGATATAGGGATATAGTTATTTGTGGTTGAGGTATTTCTTGAATTCCTTTCGACCAGACACAGGAGTGTTCACACTGGAATGGCACGGTGACCCGCGACTACTTGCTAGAAAATTGTCAGACGGACCGTCTTTCTTCTTTATTCAGTTTGTTTTTAATTGCTGTAATGCTGCTCTTTCTTTCGTATTTCCCACCGACAAATATGGCTGCTCTGTTCTGGATTGCTTCAAGTTGGTTTATTCCTTGTGCGTAGAAGTGACAAGTCGCCTACTACATGTAGTACAGTCCTATGCCACATCAACAACCAGACAATGGACATGATGGGTCAACTGTCTTGTTGTCAAGAGTTGATCAGCCATTCAGCACGATTGTTTATCATCAGTCAGACGGCAGGTCACGATCTATGCATTACGAGGTCACAGTTTCTATGCTCGCAATTTCTCAACCCAGTCACCGCACTGATTTTTCCGAAGTTTGCCGAAGTAAAGGCCCATCTTAAAACCATTTTTTGATAGTTATGGAGTAGTCATCAGTTGTTTTAAAAGCCTCAAAATTATGTTTGTAGGTTTGTCCTTGTCTTATCATGCAAAGAACTGGTATTCATAAAATATTTCTGGAAAATAATTGCGTTAAGATAATATGATAAATTTGAAGGTTTCATGAACTGTGCCCAAATAAACCGTGGACCTGACCGTTTACAACCTTCCCCTAGAAAATAACCATAGGTAAATTGCTCATAAAACATTGATCTGTCAGTTAGTAACAAAATCAGAAGTGTTCAACGGTTTTCATTAGGACAAAAATGGAAGTAAAAGTATATAAAATTACGACTAGATCGGCTTTTTACGCCATAGAATATTATGGAATCTGCATCCTCATAAACATGACAAAGTCGGGCAGTATCATACTGGATTTTTGTCTGATAAAGCCATTGCGACTTTATGCATGTTTTGTTGTAGCAGGTCTGATATTACACAGTTTTCCGAATACCACGAGTCAATCCGATCGGTTGAATTCACGCCCTGTATAAACTCCACGCATCGATTGGTTCTATGTCCTTGTCTACTACAAAAGCAATATTGATTGATTCCGTGGCTTCCACACAGACAATTTTGACAAAATATTTTATATGCGTTTTTTGGACTATTTACGTGGGATTTGACCGTTTGCAACGTTGATATGATATAATTTTCATGGCTTTTGGAAGGAAATGATGTAAAGTTTGTACACTGAAAAAAACAGAAGTATCTGTCTGCTGGGGGTATTCTTTAAGACAAAAAAACTACCCGACTTTGTACCCAAAAATTGAGCAATCTGTTTTGGTCCAAAATCACATTTCTTCACTCATTTTCGCTAAAGTGAAATCTGGTAATGATAGATTGGACCCTTTACAACCAGAAAACCTTTATTATTTGTCATTCGAAAATTAATAGCATTGCAAAATTAAATAAATACAAGGTTATCTCCACTTAATTTCTACAATTTCACAGAGGATAGACCAAGTCAGATGCACTCAGAAAAAAGAAACCAAGGCCTATATCTGTGACCGGCCGGTTGACTGTCATGCTCTTCTGTGTTTACGCGCATCTGTGTATGCTCGGCGCGCAGCTCAGACCATGGAAGTACCGGTATAAATAAAAAAATTAACTTTACCGGTACCCATTTCTTACGTCTGTCAAAGGGGACACCCTGGCCCCAGGTTTGTACAGCCTACTAAGATTTAAAGGGTATAAATCATGGGTAATTTCAATACCCTGGCACATAAAATAACAGAGATGTGATGATGGAGATAGAACTTTTTGAATGACCCTCATATATCTCGCTGTCATGTCATTGTTTGTTTTAAATGCTTGCACTATAAATTCAGGTGCTGGTGCTGCATTTCCTGACTGTGATTACTCAAGAAACACTAGCTATGAATTGCTCATGGAAGTGTTTTGCATTAGAGCTCTAGTATTTTGAATAATTACGGTAATGCTGTGATAAATCATGTAAGACTACTTTGTATGTCTTTTTTTTTTCTTGGTTGAGTCGGGTAAAAAAAGATATATGATAAATATATGAATAAGCAGAAACCAATTTGTTTCCCATTGTTTTTGATGAATCAGATGTTAGTATTTGTTCATCGATAAATCCCCTATATTTTGCCAGGGGGATGGTCCATACAATTATCCCCCCAAATGTTGACACCTTTATGTGGGTTTCTGACTAAATTAACCTCATATTCAGCCATTTTAGTCAAGAAAGTGCCCATTTTTGCACGCCTCGTGGAAATTTAATCTACTTTTGCACCATATTTCATCAGTTTTAACTTCAATATGGCAAAAATTATTGCGTGCATTTGTACCACAAACTTATTCTCAGTGGCGTAGCTGGTATTTTTTCAGGGGGGCAAGTCTGTATGGGGCGGAGGCCCAAATCCACCAAATTTCCCTGCACTTGGGTGGGGGAAGGGGCCCAAATAGACAATTTTTACCAGGCTTATTGATAATAATCGTACAGCTCAACTTACCGTACTTTTCCTAACCAGACAGTCCATGCCAAAATTGTTACTACACCTTTACATTTCATCGAATCTCTTTTTGATGTCTGTCATTTTGAACATCACACTTGAAAGATGTATGCTATGTAGAAACTTTATTTTGCAATAATAATTTGCATATTATTAGCATATTTGCAAGAAAAAACATGAAAATCAATAAATACCTATATTTTTCACAATTTCAATATTTTATTAGAAATTAAGCATGTAGGCCGTTTGTTATGACTTGATGAATGAAGCTGTTAAAACAGATTTTGATAAATTTGCTTATTTTTCCTTTTTTGCCCCAAAATGTGTAAAAATCAAAATTTTTTGGATGACCTATATTTTCTTTGAATATTTATCAAATTTCTTAATTTAGGTATAATACAGTGCAGAAAAAGATGTCAAAAAATCTGTTAAACAGATTTCCAATAAATTTTCCATTTTGGGTTAAATCTCAATTTTCATGCTGGATATTTGAAACATAAAATGAAAACATGTCCATTGCACTTTTTCCTCGAGATGTACTATAATATCAAGGTTACGGATATATTATAATCCCTTCTTATCTTCACTGATCCATCAGATACCTATTGTTATGAATGATCAATGAAAAGGTTCAGAACTGGGCTACTAATGGTCTCTCAAGTATCTATAGTTATTTTCATGACTGTGAATGTAGGAAAAGTATGATCAGTTGAGCTGTATGGTATTGCATATCGTATGGATTCCCCATCTCTCTGCCCCTCCTCTCCCTCTCTCCCCCTCTCTCTCCTCTCTTTTTCCTCTTTCTCCCTCCTTTTTCCTTGCACTAGGGGGCGGGGGCCCAAATAGGCAATTTAAAAAAAATAATTTCAAATTGTTTTAAAAGGGTTCCAGTCAACCATTGTTTTTTGGTTTTTTTACTTTTACACGTTTAGCGATTTTTCTAAATGTTTAAACAACTTCCAGACATTTTAAATGTTTAGTATGGACAGCCTTTAGGTCCATTCATACTACGCTGCATTTGCTTTGCAGTGCGGTGCATTGCCTATATTGATTACTTTTTTCTGCAACTCAACGCAACTTGTCCCATTTCCACGTTAAAATGTATTTAACTTTATTGCGATACCGCAATGCAGTATTTTGCAGTATGATGCGGTGAAGCTACCAGTGATGTAGAAAGTATAATGGAATCAAACTTTTGCGACTGAAAATGAAATAAAGTTTGTAGTGCCACACATATTTAATATTATGAACAGTATCATATAAACTTCTTTTCACAATAATTTTCCTTCTTTTTCCAGATGGTCTAATTTCACACAGTTATTTTCCTAAAGCTATGGAACTTTTGAGACAAGATCCTGTAGCTACTGACAGACTGGGCAAACCAATATACAATAAATTCATTGTTTTAACAGATAGATGGAATTTTATAGAAGGAACAAATGCACAGGTATGATAAGGCCACATAAAAAATTTTTTGGTTCTCATCTAGAGAATTTTTATGAAGTGTGACTGGACACCACAAATCAGCCGTAAAGTCAGCCCTGATCAATTTTGTTTTATTTTGTGTTTAGAAAATATATCACTAGATTTCGCGGTTCTCGGGTTGGGTGGTTCTTATGACTATCTCCGATTACCCAACACCCGTTACCCATATAGGCCTACTTGCCCCGACCTTTTAAACTACTATGATATACGTGTCTCAATGATCAAGACCCAATTTGACACAATAATCAACTTAGTAGTTTTGTAGCTGTGATGCTTACTTGGCTGTAATCTGAAACCCATCGTTCGCCTCTTTGCATCCCGGAAATAGTCATGTTCTCCTACTAATAGGCCTCTGCACATGTGCCGTTTTGAAATATGTGTTGATCCGATGAGATGCACCTGCACGATTAACCACACTGTAATGCTTTCCGATGCTCGCACTGCGCCTACGCGATTACGCACCGCATGTGCGTGATAGCGCGCACGCGATAGCGCACCACGAGCACGCGTTAGCGAGTCACGCGCACGCGATAGCGCGCGGACAGAGGTACGGACGGACACGCCATGATTAGTATTATGATAAGCTTTAAAATGGTATATCATTTGACTTCAAACGATATCCAGAAGCGGGGTTAACGTTATGGTTTGTTGAAATCTGTTCCGTCAACAAAATTGTACTTTTTTTCGGTTCTACATGTGTCTCTTTTTCTACATTTTTGGTAATAAATATCAAACAGTCATAATTGGCGGTCATTTCAAATCGTCCCCAAGTCAACGAGGTTCAGGAATGTCCTCTCATTGTTAATTGATGGTTATACATACCTAGACAAAGCAAACAAAGACAAGAACTATTTAAAGGATTCTGTAAAAATAGGTAGAAGCTTATTATCCTCTTCAGCAATAGGATTATTGATTGGTTTAAACAGTGTTTGATGAGATACTTGTCGCGCCGAATTGAGATACCTATGAATACCACCTTCACGCATATTTTACACTGTAACTCAGAATACAATTTGCCACGTTTACGGCTCATTCGTAGTGTCCACTCACAATTGATCAGGGAGATATATTCATGTAAAATCAGCACTGTTAGTTTTGATCTTTTCCAACAGTGCTTGAGGATTTGTTTTTCTTTTTTCAAATGCGAGATTCTTAGGCATTTGAAAGTGATTCATGTTCTCTAATAAACTTATTTAGCTACGGTATATAAAGTTTTCCTAACGCCTTCCAAAGTCTTTGAACAAAATCGATGAAACAAAAAGACTTGTAAAAAAATTATATTCTCACCCTTTGACCCCATCAATTAGGTTCAAAGCCCCCATTAAAAAAGAAAAAATTCTCTCACCAATTTCGATAGTCTCAGCCCTACACCTGTACTGTATTAATTTCATATGTGTGATGCGATCAAGTAAAACATGCAGTCGGAACTCGCAAATATTGATTTTGAAATATAGCCAAACAATGGAAACATTTCCCTTTGTTTCCTCTTGTTTTGGAAACTCTATTACTGCTCATATCTTTATGAACTGGTTGTTTGATTTCAACTGAGTTTTCTGCAAAATCTTTGTAAAGGCTTTTTGCTATCCTATAAGAAACTGAAAATTGAATTTTTCCGAGTTCCAACTGATTTTGCTTGATCGCATCATATAAACTGAAGTGCCCCCTCAGCATATTCACCTTTTCAAGAATCCCATAAGCCTTTGTGGGTAGACATAAAAGGTCTACCCCCAAAGACTTATGAGATTTACCAAAAAGGTAAATTGCTAGCCAGAAAATAACAGGAGTACCTGTATTGATTGAGCCAGTAGCGCACGAGGAAGGTCATGGTGTGTAAATCAGACTATAAAGCTTGTAATTAAACTGCCTTCATGAAACGTTTGAAAGACTGACTTTAATAAACAGTGACTTAAGCTGCTGAATTGATCAGTTTGGATTGGCCATTTGGGTTTTACATTGGTTTTGGAAGATACAAATTTCAGCTGGTTCTAAACTTGGCATCTGGAAACATAATTCTGCAAAGCAAATAAAGATGGTGTTACTCTAAACAACTCTTCTCATTCAGTGAATGTCATGGACCTTTTTACAAGCTACCTTTTCACAAGCTTAAGCTAAATCCTTTATATGCTTGAACTTTCTTTTTTCATGCATGATCTCACATATGGGTTAATGCCTTTTACCTTCATTAATCATAAATCAAAAACAGATCAGGCAACTATTGTCCATTATTGTGAGGGTCATACACTGTGTCATTTGAAGTAAAACTGATTAAGTTTGTTGCCAATGATGAATTGATAAATGCCTAAATGGTACTGTTTGGCTATGCAATTAATAAAAAAATATGCTGCATTATTTCGCAAAGATAAACTGCCATTTTGTATAATGCAAGGTTGTACTGAAGATGAACTTTGGATACCAAAATTTTGTATACAACTTAGGGTCCCTTTTTTTTTGACATGCCGAAAGGGGAAAGGATATTTTGGCAAGGTGAAGGGGGACAAGTAAGTTTTGGCAGATTATTTCACCCAAAAATATGTGTGCATAGTGCATGTACATAGATATTGAAACCAGTACAGTTTTACAAATTCCAACAAATTGCAGCCTTAAGTACATGTAGTATAATCATGAGTAGACAATGTCCATTTTTATTTAGCAACACAAATTCTTTTGCTTTTGGTTAAATCTCTTGTCCTTTTAAGTGTGATGGTTGACATGTTATTTGATTTGAAAAATTAGAAATTAAACAAAAAGAAAGGTCATTTGGTTTCTATTTCTCAATATTGCCGGTTTTGCTTTTTTATAAAAAAAAAACCTTGCACAGATCAATTAAAGATTAAAATGCACAGAAATTGGTAATGAAGAGCTGTGTTTATCATGCAAACATATGTGATATCAAGATTTTAAGTACTCATTTTTGTTTCTGTTTTGTGTCTGGAAACTCAAGCATGATTTTACATAGATAAAGAGAATTATGACTGTGAGCCCTGTACAACATTGAAAAGACATAGCCCAAACTTTCATATCATTGGCGTGTCATGGGGGCTGCTATGGGAAATGTTACCCCCCCCCCCCAAGTTAAAATACAGAAGTTAGCATGCAATTTGCAAATCAGTCATTTTATTTTGATGCAATATGATCACATTTTGTATAATTGCTAAATAATTAATCTTAATGTGCAGGGACAGGGAAGGGCTTAAATGTAATCGATCATTTGGGGAGGGGGTTGATTATGACTTGATTATCACCATATAGGAGCACCTGTATTGTATGTTAGACTTTATGCATCTTCTTAGTTAACAATTTTTGACATCTATGTTTTGCATTGTAGCAACAAAACAAATGATCATTATCACTTATTAACATTTAGAGTGCAAACTCGAATGCACAATATGTGCCAAAAATGGATGTAGCGTTATTAAGTTTTCTAAAAAGAGGTCAAAGAAGCCTCAAAGTGTGTTAAAAAATTGTATTTTTAGCACTGTGTCCACTTGTATCTTTCTGATGAACAACAAGTGGGCCGCCATCAGCATGATGACGATGCCAGTTTACATAGAAAATTGTCATAACTCTCTCTATATATAAAGTGGGGGAATAAAGTGCGAAATGCAAACTAGTGACTAAATAAGTGATGACCAGTGGCGGCGCCACACCGGGGGGCATGGGGAAAAATGCCCCCAGTCAGAACTCTTGCCCCCCTGTTGCCCCCCCCTCAGAAAAACCCCAAAATTACTTAAAATTTCAACTTTTTACGGTAATTTTGCGCAAACTTTGTTGATTTTGCCCCCCCTGAAATTCACTTTGCCCCCCTAATGACCCCCCGAAAAAAAAAAAATTCCTGGCGCCGCCACTGGTGATGACATCTTTTATATCATTTCAGCTTAAGATTCCTGTGAAAGGTTCCAGAAATCGAGGTCTTCTTGTTATGTGGGCATCTAGAACTCAACCTGATAATCAAGAGTAAGTCTTGTGTGCCACAGTTTACAATAATTATAGTACCGGTAGTTATTTAGTGAAATATCAGGAGCAGAGTGTCATTACTGGCCAAAGTATATTGTATAGTATCAGGCCCAGTAGCCAGGGTTTTTTGTTGTGGGTGCTGATTTTGAAAAAGTGGACTTTTTTTCCAGGGGGGGGTCACAATTTTGTGAAAAGTGGACTTTTATCCCAAAATTTTGACCTTTTTTTGACCAAAAAAGCTTAAAAAAACAAATTTTTTGGCTCACTACGCTTGCAAATTCTTAAATTTTGGGACTTTTTGTATATTTTTGCAAATCTGGCTATGGGCCTGCATAGTATTCCCCATAACTTAACCCCTCCACACGAGTGTCGGATGCAAACGACAAGTTTCATTTTTTTTTTAAATTTCAAAATTGTAAATTTGCATTTACCCCATTATGAAAAATGCATCCATTATTCAAACAAGCCTAGTATTGGTTTAGTGGCTCTTAAGGGATCTGGAATGAGCGTTTTGAGCGTTTCGACAGTATTTTTGTGGGGCATGAGAGCACATCAGACATATCAATTGCATTCTGAATACGAAGAATGTCTTTCTGATATCAAATAATTTTCATTTTTGAAATTCACGATATAATACAAATGTTATGACAAATTATTAAAATTTGATATTTTTCACATTTTTGATATATAACAGTCCTCGGTAATTTTATAAATCTAATGACATATTCTTAAAGTGTATGTAGATGGGACCGACGATCATTTGAAAATTTTGACCTTTCATATTGAAGATATGGATTTTTTTCCCCAAAAGACCTAATTTTTTTGGGTGTTTTGGGAAACTAAATCCATATCTTCAATACGAAAGGTCAAAATTTTCTATTGATCGTCGGCTTATCATCCCACCTACATACACTTTAAGTATATATCATCAGATTTATAAAGTTTACTTCGAGTACTGTTAAATATCAAAAATATCAAATTTTAATCATTTGCCATAAAATGTGTATTACATTGCAATTTCAAAAATCAAAATTATTTGATATCAGAAGGACATTCTTCGATTCAGAATGCAATTCGATATGTCTGATGTGCTCTAATGTCCCACAATAAATACTGTCCAAACGTTCATACCCCATCCCTTAAGATAGTTTTATATTTTGAGAAAACATCTCAAATCTTGCACTTGTAGTTGAAGCCTGGCCAGCACACAGATACTATCTGTTGCCTAAGCCAAAACCTATAAGTAGCACTTAATTTTCACTAGTTTTCTCTATGTCTGCTTCAATTTAAAACCATCCAAAGTGACTAAATGGTATTTTATGGGCACTTAAATTTTATTTTACCATGACTTTGTTGTATATCTTTACAGATCACTGAATTCTGATTTAATTTTTACTTTTACAACAATGAATGGAAAAATATATTAGACAAAATGTTCTCTCAAGCAAGTAAGACCCAAGCTTATAATCGTGGAAAATATGAAAGTTAAAACTTTTCGACCCTCATAGACTTTTTATGTTTTATAATTCTACACAATGACCATGATTGATAAGACATATACAATAGACAGCTGTATAATGACATTAAATCATACACTCTGGATTTTTTACTTTTACAACAATGAATGGAAAAATATATTAGACAAAATGTTCTCTCAAGCAAGTAAGACCCAAGCTTATAATCGTGGAAAATATGAAAGTTAAAACTTTCCGACCCTCATAGACTTTTTATGTTTTATAATTCTACACAATGACCATGATTGATAAGACATATACAATAGACAGCTGTATAATGACATTAAATCATACACTCTGGAAAAAAATGATTGTATTATCAATCATTGTTTTATATTTATTGTAAAAAAGTAATCACACAATCTGATTTATAAAAGATTATCTAATGACCATGTTAAAAACATATAGAGGTCAAATTTTATTTTCTACTAATGTGATGTTATTGTTTATAATTATATTGCACTCTTCACAAACAAACCTTGACAGCTTTTGACATACATGTAATCCACAGAAATAAAGTTTGTATTTTTGTAAATAAAATCATGCAATCTATTATTTTATTAAAATTTTATTCAAACATGGTATTTGGAAGTTCTGTAGGTCTTGTGATTCTTGAGGTGTTAAAAGTACCCAAATTGCCAAAAAGATACTTTTCAGGGGGAAAAAGTCCTGACCCCTGAAAACTACCTTTTGACAAATCAGATTTTGACAAATTTCAAAAACCACAAGATCTTTTGAGCTATAAAAGTGAATAATACGAATTACCAAAAATGCCCAGTCCTATTATGAGCAATGCATTGCTTTACATGCTGGTAAGTCTGTTGAAAAAGACCCAGAAACTCACAAATCTTTAGTATAGTTTATCAAGTTAATATATCTCATATTGTATGTGATCAGACCAGATCAAACCTTCTGCTCTGAAATCTCTTCAAGATGGGAGTTTGTACGTCTTGTGTCCAGAAAGTAGAGAATAATGGCTGATATAAGAGCCATAAAAAATGATGCTCCTGCTAGGTAGAAAGCTACACTATAGCTGCCAGTTATGTCACGTATGAGACCTGTGGTTGGCATGAGAAGAAGAAACAAATTGATGGTCATTCAAAATGATAAGATTCTTTAATGTAGCTTATAATCAGTGTTATAAAAAGCCAAAATCTTCAAGGGCCTCTTTAATTTTCACAGGCTCAAACTCAATTTGTAAAATAATAGTTTGTAAAATAATTATACTGTGCCACATTATGGCACTTCAGACTCCCAAATCAACAACATGTAATGCCGTGGATTGGTCTTGTTGACTTTAATGACATTATTTTCGGCAGAGTAACAAACAAGTGGACTTGCAGTGATTTGGGTTTTGATTTGAGGGTCATCCTATTTTGTATACTATCATGTGACATGTATATGTAACCTTATTTTTTACCTGTTATAACAGATGATTGGGTTGGTTAATTTTAATTAACTTAAAAGTTATGTCATGTCATGTTATGTTATGTTATGTTATGTTATGTTATGTTATGTTATGTTATTTTATGTTATGTTATGTTATGTTATGTTATGTTATGTTATGTTATGTTATGTTATGTTATGTTATGTTATGTTATGTTATGTTATGTTATGTTATATGTTAATTGTTATGTTATGTTATGTTATGTTACATTATGTTACTTTGTTTTTTGTTATGGTACATTTTAATAGGTTATGTTATGATGCTTTGTTATTGTGATGTTCATCATCAATATAACTTTATATATTTTAAGTAATATTGTGTTGATCATGGTTATAACTTTGTTGAGAATACAAGCTTATTCAACTATATAATCATGATATTTGGGCTATTCCAGTTGAAATCCAACCACCTCCATGAAAGACATAACCTTAATCTTCCACACAGGGAGTGTAGTGTGAATTTCAAATGGGGTTACCTCCAGGGGTTACCTGTATTTTGGAATGGCTGATTCCATTTGAAATCTACACCTGGAACTGGAATCTACACTTTGAACTGTAATGGCGCAAGGCCCATTCAACTTACCTGTCAGGAGTCCTCCACCAAGATCTCCAAAAGCACCCACCGCCCATACAAATCCTAAATTGACAGAAAAGTGGGCATCACCATCCATTTGCTTCAGAACAACTGGCATAGTTGTGAAAAGGAATGCAAAAGCAAATCCAAGACACCCTGTCAATACCAGTCCCATAATATAACCTTCAATGCTGCTAGCAATAAAGGTGATAGTACAAATGAATATCGTCATGGTTATTTCAATACCAATTGGTGATAGCCATCCACGATCTACTAATATTCCATTCATAACTCGACCAAATATTCCACCAACTCCAATCAGAGAGAGCAAATAGCTTGCTTGGTGGGAAGTGACCCCACTCTCTTCTGCTTTAGCTATACTGTGGATAGATATGGAGACAAATCCAAAACTATGGAAAAAGTACATCAGGGAGATCATCCACACTGGTGAGGCAGGAAGAAACCGACAATAGGACTTCAAGTGAATCTCGAATTTCTTGGGTTCAGATAATGATTGGTCCACTGATGTGTGTGGAATTTGGACATAGGAGCCATTTTATCTTTATCCTTGTTGAGTTGGGTAGAACTTGTATCACATTGTTTAATTGAATCATGTTTAATATCTGTTTGTGTTTTTGTATCCATTTCCCTTGTGGTTCTTTGTTGTGATTTAAAAACACTTGCAGCAGCAACACAGTGGAAAAGCAGAGCAGCTTCTATTAGTAATGCTCCACGCCATCCATAAGTGTCAATGAGAAATCTGATGAATGGTGGTAAAATCATCTTTCCTATATTGCCTCCAGAAGAAACCATTGAATGAGCTAAAGCAAAGTGCTCTGTGAAGTGTTTTTCAACAACAACAACTGATGTGAGCCAGAGAATACCTCCACCAATACCTAACATAAGAAAATAACACAAATATTCAAAGTTATTAATAATAAATAATGAACAACATTATCAAGCGCAAAATACAAAGGTTACTCAAGTAAATTATCACAATTTAAATTTGCATGATCACAATTGTTTGTTTGTTTGTTTGTTTAAACGGTTGCATCAGGACCCACTGATGGGACCAAGTCAAGTCAAGTCAAGTAAAACTTTATTAAATCCACAAGGGAAATTACACTCATGACCAGGCTCAAACAAAATGCTCAAGCCAGGCTAAAAAGCCTATAAGTATGCTGGCCTATATGGAAAGAGAAGTGAGAAACAGATTTGAAGACAAAGAACAAGGAAAAGAAGGCCACTCCCAACAATCAAGTTTTCAAGAAATTTTACTGTCAGGCTTTGGGTCAAGAGAAAGGAAGTGCTTTTGACATTATCATATCTCCATCTTCCTCTTTACATTTTCATCTCCAATTCTATCTTCTTTTCCCTGCCATCATCATCATCATCATCATCATCATCATCATCATCATCATCATCATCATCATCATCATCATCATCATCATCATCATCATCATCTTCTTCTTCATCATCATCATCATCATTTTCTTCATCGTTATTATCATTTACATAGTGATCTCCATCATCATCTTTACATCTTCCTTTCTTTCATATCCATCTGTACTGTCATCATTATCTTCATTTCCACATTCACATTTGTCTTCATATCGTTCAACTTCATCTTCTTGCTGTATGTGCTCCTTTTTATCATATATATACAAACCTGTAACTATTGCAAATGTAACAACAAGATGTTCAATTGTGGAAGCAAATATGCTGGATAGAATGCCAACAGGTAGGAGAATTGCTCCTACTATTCCGACTTTTCGACAGCTCCATCGTCTTAAAGCAGCACCTGTTGGGAGTCCTGTAAACATGTACAAAAGATATATGGGCGTATTTAAGTTATTCTGCTATTGTTCTGCAAGGTGTCAATGATGTTGAGATATCCCAGATCGAGATGGAGCTACAATCAAGGAAATTAAAGTTGGCACATACTAAATGTAAATCGCCACCTCTCTCCCCCAGTTCATCAATGATGATCACATGGGCTCTCCAGTCTCCCCGATGTTGGTTGAGGGGGAATGGGAGAGGGGAGGGGAAAGGAGAAGGTTTGAACTTCTCATCAAACATTGTTATATTAATTTCACTGAACTCTTAGAGCGGCAATGAAGAATTCCAACAGAGTGTTCCAACTATTTATTTCCTTGATTGTAGATGGTATATTTGGGGTACATTAAGTTCAATAAAATGTCAGTTAGAATTTTAATTTCAAAAATGTACTGTGGCCTGTGTTACATGTTGAACTCGTTTTAACGTTAGCACCCAAAACATTGACGTAAATCACGATTTTCATGTTTCATAACAATGCTGAGTATCGATTAAAAGAGGGTAGATTTAGTTCTAAATTAAATAAATGAATTACCGACTTCCATGATCATGCATGATTGGGAGTGGTCAGCTCAATGTTACGAAATTATCTCATGTTTTCAGTTCAGCACAAAGTGAGTTCAATTTATTAAAGCGGCCTTTTGTTGAATGCACGTTGTACGCCCGGTTGTACGCGAACGTTAAATCGAGATTTTGATATTTCATAAACAACACAATTATTGTGAGTGTAATGTTTGTCGAAATCAGCAAAAATGCATTCACGGATAAGGTGTTCATAAATCATAATTACCTATGAAGCCCCTGGTTGCAATAGGCAAACTTCCCAGCCATCCAGCAAGGGTTGCGCCTACGTTGAACTCCCGCTGAAAAGTTAATAAGAAAATACCTCCGTTTTGCATGAGCACCACTAATAGCACACGTGTTGTAAATGCACCAATAAACACCAGGTATCCTGATAATTTCTGTTGTTTCATCGTGTCACAAGAATTGTCGCCTCTGACATCTCTATTCAAAAAGAAAGTTACGAAATCAAAAATATGTGACATTGATTCGGATTATGACATGGAAATTAAATAAACAAAGTTTGCACTGTATCCATGATCATGACCGTAAGTGACGTTGCACCGAAATTAAACTTGACAAACAAATAAATAAACAAACAAAGCATATCAAATTATTCGTCTGGCCCCATGGATCAAAAAAATGTAAAGTTTTGTGCACGTGACATGCGACCTATACAGGTTGCCGGGACAGGTTATAACAAAAGAAAATAGTATTAGGCAACCATGTCACTATTGTATTGAATTTTAGGGAGCGATCGTTATTTATGACAGAGGGGGAATGGGAAAATTTAGGGGGGAACACGAAATTTTTGGGGGGTCTTTAGGGGGGAACCTGAAATTTTTAGTTCAACCTGGAGGGGGGATTGTTACATTTTAAATGGAGAAAATTGTTGGGAAATATATGTCATTAGCGCATTTTACTCCCCGGGATTTTACTTGGAAAAGCAAAAACGTTGACCTTAACAAAAAAAGCTCATAGGGCAAGTTGAAGCCTGTGAAAATCGAAAATCTTACTCACACCTTAGTTAAACACATGGTTTGAGAAAAAAAAATACAGTACCAAGCATTATATTTTTTTCTGACATTTACCAAAGAAATGAAAATTATTGCTTTTCATTTGACCCGAGAAAATTTATTATGAAATGAAAAGGTGTAACTAAACATTCTGCTTATTTCAACACCGATTTCGATCGTTCCCAGTGCCTAATTAAAGCCATATTATAACATTTGCTGAGGAGAACTCCCTCAAAGAAATTCTGGTTTTTACACGATTGTAATGTACTTTAGTCAATAAAGATACTCTGCAAAAATCAAGACTTTAGGTGCTGTAGTTTTGTCGGGAGTTTTGTCGAAATCTGAGATTTTGAATAAAACGATGGAACCGGCGTTTTGATGGAAATATTAGTCGAACACGTATGCAAAGTGAAGACATAGCTTATAGTTGCTCTGGGCTTGTCTTGTTTGCTACCCTTTTCTTGCCTTCAGTTTTTGTCTTGTATTTGGCTTTAAACTACAGCATGTAGTTTTCGTTGTTTAATTTAATATTTTGTCGTCTGTCCCTGAAGAAGAGCAGTTTATCTGCTCGAAACGTCGGTTGATTTTTGTGTCTGTTAGGTTTTGTTTGTCGACTATGTACACAGTGATTTTCATCACTCCAGTGTACTTTTGTACTGTTTTCCTGACACCTCTGTGGGTTCTGGAATTGGCAATTTTTGGCCATTAAATTTTGGCACTCTGCACCGAACTTTGCCTGTTTTTAGGCCTACATTGGTTGTTTGGTTTTTGTCTACTTTTGTGCTCAGTGATTTTCATCGCTTGTTCTAGTACACTTTTTCTTCTAATGCCTATTTTGCCCCCCCCCCTTTCGTACTGTCTAGTCTGTGTTTTACTTGTTCCCCCACGTCAAGTTGGTGTACCTTGCTTTCTTTCCAGTTATGCAAAGTACGTACACGGCGTGCGGGATACACATAACACACACACCCCAAGGATCGTACCGTATTACAACCGCGGGAGTAACATGCATGGGCGCTAGTAGTAAATTCCAATGTTCTATGCTTTACCTCAGTTATTCGGCTCAAAATTAAAAGGGGACATATCTGACAGTAAAAGCTAACATTTTATGGAAAATAAATACTAATCTATTTTCACAGAAATGTTATAATATGGCTTTAAGTGACGGGGGGGGGTCTTGTATAACAACAGCCATGGCTGACTAGTCAGGCAAGTTTTCCGTGTCACGGAAAAACGGACAAATCCACGGAATTTAAGAAAAAAACGGAAAACACGGAAATTCGCGGAAAACGTGTTTTTCCTTGAGTCAAATAAAAATGAAGAAAAAATAATGAGAATGTGAGGTAAATATAATGAAAATGAAGTCTGTCTTCAAAGATATCAACCTTAAAACAACTAGACATAGAGTAGACATAGGCCTACGCTTATATTTAATTTTGATTTGTGAAATGTGATTCTTTTTTAATCACGGAATGTGAACACGGAATTGAAATTACATCACGGAAAATCACGGAATTTAGTATTTAAAACCACGCACGGAAAATCGCGGAATTCGGTATTTTCGTCACGGAAAACTTGCCACGGCTCTATGCATAACAAAAGAGGATGCATGGTCAGTGGCGTTCTACTCCTCTTTTCGCCAAACGACAAGTGTTTCTGGAATGCTGCTAAAATAAGAAAACTTTTAATGCTAATTTATTGCACATTCTGGGGAAGCGTGGTTACCTTTGAAATAGCCGAGTGAGAGGGTTTTCAATGAAATATTTTTTGTGTCAAAATTGAAGCATCCTATGTATAAAAGAATATATGAATATTTACTGCACATAACGATTCGTGATACCCGATTGTGGCACATTTGATGTCGTTTTTAAAAGAAGCAGAGAATTTTATTTCAATTTTATATACGCCAAAATATTTTTTAATTGAGCAAGAATAAGGATAGAAAAACGTTGCCAAAGATTACTGTTTCGTTCCGGCGAGTCAAAATCGATATGATGTATTGTCCATGTACATGATGTAGAGGCCCATTTATTGGTGGATTTCTGTATGTAGAACACACAGTTAACAACAATTGAGCGCTATTAATACACATTAATGTGTTTAGGCAAATAAAATTCCAAAATATGGTACATTTTCTGCCTTTGCTTGTCACGTGGTAGGCCTATGTTGAAGTTGCGATTTTATGTTCAAATAAGTTTCAAATGGATACCAACAAGAAAAGTGGCCGAGCGGTCTATAGGCGCTAGGCTCATAGAGTATCCAAAGCGGTGCGCCGTGAGTTCGAACCCCGCCTCTGCCAAATTTAATTTTACTTTTTTTTCAATTTCATATTGGGGAAATGTGACTGGGAGAATTTATGTATGGCGTGGAGTGGTGTGGTGGCGTTCCGAGTGATAAATATTGTTCGTTGTGTGTTGGGTCTTGAGTTGGCAACCCCCAAAACAAAAAAAAAATTATTCCAGAGAGTGGAAAACGAAAGACGGAGAAAGTTTTATAAGCATCACGAATTAAGAGTAACAATTTCTCAGTGTTCTAGTATACAAATAATTAGGCCTACAAACACTCATTGAAGGTAAAAACATTCTGTTAGAGCAGGGGAGTAGGCCTAATTTTTTGATATTTCTGTAACATAACTGCAGCAATAAAACATTCATTTGTCGGGCAGTCCATTTTGACATAATTGGAACCCTTTGTGTCTGCTGTAATTTAGATACTTTGATAACATGTTCTCTTGACATTTCTGGAATATAGGCAATTTGCAGCTATAAAATAGCCATTTGTGAGGCAATTTGCATACCTGCCAACCGTTCCGCTTTTTAAACCTCAAAGTCGGTAAAAAGCGGAACGTTCCGCTTTTCCCGATTTTACAACGAAAAAAGAAATATTAATTATGATTCTTTCTGGACGCATATAAATTATTTCCAATTTTAAAATGAATATTCCTTAGAACCCTGACTGGATGACTGGGCTAGATAATGGTACTCATTTAACATGCATGTGGTCAAATCAGAACACCCGGTTTTCATGCCCAAAATGGATGCATTTTGGTCGATTATCGGACCAGCATATGATTGCTGATTGTGTCGGGTTTTGCGTTCAAAAACTCATCTCTAAAGAAGTATGTAATGTATATTAATGAACGATGACGTTTGAGATGATGCTGGACTGATGCCGTATAGGCATATGTATAATCTAATATTAAGTCATGTTTAAAGTCTAAATGGATGCAAACTTGGGTCAAAGGTTTGATATGAACCTTTTAGCTGTATCATTTGGCTTTGTTTGGCCGTCAGTCGGGGTGGGGTGGGTTGGAGGTTGGGTGGGGTGGTTGAGTGTGTGTATGTATTTCCCTTGGGATAGGTCTCTTATTTTAGTCCCAATTTGTAGTGACATCACTCTGTATGTTTAACATACCAAATATTACAAAATTACTCACACAATGTATTCTTCATGCACATTAGTACCCCCCCCCCATGTGGGCCCCCTCCCACATACCCGAAGAGGTGGGGTCAAAAATTTGATGAATCATTGTTTTTATATTGCGCATTATATATATCAATTTCAGTCATGTAGGCCATGTTATTAGACAAAAAAACTTTGAAGAATGTACAAAAGTATAGGAAACTCACAACTTTAAAGCATGTTTTCTGTAAGAAGGAAGCACTTTTTATTAAAAGTGTAAAACAAGCCAGGAGCTTTGAAATACACATTAGTACCCCTCCCCATATAGGCAACCTCCCACATACCCGAAGGAGGGGGGGGGGGCAAAAATTTGATGAATCATCGTTTTCATATTGCGCATTATATCAATTTCTGTTAGTTTTTGAACGAATCTGTTCTGCTAGTTGGAATCCTTGCATCATTTCCTTTCTGAAAATGTACACTTTTATATATTTCTCATCATAACATTTAGTGATACTAAATTACAGACTCGAGGAAGGTATATTAGTATAAAGAAAAAAAGCGTAGTGATTTATAGTATAAAGGGCCTATTTTATGGGCCAGTGTGCCCAAGCGCTCCAAATTGAGCAATTTAACCCTATATTTGGGCCAAAAACGCAAGATGCACAGGGCAATTACGGGGGAAATTATTGCTTTAGTTTTTCTTCTATTAATTATGTTTTTAGGGGGGTTTGGACGCCCACGCAAAAAATAACCCCCCGCTTCCGCCGCCTAGAGCCCTTTATCTTCTGCTCTTATTTAGATGATGCTCCCATTGTAATATATAGGCATAGGCCACCTAACTTGCTAACTTGTTCACTTGATATTTGGGGAATCATTATCATAACTGCGGCTTCAATCGGACCTTCACCTTCATTTTGCAAAATTGTCCACCTTTTTTAGACACCACCCCCCACGTAGTGGATAAACAAGTGGTCGTTTTCGCTTCTGCTTTCGACACCCGGCACTTTAGGCTTATAGGGAAATCTTTTCCACGAAAGGCCATGGGCCGTCATTTCTATAGGCGTAGATCTGGGGGATACCCCCCCCCCAATATTTTGCCAGGGGTGGTCCATGCAATCATCCCCCTCCCCCAATGTTGACGCCTGAAATATGAGTTTTTGACCAAATTAACCTAATATTTGCCCATTTTGGCTCCAAAAGTGCAAATGTGCGCGAATCTACGCGTGCCACTGGTCATTTCACAAAGTTCCGGCTTTTTCAAACTAAAATATGAAATGGCTTCAATTCAAGTTTTACAAAGTGTCACAAAAAGATAAAAGTAGTAGTCATGTAACATAAAATTGTTCAACTGAGTTCTGGCCTGTGAACATGGTGAAACTTCAATTGATGAGGTATAACCTATCATTTCGAGCAGTCTGGACCTAATGCAAGACAAAAAAGGTTGGAATGAAAAATAGAATGTGCACCTTGTACGGTAATGGCCAGGCCCGTACGCAGGATTTCATTTGGGGGTGCTGATTTTGAAAAAGTGGACCTTTTTCCAAGGGAGGGGGCGATTTTGTGAAATGTGGACAAAATTTGGACCTTTTTTGTCCAAAAAAGCGCAAAAAATGATTTTTTTTTGCTCTGAAATTTCGGGACGGGCCTGGTAATGGCCGCCATATTTTCCTTATTTTTAGAGTGATGAAATGGCGCTTTCTTAGTGTTAAGTCTCACCCCCTCCCCTTTCCCCACTGTTGAGCGCACATGAACAAAATATCAGGATTCAACATTGATCGGGGGCCGGGATCAGGGGAACAAAGGGCTCATTTGCAATACCGTGCTAATTTCATTCCAACCCTTTTGAGGGCACGATGGCTCAGTGGTTACGGCCTTGGACTCAAGGGAAATACATACACACACTTGCTCGACGTGTGTGGGTTCGATTCCCGTCCCATCACCGTGTTGCGCCCTTGGGCAAGACGCTTTGCCTCGCTTGCCTCACCCCACCCAGGTGCAATGGGAAGCTGTTAGGGGTAGTCACAGTCTTGTACTGATGGACCCTGCGCCACTTGTAGGCTGCAAACGTGGTTCCGACATATTCTAATAACGGCGGAATAAATCATTTATTATAAATGTAAAGCGCTTTGAGGCTGTTTACGGCATAAAGCGCTATAAAATATCTACATTTTTTTTTGTGTCCAGGGTTGTAGATCAAGTAAAGCTGCACTGTCGTTCTATTGTCTATACTATAGTGTATACTTATAAAATATTGGATGGCATTGAGGGACGGGTTGTATTATTTTGTTTAATATTGACTTACTTTTCCTCAGCTTTGATGTGGCACATTATTCACAAATTAATGTCGAGTACAGGTAGCGTGCATCGTAATTTTAAAACAGTATCTTCTAGTCTAGTGTATACACGGCTTTTAAATGCTGGTATCCGTCCATTGTTTGCTCATGTTGTAAACAGAAACCGAGATAAATTGGCAGAAGCTCATCCGTTTATTTACTGTTAGTCTCGGTCCCAGCTGGTTTGTGCTCCTTTGTTACAAACCGGCTGGACCGAGACTAGTGCAATTGTTTTCCCGATGATGGTTTATGGTTTATGAATAAGTTATGAATTATAATTATATGCATTATGATTATGAATGACATTTTTCAGGTTATTGATCGCAAAGCCTATATGGATATGCATGGCGCTCTTAGTATAACCCGATGTATATCATGATAGGCCTATTGCATGAATCAATCGAATGCGCAAGCGTTTGAACTTTGCATATTAAGCATTTCCGTAGGCCTATACTGTTTCCCTAAGACCATTTTATTTAAAAGGCACCACAAGAATATGTGCCAAAAATCGCCACGCCCCTCGGCTTGCCAAAACTGCACCCCCCCCTTCGTCTCGCCAACCCCCCCAAGAAAAAACCCTCCCACAAGGGCTCATAATTATTGCACAGCCCCTTAGCATCCTGGAAATAAAACTGGAACCCTTTAGTTTTAAATGCAGGTACATAAGGCCTGAAACAGACTTTTTTCAATGCAACAAATATTTGGTATTCAATCTGTTTCGAGTCATTTCTTAACGTATGTTTGTTGTTCAAAAAATGATCTCCGACGAATGTTCGACGTCAAATACATAATAGGCCTATTCGATGTCGATTGTTTGTTGTTGTTGTTTTGAGGGTTTTTGGGTTTTTTTTTTTTTTGTTGTTTTTTGGTTTTTTGGTTGCTTTGTTGGGGTTTTTTTAATCGGCATCATGGAATATAAAACTAAAATATAACACCTTTGAATGGCTAGTCCGACGAGTAGGACCTTTTTTCTTAGTTACCAGACCAGGTGGTGGCCGCATTGCATTCTCTAAATTCAGTAAATTTTCATCGTCAACCGTGTAATTGAATGGGATTATTTTGAAATTTTAAAACGCTTGAAATATCACAAACAAATAGGCCTATGTTAATAAATAATATAAATACAAGCTAAAACCGTCGGGGTTCGATAATGAACCCCTTAAAACTAACCAAGTATATTGAAAATCCGGGTTGAAAATGCCATAGGCCTACGGCCGGGCAGTTTCACAAGTTGCCGGCTCGATCATGCCATTCGCCGCCCGTTACCAGACTGTACTCATTTCACACTATGATCACTATCTGACATGGTGCAAGAAAGACGAATCGCTAAAGTCCAGTGAACGCGCCGCCCAAAAGAAAACTTCGGCTCTCGAGCTAAATGCAAGAACTCCACGGCGCGTGCGATTATCTTGACTAATGCATTGCACTCAGTTCATTATCCTTATCTTAATGTTATTAAGCAAATAAAATTCCAAAATATGGTACGTTTTCAGTTTTTGCTTGTCACGTGGTAGGCCTATGTTGAAGTTGCGATTTTATGTTCAAAAAAGTTTCAAGATGGATACCAACAAGTCAGGTGGCCGAGCGGTCAAAGGCGCTAGGCTCATTCAGAATTCACGATAGCGGCGCGGCGTGAGTTCGAGCCCCACCTGTGAAATGTGGCTGGGAGAATTTATGTATGACGAAAAGTGGTGTGGGTCAAACAGTGAATTTCTGTACACACTGACAATTTACCCGGGTTGTAACCTATACTCTTTCCTAGGTTGAAAAAAATTGACCCGTGTCGTTTTTTGTGAGTTTTTTTTCCTGTTCACACTTATAATCAACCTGGGTCTAACCCGGTTGTACCTGAGACCCAGGGCAAAACAGGCATAGAAGTGTCATAAAAAGAATGCTTTGGACTGTCTGCAATGTCTGGTTAGTATATACTAGTATGTTACACAGCAAAGAGTTCCAGTGTCAGTATAGGATTCAAATGGCCTTTGGGTTTTTTTTATGTCTTCTGAACTTCACATCCCAGATAGTGCAAACTATTCTTTTCCTAAATCCTTTGAACGTGAGAAATAATGTGCCTTATTTTTTTACGAAAATAGGAGCAACTTGACCTGTTGAGTCCTATCATGCTTAGGGACCGATCGTTATTTACGGCAGGGGGGGGAATGGGTGTTTTGGCAAAAATATCGACAAAAATTTCGCGTTCCCCCTCGCGTCCGCTCAAAATTTTCGCGTTCCCCCTTGTTTTCCCAATTTTCTCCATTTAAAATTTAACAATCCCCCCTCCTGGATCAACTAAAAATTTCAGGTTCCCCCCTCAAGACCACAAAAAAATTTCGTGTTCCCCCCTAAATTTACCCATTCCCCCCCCTGCCATAAATAACGATCGCTCCCTTATAGCTCGATAACTGCGCGCACAGATGTTACATTTTTGGGTCGTGAACTACCTGATCAGGAAATACTGCCGAGTCAGGCAGCATGTTGCCTGCGCAACACAAGCTTTGGTAACCCTTCCGAATTTGACAGACTTAAGGACTAAATTGTTCATGGTGATTTTATAAAAGATCGGTGGAAAAAAAATTCCACCGGGAGGAAAATAATTTAAATAACAAAACAATTTCTAACGGTTTTTTTAAAATTTGATTTAAACATGCAAATTACTATTATTTTAACTAAAATTGATGAAAAAAACACTACTGATTGTATATCCATTGATAATTTTATATATTTTACCTACTTCTTTACTCTAAACCAAGAAATAACGGTATATTAAAAGATGCTCTATTTGAAATAGAGCATTGCATTGTGGGATACCATGTTGCCTGCGCAGGCAACATGGCACGGCAGTATTTCCTGATCAGGCAATCGGACGGGACTTGGAGCATGTTTAATTTAATTTAATAACCTTTTTCATGTTGGCTGTGCAGATACCGTCACTTTTCTTTCAAACATACCTAAAACGTCTTTGTTTTGTAAGAAGCCAGAAACCTCAGAGCTTAGAATAGTTGTAGGTCTATTTCATTTTTAAATAATATTTTTGTGTATGTGCAGCGTTGACGTGTAATTACTTGAATAGCAAAAGTAAATCATTGTTGTTCAAAATGTATAATTATTAAAGATTTCCACACTGTAAAAGTCATTGAAGACAAATCTAATTTACAGAACCCCATTAATAATAACTTTGATTCGTCTATCATGTCTATTGTGTCCTTTTGAGCGCTGACAGAGTGTTTTAGTTACGTACATAACGCATGAAGTCTTTGGCTTTATCGAATGGCTGCAATTGTGCTGTTATGTGTTTAGTTTTTGTAATAATTATTATTTCAGTTATTTATTTATTCCTTTCTTTTCCTATCTCTGTTCATCTTTTGCACAGATATTTGCAAACGCAGTATAAAATAATGTTCTGTAGTGTTTGCCTCAAATATCAAACTGTCATGTTCGTGGGAAAAGAATTCCTTGATTTCCGTCCTCGTTCCAAGAAGTAAAGAATGATTGAGAGAATTACTGCCAATAAAAATGACCCTCCTGCTACGTAGAAAGTTGCTGCATAGTTACCAGTGACATCACGTACGAAACCTGTATAAAAACAAAATTTATTTTACTATTATTGTCAGATAATCAAAATAATGAAACGTGGCAACTAGTAATTTAACCGGGACAAGGGTACGCATTTTATTGGTCACAGGATTCACTTTGCGCTTGAAGTAAAATAGTTGACAGGATTAGATTTTCTTACGTGGAGGCGGTACTTTGAACGTGTGACGCCGTCAACAGTATTTTTATTTTTATACTAATATATGGTGACGCATAGTAGGCCTATATAGCCTGATCGGTCCGATGCCCGGGTCCGATGGTTCAAAGAGGCGCATTATCATGGATTTTCACCTAGCTTTTTCGTCACGGTTGTACCTGAAAGTATTTTTCTGCATGGGTACTCTGTCCCCTACACCTCGCTATAATGAGGTGTAAATATAGAGTTTATTAGCTCTTTCATTACGGATTCACAAACCGGTCATTTCTACAGTCGTTACATTATTCCTTAACATCATGCGTTTTGAACGTTTCGACAGTATTTTTTTATGGGGCATGAGAGCACCTCAGACATATCGAATTGCATTCTGAATACGAAACATGTCTTTCTGATATCAAATAATTTTCATTTTTTGAAAATCACGATATAATACAAATTTATGACAAATTATAAAAATTTGATATTTTTCAAATTTTTGATATATACCAGTCCTCGAAGTAAATTTTATAAATCTAATGATATATTCTTAAAGTGTATGTAGCTGGGAGGAAAAGCCGACGATCAATTGAAAGTTTTGACCTTTCATATTGAAGATATGGATTTTTTCCCCAAAAAGACCTATTTTTTTTGGTGTTTTGGGGAAAAAATCCATATCTTCAAATCATCAGATTTATGAAGTTTACTTCGAGTATTGTTAAATATCAAAAATATCAATTTTTAATGATTTGCCATAAAGTGTGGGCATTGCGAATTTCAAAAATCAAAATTATTTGATATCAGAAGGACATTCTTCGTATTCAGAATGCAATTCGATATGTCTGATGTGCTCTAATGTCCCACAATAAATACTGTCCAAACGTTCATACCCCATCCCTTAACATACTCACCCATTAAATATCCGCCAGCAATCTGCCCAATAGCGCTAACAGAATGCGCAAAGCCCAAATTGATTGAGAATCTGGACGGATCATCAACTTCCTTTACTACAATTACCAAAACGGTATGAAGGAACGCAAACGTAAATCCTTGACAGGCTGCGATAGTCATCAACATAGCGTAACCATCATTGGCATTACTAATGAAAGCGATTGTACATATGAATGCCGACATGGTTATTTCAACACCAATTGGAGAAAGCCACCCACGATCAATCACGACTCCATTGAGAATTCGTCCAAATATTCCACCCAGTCCAAAAATGGACAGGACCAAACTTGCGCTGATAAAATCGACTCCGTCTTCTTCCTCGGCTTTGGCTACACCAAAAATCACCACTGCTAAAGATCCTACCAACTGGAAAAGATACACGGATGTGATTATCCATACTGGTAAAGATGGAACAAAACAAAAGTACATACTTTTCCGGGTTTGTTTCGACAATTGGAGCTTTCCTGACTTGTCTGTATGACCTTTCGTTGGGGAGTAATCTTTCATAGCATTGGTCGTGTTCCTTTGTCCATTCGAGGTATCGACATCTTGTATGCTGCTACTATTATTCCCCGTGTCTTTCAGGCCATTGTTTTGTTCCCTCTGTGTGTCAGTTGTTTCTTTTAGGACCATAACGTTATTTTGTAGTGTTTTTTCTTCTGAAATTCTTTCCTTTGGTTTAAAATGTAATGCAGCGACAATACAGTGAGAAAGAATGGCTGCCTCAACTAGCAGAGCCCCTCGCCATCCATATACGTAGATAAGGAATCGGATTAATGGTGGTGAGAGGGTCTTTCCAATAGCACTGCCTATGCTGATGAACGAATACATTAATGCAAAATGTCCTCGAAACTGTTTTTGAACGACCACGATGGTTGCAGTATAGAGCATCCCACCTCCGATACCTAACAGAATAAAATATAACGAAGATTTTGTTAAGATTTTTTGTCTTTTTAGGTCGTCCGAAGGAAAAGACCTTATATTATAGAATCACGAGTCGTGCGTGTCTCGGGGTGTTCTTGTAGGGTGTGTGTATTTGGTCAACAATTATCATGATTATTCAAGGCTTTTGGTTAAACTGTGGTCTCATATATGAACAGCTCAAATTCTTTTGCAACCAAACTTTGGTCATAGCTGCACTATAGAAAGTTGGGAACCCTCATCTATTGGTAGTGTTTAAGGTCACATACTGAGGTTAAAGGTCATTTGAGGTCAACTTTTAAATAGGCTGAAAATACAAAATCTGATCTCACATGAACAGTCGAAGTCCAGTGGCAATCAAACTTGAGCCAAATGGACAGTGGTTCACAAAATGAATAAAAACGTTTCACATGAATATTTACATTGCGTGGCGTTCATACCCATTATCTTCTGGAACCGCCCTCCCTATTTTTTGTAGACAACAACATGAATGTGAAACATCATCACTTGGTTTTCTTGGCCCTTTTTTCTTTTACCCTGTGTCATCACCAGTAATAAACGTACCAATAATTGTAAAAGTAACGAACAGAAATATTATTGAGGTTGCAAAGGAACTCAGAAAGACTCCAGTGAAGTAGATGATGGCACCAGTAACTCCTACTCGTTCGCAGCTAAAGTACCGTAGCAATACACCAGTAGGAAGACCTGTAAACATGGTAAACAAAAAAGAAAATATATTAAAGTTTGTCATCAAAATAAGAACCAGAACAGGCTAGTTGTGTACCACCGTGGTCAAAATTCTCACATTAGATCCTGCATAATTGTTGAGAAAAAATGGATACGCAACAAGTGGTCCAGATGGATAGGCTGTGGCGGGCCTTAGTGGAACCACACATTAAATGTTCTTTGCATCCAAACGATTCGTAACTTAGCTTGACTTGCCATGCTTACAAAGCTTAGAACAGACCTTACAAAAATAATGTACTTCAGTCGGTGTGTGGTACCTTTGTACAAGTACAGTTCGACTGAGAGTTTGAAGTAAGGTCCGGTGTCAATATTTATAGAGTTCAGTATAATTGTAATACATCGTAGTTGTAACACGGCTGCTATTTTACTTGCCTAGATGTCCACTGACCAAGGGAACACCGTACCAGCATATTTTTATATGTGTCCTGCATTATCAAAGACTCTTGATATCACTAATCCCAACGGAGCTATCGTCGTGATCCACAGAAGATTCGTAAGTGACCTTGAATTTGTTGACGACATAGCTCGTATCGAGACGTCAATTGAGAAAGATATTGAATAACCTGGAAAAGTGTTGGGCTGAAAATTCATCCTGGGGAACGTTATCCACTCTTATCTTGTAATCAAGATAACTCCTGAACTGAATAGAGTTGTCATCGACCAGTAAGCTCTATTACAGTAACATCTATAGCATATTGTGCGTTTTACCGGCGGTACTTAGCATCTCATCGTAAGTATTCCAGTACAGATGGATCTGATTGAATCTTAGCAGCAAAGTAAGCGTTATGATCAACTCGATGGTCATGTGAATGAAGCATATGGGTCCGCTTCATTTCATGTCCAGTGCCGCAAATACAGAAATATCGACCAATGGCATCGATAGAAGGGTCCAAAGTACAAGTATTATGAGTCAAATTAAAATTGCTATACCTATAATACCCAGTATCGCATCGGGTAAAGCTGTCAGCCATCCAGCAATTGCTGCACTGATGTTGAATTCTTGCTGAAACTCCAACAAATATACGCCTTTCAAATTAAGACATTGCACGAGTCCTCGTGAAAGAAAAGCACTAGCGAATAATGCATAGTGGAAAAACCTCAGTCGTGTGGCTTTTTTCTGGAGACTTAACAAAAAAGATGAGTAAATTAATGAAAAAATGATTTCATGCAGGTAATAATATAGAATTCAATAATCAATTGAAGCTTAATATTACTAGGCATTATTATTATAGTCAGACGCACTGAGGCACGTATAGCTAGGATTGTCCAAAAAGTGGATATCTTTTCTTAAAAAGAAATCGCTTACGTGCACTAAACCCCTACATTTTGGGTGCTAATTTGAACGGTTTAACATAAAAATTCATTATTTTGGTCATTTCTTTGGTACACTCCCCCCTGAAAAGTGGACTTTTGGCATGGGGTGCGTCACAGAATAGTCTCTAGTTACGGTTGCATTATTATCAAATGCACACACTGACCAATCTACCATTCTACTATCATCTTACGCCTAGTCTCCCGGTTCCTTGGTAATATTTCAGCCTTTCTACATAACTTTTAAAAGTAAGCCTGTGGTATTCACCTGGTTTCCTTTAGAGACGAATATTCCGCATCTGATGCCTTCATTCTAGCTGTTGCACTTTTCGCGGACGCCATTTTAGCTGATTTGCAGATCTGTTAATCGTTACAAAAATAGGCGAAAATAGCCTGGGTTAAACTATGAATTTTATAATCTGATCTACTTAACTTGCTTATTATGAGTAGCAATATTTCGCATTCTGTGTCGGCTGTATCATCGGGCCGACTGAATTTCTGGTGACCAAAGTTTGTTGACCTGTGGAGCGGATGTTGCAAATCGCATCTTTTTTTTTAGTAGCCCGATATCGCATGGACAATCTGCGCGTATGAACCGCACGCGTGAATGAAGTCAAATGTGCACATCCGACTATTGCTTCATTATAAGTGATTTCTTACGAACAAAATGAAAATAATATAAAATGATATATTGTAAAATGTACAAAATGTTGTGCACTTTCGGCGTTGTCCGCGCGTTCATTTCGTACGTGCAGAATGCAACAGCAGCTCTAGTTTAATCTGTTTTCTTTTCTTTTTCTTTTTCTTTTCAGATGGGCTATTGATAAGTTGCACCTACTTACCAAGAACAATCCACCGATATTCATCTATGATCCTGAACAAAACGCTGGTTCCATAAGTAATGAACTATTGGCAGAATTACAAACTGACTGATAGCACAAATCCTTGCACCTGTATAATGAAGTTAATTGTGTGTAGATAGTACATGTATAGGCATGACCCAATGCAAATATAGTAGAATCCCTCAAAATCCAGCGTTATATTTGATACTTCAATCAATTATCTGACGTGGATGCTGAACTTGGACAACAACTGGATTGAAGGAGATGAGTGCACACATAGGTTTTGGGTATGCAGTTACCTATATAAGGGAAGATGCTTATATGCATCGTACACTGAAATATTGAAACACTACTTAAACATTACAAATATTGCATGAGATCAAATTAATGAATCATTATTCTCAATAATTTATATATTTACAGCGGAAAAAAGAACCATGCATCGAACACTAACACAATTATATGAAATTACAACAGAAACATGCATAACCAGATAAACCAGAGACAAACTCTTGCCCCAGCAAACACAGAACGTTTTAAATATGCGTTATATTTGGGGTTCTGGTTTTGGTATATTAAAAACGTTTTAATATTCCCATAAAATTGAGTGTATGCCATTTTCAGAGCGTGTTGTATGAAAACACACTACAAAAATTTTAAAATGTCAAAATGTTGTTGTAAATTGTTTTTTGCAAACATTTTTAGGCAAATATTTTGCCAACAATTAATATTATTTTAGAATATTTCCAGTTAGTTATCAAACAATGTTTTTGAATGTTATGAAAACGTTACGTACTTTGTATACTCTTTATATAACCCGACATTTAAACGTTTTCTTGCAACCTTTTCTAACCTTCTGCGGATAATGTCGAAAACGCTTTTTGTTTATTGGGTTGGCTGTGGCGTGACTTGAACCACAGATCTTTGGCTCACAGTGTCACCATGAGATCAATAATTACATTTGTACAGACGAAATCATGTGGAAATGTATCAAGCACTGGATTACAAATAAACTAAATTAATAAAATAAAATTCACCTCAAGAGATATCTTCGTTCAATTAGCTTAGATTCTTGGTGTTTTTTTATATTTGAAAAAGTAAAAAATTGTGGTCAAAGTCATCAAAGAAAAGTGTTAGCACAGCCTTAGACCCAATGTCATGAATGTGATTTATACTTTTCAAATTCCAAAGTTCAGTTTGAAACCGCATTTCTTTTCAATTTTGCCTCATTTTAGGCAGTTACTTGGGTCCACCGCTCTACAGCTTTTTTATAAGAATATCGCGGGAAAAGACCAAAATTGAAAAGAAATGGGGTTTCAAATGAACTTCGGAGTTTGAAAAGTATAAATCACGTTGGTTCTAAGGCTGTGCTAACACTTTTCTTTGATTTCAAATATCTTTAAAAAACAAGAATCTAAGTTAATTGAACAGACTGTAATCATGATCCTATTGACCAGGATAATTGAAGCTTGCACTCTCCCATTGTGTTTATAGAATTGTCAACCACCCACCACACACACTTTAATTCATAAAATACATACAAGAGCTTATGCTTTGAAAAGACCGCCACTTGACGATAATTTTATTCATAGCATGTTACAGCATATTTCTGGTATCTATTCCTAGCTATAGACGTAATAAATGTGCATTTTCCATTGATATCTCAATGTGTGATTATAATCTCAAATCTCAAAATATACCTTTATTTTTGGTCTATGTTAAAATCCATTGGTTGGCTTGCAGTTGAATATATGTGTTGAAAGAACAGGGTAATCTCTTGTCAGGGTATTGAACTTCCAGTCAGGGTATTGAAAGCAAAAACTGGCAAACAATCGAATTTTCTTGAGTTCAACGTTAAACAGAACCCGGAACATAATAATGAGCATGATTTGTGGAAACGTTTAATTCGTAGTGGCAATAAAGCGTACCTTTTAATCGTACACGGGCGTGTGCAATAGCCTGGGTCGCTCGGCCTATCTCGAATAAAACGCCATGCGTGGCTGTTAAAGAACTAGTGGATTCGGCCTACTATCACGGCAATTTTTGACACGAAGTATCGGAATGATGACGCTGTGTGGCTTGTCGGCCAACGCTTAAATCGGGAGCTTATACCCGAGCTGCACAAACCGTCCATGATAAAACAGGACTCAAGTGATATGAGTAGCCAGGGTAAACAGTAAACAACACACCAACTCACCAGCGTGGAGATCAATAGAGTCGATCAAGTTTGCATTGAAGACTCATTGAGGAAAGCCAATTGACGGTGAATTGACATCAAAATCACAGTAAATTTGTCAGCTGTGTTTCACTCACATCGTAAAGTTGCCCTCCTACATGGCGTATGGTCGATGGGTGTTTTTTTAACTGGAAAGTACCACTCAGCTACACTCTTTTTCTCACTTGAACTTTGAAGTTGGTTAGTATATAAAGCTGACAACTTATCTGCTGCTCTGCTTTGTGTGGACCAGACTAAACTTGGTCAACTGTGACAGCTTCTTTCTATTGTGTGAACTAATGCATATCATAATTGGCAAAAAAGAAATGTCTCGGTGATTGTTGAGTGGTCAATTGGCCCTTTTCCCTCTATCCCACAATGCACTATTCCAGGGGGGTATGACGTAGTTCATCAACCTCATAGATCGTGTGCATCCGATGGTCTTTGCAATTATTTTGTCTTAATATGGGCATACTGATTCCATATATGCGGATTATCGTAAGACCAGCGATGTTACAAATTATGCAATTATTAAATACACGAGTGATGCAGTTACGGAGCGATGCAGAACATCTGTGTAAGAGATTTTGTTTACGTTTTATTTCATTCATCTCCGAAAAAAGGTGAAATGGACGCCGGCAAAATATCACTGCGTGTCCCGTCATTAGTTTTTCACCTTTAGGTCTATAAAATGTATACAAAGTTAGGTTTCAATAACAGGAAACTTTTTCCGCGACGACACCATGTCAATAAGGCATAGAAATGTTGTGTTTTGCCCCCGAAAGGTACGAGGGGCGGTCAATAAGTTCGTAGAACAAGGTACTTGAAAGAGTACTAGCCAAATCCTTTCTATCACACTCTTGCGCATGGTCACTACAAACCTTAATGCACCCGTCGCAATTTTTCTTGAAACCTTCTATGTCAACAAAATGGAAGTCTTCCGGTAGCTCCTTGAGCCACTCTTCAGTGAAGGCTCACCAGCATTAATCACCAGCAAACCTGATATTATGAAGCTAGGACTTAAAATTCTAAAATAGGTTTCACTAACTGGAGGCCATGCCTGAACCACAATGTGGTTACTTTAGTTAACTGACCCCTCTGTCCTAAATGGCAGCTTGACAAACTAAGAATAGCGTACAGGACACAATCCGAGAACAGTCACATTCCTACCATCAACCTTCTTCACATGATGGCTTGCCTCAATTTTGCTATCAAAATTGTATGATATATATGCCTATGATTGTACTTTCATTTGGCAAATGATCTGTCATCAAGACTCTCCCTGGATCTCAGAAACTGCGATGAAGACCTTGCACTATGGTGACCGAGTGATGATCTTCTTAGGGGTGGGAGATCCAGGTGCTTCCACTAAATCCTCTCGTAATTCCAGTGATTAATGTATGTTTTATCACCTTTAGCCACATATAGATTAAACTTGCCTCGGTCCTCATTCTAAGTGTATAGAAGGTGTGAACCTGAATATGGTATCAAATTTGAACATTAAGATTCTGGGACTCCATCTAGAAGACACCCTGGAATACCCAATGTTAATGGATTAATGTTGAAAACACATTCAACAGGGTTGCCATATTTTGTGGCTATCTCATCTTTCTTTTTGGCTCTTTATCCATTATCAATGCCACTGTACCAGCACGTATATCGTTAGTGGTGACGTCAGCAAGTCTTTTGGACCTTGGATGATCTTCAAGGACGCTCATTCCATTCTTGAACTCTAAGAACCATTTCGTTGCTGTTGAATATCAAGGACTTCATTACCATTTACAGCAACGGTAGGCCTACATTGTTAAATTTCATTTGAGTTTTTACCGCCGTTCAGAGAAATTTCCATAATGACCCTGTATTCACTTCTGGTAGTACCTCCGAATTCATGGAGGTAGGCTTCCTCTGAAGAGTGTCCTGCCCACATACATTGATGCAAAAATCTAATATATTTGCATTAATGTTTTGAAGGAACAAGCTTTCAAATGAGACCAAATTCAATACCGTGCGACAAAGTAGCATACCGAGTTCTACGAACTTTTTGACCGCCCCTCGTATTAATGATCGCGTGCGCCATTATCATGATTGTCGGTGATTCCTTTTTTGTGATGAAGGCACCAACCGAGATGTCCATATTCCAGAATGTAATGAACATAACTCTGTACTCCCCCGGGAGATGATGTATACCCCCCTGGAATAGTGCATGATGGGAAAGGGGGAAAAAGGTCTATCGATAAATCGACAATTGTGTCCCACACATTGAATTCTAATTTTCACATATATGGTCGAATCCAACCAAAAGTGTCCACGGGCCAAAAATAAAAGTCCGAAATAAAAATGTCTCCACAATTTTTTCATTTTGCCCATTGATTGATGACATATTGGCCTTATAGGAACCAAAAGTGCCATTACTAATCTTGAAAAATAAATCCAGGACGTGTGATAGTAAATGTGATATCAAAACCCAATGTTACCTACGAATACCACTAGGATGCTTTCACTATCGCAATACTAATCAACCTAAAACAAATGGAATATTCACATTAACGCTTTTTTCGTGTAATGTAGACCACAGGGTGTCAGGAAAATGCTAACTCAACCAGAAAATATTTGTTTTTATTTTTATAACGCGATCAATATGATCTTAGTCAATTTATGCTAGTTTATTTTTGAAAATGAAGTTTAGGTCAGTTTCTGTATTTTATTTATCAAATGAGTATGAATCAATTTACACATTGTATAAGATAAGAACGAGTATGATATATGTTTTCAAGAATATTAGGAATTATACGCATACGCCTAACGCTTTATACAATGAAAAGGTGAAGAAACCTGGGTATCCGTAGGTAACATGAGCGATTTAACAATATCTATATTGAGTTTATAGCTTTAAATTTTGCTATTATGGTAATGAATTAATAAAATGGTAGTTTTTAGATCCCTTTCAGATCGTACGTCCAAATGAATAAATGCTATTACCTTAGATCAAATCTTTTTTGATGCTTTTAGCAAGATTTTGACCAATTTTACATAATAAATAATTGTTGAATGAATCCGTATATGGGTAATAATAGTGTCCTGGGGTACCGCTTAACGTTTTTGACAATTAATTTCCATTGGTAGGGACACTTCATTACACATGTCATGTATTATGCTGTATTCGTAAGTAACATTTCAGTATTTATAGGTAAGAATTAGACTTTTGGTGGATATCGCTATCAAAACTTCATTTTATAAAGCACTTTGAATGTATTATTTTCTTTATGTGCGTTTATTGATACTTTAGACCCTATCACGTATTAATAATGTCGGTTCACAACGGTTGAAAGAGGATTGAAGTAAGAAACAAAGGCACTAAAGTGACTTTAATTTGCTTAATTGCTCACAAATCGCTTAAAACCGTTATTGCAGACTTGTGAAGTCCATCTTGGAGTCAGTTACGTCTAGTGGCCTTTCGTTTGAGGGCAACTACAATTAGCTTTATACCAGGGTCCATCAATGTGTTGTCTAGATCATGAGACAATGAGAACAGTCGTTTTTCCATGGTATTCGTAGGTAACCTTAGCGAAAACGTCAAAAGTTACCTTCGAATAAATCAATTTGGACACAAATTACTAAGAAACCAGAAGGTCGGTAAACATTAAAAATGAAGCACACATGACAGTTGACAAATCCAAGTATTTATCACCTTCTAATCTTCTTTGAATCTGATTTTTCTTTCAAATGAGCAGACCGTCGGCTATTTCAGTACATATTTTTCACCAATTAAGCCGTATTCAGTTTTGCATGGTGGGCATGTATGTGAATTCGCAACTTTCATTGACATATGATTTGATAGCAAACATACAGGCCTTCGTTATGTACCAATATGGGCATTGGCATGAATGGCGGTGTTTCACAATACTGTCATGATGTCAAAGTGTATTCGTAGGTAACATTCGGTTACCGAAATTTACCTACGAATACTTGCTTTTATTGTTGACATCTCAGAAATGTTTAAACGCAGGTTATTGAAACTTGGTAGAAATAAAGAGTGTATTACCCTGCACCTATTGCTTAACTATTGTTTACTATTCTCTCACTTTGTGGAAATGGCACAGCTTTTAACATGTATCCGGAGGTAATGCATATTTTTACCAAACCTACCTTTGTGCCATTTAGAATTTCTGGCAGCTAAACACAATAATAAAGATGTCCGAATGCAATGCATTTCAGTATTGGACATATCAAAGCTTGTATCAATTGCACATTTATTAGTGATTTCCATTTTTAAAGATATATCTAGTGCTATGAAAAATTGTATTCGTAGGTAATGTAAAAAATACCACTCAAAAAATTATCACAAAAAATTCATAATTATGTACAAATATGTGAAAAATTGAACAGGCAATCTTTGAATACACACCTTTCAGGAAATCAATTTAGATTCAATCCAATGACTTCTTTTCATAACTGATTTAGATGTTTTTAAAAATACTTTAAGAAATATTTTGAAAAAATGGGTAAAAATAGCATGTTTTGGGGTCTCTGTGTCTAAGTTTTTCACAGAAGGGGTCTTATTATATATGGCGCGAAGCGTATGATCAAGGCGAATAAACACAATACAAAAACGAATGCCAATTGATTAATACTTTTAAGTTATATCTTGGTGTAGATTATTCATCCAGTAGTTCAAAACATTAGTTTGTAAATTAAATCTAATACTGGAACTAATTTGCAACTCACATTGCCGTCTGACGTCACAACATCTGACGTCATCACAACATCTTCAATCAGATGCCTGACGAAGTCCGATGTTTTCGGACGCAACGTAGCAAAGTGAGTTGCAAATTAGTTCCAGTATTAGATTTAATTTACAAACTAAAACTTTTAAGTTATGGCCCTGAACATGCCGTGTACACTTTTCGTTGGATTCGACCATATGCTTTAACTTCCATTGTTAATTTCTTTTGTATAATCATCAAGCTACTAATACAATTTTTGAAAAATTCGCACTGCAGTAGTACGTTCATGTGGTACCTCTGCATTGCACCACAATGACAAAGAACAGGGATAAAGACTTGGATCGTAATTCTATATTCATGCCATGCTGATCACTCATCGCACCTGTAAGATTAGTATCTTTGAAAAGAACGGTATTGTATTCAATCTACGATGGTAGGCAACCAGCCTTGTAGTGCAGGGCGATATATATTGCTATGGTATTTAATCCTGTTACATCATCACTTCTACAATTATGAATCTGTAACTTTATAATATACCGTAAAACTTCGTCTACATGCAGAGTGTTTTTGATGAAAGTTAAATTGATATGAAACAGCCTTAAATATGCCAATACAATAGATTAAATTGGTCGTACAATTTGGTCGGTGATTTATTTGCTCAAATTCTATAATGTTATAATTTTGTCGATGGATGGCGCCTGGATTTATTTAGCTTTCATCAAAAGCACTCTATATGCTTGTAGACGAGGTTTTACGGTATACAGTATCGACAGTCTGCCGGTTGCGAAGGCTTTAATGCCGTCGTTATACATATGGTTGAATCCAACCAAAAGTGTCCACGGACAAAAATAAAAGTCCAAAATAAAAAAGTCCCCACAATTTTTTCCTTTTGCCCATTGATTGATGGCATGTTGGCCCTACATGAACCAAAAGTGCCATCACTAATCTTGAACAATAAATCCTGGACGTGTGATAGTAAATGTGACATCAAAACCCAATGTTACCTACGAATACCACTAGGATGCTTTCACTATCGCAATACTAATCAACCTAAAACAAATGGAATATTCCCATTAACACTTTTTTCGTGTAATGTAAGGGAAATGCTAGCTCAACCAGAAAATATTTGTTTTTATTTTTATAACGCGATCAATATGATCTTAGTCAATTTATGCTAGTTTATTTTTGAAAATGAAGTTTAGGTCAGTTTCTGTATTTTATTTATCAAATGAGTATGAATAAATTTACATATTGTATAAGAACGAGTGGGATATCTGTTTTCAGGAATATTAGGAATTATACGCATACACCTAATGCTTTATAAAATGATAGGTGAAGAAACTCGGGTATTCGTAGGTAACAGGAGCGATTTAACAATTTCTATATTGAGTTTAGAGGTTCAAATTTTGCTATTATGATAATGAATGAATAAAATGGTCGTTTTTAGATCTCTTTCAGATGATACGTTCAAATGAATAAGTGCTTTTACCTTAGATCAAAATTTTGTTATGCTTTTAGCAAGATTTTGAACACTTCATTTTGATATACAAGTAGTTAAACAGCAAATTTACATTATAAATAATTGTTGAATGAATCCGTATATGGGTAATAATATTGTCCGGGGGTACCGCTTAAAGTTTTTGACAAGTAATTTCCATTGGTAGGGACACTTCATTACACATGTCATGCTGTATTCGTATTTGTAGGTAAGAATTAGACTTTTGGTGGATATCGCAATCAAATCTTCATTTTATAAAGCACTTTGAATATATTAGTTTCTTTATGTGCGTTTATTGATACTTGAGACCCTATCATGTATATTTAATGTCGGTTCACAGTGGTTGAAAGAGGATTGAAGTAAGAAACAAAGGCACTAAAGTGACTTTAATTTGCTAAACAATGGCACTAAAGTGACTTTAATTTGCTTAAAACCGTTATTGCAGACTTGTGAAGTCCATCTTCATGATCTTGGAGTCAGTTACGTCTTGTGGCCTTTCGTTTGAGGGCAACTATAATTAGCTTTATACTAGGGTCCACCACTGTGTTGTCTAGATCATGAGACAATGAGAAAAGTCGTTTTTGTCCATGGTATTCGTAGGTAAACTTAGCGAAAACGTCAAAAGTTACCTTCGAATAAACCAATTTGGACACAAATTACTCAGAAACCAGAAGGTCGGTAAAAGTTTAAAATGAAACACACATGACAGCTGACAAATCCAAGTATTTATCCCCTTCTAATCTTCTTCGAATCTGATTTTTCTTTCAAATGAGCAGACCGTCGTCTATTTCAGTACATATTTTTCAACAAATAAGCCGTATTCAGTTTTGCATGGTGGGCATGTATGTGAATTCGCAACTTTCATGATTATGATTTGATAGCAAACATACAGGCCTTCGTTATGTACCAATATGGGCATTGGCATGAATGGCGGTGTTTCACAATTATACTGTCATGATGTCAAATTGTATTCGTAGGTAACATTCGGTTTCCGAAATTTACATACGAATACTTGCTTTTATTGTTGACATCTCAGAAATATTTAAACGCAGACTATTGAAACTTGGTAGAAATAAAGAGTGTATTACCCTGCACCTATTGTTTACTATTCTCTCAGTTTGTGGAAATGACACAGCTTTTAACATGTATTCGGAGGTAATGCATATTTTTTACCAAACCTACCTTTGTGCCATTTAGAATTTCTGGCAGCTAAACACATTAATAAAGATGACCGAATGCAATGCATTTCAGTGTTGGACATATCAAAGCTTGTATCAATTGCGCATTTATTAGTGATTTTAAAGCTATATCTAGTGCTATGAAAAATTGTATTCGTAGGTAATGTAAAAAATACCACTCAAAAAATTATCACAAAAAATTCATAATTATGTACAATTCCCGATAATAATAGAAGTTCCCTGGGTGATTCCGATGTCAATTACGAAAGCCCCGCCCCAGTTTCAATTCAAATATGGTAGCACAAAGCTATGCCGCGGGATGTGACGCAAGATCGGATGGGACACTTGTCAACAACTGCGAGGTATTGAGCTCAAGTGGCACGCGTCTGATAGACCCATGGTACGAGAAATAATAAAAGGCAACCACTCGACTCGGACTTACGCCTATTGTCCATATTGCGTATATTATCGCGTGCGGTTTGCAAATGTTTGCACATTATTTAGCTAGGGAAGCCTTTTCAAATATCCCCGCGCTGCCAAGCTGCGTTGATTGGTCGGATACAATATCGTTGTTTTAGTCGCTTACACAAACGTTGATGTAGTGAAAACATGGACGTGGTATATAGAGAGTGCGTGACTCCAAATCCGTAAAAGTGAATTCCCACAAAGTACTGGGAGCTGGAAGTCAAATTGCCTACAGACTGGTAGGGTCCATGTATTGGGTTGATTTTAATGCTATGTAATCTACATTACCAGTCGTTCTCCATGGACCCGAGGGAGGGTCTATTGGAATATACGTAACTGACATGCTCCTGTGACTGCACTGACGCTGACAAGTGCGGTAAACAACATATTTTGGGGACTAGATAAATTAAGTTAAACAGCTAGGATATTGACTTGGAAAAAAAAAGTCTGAAATTAATTGGCAACCTCTGTAGATTAAATTCAGACTTCCGCTCTCCCCATGGTTCATTTAGAATTGGATAAATGAATCATGAAAGTACTCCGTCTTTCGGAGGGGACGTTAAGCCGTCGGTCCCGTTTGCAGAGAGCTGTACATGTATCTCGCAGCCAGTTTCGAAAAGAGTAGGGTGTTAACCCCTGACTGTTCCCAACCCGTCCCGGTGTTCAAATGGACCCCAATGGAATTCAATAGAGGCTTTCTTGGGTTATCCAGGGTTGTCAAAACCCGAACAAATCAAATCGAAAGAAAAAAATCAAATTATGATAAAATTCCTTAAATTTTGATTATCAACAACGTAAACTTGAACCCCGACTTTAAATCATCTCAATCGAAACGGTCAAGATGTGTGCGAATACGTTTTGTACACACACCTGATCAATTCGGCACAGAGAGAGTGGTGAAAACAGAACTCAATAATCACTTTTTCTTGATTGTGAGTCTATTGTGCCCCTCCAGATTTCAGATTTAGGTTGAGACAAGTTTTCTAGAAGTCAGAGAAAATTACAGGACAAGATGTTGTGAACGAAAAAGAAGCACGTTTTACTATCGCTATATAAAAACTCTCAGCCCAGGAAAATCATCGATCTCAATGGGTCACACAATGAGTGATATGCGTACTCATTACTCGTTGACCTACGATAAAACGCCCAATAAAGACTTAGTCACCGGACCACGCCGGCCAGTTAAAGTACATGCCCTATCACACCACTCCACGCCATACATAAATTCTCCCAGTCACATTTCCCAAATATGAAATTAAAATTAAAGTAAAATTTTAATATACTTCTTTTAAAGTTTGGCAGAGGCGGGGTTCGAACTCACGGCGCAAGGCTTAGTACTCTACGAGCCTAGCGCCTTAGACCACTCGGCCACTTGTCTGGTTGTTATTCATTTGAAACTTATTTAAAAATATAATCGCAACTTCAACATAGGCCTACCACGTGACAAGCATAGACAGAAAACGTATTATATTTTGGAATTTTATCTGCTTAAATCATTAATGTGTATTATAATAGAGCTACCATTATTTATATTGTTGAATTCTCAAGCGCATCATTTCGAATTGGGTTTGGAAGATACATTCTCCTAAAGCCCGATACTGACTCCACCTGTACATTTTAATTTCATCGCGGGATGCTGAGATGTTTGAAAAGCATCGCAGCATCGCATACCGCTGCAAAGTGGAGTCAGGATCGGGCTTAATTCGAACCACCAGCATCCATGGTTCGATGTAGAGAGTCTTTCCTATTCAGAGGAAATATTGCAATTACACACCTTATTGCCTTTTAACAATAACCAATGACACTAGCACGTAATTCCATTCAAGCACCAATCTTTAATCCTATTGTTGAAGAGGATAATAAGCTTATACTTATGTATAGCATTCGTAAAAAGCTTAAGTCTTTGTTTGCTTTGGTTAAATCCTGTTCAAGTGGTGGGTTAACCAACAATTAACAATGAGAGGACATTCCTGAACCTCGTTCAGTTGGCGATGATTTGAAGTGACTGTCAATTATGACCATTTGATATTTAATATCAGCAATGTGGAAAAAAAGAAATAATGTAGTGCCAAAATAATGTACCCTTTTACGGAAGGAGCAAAGTTTAATAAGTTACAACTCCGCTTCTGCAGTACGAATGTCAGCGGCGAATGTCAGGTTATTATTTCCCAGTCTTGAAAAAAAATAGCAGGCAGAGGTGGGAATCGATCTCGGTACCTCCCGGTTAAAAAGCACTGTGCAAAACCACTAAGCCAACTAAATATCTGTCGTGAGATGCTTGACATTAATCTTTGATATTGCTGAATGGAACAAATCGCGGAATTAAATCAGTAATAAAAGAAGTAGATTCTTATTTAGCGGCCAAATTGGATAAAAGGGGAAATATCTGTCCCTGCTCTAAAGAAAATATAGGTTAGAAAATTACCAAATAAATTTAAATTAAAAATTGAGATTTTATATTTATTTATTTCACAAGGCGGCATTATCACAGACAAACACTGTATACGCTAAAAACTCGACCCTCATTACTAGATGATGGCATAGCTCAGTGTTAGCTCGGTTCACCCACCGAGTTTGAGCCCCGTACGACCTACGACGGCCTCACATTAACAGTCACAGACAAAACCTAAATCTACAGAATATATCCATTACTCGTCTCGAAAGAGCTCAAAATAAATAACTACTTCTACCACGAATTGTGCCGACTTAGCACAGATTATGTGCGTTATATTCAAGTTACTATCAAACTGTCGTGTCCGTGGGAAAAGAATTCCTCGATTGTCGTCCTCGTTCCAAGAAGTAAAGAATGATTGACAGAAATAACGCCAATAAAAATGATCCTCCCGCTACGTAGAAAGTTGCTGAGTAGTTACCAGTGACATCACGTACGAAACCTGTAAAACAATATTTATATTTGAATATATCGCTCTGCACTACAAGCAGGTAATCAAAATCTACTAAAAAGACGTTACAAACGTAAAAGAAGTCCCACAGTTAAAAAATATTCTTTGTGTCTTAATCCTTTTACAAACTTGGTCCAGATTTAATGAAAACTTTTATTTGCATTAAAATTAATTCTGTCAGGCTTATTTTTGCTTTGATTTAGTTTTTTGTCTGTTAAAAGTGTATAGGTTGTACGTTCTAATTTAATTTTGGGAATGTGAAATGTTATCTCTAAAAACATGCGGTGGTCACTTCATGTGTTGACACCAACTGCGATATCTAGAAAGTTAGCGTGAATGCTTATTTTTCTAGTATGAATTTTGACTTCTTTAATATTAAGCATATTTTCTAACTCATTTACTTTCCAAGATATAAGGACCTTCTAATATTTTGCCTGCGGACATTGCCAACGATCGCTATATTTCTAAATTTGTATTAATCATGTTAATTATAAGCTTCATTTTGGGGGCTTCTTTTACGTTTCAGTGTAACCTTTTAGTAGATTTTCTTACACTTTGTGAAAACATGAACATTCTATTTTTCGTATTTTTCTGTTTCCATATGCCGATTTTGAGAAATTATGAAAGTGCAAGGCTTTGATTGTAAGAGTAGATATATCTAAATTATTACAGACCAGTCAAATTAAGAAAAATAAGGGGCTGAACCACCACTAATTGCAACAGATCCATTTAATCACCATTCATTTCATAGAAAACCATAATTTAATAACACATCAAAAGTCCCAAAAAATCTTCTTAATATCAATGTATTGCTCTCATCATAATGATTCAGAAAAAAGTAGTTTGACCAGTCTCCGCCATTTTGTTATTGAGTTATACGCAAATAGGTCAAAGGTCAAATTTTGGTGTCCACAGGCGTTTACAATTGAAATATGCTCCAATTTTAATCCAACTGGTCTCAAATTTTTCTTTGTCATAAATAAATAAAATGAGAAACGTTGCATTGTTTTGGATGTTTTGTTACATAGGTAACATCGCAAAATAGGTCAAGGTCAACTTAATGGAATTTGATGTTACCATGGTAATAAACCACCTAGGATATGGCAAACTATTTTTTTAATGTTTTTTGCAAGCACAACAATATGAGACCAATTTGATCAAAACAATGAATTTTTCAAAAGTTGCCCCCCCCCCCCTGTGGAATCCAATCCAAATTTTGACCTTTTCCCTTCTATTCTCTAAACCCCGCTATAGTATACCTCCCTGTGAGTGGAGCTGTTCAATAAGTTTATTAGCTCTTTCGTTTACGGCTTCGCAAACCGACGTGGTAAATTCTACAGTGGTTACATTTATATTCCTTAAGGGGGTACTACACCCCTGCCCAATTTTGTGCCTATTTTTGTATTTTTCTCAAAAATTATAGCGCATTGGTGACAAGTAAGATATGTATATTTTAGGGGCAAGGACTACAACTATACTGCACTGGAAATTTTATTTCAGCACAGACAACAGTTGTGGAGTTACAGTCAAAAATGAGGGAAAAACAATATTTGATCAATAAATCAACTACTTGCCTTGAGTTGTTGAATTTTCAGTGGCGTAGTTGTAGTCCTTGCCCCTATAATATACATATCTTACCTGTCACCAATGCGCTATAATTGGCCAGGGGTGTAGTACCCCATTAACACACTCACCCGTTAAATATCCGCCAGCAATCTGCCCAATAGCGTTAACAGAATATACAAAACCTATATTGGTTGAGAATCTGGACGGATCGTGATCAACTTCCTTTACTACAATTGCCAAAACGGTATGAAGGAACGCAGACGTAAATCCTACACTGGCTGCGATAGTCATCAACATAGCGTAACCATCAACGGCACTACCAATGAAACATATTGTACAAATTAATGCCGACATGGTTATTTCAACACCAATTGGAGAAAGCCATCCACGATCAATCACAACTCCATTGAGAATTCGTCCAAATATTCCACCCAGTCCAAGAATGGCCAGGACCAAACTTGCGCTGATAAACTCGACTCCGTCTTCCTCGGCTTTGGCTACACCAAAAATCATCACGCATAAAGATCCTACCACTTGGAAAATATACGCGAATGTGATTATCCATACTGGTAAAGACGGAACAAAACAAAAGTACATACTTTTCCGGGGTTGTTTCGGCAATCCGGGCTTCCCTGACATGTCTGTATGACATTTCGTGCAATTGCTCGGGGAGCAATCTTTCATAATATTGGTCCTGTTGCTATGTCCATTTGAAATGTTGGAGGTGTTGACGTCTTCTGCGCTGCTGAAAATATTCCCGTCAGTAGTTTCACTTAGGACCATAACGTTATTTTGTAGTGTTTTTTCATCTAAAATTCTTTCCTTTGGTTTGAAATGAATAGCAGCGACAATGCAATGAGAAAGAATGGCTGCCTCAACTAGCAAAGCCCCTCGCCATCCATACACGTAGATAAGGAATCCGATCAATGGTGATAGGACCATCTTTCCAATAGAACTTCCCGTACAGATGATTGAATACGTTAATGCAAAATGTCCCCGAAACTGTTTTTGAACGACCACGATGGTGGCATGATAGAACATCCCACCTCCGATACCTATATAACAGAATGAAAAAGATGTCGTGTTTGCAGACAATGTAAGAAATAATGCTGTAGGGGAAACAATTTAGTACTGAAAGTTAAGGGAAGGGGTATGAACGTTTGGACAGTATTTATTGTGGGACATTGGAGCACATCAGACATATCGAATTGCATTCTGAATACGAAGAATGTCATTCTGATATCAAATAATTTTGATTTTTTGAAATTCGCAATGTAATACACATTAATGGCAAATCATTAAAAATTGATATTTTTGATATTTAACAGTACTCGAAGTAAACTTTATAAATCTGATGCCTTATACTTAACGTGTATGTAGGTGGGATGAAAAGCCGACGATCAATTGAAAATTTTGACCTTTCGTATTGAAGATATGGATTTTTTCCCAAAACACCAAAAAAAAAATTAGGTCTTTTTGGGAAAAATCCATATCTTCAATATGAAAGGTCAAAATTTTCAATTGATCGTCGGCTTTTCCTCCCAGCTACATACACTTTAAGAATATATCATTAGATTTATAAAATTTACTTCGAGGACTGTTATATATGAAAAATTTGAAAAATATCAAATTTTTATAATTTGTCATAAAATTTGTATTATATCGTGATTTTCAAAAATTAAAATTATTTGATATCAGAAAGACATGCTTCGTATTCAAAATGCAATTCGATACGTCTGAGGTGCTCTCATGTTCCATAAAAAATACTGTCGAAACGCTCATTCCAGATCCCTTAATTAAGTCAGCAATACAACAACAACAACAACAAAATATTAATCATCAGATGTTCTTCACTCTTGTAAAATATAATGTCACTAGATTTCTAGTCAATTTGACCAAAAATGTGTCGCTTTTCAGGTCAAATCTGACAGGTATTGAGTCAAATTGGACATGATTCCTGGGCAAATTTGACAAACAAAATCTAGTGCGGTCTTATTCCCGGTCTTATTTTACTGGAATCTGAGGTCTTATTGCACTTGAATTAGACTAGACATTTTAAGAGTGTAGATGATCATGATCGCTGTGGCCTGAGTAGGTCTTATATGATTATGATAAAGAAATGTTAATTTTATTTACCCCTATATACTTTTATGTTTTCCCCCTTTTCGTCCTTGCGTCATCATCAGTAACTTACCAATAATTGCAAACGTAAAAAACAAAAATACTATGGAAGTTGCAAAGGAACTCAGGAAGACTCCAGTGAAGTAGATGATGGCACCAGCAACTCCTACTCCTCGACAACTAAAGTACCGTAGCAATATACCAGTGGGGAGACCTGTATATCCCAGTGAGATCAAATATAAAGAGAAAGCATTGTGTTAAGTTTGTCGTAGATAGACTAAAACTATTATCTGAATCGTTTGGACCAGAGGAATAATGTGGATAAAATAAAATCAGGGACATAACTATTTTTTGGGGTAAGGTGCATTTATGTCACTAAAGTTTTTCTGATATAAGTTCAAATCCTTCAGCAGGATTATGATAACCAACCGCACTCATCAGGTAGGTATCGATGGGCAGCGCAAGTTAGCAGCGAAGCGAGAGTTACATCTGCTGTTCCTCAACTTCAGTGTTAGTGCTCTCTCATCTTTATCAACGACCTGTCAAGTTGGGTCAAGAGCTCAGAAGCCCATCTCTTCGCAGATGACTAAACTGCATGCTGTATGAGCGAATATCATATGCTTCACATTCCTCACTTCTAGCTACTTCTTCAACATGACTTACTAATTGAATGCATTACAGGAAGGAATGGCTCATAGAATTCCACATGCATCCAAATGCCAGGTTGTAAGAATCTTTAATAAGCGTAAACCAATCTGCACGTCACTACATCATCCATGATGAAAGCATGGAGATAGCCTCGTCAGCGAAGTACCTGGGTATGACCACATTGATGCCATTTGAGAAAGTAAACTCAACCCGTGCTTTCTGGGGCCCAATTTCCACCACTGTAAAAAATTACCCATCAATGAAGCCACCTATATACATGACTTATGTTCGTCCAATATTGTCGAATACACTGCTGGGCCTGGCATTCTACATACTCACCGCAAATATACAAGAAGGATGAGCAGATTCAGTGCAGTAATACACGCCATGTCATTGGAAAATATGATCGCAGCTAGGGCAGGGGCAGCTTTCTTGGTCACAGGGGCAAAATAAAAGTTTGTTCGATATGAGGTCTAACCAATGTTTGGTAAAGTTTTCTCTTGATCATGTTGATGTTGGTAGATGCGTGGTGAAAGTTCGTCTGAATAAAACCCAGTATTGAGCATTCCCCCATGTCTCTGTCCAGTCGACAAGGTTGTCAAGTCATTCTGAAGTAAGACAAACTGATTGCCCGGTAAACCAAACAATCGTCGGCAAAAAAGCGAATTGTGCTGGATATAACTTCACTGATGTCATTTATGAATAGTAAGAAGAGATGTGGTCCAAGTACTCTTCCTTGAGGGACGCCACTGAGGACTTTCTCTCAAGTGGATGGTGTGCCATCTATGGTAACTCTCCGATGTCTCGTAGTGAGGAAAGATCGAATCCAGCGTTTTGTGCTGCCTCTTATTCCATAATGGTCAAGTTTGATGAGACTTTCATGTGGTACAACGTCGAAGGCTTTTGAGAAGTCGAGGATGGCTAAATCTATCGCAATGCGGTCATCAAGGTTTTTCGTTAAGTCACGGGTAGTGAGGAAGATACAGTTACGCTGAATTTACGAAAGGTGTGTTGAGCGTTGGTAAGGATGTTCTTTCTTTTGTTTTTTCTTTTGTTTATGATTTTTAAGATCAGAGGTGTCAAATTTGTCTTCTTTAGGGGTAGGGCCAAGCATGTCTGGAAGCCACCCGTTCCAAAACTATTTTGAATTAAATTAAATGGTATGATTGGGGCTCGAGCAAACTGGCATATGAAAATGTTGAGAGAGAAAAAATCAGGACTCAGCGGGGATTGAACCCCGGTCGCTGGATTACCGAATTAAATAAAATAACAATACCTATTATTCCCATCAGCGCTATAGGTACAGCCGTCAGCCATCCAGCAATTGCTGCACTGATGTTGAATTCTTGCTGGAACGCCAAGAAATATATGCCTTTCGTGAACATACATTGCTGGAGTACTCGTGAAAGAAAAGCACTTGCGAATAATGAGTAGCGGGAATATTTCCGTCGGGGAACATTCTGAGGACTGAACAGAAAAACGAGTTAATGAGTAACAAAAGTTTGACGTGATCAAAAACTGGGACATTACACTATGGAGGCGGTTATATCTTACATAGATCGGGGGATAAATCCCCAATATTTTCATAGGGGGGAGGTCCATACAATCATCCCCAATGTTGTCGCCTGTATGTAGGTTTCTGACCAAATATACCCCATATTTGGTCATATTTTATATATATAAACTTAAATTTTACTGTAATTAAAGCACTTCAGGCTTAGTCTTTCACATGGTATTTTAATACACCATTGAGCATTACAATCGTGCAAAAGGTAGAAATTCAAGAAAGATTAAGATCGTCCCTATGGAGCAAATCACATGGCTTTAATTACTTTTAAAAAAAAACAATTTACCCAATATGACAGACCTGCACCCGAGTACAACCAAACAACTTTATTTTTGTTTTCCGATAAACCATTTATTACTTAAAAAGTAAACACCACAGATTCCGAAGCACAGATTAACAAAATTAATAATAACTAATTTATTAATAATAATTAGGCCTAATTTTTTGGAAACTCTTTAACTGCATATCTTTTGAACTGGTTGTCCAAATTCAATGGGGTTTTCTTCAAAATGTGGCTTTGCAAATGCTGTTTACAATCCTAAAGAAACTGTAAATTGAATATGTCCGACTTCAGACTGATTTTGCTGATCACACCACAATTTGGACGATTGCCGAGAAAAGGTGATGTGTGTTGAAAGCGTTTCCATTTGCTAATGCAGATATTTATTGTGACTATTGCGGTTTAATGCTAGGATTTTCGATATGCCTCATATTATATTCACAAAATGTTCAACCATTACTACCATAATTGTAAAATCATATAAAGACGGGGCCAGACAGTATTAGCATATATGCCCGTTTTAATAGGTAATCACCTGGTTTCCTTCAGAGAAGAATATTCCGCATCTTGTGCCTTCATCTTATCTGTAAAAAAATATAACTTTCACTGTATAACATCAACGGTTATAATTTTTCACGTAGAAATAATTTCTAATTTTGCTTGGATTTTCATTTTGGATAATGTAGATTACCCATATGGAGGGGATGACCAGAAGCCCAGTAAGGCCAGAGGAAGTCACCCCCTTTAACAAAAAAATGTTACCATCAAAAGAAGTAAAAACAAAACAAAGCATAACAAACAAACGAGAAACACAATGCTCAAGAATTAATCATATTTTGAGATCAAGTCACTTTTGTATATTTTACGGAAATGTTTCAATGAATTTGCCGTTTTTATTGAGTTTGGCAATGAATTCCATAATATTGGACCAGCTGCAGCAGTACTTTTTGAGAGACGTCTGAATTATGTGTTGAGATCATAAGTTTAAATTACCAATTGTGAAGTTTACCAACACAGATGAACTTTCATGCTAATTTATCTGTCGTTTTGGGGGAGAAGCGTATAAGCTTTTACTCGGAACGAGCACACAGCTATATATCTTCTGAAGATAGCATTGCGGTCCTAATAAAACAACAGAAAATATTTCACAAATTTAGAAAACGTCTGTTAGGAAAGTTTGTTTTTGATGTTTCTTGTTTGTTTGTTTTTCCACTATCTACTCAAGATAGTATTTTGATATAATTTTGAAAAATCATAGATTTAGCATGAGACCAGATTTCATTTGGTATATTTTTTATATTACATGTTTGTTTGTTTGTTTGTTATCTACTATAAGGATAGCATTTACGGTGCGATTTGCAAATCATGCATATAGGCCCTTTGCGACAAGCATCATCTGCTGTCAAACACACGCGCGAAAAACAGCTATCTTCTGAAGATTACATTGCGGGCCTTATAAAACAACAGAAAGTATTTCACAAATTTAGAAAACGTATGTTAGGAAAGTTTGTTTTATGTTTGTTTGTTTGTTTGTTTTTCCGTTACCTACTCAAGATAGTATTTATTTATAAAATACAAAGAAATTAAGAAAGGTTGAAAATATTTTGTTATCTACTGATGATAAGCAATAATGGACCATGCTTTAGCATGAGACGAGTCTAGTCAGAAATTTCATTTGGTATATTTTTTTATATTACATGTTTGTTTGCTTGTATGTTTGTTATCTACTGAGGATATATTGCGATTTGCAAATCATTATAGGCCCTTTGCGACATGCATCTGCTGTCAAACACACGCGCGCAAAGCCCACTTACGGCCTGCATCATTTTCTCGGAATGAGCAAACGGCAATCTCCAGAAGATAAAATTGCGGACCTAATAAAAAACAAAGAATATTTTTAATATTACATGTTTGTTTGCTTGTTTGTTTGTTATCTACTCAGGATAGCATTTACGGTGCGATTTGCAAATCATTATAGGCCCTTTGCAACATGCATCATCTGCTGTCAATCACACGCGAATATAGCCCACTTACGGCCTGCATCATATTCTGTGAACGCGCAAACAGCTATCTTCTGAAGATAGCATTGCGGGCCTAATAAAACAACACAGAAGATATTTCACAAATTTAGAAATCGTCTGTTAGGAAAGTTTGTTTTGATGTTTTTTGTTTGTTTGTCTGCTTGTTTGTCTGTCTGTTTATTTGTTAGTTTTTCTGCTCTCTACTCAAGATAGTATTTATTTATAAAATACAAAGAAATTAAGAAAGGTTGAAAATAGTTTGTTATCTACTGATGATAAGCATTTGGTACCTTATGAAATTTGTTTTAATCATAGATTTAGCATGAGACGAGTCAAAAATTTCATTTGATATATTTTTTTATATTACATGTTTCTTTGCTTGTTTGTTTGTTATCTACCTAGGGTAGCATTTACGGTGCGATTTGCAAATCATTATAAGCCCTTTGCGACATGCCTCATTTGCTGTCAAACACACGCGCGCAAAGCCCACTGGCGGCCTGCATCATTTTCTTGGAACTCGCAAACAGCTATCTTCTGAAGATAGCATTGCGGGCCTCATAAAACAACACAGTATATATTTCACAAATTTAGAAAACGCCTGTTAGGAAAGTTTGTTTTGATGTTTTTTAAACGTTTTTCCGCTATCTACTCAAGATAGTATTTATTTATAAAATACAAAGAAATGGAGAAAGGTTTAATATATGTTGTTATCTATTGATGATAGCATTTTGAACCTAATGAAATAATATTTAAAAAAAAAAGAAATCATAGATTTACCATGAGACGGGTCAGAAAGGTCATTTGGTAATTTTTTTTTTTTTTTTCATTTTTGCTTTTTATCTACTCAAGATAGCAATAACGGTGCGATTTGCCAATCATTATAGGCCATTTGCGACATGCATCTGCTGTCAAACACGCGCGCGCAAAACCCACTTACGGCCTGCATCATTTTCTCAGCTATCTTCTGAAGATAGCATTGCGGGCCTCATAAAACAACACAGTATATAATTATTTCACAAATTTAGAAAACGCCTGTTAGGAAAGTTTGTTTTGATGTTTTTTATTTATTTGTTAGTCAAGTTTTCCGCTATCTACTCAAGATAAAATACAAAGAAATGGAGAAAAGTTGAATATATTTTGTTATCTACTGATGATAGCATTTTGAACCTAATGAAATAATATAAAAAAGAAAGAAATCATAGATTTACCATGAGACGGGTCAGAAAGGTCATTTGGTATATTTTTTTTATATTTCATGTTTGTTTGTTTGTTATCTACTCAAGATGGCATTAACGCCGATGCGATTTGCCAATATCATTATAGGCCCGTTGCGACATGCATCATATTCTGTAAACACACGCGAGCATAACCCACTTACGGCCTGCATCATTTTCTCGGAACGCGCATATCTTCTGAAGATAGCATTGCGGGCCTAATAAAACAAAAAGAAAATATTTGTGTGTTTGTTTAATATATGAAATAATTTAACAAAAATAAAATCATAGATTTAGCATAAGACGAGTCAGAAAATTCATTTGGTATATTTTTTTTTATATCACATGTTTGTTTGCTTGTTTGTTTGTTATCTATTCAGGATAGCATTTACGGTGCGATTTGCAAATCATTATAGGCCCTTTGCAACATGCATCATCTGCTGTCAATCACAGGCGAACATACAGTATAGCCCACTTACGGCCTGCATCGTTTTCGAGGAACTCGCATACCGCTATCTTCTGAAGATAGCATTGCGAGCCTAATAAACCAACAGAAAATATTTCAAAAATTTAGAAAACGTCTGTTAGGAAAGTTTGTTTTTGATGTTTTTTGTTTGTTTGTTTGTGTTTCCACTATCTACTCAAGATAGTATTTATTTATAAAATACAAAGAAATTAGGAAAGGTTGAAAATATTTTGTTATCTACTGATGATAAGCAATTGGAACATTATAAAATAATTTTAAGAAAACTAAAATCATAGACTTAGCATGAGACGAGTCAGAGTCAGACATTTCATTTGGTATATTTTTATATTATATGTTTGTTTGTTATCTACTGAGGATAGCATTTACGGTGCGATTTGCAAATCATTATAGGCCCTTTGCGACATGCATCTGCTGTCAAACACACGCGCGAAAAGCCCACTTACGGCCTGCATCATTTTCTCGGAATGCGCAAACAGCTATCTTCGGAAGTGGATAGCATTGCGGGCCTAATAAAACAACACAGAAAATATTTCACACATTTAGAAAATGTCTGTTAGGAAAGTTTGTTTTTGATGTTTTTTGTTTGTTTGTTTGTGTTTCCACTATCAACTCAAGATAGTATTTATTTATAAAATACAAAGAAATTAAGAAAGGTTGAAAATATTTTGTTATCTGATGATAAGCATTTGGAACCTTATGAAATAATTTAAGGAAAAAAAAATTCATGTGCGATTTGCCAATCATTATAGGCCCGTTGCGTCATGCATCATCTTCTGTGAACACACGCAATCATAACCATACTTACGGCCTGCATCATTTTCTCGGAACGCGCACACAGCTATCTTCTGAAGATATCATTGCGGGCCTAATAGAACAACAGAAAATACATCACACATTTAGAAAAGGTCTAATAATATACTTATTACTTACCAAGAACAATCCACCGATAATGGCCCTGAACAAGAAGCTGGTTCCATAAGTAATGAACAGTAGGCTGAATGGACTGATTAACCATACATACAATTATTGACGTTGGTGACGGATATCAACTCACACGTCATGTGTTTTTAAAGGAAGGTCACCTGATATTGGAAAATCAAATTCTTTAAAACTTATGCATAAAATGTCATCCCTTTCAAGCACTCATGCAAAAAGAACATGTAAATGTTTTTTTGTAAACGTGACTAATTCCTATGGGAATTACCGACATTTATACAGCATGATAATGGTAGTCTACAGTATTTTTATTAATGATAATCACCATGATCATGTAATATATTGATTTCAAGTGAAAGGCCCTATTTTTCTCATAAACATATTGAAATTAGAAGTTCCAACTCGGTGTATTTCCGAAGATATCATCAAAAAACTGCCTAATTAGTCTCAAATGTGGTATATCATATTTGAGACTAATTCGGCAGTTTTTTGATGATTTCTTCGGAAATATACCGATTTGGAACACGAAATTTCAATGTTTATGAGAAAAATATGAGCTTTCATCTGATACCAAAATCAGCATTTTGATGAGGTAAAGTGTGGGATGAGATTTTCAATCAGTTTACCCACCTTTAAGTAGAAGCTAACACATTTGAGCTGCACAATTTTGTGATGTTTTATTGGACTTGTACACAAACAGACAGCTAATGTTGCTACTCAGCTCCAGTTTATGCAACATGGACCAGACACAAACTCAGTCACCTGTAACGGGTTCTATGTATGACACAGAGCATATTGTTATAAGTTTTTGACCTATATGTATCTACTACTAGATATTTTGATCTAGTTTTTAAAAATTAATAACAAAAAAATTTTGGCCCAAGAATTTTTTTGTTATGGTGCACAAAAAGGAATTGGGCCAAAAACCGTTATTTTTGGGATTTTGGGCCAAAAGTGCCATTTTGGCCCAAATTTGACCTCACAGATGAACATATCAAGTCTTTGCCATTCTAAATATGTATACTTTTATATACTTTAGACCAACAATTTAGAAGTTATGAGGCCCGAAAGTTTCCATAATTCCAGGGTTCAGACCAACCTTAATAGATGCACTATCTAATTCTGCACATTATGACACCTCATTGAATGCAATGTGACCTCAAGAAGTAAAGTTACAAGCATTTGATAAGACGAAGAAAATGGGTAAACTGACATACTCGCTATTCGCTATACGCTCATTCGATCAGGCTGAGTTCACATAGTATACTCCTATATGAACTCAGCCTGATCGAATGAGCGTATTTCGTATAGCGAATACCGTATACCGTATACTTCTATGTGAACTCAGCCTTAGGCGACAAAAAACCCTGTTCTACAGGCAGACGGACCTTTCAAGTGGGGTCGGTCGGTCAGGCATTTTTGTTTTTTCTATGCAGGTTAATTTTAAAATTACCCAGACTTACCCTAAAATTTCACCAAAATCTGAAAAAAATCTGCACATTTTTTGGAAACCTATTTTCTAAAAATGTTCAGCCAAAATTAATTAATAATTTTCCACCTGTAGTTTTTATATGATTTTAGCACAATTTAAAAAAAGTTCTGGGTCAGTCGGGTCCGTAGAACAGGGTTTGTTTTCCGTAGCCTCAATGTGTTGTCTATGCTTGTCATATGCACAAGTTAACTTATAAATATGGTGTATACACTAAAATTGGAATATATAAATACCTTGATTTCTTTCTTCTTTCAGGGCAATCAGTTAACACCGTATTGGATGGACTCATGCATATCATCCAACATCACTCATACTCATTTAAATAAAATTCTGTCTATGAGGCCTCCATAGGGCAATTCGCATGATATAATAAAACAGGTGATAGGTGTAAATGGGAATGGTTGTGGAATTGAACTAGACAATCTGTCCCTGTCATCTTAGATTGTCTGCCAACATGGCTGCTTAGGGTCTATTTAAAATACACGAATACATCACTGGATCACTTCATACTACAATCAATAGAATTGGGCCTCTTTTCATATTGAACTCTGCGATTGTATCCCTGGGCAGCCAACTATATCATGTGTAAGTATGCAATGAACTGTGAAAACAAACCAAAACACGACTCAATTTGCCTACACACACAAATAGGTAAAAGAAATGACAAAAGTACTAAAATGGTTACAGAACACTGCATTTATCATTTATTTGATTATATTTTCATTGCAGTTTTGTCTGCTAACATACGATCACACTGTAACCAATGAAAGTGTACAATGCAATGCACCAAGATTTAACAATGAAAAAACCGCATTTTATACGATTCATTTATTAAAATGAACAAAGCCTACTTGACATAATAAAAAATACTTTTTTTTTGCTATGAACATGGAAAAGTTTTTTGTTACCTACTTTTTAAGATATCATGCTTCATGTTATGGACACTTGCCTCAATACAATGTTACTTCAGAAATGTAACTCTGTATGTTGAGCACTTCCCCAAGTTACATACAAGGCAAAATTACTTGATTAGATTTGATTATATGATTATAGGGGACCATTATACTTATTACCATTGATAGGTGTTCCATATTACAATAGACACATAATTGTTGGTGCAGTTATTGTTGTTCAAATTGGCCTTTACGGCTGTGTTATTGAGGTCAAAAGCATATCAAATTTGATTTAATTCATCCAAATCTGAAAAGCTATGAAGTAACATTTCTTATTGAAGTCAAATCTTTTTGAATATTAACCAAAGTAACACTGTATCTCAAAGTCTATCTGTAAAAGTGCTTTTCCAAATAATGTTATAAAAAATGTAACCTTGACAAAATTGATGTAAAAAAACAACACCACATGGTTCCCGTAAATGCATTTAACCATGGTCAGGAAAGGAATGGACACAAGAACATAACAAAACCATCCTTTCTAGATTTCTAGAAAGGCCAAACATACACTGTTTTATGTATAATTCTCAAAGTGCGGGAAAAACTTCATAAACTTCGGAAACTACAAAAACATTTTTCAAAAAGGCAAATCATTTTTTTTGGAGTAAAAAGTAAGACCTGCATTGTAAAAGTTGTTTTGGTTAAGGGCTAGGATAGCAACGTTTGCACAGTATTTTTTGTGGGACATGAGAGCACATCAGACATATCGAATTACATTTTGAATACTTGGAATGTCCTTCTGATATCAAGTAATTTTGATTTTTTTGTTTAATTGGCGATATAAAACACATTTCATGACAAATGATTTGATATCAGAAGGACATTCTTCGTATTCAAAATGTAATTTGATGTCTGATGTGCTCTCATCTCATGTCCCACAAAAATACTGTGCAAACGTTGCTATCTGTGCCCTTAAAGAACTAATGAAATCCAGATAATTCAAACATGTCCATCAGGACATAACTTCTTCATTTTATATATGAATCAACATCAGAAAAGAATTAAACATCACCCAGCTTATTTTGGGGGGATTTAGATGACACATTATTTAGAGGCTCAATTTGAATATCGTTGCATATTTAGCTTTTTGGGGGATATTTTGGGATTTGTGCGAGGTCTAATCAGTGCCCTTCTATTGGCTGCTCTATTAGGCTATGAATATATCTGATAGCAGAGCCACTTAACAGATAACACTTGCCTCTCAATAGTAATTACAATTACTGGTCCCATGCTTGTGGTCTCAAATGGGTAAACATTGTGTGCATAAATAAAGCAAAAGAATATTAAAGGATCCATACCTGAAACTTCTGAAAAGGAATCCATTCAAAAGGGTTGTCTTCATCAAAGTGTCAGGAATATTTTAGTGTCTTTTGTGAACAGGAGGCAGAATAGTCAATCATGTCCAAAACATACATTATAGTATTTATGGATATGCTATTCACAAGTCTTTGTAAACTGAACAGCTTATTTCTAAAATAAGCTCTGCACAGATGTTTATGAAAGCAATTAATACTGAATATTTTATCATTGTAGTGTTTATAAATGCATCAGTAATTTTCAATAAAAACAAAATCTAAGGGAATAACAAATTTAATTTAAATGGGGAACAATACCATATCAAAATCATTTTATTATACGTTCCAGCTGGAAATGTAAATGTTCACATGCATGAATGCAATCATGGAGCAAATAGATCTGCAAAAGACTGCAATCAATACAGCCTTGATTTGCTGCAGAGAACCTGTCTCATCAAACCACTCTAATACCTCTCCAAAAGTAGCAGAGGTGTCATCAAAGCTGGAACAGATACTAGTAATTTGATGTCAAAAACCAACTTGAATAAAAACAAAACTTTTCAACCATTTCTCCTAATTTACTTTTAATAACATTAAAATCAATTCCAATAAACAATATTAAAAATATACCACTTTCAGTGATATGATAGCAACAAAGTGTACGCTCATCTGAATAATTACAGTTCAAAGCATTCTTGCAAGCAAAACACAATGCTGATACATTTCTGATATGCATGAATTAATAACATTACTTTCATATTTGTTTTAAAATTGAGGTGATGGTGAAGCTGTGTAACATCAATATTATGTATTCTGTTACCATGATGGTACATTATTCACATGAACATTGTTTGATTGATCTATTATTGGTATGTACTCATCAGTTTCACCAATTACACAATAAAGGATAACTTTCAGTGATACATTCTACTGCTAAGATATCAGGAAACCAACTTCAAATCTGTGCTCAAAAATGTGGCATTTTACACTCTGAGTATGACTTGCGCTATTTTGGATACTAGAACTGCGTCACCCGTTATTTTTGTATTCTTTGCAAGAATCCTTTGAACCATATCTTGAATGCTAATCCAGATACAAATTAATTTACTTATTTCAGTAAATACTTGACAATTGACATTTTAACAGATGGACAATTATCTCCATTATTTGATCAATATTGACCATTTTTCCTACACGTATGTATCTTGATAAACCTTGAACAGCCAAAACTCTTTGTCTTACATGAGACTTGCAAATCATATACAGAAAGCAACCCCATTTGTGAAGTTTTACAACTCATGAAATCCCATTTAAAAAAAATGAAGCTTATAGATGGCTTTCAACCAAACTGCTGGTTGACCACTGGCAGTAAACCATGTTCTATTGTTCCCAACAATAAAATCCAGCCCCAGAACATGGTAAAACACTGGATCTGCCAGGGTGCAGTCATCCCTTAACAAGGAAACCCAATAGGTGCCTCATGTCACAGATCCTATACCGTAAAGATTTGCCTAATGTTGCTATGGTTCCCTTGACATAAGTGGAATTTCAGGCACAACCTAAAAGTGCTCTCCTGTAAAATTACCACCAGCAATTAAGTGTACAGAATCTCAGTTATTCTTGGGATTTTAGAGGCGGGAGCTCTCTATTTGCACATGAACTTTTACCTAAGGCAAAAGGAGCCCAACTGTGCCATTAGGCAAATCTTTACGGTATGTTACAGTAAAATAGTTATCATTGACCACGGACTTGGTCATAGGGATGCAAATTATAAATTTCCTAAAATGCTTCAAAGTATATTGCACATGCCATGGCAAACACATTGAAGTTGTGACTATATGCCAGAATCCTTACTTATTACAGCAATGTGTCAAATCCAATCATGAATGATTACTACTCAACTGTGTTGAACATGTTTGCAGGGAGCACTTGTATAATATGGTAGTAATGGTACCCACACTCCTCTCTGACACTCTTGGATTCAGTAGAGAATGGTTGGTACCTAATACATTCACACCTTGCAGGCGACATACCTGGGCCTCGCTTCAGAAAGCGTTACGATCAATCTTACGATTGATTTACTACACATAAGCAACTATTAAATTAATCGTAAGATCAATCGTTACTCTTTGTGAAAAGAGCCCCTGATTGTACAGCCTAGCCATTTCCAGTCAATTTCCAATGAACAGCCATGTAAGATACCAATGAGTAAGTATGCACTTTGCATCCTTCAGACAGTCTGTTCATACTGAACAAAATCATTCACAATTTCACATAGCATTATACACAAGGTTTTACCACACAAGTTTTTATAATTGGAAAAATCTGCTTATATGTTGTGCTATAATAATAAACACAATGTTCACTGTTTAATTCTCAATGGTATTTACTCAATCTGTTCCACTATCATGATTATCCACATCATGCATGCAAGAATCCTCTTTTAACTTGAAAACTCAAAAACTGTAGACTTACAATGCAAAAAACTACAGCACAACCAATATTAACTGAACAAATAACCAGTGTTAGGCAAATACAGACATATTGAAAATTGTCATAGATTTTCAGGTAGATCTCCAACAGATGTTTTGCATGTTACTTGGATATGAAGCTTCTTTATCAAATCATTATATATAAAGCATAAGCTTCTTGTACACTTTGCACCTCAGTGGAACACCTTTAGCAGTGAAATATACATGGTTTGTATAAAACAAGAGTCTTCCAAAATTTGAATATCAGTACTAAGAATATTCTTAATAAGACAGTATAACACAAGGCAAAAGTCGTAATTCGAATGCAAATAATCCATCAATATCTTTGTTTTCAGTAGTTATTGAAATTTAAAAGGGCATTTTGTGATCCACAGCATCATCACCCCCCCCCCCACCACTTTTCTCAAAAAAAGTTGAGATTTTTATACCTCTTGAAACCTCGAGCTACAGTTTATTTACAAAAAATTTCTTGCTGATTAATTCTTTTAGCAAAGACATCATGAATTTTGAATTACGTTCTGGTGCACCAAACAAATAACAACACATCTATGGAGCAGTGCAATATGCATAACTTGCTAATGCAAAATCAGAATCAACTGACATTTTTAGAATAAGTTTTTTCATGGATATCTACTGAAAAATTATGTCACAAAATGCCCCTTTAAAGCAGATGAATGGACTAGTCAATGACTCTTCTACGATTTGCATTGCTGATTAAGTAAATATTTCTCAACTGATTTTAACAAGCTACAAGGTGGGTGTCTCTGTGTGACAATCTACAACATTAAACTCCCCAATTTGTCTTCAATTAAAAGTAGAAATCGCTACTTCAAAGTGGAGAAAAGAACCACCTGTAGACCTACATCTGATATAATACAAACTGCATTTGAATTGTAGGGTCCTTTCACACATACTGAGCCCAGTTTATCACAAACTGGGTCATGCCAGGGTTGCACTATCCACCTTAACTTGATCAGTGGGAATGAGGTGCTAATACTGTATAAGTGGTTATTTCCGCACACATAAATTTTTTTAGAAATGCAACCTTTGTATATGTTGGGATTTTCGTAAAATTCATGCCATAACATTGTTATTATAATGAACAAATTCATTGTGTGATGATAAATTTGTTAAAATAAACTTGCAAAAATGACCACTTATCCAGTATTTCATGACATGATGCAACTAGCCTATGATGCCCACACTGTTGTAATCACACAAGTCACTCAAGTCAAGAGTAATGCCATGTTGGATTTTGCAGTTGCAGATTTGAATCTGTGTTTACGTGCTTGCAATGCCCACGTACGGACAAATTGCCCTTTTTAAGTGGTTACCGCGCCATTCAAATCTGCCACTGCGAAATTCAACATGCCATTATTCTTCAGTTGAGACGAGACAGACTATACAGGGGTGTAATTTCGTCACTTTGTATGAATCAAAATTGATTCTTACAAACTCATCTTGCAAGAATCAAGTTAATTTACTGTGTGTGGAATGGTCATGATTTTAGAAGAATTAGAAGTTAAGGAGTATCGTTGCTAGAACTGATTCTCTGATTCTCATCATCATGTAAAATTTCCAAGTATAACCCTATATTCTTATGCTAATATCTATTGTATCTAGATCCTTTGTCACCATCATATCTACCACCACGGTCATTGTACCTTCCTCTCCCTCCTCCTCTCCCTCTATCATTTCTTCGATCATACCCATCAACTTCCATTCTCTGTCTATTGTAATCTTTATTTCTTGCATTGTGAACAAAATCATCTTCCCCTCTGCTATTATACCTGGTTCTTGGATTTCTTACATTCCCTCGCTCATACTGATCGTCTCTTTTTCGTCTCGGGTCCCATCCATCGCCCCGTCCCTGCCTGTGATCAACATACTCATTATTTGGCTTATCATTGTGCCTTACGTAGTCCCTGCCAGAATCGTTATAGCTCTGATAACCTTCAGAGTTAGTCCGAGTTCTCTGTCTATTACCCCGCTGATTTTCTTTATCAGAAAAAGTTTCACGTACATACATGTCACGATCATCGCGACCCCTACCCATTTCCCTGGATTCATTGAGTCTACCTTGTTTATCTTGCTGCGGAGAAGCATCAATTGAACTTTCGCTTTCAGAAGATGACGACGACGATTCCTCGCTACTTGACGAGCCACTCTCAGAAGACTCGCTCTCTTCTTCAAGTTGTTGACACTTTGAATTGGTTGCTTGTTGCTCTTTCCTTCTTGTTGCTCTCTCTTCTGAGTGATCATCGCTAGCCCTAATTTTAGATCTGTTCCCATCATCCTTTCTAGTTACCCTCTGGTCTCTTTCATTGTTTGTAGTACGATTAGCCCGTGAGTCATTTTGCTTGCCCCTTCCATCCGGCCTATCTCCCACCCTTTCATTACGTTTTGTCCCATGTTCCTCTAATTCCCTTGCATGTTCATTACGTCTTGTTCTATTTTCCTCAAAATCCCTTACATGCTCATTACGTCTTGTCCTATTTTCCTCAAAATCCCTTGCATGCTCATTACGTCTTGTTCTATTTTCCTCAAATTCCCTTGTATGCTCATTACGTCTTGTCCTATTTTCCTCAAATTCCCTTGCATGCTCATTACGTCTTGTCCTATTTTCCTCGAATTCCCTTGGATGCTCATTACGTCTTGTCCTATTTTCCTCAAAATCCCTTGCATGCTCATTACGTCTTGTCCTATTTTCCTCTGATTCCCTAGCGTGTTCATTACGTCTTGTCCGATTATCCTCTAATTCCCTTACACGTTCCCTCCTATCTTTTCCGTTTGAACTCTGTACGGCTACAGACTTGTCTCTTCTCTTGGGCTTTTCTTCATCTCTTGTCCTCTCTGCCTTTTTCCCTCTGTTGTTTTCTTTTCCAGGTTTCCCCTTCACCTCCTTGCCCTTCTTTTTCTTCTTCTTCTTCTTAGACTTGTCTCTGTCACTGTCAGATGACGAACCTGAAATAGATGTAAACATAATTAGTATATTCTAAAATGTATGACATAAAAGAGAATGAGAGCCTACAGAGTGAAAATGCATTCAATTCAATCTGTTTTATCACACCATCATCATTTACTTTTCACAATATTGTAGTAAATAAAGGGCCAGGGAAGAGACTACAATTGAACAAACTGAAAGCCTAGGTTATCTTAATCTATCTCAACTCTGCTCAGAGCTACATGTACCAACAATTCAGTGGACAAGGTCCTGTTCACTTGGAAAGTGGCACCTACTATAACAGCTCTTTTCAGAGCCACCACCTCTTTAGTAGATAAGGGGTTATCTACTCTATCATTGGGCAAAGGTCATCCACAATGATACTTTGTAGGCAAGGGGCAGTCTACATGCAGAACTCACAGCCTATCCTGACCAAAATTTCAGTGACAGTTTTATACTTGTGCAACGGTGTCCCCATCATAAAAGGCCATCAAGTGATCATCTTAAACCACCACACAAAACTCAAACTGACCACCTAACATTTGCAATAACGGGATGAAGCATCACATAAACTACACGGATCACTACCACATTATCTTATCCACACACATACGAAGGTCACATCACAAGTTAAATACAGGTTTTTAAAAAAATCGTTTCACATACAGAGCTATGACTTTAATACCATGTTACTCGAAAGATTAGCATGTAGAATTCACCAAAATTAAAACTTTCAAGTGTCTTCTTTATAAAAATACCCTTTGAGGAAAATTAATTTAGCATTAAGTTTGAGACTAAATCTAAAACCAGTTATTGTATAGCTCTGTATGTGCAACACTTTTGTCCATTTTCGTATAAAACAGTATGAGATATAACCGACGATAAATACACAGCATATGGGTATTTGTTGGCATATAACAATTCTATTTGGGGTTTTTCTTGTACTTTCATACTTTTCATACCTGAGCTGCTGTCAGACGAACTCTCACTGCTGCTTGAAGATGAAGATGATGATTCAGACTCGGATTCACTGCTAGACTCACTGCTTGAATCACTAGGTAATACTGGCTGCCTCTGTTGCATGATCTGTCGCTGGACATTCTTAAGATGGTCACGCAGGTCATCCCTGTTATAGAACACATTATAATATTATAAATGATCTTATGCTGCAAATATCATCTCTCCATGTAATTCCATTACTATCAAGTTACCACTAGCTTATATAGATCCTTCCTATAATTGACACTTTCCTGACATTGATGGGGTGACCATTGATACCAACCCTTTCTTGACCTCATTTTGTTTATTTATAATCATGTGATATCTTTCTTGTCCTCACTTTCGTTATGTTGATATCACTGTTCACCCCATCAATGGCAGGAATGTACCAATCATAGGAATGGACTTATTATATATAGAGAGACCAGTCTGCAGGCATGAAAACTGGCCTAGAAAAAAACAACACTGAAAACCATGGTTTTTTTTACCATTTTCTGTGAATTTGATTCAGAAATAGGCTGAAAAACACTGAAAACAATAACAAAAAAACGCTAAAATCAGCAAAAACGCTGAAAATGTTCATGCATGAGTATGCCAATCACTACCTAGTTGGCTATTCACTTCATATTCTCAGACAGTTGAAATGCATCACGGTTTCAAATCAGCCGAAAGATGGTGTTGCATGTTCTTCCTCATAGAATATAAAATGACTCTTAGCCTTCATATCATCAATATCCTGGTATTCAGACTAATAGCAGACTACAAAGGGTGACGTTACCAATTTTGCCATGGGCGAATCACTGAGCCACTACTTCGTGGTGATGTTTTATAGAAATAAATAGTATAATGAATTGCTAAAACAAACCACCAAAAAAAACCCCAAAAAAACCAAAAAAACATTTTCTAATGCTTGTGTTATGATGCAGCAAATGAAAGCATCAACTGTATTTCAAAACATAGGGCCTATATCAGATTATTATATACATCAGCATTTTAGAACTGCCATTTCTTTTGACATATGCTCCACTGTGCATTCCTGATAATGGGATTGGGAATTTCAGTAAGATCGCTTATCTTAAAACAAAATTCTTTGGAATGTAAATCACAATTCATTTGCTACTTACGTAAGTCCTCCGAGACCAATGGTGGTGAAGAAATTGATGGCAAATCTTGTGTTAGCTGGGTTATCTCTTGGTAGAAGGCCTTCAAAATATGGCATTAATGTCCTGAATCAAATAACAATCAACATGTTTCTTAAACTTGAAAACAATCGGACACATCGGTTGTGTTTTACAAAGTATAATTAACAATATAGTATGAATATGGTTCTTAATATTTTTATGGTAGTCTACATGACTTAGACGGTTATAAATTGGATTCCTGACAACAAATGTGTGGCAAAGGGGGCAGCTTCCAATGTATTCAGCTGTGAGCACCTGACATACACATGCAGGAAAGCAAGTAATAAATTAATATGCAAATCTTGGTTCTGTTAAACTAAACTTACATACCTGCCAAGGTCGATCAATTCCATATTCCAGTTTTTTACCAATCTCACAAAGGACAACCACTATATCAACTACAGAAATGACGATCTATGGCTCATTTGAGAGCAGATATCCTGAGTCATTAATTATGCTTGATAGCATTCGCATGTAAATTTCTTTTCATAAAAACAACTTTAATTGACACAATTGTATTGTTCATAGGAATGCACACACTTACTTGTCCTTAAGCCTGTCATTCAGTTTTGGCAAGCCCATAAATTCTGACAGCTCCAGGAAAAGAATCTTCACAAAAATACGGCTAGATGAGGTAGTGTCTTCCTCATTCATACGAATGGACGCTATCACCTAGAAGTAAGGCAATGTCAAAATATCTGTTGTTAATTCTGCAAAAAACATACCTACCTTGATGTTCTATTGATAGTTTGCTTCAGTTTTGTAACAATGACAATGTTTTTGTTTTTAGAATACTGGATAAGTGTGACTGTCCACCACAAATGGAGCTGTAATGTCAACGTTTTCTCTTTTTGAGATATTGGACATGGGAAATGGGAATTCTCCTCAAAATAAGCTTTACAATATTTATTACATGCCCTTGTTGATTGTATGCAAGGTAGTAGCATATCAGTAAAAAGAGAGTTGAGAAATCCTTTGTTCTCTATTGTGTTTTGAGAAGTCTAACGGACCATATATATCGCAAAACAAGCTCTGCTTATGATAACATCCCGTTCATGGTGGACAGACACAATTATGAAGGAAACAATTCCTTTTCAAGGACAAAGCAAAGCAAGCAGTAAAATCACATTTTCTAACTCCTGGAAACACACTTTTCATGGTCAAAAGTGGTCAAAACAGATTTCCTACATATCCTCAGACAAATTTGAAATGCATCAAGGTTTTATATCAGCCGAAAGATGGTGTGTTATGTTCTTCCTCATAGGATATGCAAATAATCCAACTGTAAATGAAAACTGAAGGTAGCGGTCAGCTTGATGAGATTTAAAGCAATATTATAACATTCATGACCAAGGTCAGTCGATTTAATGTGTGATAACCATTCCATATCCCCCATGTACGTAATGAACATTGTGAGTTATGAACATATCGTATATGTTTGACTAATACTTTACAGTCCATTTACATTACAATAGTGTAACAATTTGAATTTTGAAAAAAATTACAGGTGTCTTGCTCAGCAAATGTTAGAATAAAATAAACATGGATGAACATGTTCAATACTCACTGTCCATGAGATGGCATCTGTGAAGAGTAGATGGGCAAACATCTTGGCTACATTCCTGAGTTTATTGGTATCTAGCCTGTGACAGGTGGAATACTGCTCTGGGAAAATGGACTCAAACACTGCTACATATTCCCTCTTCAGCTGACAGAATCGCTGTAAATAAGCAAAATTGTATAATTAGGTAACCATGGTAAATCTACAGCAGGTGAAATACTGCTCTGGGAAGAGAGCCTCGTTAGTGTGCCACATAGTTACTCTTCAACTGACAAAATCACTGTAAGCAAATAACATTACACGGTTTGTAAGTAATCATAATCATAAAAAATTAAGTAGGTCACTATTGCACAACTTGCAATTAGAGAATTGCGGGTTCGAACCCAGGCAGTGCCATTGTGTGGTGCATTTGTCCAAGGTGCTTTACCTCATTTGTCTCACACCACCCAGATGTAATGGGTTGAGAGGAGCTGCACTACAGATGCGCCCTTGTAGAAGTGAAATGATAATGATGTATCTCGATGGCAACTGAATAAATTGTTGTGAAGTAAGCGCCTTCAACAAGTTGGAAAGGTTATAAACATGCCAACATCTATTATATTTTTATTATCTCTATCTTCAGGACAACAGACATGCATGTAGGTGAAAAGAAGTGGCCATTGCCAATATAATGCACTGTTTGTGGTCAAACCCCCACCCTTTTTTGATTTTCCCCTTTTATCAGGAATTGAACCCTCACCCTTTTGTGACCAAAGCTTACAACATTGTAATTGTCAAATTCTGAAGAACGAAAATTGCTGTAAAAGAGTAAAACTGCATGAAGTCAATACAATTTATGGCAAATGAAATACTGCACTGGCAAGATGTCATGCTGCTCCTTTCTTTAGATGGCAAAATTGATGTAATAACATTGAATTACTGAACAAGCAGTTATGACAGGCATTCATGCAACAAGTTCAGCACATTAACTGATATTATAGATATGTTATTATACATTCAGGATTTTTTCCTTCAAAAGATGACTTAAGAATGTGAAAAAGATAACACAATAACTCTGAACAAAAGTACATCACCAGGCCTACATTCTCAGACAAAGTTGAAATACCATCATAGTTTTATTCAGCCGAAAGATGGTGTTGAGTCTCCTTCCTCACAGAATGTAGGCCATGGTACAAAGTTGTAACATGAAAATTGAATATACGTACCTGAGCTAAAAGACCAAAGAACTTCTCGTACGTCCTTTGCTGAGCACAGCAATCTAGGATCATCATACACACTTCCCGCTGTAATAAAAAATAATATCATAAAAATTAATCCTGTTAGTTCCTGAAGCCAGTTTTGAAATATTTGTATATCATTCCACTGTACCTATACCACCAAAAAGAGCACATGACAATGCAATGTAAAGCATGTCACAGTACATGATTAAACTCTCCAATAAAAATAAGTTCAATGCACCAAAATCCACTTATAGGGCATTTCAAAATTAACGGATTGATAACCTATGTGTATGCGCGTTCTATTTACTTGGTAAACATCTGCCTATACGTTCTGTACCTAAAACAAAAAATATTTAACTTTTAAATATATAACTTTGTGAAATTAACTGATGTTGCTTTTATAGAGGCATAGTGCAATAATGAATGTATAGATCTACAAATCATAGATACATATTAACTTTTTTTAAGAATGTAGAAAAGATGTATCTTACTTCTTACACTTGGAATATACGAGTACATCATCAGGCCTACATTCTCAGATAAGTTAAAATACCATCATAGTTCTACTCAGCCGAAAGATGGTGTTGAATATTCTTCCTCATAGAAAGTAGGCCATGGTGCACACTAATCACATTTCATAATTCCCTCTCCACCTGGAGTAAAATATCAAACTTTTTATCATCCTACCTCTTGTCCTGGTTTAAATTCCATTTTCAGCATTTTGTGGGCACATTCTTCAAAGTCCAGACTTGACTGTATGGTTAGGTAAATGGTCCGACGTAGCGCCACCAAATTAGTTTCTGTTTGGTCTATTATTTCCATCTTTTCTGCTTCCTCTGAATAATATTCAAAGTTCATAAAAGATGGGATAAATGTTAAATGACAATACTTCCAACAACAATAAAAGGAACATACAATGAATCATATTGTAATTGTTAAGTGTACTAACAAGGCAACAAGGCATTCATTCTTTGTACAAAATTTCCTGAGTGATTGCAAAAATAGAATACTTATTCTATTCTCTCTGCAACTCAAAAGAGGCTTCTTTGACTTTTCCATTCCATTATCATAGCTACATTCTCAGACAAAGTTGAAATACATCATTGCTTGTCAGCCGAAAGATGGTGTTGAGTGATGATCATCACAGAAAGTAGGCCATGATAAAAAAAAATGCAATCCATGTTTTCTTCTCAAATTATAAGCAACTTTCAATTTCTGTAATCAGTAAAAATTCTTCCAAATATGCACAGATGCAATGCACAAAATATTGTGAGCAAATATTCTAAATCAAAAAACTTTTTAAGAGAATGCACATCTATGCACAACAAAAGTTTATTTCATGCTGGCTTAGTTCACTTTCTGAAACAAAAGCTCATAATACATGAATATGACACCAAAAAACACAGAAATATAATCTCCTTTGCTTTTAGCAACAACATAACACGCATAGAGAAAAACAGTATTTTATAGGCCCCACTGACCTAGATTTTGTGTTTTGGGAGAATTTTTTTTAATCTTGCTAAAATCATGTAAAATCAGCTGTTTTTTGGCAAAAATTTATGATTTTTTTTGAAAAAATTTAAAACAAAATATGTTTGCAAAAAATCAAGCTTTTGGTGATATTGCAGTCATTTTAGACTCCAGAAAAAAAACGACCGACCAACCCTACTTGTTTAGTATTACCTTGCGTAAAACAGGATGAGTGTTTTTTCGTTGAATAATCCCCTGCCATCTAAAAGGGGAAGATTTTCCTACCTTTTTCTTCATCAGATTCTTGACTAGATGTTGCCTCTCCACTTTCCCCATCTGAATCTGAATCATCACTGTCTTCATCAAGGATCTCCTTCTTGATCGCTTTATACTTCTCCTCATTCTCCAAGTAATCAGGATCATTCTTAAATACATCTGCAAAGAAATTGTTACACTATTTGAGGAACTGACGTCTTGCAACTTCGTGCAAAATAGCGGAAAAGGGTACTGAAGCAACATGACTAACATGTAAAGTTTATATCATCATTAAGGATTCTCTTTAGATGGGCAGAGATTCTATCTTGTCCAATTATGATGGACTTCCAATATGGTTGCTTTTTCTTCACATAAAGTGTGTTTTGGCAACTGTGAAGAACAAATCAAACATTCTTCAAGATTATGCCATTTAACAAAATGACTTCTCTTCATCTTAACACTGCATTAGCTCTTATTCTATCAGCAACAAATACAATGCTTCTTTGACTTCCATTCCATTTTTATGGCTACATTCTCAGACAAAGTTGAAATACATCATTGCTTATCAGCCGAAAGATGGTGTTGAGTGATGATCCTCACAGAATATAAGCCATAAGATATGCAATCCATGTTTTATCTTTAAATCAGAATTAAACTTTCAATCCGACTCCCTGAAGACCTCTCTTCATGCGGTTGCAGAAAACCTCTCCAGAGGAAGATATGTGATGGCTGTTGTAACTTGAAGAGTCTTTTGATCCATCACAATATATACAAAAACTTTCCATGTTGTTTCCTTGAACTGACAATTGACATTTTTTATCAGCATATGTGCAAAACAGGCAATCAAATAATAAATGCACATGTTTTTCCAGCATAAGGCTTAAATTGCAGTTTAAACTAGCAGCATATATTTGTTTTCCCGTATGACGCCAGTTCAACTTACTCAATAAATTCTCATCCTGGTAATTATCTTCCAGAGTTAGCATGTGAGTGAACTGATCAGTCTCTTCCACTAGATCTAACTCTGGCACTATGGCTGGATAGTCTTTGAATCCATCCTTGCGGTTGGCGAATACTACCTCAACCATGTATTGCACTCTCTTGTCAATTTGAGCTTCATGAAGGATGTTACGCATTCGCTCGAAGATGGCTGCAAACAAACACAACATAGGCAATTATTCTATTTCGAACATCTATTTTTAACATATACACAAACAAATCAAATAAATTTTTAGATTCAAACAATTTAATGTCACTCTTAAACAAAATAGAGACAAATCAGAGTGGTAAATCAAATTAAATTTAAGGGGTCGGTCACCCACCTTTGCGCAGTATTTTTTGTGGGGCCTGAGAGCATATCAGACACACCAATTTGTACTCTGAATATGAGGAATGTCCTGATGATATCAAATAATTTTTTGAAATTCGCAATATAATACAAATGTTATGGCAAATTATCAAATATAATTTGATATTTAACAATCCTCACAGTAAACTGTATAAATCTAATGATATGAATTTTCTGCGAGGACTGTTAAATATCAAAAATATCAATTTTTAATAATTTGCCATAAAATTTGTATTATATCGCAAATTTCAAAAAATCAAAATTATTGATATTAGAAGGGCATTCCTAATGTCCAGAATGCATTTTGGTGTGTTTGATGTGCCCTCAGGCCCCACAAAAATACTGTGCAAACGTCCCTATCCGAGCCCTTAAAAACATTATAAATTAAATCACCTTTTATTAAACCTGAAAGAGTATACTGATGATTGCACTAAAGTCAATTACAGCCCAACTGGACTTATTGCAGCAGTAACCAGTATGCTAAAAAAATTTTTTAAAGCATGTAAGCAGTCAATTCAAGATGCAAATTTTTACTGATACTTATCACTTTCTCAGACAAAGTTGGACTAATCAGGGTCAATCAGCCGAAAGATGGTGTTAAATGATTCTCTTCATAGAAAGTGACAAGCTACACATATCTTTTTTTTCTTTTCAGTTTTCACTCAATTACTAATTTCTCCAATCATGCATCCTAGGCATTGAATCAAGGATGATTCAAATAGTTTGACAATGACACTTGTGTGAAAGCTATCTGCACACATACCCCCACACAATGTTTTAATCTATGCTTTGCCCATTCCATGCCAACCCACCTGATGCATAAGTTATTGATCAAACAAACATCCTATCCAACATCTTTTACTATATGAATTCTGCAGAGGTGAATAACAGTTAACTAAAAGAACTATGACTAGCGATCAAGCTTAAATTGTATTGTTTTATTCCATTTTACAGAGGATTGGTTTTTTACCAGTGAAGTCTTGAAGACGGTTTATACTTGGGATCCTATTTGTTAATAACATAGAATTCCATCTACAAGCATGGGCAACTATATTACTGAAACAGGCAGCTGTATAAACATGTATTATTGTAAGAAAATATGTTTTAATGTTTTTGTGGCGGGTGTTTGCCTTTAATCAAATAAACACAAATCTAGAGGCATATTATTATGCTTGTAGACAAAAGCAGCTAAGAAAACTGTGTTTATGTCTCTCTTTTACATGAAATTGAGGTTTTTGATAAGCAGAATTACTCACCATGTATGCCCCTGGGTGAGACTTCTTGAAGCTTGAGTCCACACTCCTTAACAAATCCAACAGCAACCTCCACACTGTCATCTGTCACAGTCTCCAATAGCAATGTTAGAATTTCTAATGCAAGAATTTCATGAGCCTGTGGGACAAAAACGCAAGTTTTAGTACTAAAGATCAGAGGCATGTCTTGTTTAATGTACTGGATTTGGGTGAATTGATCTTTTCGGTATTATCCCGATGCAAAATGTCCCTGCGCATATTGATCATCCAATAAGTGCTCACAATACACAAGTCAACTTTTAGCATTCAACCAGATTGTGTATAATGAGTATGAGCTGAGCCAATAACCAGACTCAGTTTTTCCATGTTTAACTTCAGTATATTTGATTTCATCCAGTTTTTAATGTTAAGAATGCATATATCTACGAATGTTCTTGTTTTGTTCTTAATGTCCGATTACTTTGTATTAATGTCCGATTACTTTGTAACAATTAAACAATCAATAAACAACCCTTACCACTTGTTGGTTGACTAGATGAGCAATGAAACGGGTGGAAGATAGGCACAATGTTTTGTCATTACGACGATAACCCTTCTTGAAATTGATGATTAGCCGACGTAGTAGTAGCTCACCATTTTGAGGAAACTATTCAAAAAGAACAAAACATGTGTTATGAAAGGAAATACAAAAAGAAACAACATAATTTCACTGGTCCCTATCTCTCTAACTAATGTGAATAAACTAATAAAAGTTACACAGCCCAAGTTCGACCTCTCCTACTCAAGTTCAAATTCTCATCATGTTTCTTACAACTTGGTGGCAAGTTTTAACCAAATTGTGACTGTTTCCATGTAGTATTGCAGCTGCCTACTTAGTTTAGTATAAAATAAAATTTCCCATAACTTCTAATGCAACATGAGATGCACAACATTTATAAAGTATACTGTATATGTATGATTACTTATTATAAAGTTTTCTTTACTGACCTTGGTATTTATGACGGCAACTAGAGCTGCATATACATGAGTGAATGTGGGTGAAGCCGTCTGTGCTGTTATGATGGACCTGGCCATTAAACCCCTGGTGACAAAGTATTAGAAATCGGATTAGGAAATGGAAAATATAGTTAGCCGAGTTTGTATCGGTATAAATTAATTCTTGACAACAACCTCAGGGTGGGATGAAAGACCAATTTTGACAAAAAGCCTGAATAAGCCTGAAAAACAGTGTGAAAATGACCAGAATAGCCCTAAAACAGGCTGAAAATAAAATTACATAAGGACTACAAAAAAGTCTGAATTCAGACAAAAATTCATGCAATCTAGTATCAGAATGACAGAAACTATGGAACAAAACAGCCTCATCTCCGATGGAACAGTTCATTGACCTCAAATTAACGATCCAAGCTCAAAAGTTGTGGAGAATGCGTCATTGTACACGTACCTAGATATTCAAAGAACTGATGGACGAGAGGTTCTAGTGTTATTACAGGCAAGTGAGATCTGATGACTAAACTCTCATCACAAAACACCTTTGAAAGAATGTTTGTTTGGCACAATACATTTCACCTAATATAGTATTTACTTCACACTTAGTTGGAAGCCCCCATTGAAAAGATAAAAGTGATGTTGAAAGAAGTGAGAAGACTATAGATTTTCTGTAAAAATTACAAGCAAACGTTCTATAATCCTCTTGTCCATCAACCAAATGTTTATAATTACAATACAAAGATCAATTATAATCAAGCAAGATCATAATACGAACATCATAATTAAATTGGACTATTCTGTTTTTTAGTGGGAATTAATTGCATGTTATTTGTTTTTAAAAAGAACTTATATTCAACTTACCGTCCTCTAACAATATTCAGTTGAAGGAGTTCCGACACAATCATGGCAATGTTCGGTACGTTGACTTTGTTGATCAAACCATTGATGCTCTTTTTTAAGGCTTCCCAGGACATCCTTTGATAGGCTTCACTGTGTAGGTGGCATAATCAAATATATCATTCTTTGTTATCACTTGCAGTTGTTTTTTACATTACTAAGAAATAGAAATGTCGGCTACCAGTCGTGTTTTCTAGCTTCACTAGACAATTGTTGGCTTCTCTTGTTTCAAAAGTTGAGCACACTCGTAAGACTCCGGCTTAAATATTGTAAGCCCAAGTCTGATCATGTGAGCCCCCTCTTAGAGATCTCATCTTCATTGGCTACCAGTTCATGAGAGAATCAAGTTCAAGATACTCACGCTTGTGTACAAGTCCCTGAACGGGCTCTCTCCTCAGTACATTTCCAACTGTCTCATGGTCAAGAGCTCCATACATGCTATAAGTACTAGGTCCAGTGAGAGAGTTAATTTTATCATTCCTCGCACCAGGAAATGTGCTGGGGATAGAGCCTTTTCAGTGACTGCCCCAAGGTTTTGGAATTGCTTACCATCTACAATCAAGAATGCCATCAGATTTAAGTCATTGATTAAAACTCACATATTTTCATAATTGTTGCTGCCATTGCTTTCTGTATTTTTGAATTTTTTTGGTTTTCTTTTCTTTTGTGCCTTGAATCCCTAAGCAAAGGCTCATATGTGATGCGATTAAGCAAAATCAGTCGGAACTCATAATATAAAATTTTCAGTTTCTTTTAGGATATTAAAAAGCATTTACAAATCTGGATTTTGGAGAAAATCCCATTGAAATTGAACGACCAGTTCCAAAGATATGAGCAATCAAAGAGTTTCCAAAACAAGAGGAAACAAAAGGAACTATTTCCTGTTTGGCTATATCTCAAAATCAATATTTCCGAGCTGTGATTTTGCATGATCGCATCACATAATACTTGTTGTTATGTTATATTACATTGGAAGGCCTATCTAACAAGAGGCTTACACATTGTACACTGAAAAATAGAACAATGTTTCCAGCGTACGATATGTAATGCTGGTTTCATACTACCCTGCCGCTTGCCGCTGAGCGGCGTGGCGCACTGCAGACAAATGGACACAATCAAGGCTTGTCATTGGTTGATACGTCATGCCGCTTGCCGCAGCGGCAGGAAAGTCTGACGGGGGCATTAGGCCCTTTCCTATGTTTGTACTATTTGTTATGGTGATGGGTAAGCATCATTTACTTAATTTCTTGCTCTGGTGTTTACCAAGGAGTCTTTTATCTCAAGGACATCCTGTGTAACTCATTTTGTAGAACATCAAAAACTCATCTTACAAGGGTCTAGAGGACTAATCAGGCACAGGGAGGTTACAGCGAAAAATTCTTTTCCACCGTTGTATAATCATTTGTTTTATAAGCTTTGTCAAAGTTTTATATTACAAAGAACCCTAGTAACAAGATATGAGTTTGAGCATAAATTTGGCAGGCTTACCTTGACTTGTCTGTGATCTGCTCCTGCATCATACGCAACTTGGCTGGGGGTATATACGCACCCCCAGTCCTTGTAATTAGTGATTCTTCCTTCTTTTTCTTAGGCGGTGGAGGTTGTTCATTTTCTTTGTTAGTAGCATCTTCCTCTTTCTGCTTCTCTTTCCTAGAAAAATAGACACAATTTGACTTTGAATTAACTGTATTTTCAATTAGTATGGGCACTAATGTAAAAATGGAAATTTTGTGTAATTTTTGCGCTTTGCCAATTCCGAAGTGTTTCACTTGTTTTGAAATTTAAGCTTCCATACACTGAACTACATGTATATATACTCGAAACGAATATATTTATGCGTTTTTATTTTTGCGGTAGCTGCATGGGATGCGAAAAGCGTGCAAATAAATGTAGTGCCAAACTGCTAAATGCTATTTTTTTTTCATTATAATGTACCTGCGCTAAATGTGAATATTTTACAAAGTCGTGCTCTTTGAGAGTCATATGAGTCACTCACATAGTTATGCTTACCCATGTTACTTGTCTGGTTGGCAGTATGGAAGCTACAACCAATTTCAAACGTGTTACATAATTTATCTATTTCAATTTCAAAATCAACTTACTCAGGTGAAGACGGTTCATGAGTCCTCTTCTTGTCCTTAGATTCCTCCTCCTTCCTATCCCACACTCTTTTACGAAACTTAACCCTAGCATCCTCATATTGATCACCATTTTTGTTTTCTTTACTACGTTTCTCTTTTCTGTGATCTTCAGTTCTTTCTTTGCTCCCATCTTTTGAACGTTTTCTAGTTCTCTTTCTGTCCCGACCAGATTCGTGTTCTGATCTGCTATAATCTCTACTTTTGTCCATACTCTCCCTGTCATCACCGTGACGGACAGAGGAAGACTTTTGAGTTCTAGATCGCTTTTCGTCCCCGTTTGTTCGCCTGCAATGTTGCCATAGTAAAGGAAAACAAATTGTGATGATAAAGTTTTTATATAATTTATAAGAAACAACATACCGTATTTCGTCGAATAGTCGCCCCCCCTCAAATAAACGCCCCCACCACTTTTTTCAACCAAGATGTTTCAAAAATTCTGATATTTCCATGCTATCTTGTGTAGTAAGCTTACCAAGTTGCTCACATGGTCGCGAGTAGCAGCAATAAATGGCGAAAATCTGCATCCGAACCCGGAAGTGAACCAAAAGTCAGTGTCAAAAGGTCATAGTTCGTCATTTTAGTGTGGCTTTTAAGCTTACCTAACGATTTTTTAACGGGAATTTTCGTATAAAATGACCTCTAATAAATGCCCCCTTGGGAAAATGTAACGCCCCAGGGCGTTTATTCGACAATCTGGGTATACACTGATCCCACTTCCAACATTAACATAAAATGCCTTTCGTTACATGTAATTATATTGTCTGCAGAACCACATATGTGACCTGTTACAACGAAAGGTACCTTTCGGCTGGTACATATGTCTCCTTTTCCCCATTGTTAATGTTGGAATAAAAATTACAAACAATCATGACAATCTGAAGTGGCGGTCATTTCAAATCATCCCCCAGTTGGCTTATAAATACCTACACAAATAAAATACAATGCTTTTACCACTTTAAACAGGGAATAGCCATAGTAAAAAAGACTGGAGCTGTATGACAAACTTTTCTATAGACTATAGGTACAAGCTTATTATCCTCTTCAACAATAGGTCGTCCAATAGGATTAATGATTGGTTTAGAATATGCTTGGTACAAGAAAATGAGACATATGTAGGACCCAACTTAGGGTACTTTTTGCTGTAACGGGTCACATTTATTACAAGGTGTTTCATTAAAGAATGGAGTTAGTATGTTCCTTTGCTTACTTGAAAGCCCAAGAATAGCCAGATTCCCCCTATATACCATCCTTATTAGACAGAGAGATGGGCAACTTGGAAAAGAACTCAAAACTTAGCAGGAAAATCTGCCATTGCCCTATCTGACAGGGGAAAACTGGGAAAAGCCTTGAACTGAGATTGATGGGGGTCAGTGGGGCTTTCCCCCTAGATCCACCACTGGTAAGATAGAAAGGAGTGATTCCATGAGTACAAGAATACAAATGTTTAATACAATTCTTTTGCTTGCCAGTGAAGCTCTGTCAACATTGGAGAGATGTGTTCATGGGGGCATGTCTGTGATATGATATATGCAGCAACATTTCGGATTTTGTTGGCACTCACAAAACCCCTTTTTAACACAAAAGGCAAGAGTTTATAATCTGAAATAATTACCTCTTGGGACTACTGGATCTTCTGGATGATTTCCTCCTCTCTTGCTCTTTTTCATCCTCACTATCTGTTATCTCTCCACTGTCACTGTACCGCTGTCCTGGCCTGGTGATGGTGGTACCTACAACGCTACGAAATTGTTGATCACCCTCATGGTCAGAATCGTACCTGACAAGAGAACAAAGTAATGTTAAGTGTAAACAATCTGTATGTGTATAGAGTTATTCCAGTTGGAATCCATACACCCCCATGTACATGTAAGACAGACCTTAATCTCCCACACAGTAGAATTCAAACAGAATCACCCATTCATGTAACCCTATTTGAAATTCACACTCTCTGTGTGGATAATTAAGGTCATCAGGGTACGTGGTTTTCAACTGGAATAGAATAATTGTATGGGAATCAAACTGAATACAGGCTTTTTTTCCCGAAAGTGAAGTTCCAGAGTGTAAGTGGAAATTGACCTTTGGTGTAAATATTTAAACCATTTAACCACACCAAAAAATTACTTTTTTATTGGAATGCAAATGAAGATAGATATTAAAATTTATTTGACAAAGGAATCTAAACAATCAATGTACTGTACTTATAAAAATGGTTTGTAAAGCAAAATTAAATAAATATTACAATTACTTCAATCAATGTTAATATTAGTATTGAAATTTTGAAAAAGCTAGAAGTTACAACGGATAAATGTACATAAGGAAGTAAATAAAGGTTTTTAGACAAATTATTTATACTACACACAAATCGGTTTGTCATTTGTTGGCAATTGGTTGCAATTCTTCATTCATGTTGCCACAAATGCATCTCAAATAACATTTATCAGTCATGTGCAATGGATACCTTGCAGTCATCCCAAAACAAGTTTCTACTTGCAAAATGTGTGCTTTAATTTAGGCATACACTTCCATGTTAAAGTATTCTAGCATGTTGTGTACCATACATGTAAACACAAAAAAAAACTTGCACATTTGCACAGTTTGTATTTGCATAGAGAACCTTGTTTTGGCAGCGGATCCATGCAAAGTTAGATAGTTAATATATTATAACTCTCATCCCCACACCGACCCAAGGCTTAATTGGAAGTGCTCAAAATTTTGGTATCAGAAGAAAAGTACTAAACTGACCCTGTAAAATATTAGTACTGTCAGGTACTGTGGATTTTGTAAGCCAAAATGTGTCACATAAGTCTACAGGGCTTTGAAAATGCACATTTTGGCTCTCATATCAAAAGTCAAAACTGACTGAAGTGCAGCATGAAATTTTACTGATGGCGAGTGGGAGTCAAGACTACTCCATCAAGGTGAAACGTTCATGCAATGAAATTGAATCTTTCTTATTCAATTCCCTTCTCACCTGTCGTATGACTCTCTGTGTGTGACATCACTGTTAGGCTTCTGCACATGACTCTGCAACATGGAGCGCACCCTATTCTCACGCCATGAGAAGCTATCGTCACTATCGCCTTCCTCTGGGGTCACCTCACCGCTGCTCAAATCTTCCCGCCTATAGAAACAAACATAATATACTATCAGAACATTGTAATTACTGCACTTTCCAGACTGTGTTACTAACTTAAAGAGATCAATCAAAAAATCAAAAATTGGACTGAGGATAGGATTAAGGTTTCAGATTAGGGTTGGGTAAGGTTGATAGTTGATTGCTTACACTTAGATAGCTCAAAGTGCTCTAACTTCTGGAACCAAAGAGTGGATATCACCAACATGTCCAAAATCGGGGGAAAAGACCACTCATGGTCCTGGACAGCAGAACCGTGCATGTCTGTTTATGTCTAATTTCACCCACATTATTCTCTAACTTCATTACATCCATGTCCGCAGTCACAAGACTTTTCCAGAAGGTGCTCACAACTTTGGAAAGAATTTAGACCAGATTCCCGAGTATGGGATGTCAGGACCATGGTGTGGTAATTAATTGTCCAATTTTTATATTTCCAATCCATGATTTCATAGTAGGATGTCACAATATTCATGTCGTTGGTTGTCTGGGTAATCCACTGTTGCGGGTGAATGAGTAGGAGGTATGTTTGTGCAACATACACACTGTAAATTTTGCAAGCGCTTTTACAAAACCGTGCTGCTTCCAACACCACCATGTTACTCATTTACATCATCATTGATACATGATGAAACAATTTCCTGCATCTTCACATGTGGCAAAGAGCAAGTTTGATCAGACCTACCTTGGTTTACTTCTCTTGGGTATCTCTGGGCTAGATTTTGGGCTAGCTTTGTCAGCCTCTTGGACAAACTCATCATCACTGGCTCCAGCTCCTATGGACAGCTCATCTTCTGACATCGCTCTGCTTCCTCTTGGAAAACCAGGCCTGTACACATAAAAAGAGGTCAATATTATTAGCAATTGATTTGCTCTATATGAATATCTTGTTATTTAGTTAATAAAATAATAGGTCATACACATGTAGGCTTGATTTATTATGATGTGGAAAATTTCGCTCATCACGAGGTGCCCTGTTGCACTCTCCGGTTACTTATTATTAAGGTGTATAAGAGATCCAAGCTTGGAATTGCACCGCACATTGTTGTTATCAGGTACATGAGTATATTATTTTTCATTAGATTTAACATTTTTCCTTTCTGTACTTTACTAAAAATATGGGCACTAATGTAAGAATGAGACTTAATGCAAAACCAGAAACCAAATGACTTCAAAATGTTACTTCTGCAAATAAATATCAATACATTTCCTGGTAGGCTGTGACTATAACAATGACTTTCAAAAGATTTATTTTTTGATTTATTTTTAGATACATTACAAGGAGATTGACTCAGCTCCATCTCATTAGAGTATCAAATATAAATGTGGATATAAGTCTACTAATATGATCCTGCTTATGATTATTATTTTGATGCAAGATTTAATAATCTTTACTATATTATAGTTTACCACGGTAGACCAGTAGGTAGTCTAATCTGGATGCTGAACTGTGAAATTGCACTATCTAGAGTACCGTACATAATATTTTAATTGAAAGCAAATCAATGACAAGAAAATTATAAAAAAAATTCAGTATCTTGAACAGAACAATTCAAAATACAATTTATGACACCTACAGGTGTACAAAATGTACTTGTGTTTTGCACTAATGTACCGTACATACTATTTGAATTGAAAGCAGGCCTAAATTTCTCAAAAAATCAATGACAAAATATCAAAAAAATATCGGTATTTTGAACAGAAAAAGTTAAAATACAATTTATGACACCTGTGTACTTGGTAACCTTACTTGATTGAGTTTGATTCAGCAGACCCATATCTTACATGTGTGTATCCTTAGGGTTCTCATGGAAAGACTCCCTCTGTGGCGATCCCAGAGGTGACCTGGCTTTTGCCTTTCCTGATTGTTGTTCTGGCGATGATGCTCCCTCTGACAGCGGTGACTGGGAAGGTGACCTAGGCGCACGTTTGTGCCTTGGGCTTCCTCTCGCTCTATCACTACCACGCTGTTTCGCAGGACTCCTCTCTTTCAGCTGCTTCCCCCGTCCTTCTGAACTACCTTTACGTGCTCTTCCATGTTTGTCCACCTTCCTTCGCTCCCTCAGATCAGGAGAATTTTCCCTGCTTGATTTCCCGCTACTCTCACTGGATGAACTTGAATTGCTACTAGATGAACTGGATGAACTCTCACTGCTGTCACTGTTGTTTCCACTCTCACTGTCACAAGTATCAGATAATTCACAAAATGTGTCAATTATAAATATTTTGAAAGGAAAAAAATCAGTGTTCATGGCATTGACAGTTTTTGCAACGGATGTTATTTATTCTGAGACTGTTGTCAATGTTGAAATTTAGATCAAAGTTATTTTGATGAGTCAAAGTTGTGTCTGGTTGCCTAGATTTTGAACAAGTCTAAAATTATCTAGTTCCAATAATAGGAACTCACGGCTCCGACCGTGCTTTAGCGTGCATTCATCACCATATTCACATGTACATGTCATGGAGTGGACTTTTTGCTGCTCATAAAAATCACTCAAAAATCTTTTTAAATATTTCTTTGGACAAATGCTGATGCTTAGAATAAGTTAAGCAATCACAGATGACATACATCAGTGACACTGGTTTCTAAAGTGGGTATTTTACTAGATGTACTAATGCAAATTTGCCAAAACAAAACTCTGGAGGCAACCTACGGGAGTACCTACAACTTGAGAACAAGTCCTCAAACGTTCGAAATTTGTAGTTACTACAACTAAAAATTATCATTTTAGTTAAATTGAAGTCATGACAAAGTGCAATTTTGGCAGCATTTTAATATAGGCCAATTCCACCATTACGGACGTTACAGATACATGCAACTTGCAACTTTTAAGTGAATAGCACACATGTTTGCTGTTAGGATAACACTTTATTTCTTAGTATGCTACTAGTACACTCTAATGTTCAATATAATGAAGCAATTTTGTTTTGGCTTTCTTAGTTAATTAGCTACAGAAATTAGAAACGAGCGTTACAGACGTTACGCGAAAGTGCCTGCCTTTTTGACAGATGGTATATATCCTTAAATCTCCATTCAGTTCTGTGTTTTATTTTTTTCTCTTAATTATATTGAGCAAGCCCTGACTCCATTCTATGTAAACATGAAAAGCAAGTTTGAAATTAATACTCCTGTATCGTCCTACACTGTTGATTTAGTGTTACGGACGTTACATTTTATCTCAAATGTAACGTCCGTAACGTTTTTCACCATGAAAAAAAAAACTGTCAAGGTGCTTCCTCAGATTTTTTTCTTTAATATCTTGAAGTCTGACATCAATCTATGGAGGCATGATTAGCAAGTTTGAAATAAATGCTCCTGTTTTGAGCAATAATGTTCCAAAATTTTGTTACGGACGTTACAAAAGGCACTTTTGGCATGGAATTGGCCTATACCGCTCATTCTACAAAATCCGGTGCCAATCCACTAAAAAAATAGAAAAAATAAAAGTTGTTCAAAAAACCCTGCTTTTTGTGTTTTTTAAAAGTAAATGTATCACTACTTTCAGATGTAAAAAAATTGCCAACACCACTTGCATATTTTTCTTTCAGGATGTCATGATGTTTTTTAACATTAAAACTCAATGTAATGTTAGCTACGTTACCGACTATAAAATGGGCTGTTTTTACTCAATCCAAGGTCATAAAAAGCCAATTAAAGATCACTTGAGTGAAATGTAAAACAGATTTCACCATTTCATAGAAGTTTTGAAGATGCATAAATGAGTGTGTAACGTAGCTCACAGTAACGTAGTTCACTGGTTTTGTGATTTGCGAACGTTAGAACGTTATGTCGGTTAATTCTTATATAAATGGGGTTCACCACTGGTAGCTTTCACATATTATTAGGAAGTACATGTAATACAAGTGCATACTATAGAATTCTGGTAACGTAGCTCACCAATCTTAACATGGTCGGTTAAAATTTCAATGTTTACAACATTTCTATGCCAAAAATGCTAGAGCATCACGATTTTTACTGTGATTTTTAAAAACCTATGAGTGTTTCCTTTCAAAAACCACAAATTACATTGATACCTCTGTTTTACTTCTTTCCAATAACGTGTGTTAAAAAGGGGTAACGTAGCTCACAGCGTTTTGGTGGAAAGTGCAATTTATTTTAGAATTACACAAAGACATTTTAATCACTAAAAAATAATGTTGATAAACAATATGATGGTGCGTTATCTAATTAAAAAACAACAAATATGTAAAGAAATCGCATTTATTCAAAGAAAATATTTAGGGTTAGATGCGACACTTGAGCTGTGGAAACGCATTTTTAGCGATTTTTGAGCCTTTGCAAGGGTTAATCAGGCTGAAGAAAGCATTTAAAGTATGGAAAACTATATATGTCCGTGTAGATCTCGTTGAGTTCTACCAGAAAAACAACATATTTGATGCCCTAAATGCTCGACAAAGTTTTTGTGGATCAAGGAATGGAAAAAAGGCTATTGGCACCGGATTTTGTAGAATGAGCGATACGGTAATGCGATCCCCCGTCGCATGGTCGTGACCGGCTGTGTTTACTTCTGATCTTCCATCTTCTTTAAACGGGCGTGACAGCAAGGCATCATGCTTCAGTGATTTTGACAAACTTTAGCGATTGCAACTGCATAACATGATAAATACGCGGACAAACATGCCAAACAAATGCCAGTGCGCCCACCATGTCCACAGTCGTTGTTGTTAGAAGGTGCAAGTATTTGTTCTCATGTCATATATGTACCTTGTTTGGCACATGTACCCAGTTGCCATGCAGGGCACAATTTCATGCATATGAATAAAAACTTCTTCCTCAAGTTAATTATTGTCTCAAAAATATGAGGATATACGCTGGCGAAGTTACGTAATAATCGGATTAACTACCATAGCAATAGGTACAAACAATTTTTGATTAAATCGCTGCACTACTACGTTCATGCGGCACCTATGCATTGTACCATAGATGTCAAAGAAATGCTAATCACTTGCACCTGTAAGATTAGTCTCTTTGAAAAGACCGGTATTGTATTCAATCTATTATATGATTGACGACAGGTGATGAGTGCAACCTGCTTGTAGTGCAGCGCGGTATATTCAAAATTGTTTGTACCTATTGCTATGGTAGTTAATCCGATTAATTACGTAACTTCGCCAGCAAAATTGTAGCCAAATTGGACATTCGGAACAATTGTTTTAAAAGCGTAGAAGTGACAACGCTACACAGACGAGTTTTGTAATACCAGCAAGTTCTACATGTATCTTATGCACACAGTAACTATCGTGTCGTCGTGCATAAAAGATAGATTTTTCGATCAACCCAAAATAAGCAAATCTTGCTCAAGTCAAAAGATACAGAACTTTGCAGTAGTGCCGTACTTTTACGCTGACTTTCGTATTCGGCGAGGAGGACAATTTCCAAGCCTTGAAATAAGCAAACTGGAACCAGGAGCAATTTGTTTTTGAACATTGCTCCTGGTTCACTGGGATTTCACAAGAACCAGGAGCAATTTCTAAAGAAACAGGAGCAATTTTGAAATAGTAAATCCTTTTCTGCATACAATACAGCACACAGCCCTATTGCATCAAGTGCAAAATTAGAACCAGGAGCAATTTGTTTTAGAAAATTGCTCCTGGTTCATGTTAATTTAACAAGGACCAGGAGCAATTAGTGGCTTTACGAGAGCAAATTTGCTCCCCGCGCCCACTTATTTCAAGGCTTCACAATTTCGACCTCCTCGTTTATAAGCAGTGAGGTACATGTAGACAAAAGGCCTGTCAAAACTGTTCCGCTTGTCCAAATACTCAAGTATCAAAAGGATGTTCCACAATAGAGTGATTCATGCAACATGAAAAGGGGATTAAAAAACTTGTATAGTAGGACCATGTGCTTCTTTTGACTTTTGTCCAATTTGCCATCAAGATTTCGAATGGAAACAGTTCAGACCCAGTTCCAATAATTGAAACTCCCCGCTCAGACGGGGAGTTCCAACAGGTGCTGTGTATGTGTTTGTTTGTATGTGTTTACTGAAGACACCCTATGGCACCTTCTACAACTTGAGAACAAGTCCTCAAACGTTCGAAATTTGTAGTTACTAAAACTGGTTCAGACGCCAGAACACGATCATGTCAGAAATTAATATTTTGTTCTGGGTCTGATTATTCGGACTGCAGTTGCAGTTGACTCATCGAAATAACTTTGATCCAAATTTCAACATTACCAGAATAAATGGAAACAGGACGGTTCGCACCCTTTCAATTTCGGACCCGTGCACTTTCGCCCCCTTTCAATTTCGCACCCGTGCACTTTCGCCCCCTTTTTAAACCGCGGGTAATGTGCTGCTGTTGATTGATGATGCACGATCGATCGCTTCAACTCGCACGATCGATCGCTTGTTGATTGTCTGTGTTTGCAGTACCGGTACTGAGTCCGGCGTGTACAAAAGCAAATAGTATGTTTACCCGGGATGTTGATGATGGACTCTCCGGTTTGATTGAATTTAATAGGTCTATATTATTACAATGTATTAAATGTGCTTCGACTGAAGATTGGTATTCATTATGTTTTTGATTTGTTATTTTATTTTACTTAGGCCTATTTTATTTTATTTTATTTTATTTTATTTTATTTTATTTTATTTTATTTTATTTCATTTCTATTTTATTTTATTTTAGGCCTATTTATTATTTTTATATTATTATTATTATTATTATTATTATTATTATTATTATTATATTATATTATTATTATATTATTATTATTAACAACATTTATTTTCATTTTAGACTTTTTTATAGTCTATATTTTCTTCATTTCAGCTTAATTTAGCAGTTGTCATGGTTGTGTGCAAATTCCTATTACTATTAGTTGTAATAAAACATGATTTTAAACATTTGTATATTACTTTTCTCTGAGGGCTTGCAGCAAAATTGATATTTTATCTTCCTTGGTATGGGTTTGTGGCTAGTAGTCAGGTAATGAGATGATATGATGATGATGATGACGACTGACGGCATTTACGGCGGCGATGATGATGATAATGATGACGGCGGCAATTTACGACGGCGACGGCGATGATGATGATGATGATGAACAAATCAAATCAAATCAAAGATGATAATGATGACGATGACGATGATGATGATGATGATGATGATGATTAATACACAAACGAAAAAGAGGAATCATGTTTTATTACAACGTATCTAATAGCAATAGGAATTTGCACACAACCATGACAACTGCTAAATTAAGCTGAAATGAAGAAAATATAGACTATAAAAAAGTCTAAAATGAAAATAAATGTTGTTTATTATTATTATTAAAATTATGTTACCTTATTAGTACTTTATTAATAGCTTTAGTAATTTAGTGTTAAATTATTTATGGCCTATAAAATTTATATAGGGCCTAATATTGATTTGGCCAAAAATTTGATGGCTTATAATTTATAATTTTATCCCATCTTTATGTTGCGAATTGATCTTCTTTGACATGAAGCTAATGGGAAAAAATATTTAGCAAATTTCTCAAAGGCAAATGTGCACAAGCAAAACAAACGCCTGGCAGCAGCTTTGCGATAATGATGTACTGACTAACTTTCGCCACCTTTCTTCACTTTAGTATTAGCTGCTACTAGTACGCGAAAGCGCCGGGCGTGACATGGGTTCAATCAATGCAATGGTAGCCTACGGTGACTAGGCAGTAGCACGCATATATTAGATCCCAGAACATACCCGTGCGGATCGATTGCTTGACAAGTATCCGGGCCACGCGGCCACGTGACTGTATACATAACATAAGGTGTGACTTCTTCAACCCATTATGTGATGAATGACTTACGGGAAAGCGCCGGGTCTGGTGTGGGTTCAATCAATGGTACCGTAAACAGACACGCAAACATGCCATATGCCTAGTGACGTACGATCGAGCCCCGCGAAGCCCCCGGGCCCCACGGCCGCGTGCCGGTATAAACTTGTCAAGAAATACATGCATACAAAGATATTTATTTACAAACAATATGTTACGATTGCATATTGAGAAATATTACAATTGTATTCATATTCTTTGCCAAATATAAAATATCATTAATCAGGAAAGTTTTCTGTTCGTTTTAATGAGAAATGTAAATAATGAACCAAATGTTTTAACTTTTATGTCTTAATGAATGATGTATTTTGTCTGTGTTCTTAATTAATTTAATATATATATTTCTACAAGTGTTACGTAAATTGTATAAAACAAAGAAATGTAAATACTTTTAATGAATTTTGATATATTTGATGTATGATTTTTTGATGTTTATGTTTAAAAAAAATTCTTACATAGGGCCTATGTATAATTCTACAAATTGTTATGTATATTGTTTTCATGCCGACAGGGCCCCTGTAATAGCAGATTTATCTGAAGGGTAACCCTGTATAAATATGGTTTTAATAAATAACATAAGTAAATAAACAAATTTGTGGAAAAAATGCTATCCAATTCTGCATTGTACATTGTAAATGATTGACATTTATATGTTCATGATTCATTTTGTTTACCGGCCTGTCAATCACGGACTCATTATGACGATGCTTCATTAACACCACGGCATATCTTACGCGGTATCTTATAATCCGCTAAATACTTTATGCCGACAATTTTAAGGCAGGATGTTTGAACTCGAAGATGTCAATAATGTAATAGCATCTATTTCTTAGATATTAATAAAGAAGATCGTGTAAAGGGGATGACTTTCTTTCTTTCTTTTTTATAGTGCTTTTTATCAAGAAAGCCGCTTTGTCTTGAATTTTTTGAAACATGTCTTGTTTTTGGATGTTGCTGCACATAATAATTTATTTCTATCATTTAGATTTGTTCAGTTCATCTTAATTTCTTTGTATTTAGTTGTTTTTTTCTTTTTCTTTTCTTTTTTTTTTTCTTTCTTTCTTTCTCTTTCTTTCTTCTTCTTTCTTCTTTGTTTTTCTTTCTTCTTTCTTTCTTACACTTACACATTAAAGTATTTATTTTGGAACTTAGCTACAAATATTATGAATTGCAACTAAAACACAGAAACGCTTATATTCAATTTATTATTATAACTATTATTGTTATTATTACTGTTATTATTATTATCATCATTGTTATTATTAGGGGCTGTGCAATAATTATGAGCCCTGGGGAGAGGGGGCAAGTGATTTTTGGCACACATTCATGTGGCGCCTTTTAAATAAAACGCGGAAAACAGTAGTACGGAAATGCTTTAATATGCAAATTATCCTGCTCGCTCTGCTCGCAACATATATCTAGACCATATAAGGTTTGAAAATTGGGATCCCAAAAATTTGGCATGTGTAAGGGGGGGGCAAAGATTTTTGGCGGGCCGAGGGGGGGCAAACCGATTTTTTGACAGGCCGAGAGGGGGGGTGCAAGCGATTTTTGGTGTGCCGTTCGGAAATTAACCCGGGGGGGGGGGAATAATTATTCCACAGCCCCTTATTATCATTGTTATTATTCTTATTATTATCATATTATTATTATTATCATCATATTAATTTTTTTAATTAACTTTGTTTATATTATTATCATTGTTATTATTATTATTATTATTATCATTATTTTTATTATTGTTATTATTATTATTATTATGTTTATGTTTTGTGTTACTCCCCCATTGGATTTTGTGTCATACTTCCATTGTTTTTAATTTTATCCATTGCTTGTTGACACTTGTATCCTTTTGGAACCATCCTTTGGTCGTCAGTTGTAACAAATTTCCCCTGTTTTTATACATACTATAATTAATAATTAAATATAAATTTATTATTATTACTATTTATTATTATTACTATTTTTATCATTCAATTCTAATTATTTCATTATTTTGGGTAAGCCTGCTGCTAAAATATCTGGCCTGTAATACGGTATATTCTGAGAAAAAAAATCGTTCCACTATTTTGTTTTAAAATATCCTTTCTTTCCTTCCTTCCCGGGTTTATCATGATTTAATAAGTGCATGCCCGACGGCCCAGTACTATAAACATACTACGCCGCATCGCCGGGAGTTCAAGCAATCGATCGTGCATCAATCAACAGCATGACAGCAGCACAATACCAGCGGTATAAAAGGGGCGAAAGTGCACGGTGCGAAATAGAAAGGGGGGCGAAAGTGCACGGGTCCGAAATTGAAAGGGTGCGAACCGTCCAGCATTCGAATAAATAACCTCCGCCTCCTGTGCAAAAAATTGCACCGCTGCCCGACCAAAAAAACATCTAGCAAAACACTCTAGCTTCGAATGCATAACTTATCGTGTGCAAATTCGAAGCTATATCAAATTAAGTAATTCTTGGCCAAACTGGAACTAGTTCCAGTAACTGTAACTCGTCGTACCTAGGTCAGGTCAGTAGATGTCATTATGTTTATGATAAAGACTGAAGTCTTGCTGGCAGGACTAAACTGGAACATGCGCGTTGTTGCGTCCATGTAGTGCGTGTACGCAGTGTAAGGCGCGTGTATACTTTCTTCTGTACCGCGCTATATTCGTGTGTGTTTATCGCGGAGCCACTAGCGTTCACAGTAAAGTTTGGCCAAGCAAGTCCCCCAGAATTACTTAATTTGATTATAATAGTGTTCTCGAAAACCATATCATGGCACCTGCTACAACTTGACTGACAAGTCCTCAAACGTTCGAAATTTGTAGTTACTTCAACTGAGCCAGTATTGTCAATCTTACTTGAACATGTAAATCCCAATCCATGAATATGATGAACCAGTGCATGAGCCATGATTGAACAAATTGAAATTGAATCAAGTAAAAAATACATGAATAAATACAATACATTCACATGATCATCATGTATTGTTATAATGCAAAATCATGAAAATGGAAACAGAGACGTGTTCTGGTACAACTTTAATACATCATATGGTAATACAAACAGATTTCTGAAACACAAATTAAAACCATGAAGTCCTAACTTCCTTCCTGATTTATAAGTTCATTATATTGCAATGTGTATGGGAAGGATGAAATGAAATGAAATGAGCACTTTTTCACATCGTGTCAAGGAAATTGGATTGGAATCCAAAAATGGATTTCATGAGCTTTCTTGTAAAAGGTTGTTCAACCGCAAATCATTTTTAGTTGAAGACATACATGTATATACAAGCTGATGTGTTATATAATTACCTTTCACGGCGGCCTCTCGCCATGATGTGTCAATTTTCCACAGAAACACTCAATTTTTATTGTCTAAATTTTGACCAGATTTTGCAAAACACACGCTCATTTGGCGTCCGACATGATTGCGATGACGAGATTTTCAACGAGAATTTTCGAGATTTCTCTGCTATAAATATTCATTATTATGAATATTCATAAAATATTTTATTAACATTTTATTAAAATGAATTCTCCATTGACTACTTATTGAACATTATATAATTTCATTATATCTTATTTTTGTTTTTCAATCATAATTCGTTAGAAAATAGAGGAAATAGGGTAAAATGATAAACAACAGGGTGAAAAATAGTAATCAATATTCATTAGCTATTTTCGCGCTGTTCCAATATTGACCAATCAGAAAAGGGCAATTTGGCCTTTAACAATCAGCTGTGACTGGCGTCTAAAACTGAAACCGCGGGAATTTGCTGATCATTGACATAAGCACAACACAAAGTGTAAGCTTACTTGTTCTCCGCTTGAAATCGTTTATTTGATTCTTCAAAATTTCATGACTTTGCTCATGCATGGTGCACAGTGATAGGTTACAGATAACGGCTGTGTGGTGAAACGCAAACGAGTAAGTACATTGTCATTGCAAGATACATACATGATGATGATGATGTCTGATGATGATGATATAAAATTAAGCTTACCGTACCTACACATGTACTTCTACAAGTCATATAGACAGTGATAGACGTGATAGACTAGTGATACAATCTGCAATGTAAATTTCATTCTAAATACTAACTGGCTACTGCTTTCACGCAGTATCTTTCAGTAAACTGTGCTATAATATTCCATCATTTGCACATATGTGCATGCATGTTTTACTCGTCGCTACAACTTTTTTACTTGCAGATTGATGACAAATTCAAATGTTTACAGGTATCTGCCATGACTGCGGAACTCGGTCCTCATTGATAGTCAGTCATTTATCTTTTGGTCGGTATAATATGACTTATCATATGAGGACTGAGTTTTTATGATACATCTTCCGAGGAGCAATTTCAGACAATAGCTTGGGATTAGTGGGGCAGAGGTTTCCTTTCATGACCACTGAAGCATAGTCAAGTCTGCCAAGGCACTCGGCACGAATTGAAAGACCATGTCACTCTCGACAAAAGAATGCATGCATGTCAAAGGTCATACGACACCAATTTGGTGTTTGTTATGCTCCTCGACCTCGAAATATGTCAACATTAAGGTATATGTCTGGTTTACAGGCATGACAGGTGGTGCGTTAATACATTTGATGACTTCAATAAGCTATTTTTATGGAAATGTTATAGTATTGCTTTAATATAGCCTTTGGGTGGTTTTGCAGGAAAAATAAAAAAACTTTCTATTGATTTGTGATCATGTATAAACTTAAAAATCCAATATATCAGTATATATGCACAACATGTATGGGGAGGGACATTACACATGCACATAATTGCACATTCATTGCCTTGGCTTTGCTAAGTCTAACCACGAATTTGCTCACCAATAGCTTCAAATTCGAGGCTTGAGACCTTTGCATTCAAAATCTAGTCGGATTCACTGTCAAAGCATGCCACCGTTAGCAAAGTTCAGAAGTAAACACAGCCAATCACAATGGGCAATCGCATCAAAAATGTTGCTAAAAAAGAAATTTGTATATTCAAGTTCATTGCCGTACTATTATACTGAAACATCATACTGAAACTCTTCAAGTCTCTGGTTAGACCACACCTGGACTATGCTATGCAAGCATGGAGCCCGCACATGGAAAAGGACAAGAAGGTCATCGAAAAGGTGCAGGCAAGAGCAACCAAGCTCATCCCGAGTATTCAGCATCTTACATACGAAGAACGACTAAGGAGACTCAACCTCACCACAATGGAGAAGAGAAGGGAAAGAGGGGACATCATCCAAACATTCAGAATCATGAATCAAATCGACAGGATCAATCCAGATCCGGGATCCAGATACCCTTTTCCAGAAAGCGGACTACCAGGGCACCAGAGGACACTCCCAAAAACTGGCCAAATCAAGATCAAGACTAGATACAAGGAAGTATTTCTACAGTCAAAGAGTGGGGGAAAATTGGAACAAATTGCCTGAAAGTGCTATTCAATCGCCCACACTCCTCTGCTTTAAGCAGGAACTAAGCAAATTGGGTTTCTAATGGGCAAAAAAGCCCCCCAAACCCTGCCACACTATTATCATCTCAGAAGAAGGTGAAGGTGTGGCATTCTAAGGTATGTCTAAGGTATGTCTATTACGCTGACTTTCGTATTCGGCGAGGAGGACAATTTGGACCTCCTCGTTTGTTTACAAACAGAGAGGTAGACATAAACGTCGAACAACTGGATACAATGACAACGTATGGAAAAATATATTTTTGAGGTCATTATCAAATTGATATTTTATACAATTTGTACAGCTATCGAATCTACCCTATCACAAGCAAACATACCTGTATGTAAAAAGTGCCCTTAAATACTGGACATCGCCAATATATTTATGACAAATTTGTGTCCAGAACACGAAAAGTGTCCAGACCTCACGCTTGCTCTCTCTCGGCTACAACAATGGCGTAAAGCAGATGACGATTTACCAACTCTGATGATGCGTAATGACCTGACCTTGTCATACCGATGAGTTACATAGGTTTGATCCACCAGTCCCTTTACTGCTTACGCACGGTCATTTTATTCCGCCATGTTTATTGTTTCGAGATCGGGGCCAAGGAACTTAGGCTACACAACGTGCACAGCTCTGACAATTTCCCACAATGCCTAGCGCATTTCCAGAAGAAGGCCTGGCGATTTCCCACATTTCCGGTAAAATTGTAAACAACGCCTGACGTTTCGAAAGGGAAAATGGAGATAGCGAAGTCGCATTTTACATCAAACGCTGCAAGAGTAAAACGTTCTGAAGGATCGGTAATGATTAACAGCTGGTCTGGTGTATTTGAAGTTCATATTGAAGTTTGTAAGTTTGTGACTTCGTATGTTATGTGCAATAGATATTACAGGAAGCTTAAATTGGTACGCTGTTCTGCAATTTGTCTGTCGCTTACGAAAATGTATGGGAGTTCTGGACATGTCACACCGGAAGTGTGACATGACCTCACTGGACAGAAGGTAGACAAAAGGCCTGTCATAACTGTTCCGCTTTTCCAAAATACTCAAGTATCAAAAGGATGGTCCACAATAGAGTGATTCATGCAACATGAATAGGGGATTAAAAACTGAAGTAGGACCATATGCTTCTTTTGTCCAATTTGCCATCAAGATTTCGAATGGAAAGTTCAGAACACGATCATGTCAGAAATTAATATTTTGTTCTGGGTCTGATTATTCGGACTAATTCAAGTTGACTGTTCAAAATAGGCAAATTTTAAAGTAAGGGTGTCTATGTTTAAACGTTTCATGTGTAACCGCCCGTTAAATGCACTAGATCCGTTTAGAAAAATCACTAACCGCTTAAACATAAAAACCTCTGATGCCATCCTTCCTTCCAATACTGTGCAGCTCTCATTTGGCCGAGTATAAATGCACAACGTATTGTGGACATGTGTCGCGTAAGATGACAGGAAAGTTAAGAAAAGCAGATTATAAACATGCAAGTCTTCAGACGGACATCCCTCAGAGCAGTCTTGCAGCAGTTGAAGAATGGGTATGCAGCAGGGTCTACTCACTCTACTGGTACATTGTAGATGGTTCCACTCCCGGATGATGAGAGGGAAGAACGAGCTGGCAGTGGCATACATTTGAGAGCACACTGAGCAAGGCCCAATACTTGTGCTGACAGCCAAGTTGGTCACTTCTCGCTCATTGTTCAAAATGTGACATCTACACCAATTACAGTCCCCGAAATGGTCTACTTTTTAGGCGACCTCAATTCCGAAACATTTAGTGATAGTTAAATATGCGATCCCCAACCCTTTGGTTACCTTTGGACGAATTTGTAGAAGTCTCAGTGTCTGAAATTCCCTGGTACAAACATCGAAAATGTCGCATTTCTCAGCCCTGTAGTGCCTATTTGAAGGCTTCTGTTTTTGAAATATTTGTGATGGGTTCTGGTAATGAATTCCAGTCAGTTATTGTCTTGTCAGCTATTTTCCTGGCTTACTAGTTGGGGTGTTTTTTTGTTTTTTTCCCCAAAAGTAGCCCTGTCAGAAAAAAGAGACCCGACAGTGATGAACATATGAGGCAAACAAAATATTGTTATTCAAGTCAATTCAATCTATGTGTGCAAAGTTCACAATAGGAGGTATGAATAGTTAACCTTTGGTTACCAAGTCTCATGTTCTATTTGAATTATTTTTCAGAATTCAAGATGCCTATTGCAACTAGAGCCAAGGTTCAAGGACAAATACCATTCCCATGCAAAAAGACAAGATCTCATAGTGCCAAAGGAGGGGCTAGTGCCAAGAAGAAACAAGTAGCAGCTCACAGCAGTGAGAGTACCAGAGAAAGCAGGATGAAAAGTCGAAGTGAAAAGAGGCGTGAACCATCCCCTGAGAAATCATCGGTGGAGAGTGCAAGTGGGAACTGGGAGGTGTCACCGTGGAAAAGGCATCTTGCAAGAGGTAATTTTATAGGATAGAAAGGTATACACATGAACATTGTGTAGTTATCAGCGGTGATGTAGCCAGGGGTACAAAGGGTGAATGAAGACTGCACAGGCTGGTAATTAAAAACATTAAATTTAGACAATTATTATTATACAAATATTGAATGTTTGAGTTCAATTGTAAGAATATTTTCATAAGGTTAAATATGGACTGTTCCATTCAATTCGCTTTTAATGGAACAGTTCATATTTCACCGAATGGAACAAATAAAAACATTCAACATTTGTTTTATATAACTCATAAATAAGTTCCCTTGCTTCCACTCAATTTTATAAATCACCAGGAAAACAAAATAAATTAAAAAGATATCTAAATACATATTTATTTTAGAAGCAACACCCGAACCTATAAAAGTATAATGGAGCATGCACTGAATGTAAATTTCATGTTGCACTGGGTTTATAAACATGAGCAGTGGCGGTGCAAAGGGGGACATTGCCTAGGTTGTAGTACAATAAGGTACGGTATGTTGCACTGTTCATAAAAGAATTGGAGGATGTTTGACAGGATTGGTATGCCGTATTAGGCCCATGAAAGTCAATTCCGAGTTTATCGTCCCTTTTTTTTTCCAGGTTGGTGAGGCGACTTTTCATTTTTCATTATTTCATCATATTTCATTATTGACCTAAAATGTGTGTTGATTTAAAGCCACACTCGTACATGTTATTTATAAACATGTTTTTATATGGGTAGGGACAAGAAAAGTTAGAAAAGAGCCTGGTTTTGCTTCCATGTTATGAATTTATGTTTTACAAACAAAAATATATGTTTCCAATTGCTAAAACTGGTGAAAACCTGATACTTTGAAAATAATGAATTATTTTGGCATTTTTGAAAATTTGACGCGGGTGTTTTTGGTTTCCAAAAAGTGACGGGGGCGGGGGACGATAAACTCGGAATCGACTTTCACGCGCCTTACTGTATTGTACAAGTGCTCCAAACACTGTTCAAAGTGTTCCTGTTCTATATGTGATTATAATTATAAACTGATATTCTGTGGATTGTTCCAATATCCGGTTTCTTTATGAACTGGCTTTCCATTTTGTTGTTTATGCAGGGTCAACAAAAGATGCACAAGAGAACTCCGAATGTAGTCCTAGAAAGATGAAAAAGGAAAATGTTCCTGTCACAAGACAATGTTTGAGCCCAACAAAGCTGAAATTTGCAAATGGTGGGATATTGAAAAATGTCTTAAACAGTCCAAGCAAGGAAATCAGAACTTCTGAGAATATTTTAGACAATGTATTAGACAATATTATTGAGAATGACAGAACATTTGGCACAGAGAATTCCCCATTATCAAAGAGGAAATTGGTTTTGCCGGTGTCACCACGCAAGAAAATCTCATCACCTCACAAAAGAGCCCTGACTTTCTCACTTCCAAATGAATCTGGTAAGTAATACTGTTGATTTACCAAAGACATAACTTAGCCATAATGTACGATTTCCTTCAAATTTTAATTTTGTTTTTCTTTACCCAAAATGTGGAAATAATATTAGTAATAACTGCCAGGAAGGGTTTCTGTCCATCTAAAGATGAAGTAAAGTGAAAGAAACCCCACTGATGTTAAATGGCCAAAACAAATGCGGTTGATTCCCATTTAGGTGCAAGATGGGACATGTGTAAAGAAGACAAATATGCCAAAAAATTAGGTTTGAACAAAGTTACCCAATTTCATGTTATAATAGGGCTGTTCAAACAGACAGGCGACCTTTTAAAAGTTCAGAAAAAATAGCTTAAAAATCTTCTAAATGGACATAGGTTGATAACAAAGGCTGGAACCCTTTGAAAACAATGTGAAATTATATTAAAAAGTGCACACTAAATATAAAAAGTGCGCCCCATATTTTTTCTGTGACTCTATACATTTTAATAGTTTTCAAATTGTAGTGAATGGAGACATTCAACATGCATTGAATTTACTATAGGATATGACCGTCACCAGATTTGTGTGCACTTTTATTTAAAATTTAAATTATTTTAAAAGGCCTTTATTATGAACCACTGTTGACTTGTTTTGGACCTCTAATACATGTAGGTTTTTTTTGGGGGGGCGGTTATGCTTAAATGGTTTTAGAAAATCTGTTTAAATGTTTAGAGAATTAAACGGAAATCAACAGCCTTATATTATTAGATCGCACATTATAGCTTCAAAAGTGAACTTTTTTCGTTTAAATGGTGTGAACAAAAAGTTAGTGATTATAACAGAAGCAGGAAAAGGAAATACTTGCAATTTTACATGGGTTATATTTGTAACTCAATATTGTTACCCTCTCTTCAAATGTAGATCAAAGGTGCAGTGCAAGGAGTATGTGTAGTCCACAAAAGGGGAGGAAGGAAGGTTCCCCATCAACCAAAGAAGATTCAGAGGAAATGTGCAGTGTAATACGTAGTCCAAAAAAGGAGAATTGTCCATCAAACAAAGTTGACACAGATGAAATATGTGGAGTAAGAAGTAGTCCACGAAAGGTGAAAAAGGAGAGTACCCCGTCAAGGAAAGATGACACAAATGAAAAGTGCAATGTGCGAAGTAGTCCACGAAAGCTGAAAAGGGAGAGCTCTCTGTCAAAGAAACAAGAGGCAGAAGAAATTATCAGTCCAAGAAATAGTCCACGAAAGAAGACAAAGAACAGCCAATCCACCATTGAAGACACATTACCTGACAGCAAACCATCCACATCAAGAAGGAAAAGTGTTGCACTAGGCCTTCAGAGGCAGCACGGTAAGTGTTTATATCTGTGCATGGTCCAAGTTTCACATACCGAGATCTCAGTGCAACACTCATCTCCATTTTTGACGAAAATGAGATTTTGTTACCAACATTTTCAGAAAATAATGAAAGACTTGTAAACAGGGCTTATCCATTTCTAACTCCAATAAAGCCACAGATTAAGTTTGCGTAATTTCAAGTGCATTGACATTGAAATGGAAATCATTTAAACAATAATTAACTGTCAGATTATACTGAATCAGTGATTCATATCAAAATAACTAATAGATCAAGTTGTACACAGCAAACGATTTAATCATGTTTCACCGTTGTTCATCACTGTTCAACTACAATGCGTCCGCATTGTCTGCTTGGTTTAATTCGAAGCTTGCGAAGATAACCATGCAGACGCACCAGACGCAAGTTGTTAAATGGCAATGAACAATGGTGAAACATGATCACTTTCAATAACAAAAGCCAAGCTAAAGATCATATAATTCACATAATCATTTCATGAGGAATGTCGGTTAATCATTGCACCTCAGCCTCACCTCATCGGCAATAAAACTACAGAATGAAATGGCAGTGTTTAGCCGCTATCTCCAAATTCAACTATTACGCACACAGGTTCTATAATGCATGACAAATTTTAGCCCTCACGTGTAATGAGTGTGCTCTTGCGTTCGGCCGCCGTTCACGTATACTCTGCTGTATAAGAGTGGATTCATCACGGATTAACAACGGTTGCCTCCTGTAAAGGTATAGGAAGAGTTGTTGAACTTATTTTAAACATGTTTCAGAACTCTAAGTTGTCCTACCACTCTTCCTTGAATAGAAAGAAATTACTAACCATCTGTTTTCACACAAAATAAAGTTAATAGGAATTTTGCCTCTTTAAGTTGGGAAACATTTGCCCTATGATGTGAAAGTTTCGAATGAAATTGTAAAATGCAAAGTTCTCACACATTTACAGGTGAATGCTACCAGAAGGCCAAACAAGCTCTGCACACATCGGTACCAGACAGACTATTATGTAGAGAGAAAGAGACTAAAGCGATCTCATCATTCCTACAAGAACATCTTGGCAAAGACAAACCAGCTAGCATGTATATCTCAGGTGCTCCAGGCACTGGAAAGACGGCATGTTTGTCATCCATCATGAAACTGAAAGATAACAAGGTCAGTGGTTGTTGAATGCGTATACAGGCTTGGGTCTTTATGGGACTGTTGAAACTGCCATGAGATTTTTAAAAGCAAAGTTCAACATGATGGTCAACATGTGGAGAGCGCTGTTACAAAGGCAGCTGCTGAAAGTAGCAACCAAGAAGTATTAATTATGGGAGTTGTCAGTCCAGTGAGCAGTCGGTAAAGCCATATGAACTCTCGTCGCGTAATTAGACCACTTCCTGGCACCCGTTGCATTCAGCATCGCGTAGAACATGGCAACCATCAACTCGCCAGCACCCTGATGGCAGCTACCATGCATGTTCAAAATTGCGGTGCCCGTTAGTTATGTTTCTGTCTCTGTATCATCAGTGTGCAAACGATAATCAGCCAAGTTCACTTGAATTCTTGGTTACAACTGTGCTCTGTACTTGCTTTATAGACGTTAGGGTGATTCACAAAAAATGAAATTGGTATTTTTCAACGGGACACCCCCTCATTTTGTTCATTTTGGTAATAAAATTATACCTGCAAAATATGAAAAAAATTCTAAAAAGTTTAGGGGGTGCTACCGGTCAATGAACTTTTGTACACAAAGTCAATGGGATTTTTTGTCAAAAATTTCAAACGCTTATTTCAGGGCCTAAAAAGTCTACCAGGCTTGCAAAACTGAAGTAAATGTTCAATGATATACCTAACTTTGTGAAAACATGGGTTTTACCAAATTAAAGTTCATAGTTGACTGTAATAATAAAAAATGTTTCAAAAGTGACAGCGGGAGTGTAGCTCAAGAAAAGAATACCCTGGGATATCCCCTGGAATCCCACCAGGCACCCCAAATTTATACCTTATTGAACTGAACTGTTGATAAAATAAAAGATTAAAATTCTTCACATATTAGTTTACCCCAATGGTGATACCAGCTTTTGAAATCTTATGTAATAGTAACTATCAAAATCCATACATCTGTATCAGGGGTGGTCATTATGGCCATACCTGATGAAGATTTGCATTGTTTGAATTGAATGACCACAGGAAGGATTAGATTCACCATGGTTGAAAAGAAATGTATATAAATTGGGGTCACAACATTGGATAGTGGCCAGTTCAAAACTACACCTTGTGCAAGGTACTTGTGACAAGAGCTAGAGTGGCTAAGACACATTTGCTATTGGATTACACATTAAACATTACACTACACTTACATAAAATTACAAACCTACACACATTCAACACTTGAATAACATAATTTACAGTTACAAACCTACATGCATTTCAATCATTTTGACACATCAAAAAAAAAGAAAGAAAGAACTAGAGCCCCATAAACACAACTTTATATTAGCCAAGAACCATAATATTTTGGCTGAACCAGCAACTTCCTTGCCCCAAATGTAACAGTTTTCACAAAATGCAATTTTCTGGAAAGCGGGTTAACATTTTACAATTTTCTTTAGCATTTATTTTAAGGACATTACTCACACTATGATCAAATATTTTTGGCACAATCAGGAAAATTAACATGGCTTTTTTGTGTTGTAAAGAAAATGGCTCATAAATCCCATTGACTTTGTGTACAAAAGTTCATTGACCGTAGCACCCCCTAAACTTTTTTGAATTTTTTTCATATTTTGCAGGTATGATTTTATTATCAAAATGAACAAAATGAGGGGGTGTCCCGTTGAAAAATACCAATTTCATTTTTTGTGAATCACCCTAATAGACGTGCCTTGTTAATCCAGTTAAGGCTTACCGGTCAATTCAAAATTTTGCACTGAAGAGAAATGGTTGACGGATTCATTTTTTTTTGTAAGATTCCATTTTGATGCCAAGTTGTTTTTTAGAAAGATAGATTCATAATAACAAATGCCATGCTTTAAGTTCGATTTCATGTCACTTTTTTTGTGCAGGATGTAATGAAGAATACGCAAACCATCTTCATCAACTGTATGTGTGTCAAACAGAGCCAACAGATCTACAACAAGGTGCTATGTGAACTGTGTAAAGGACAGGATACCAGTAAAGTGAAAGCCAAAGATGTGGTGGCCAGACTAGAAAAAGAGATCACAAAGAAGGGTCCTTTGGTGTAAGTACAACTCCCACCCCCATCATGATTAACTCCATGGGTAGTACCAGCTCAATTATCGGCGTCTTGAGAACTATTTTGATTGATTACAAAGAGGAATACTTTTTTTTTTGAGTCGATCAGAGATGAATAGTGATTAGGGCTGAAAGCTGAATAAGCATTAAAAGACTGAGAGCAGGTGTACAGTGAGCACTGAACAGTGGTGTACATTTACTTTCAGCTTTGAGGATTGGAGTAAAATCCATGAAACAAGGTGTATGGAGTATCTTTTGCTCTCCACTAATTTTCCTGGAACAAATGTGTCTGAAGTGCACAAAATTGCCATTTTGATGCTAAAATGGTTAAGTCTGATGTTAAACTGGCCTGAAGCTTGCAAATAATTGCAATTTTTAAAGCTACAATGGTCAAATTTGGTCGAAACACACTCATTCCTCCTTCAAATAAAACATTGGGAGTGGATGGATTGCATGGAGCAACCCTTCAGTGGTATATTGTGGGGTTATTCTGAATTTATTAAAATCATTCTTTATGAATTGTTTTAATGATCACTACAGTCATACATGTACAGTGAGCAAGTGTTTTAGTATACAGATGTTTGTATAGCATAGCATGACCACACTTTGTATGCACGTGTCTTGATTGAAACAATCCGTTTTATTTCTATTGATGACTACCCCTATCTTGATGGTTTTGTTCATTTTTTTTACAGGCTGCTCATACTGGATGAAATAGATCATCTAGACAGCAAGAACCAAGAAGTATTATACACTATGTTTGAATGGCCAGCTCTCAAGAAGTCTAGATTAGTTCTTATAGGTAAGCATAATACTTAATAGTTGTATTAATATATGTCTACAGTATCTGTGCAGATGAATTCAAATGACAACTGTAGCATTGTTATACAAATATTAACTGTCTATGAGTGTGATGGTCGAAATATAATCACAAGGTGAAAGATGGATTGTTCCATTCCACGAGCCGGAAAATGGAACAATACATCATTGGCGCAAGCGCACTACGGCGCAGCACTATGGTGGTAAAAACTATCACACGGAGAGGCTGATGGTAAAAATGATAAATGGTAATCAACCAATGAACTGTATGAGTGATATAAAAAGTGCTGTATGTCTAGCTTGCCAGTCACACATACATGTATAGCTCTTAAAATTTACTGGCCAAATATGGACTACTCAATCTGATTTAGCTAGTACTTTTGAAATGTTACCAATACTATTCTAAAATTCATTTTATGTTTTCTCTGTTAGGAATTGCGAATGCATTAGATTTAACAGACAGAATCCTACCCAGACTACAAGCTAGACCCAGGTGCAAGCCTCAGCTGCTACATTTTGCTCCATACACTAAGGATCAGATCTCAACTATACTCAAAGACAGATTAAGTGAGGTAAGATTCAGTGATACACATGTAGCAATTGGCTATTCAATTTGAAAACCACAACTTATTAGAATTTTGTTCAAAAAATTAAGACAGATTTAAAATGTTGAAGGATAAAATGGATTGTAATTCTATGTTGATCTTATTGTTGTTCAATTCCTAATGGGGATATGATTAATCATTTGGATTTTGGAGATTTGTGATTTGCTGAATATTATTACGGAGTGGAACTGAAATTGTAAAAAAAAGCCCCTACTCTTGTTACGTTGGCTAATGCTGTTGACAATATGATTTTTTTTAATGTCAACATGTTGGATTAATTACATCACATCGATTTCGTGGGCAGGGAACCCTTCAGATTGGTTCATAACACAAAATGAAAGAATCTGTCATGTGTTTACATATCTTTTGTATATATTTATACTAAGCAATAGCATGCATTATCTAGTCTATGCATTCAATATAATCTCCCAATTTACCTTGACATTTCGGAATATTATGTCCACATAATGCATGTCAGCAACAGCACTAAAGTAGGTGGGCAAAGTTTACTTCAATTGGATGGTAACACCTTTGACCTGTCTAATTGAAACAAGTTAATATTCTCATTGACATTCTTCCAACAGGCCACAGGGAATGACACTCCTATTGTGGAGCCCATGGCAGTTCAGTTTTGTGCAAGGAAAGTTGCAGCAGTGGCAGGTGATATCAGGAAAGCATTAGATGTGTGTAGAAGAGCAGTAGAACTTGTAGAGAATGATGTACGCCAACAAACAGTATTGAAAGCAATATCAGGTAGGTTGAGGTGAAAGACTCTTGAAACTTGGGTTTTTAACACAGAGCATACACAGTGCCCGCACCTGAAGTGAATTTCAGCCAGGGGTGCAAAAATCTGAACTAATTTTTGCGCAAAAGTTGTCACAAAAAGTAGCAATATTCGTAATTTTGGATTTTGACTGGGGCATCTGGGAGGCATTTCCTACCATGCCCCCTCCCCTAGTTTTACACTTTCTTGGAGGTTTTTAGGTTTTAGCATTTTCCACCCTGATGTGGCAGTGACGTCAAAGCGTTGAGGCATCTGTTTCGCGCACATCTATGCAATGTCTTTAAGCGTGTGTATGCCAGCACTTTGAGCGAACACTAGCAATTTGTAGCTGCGTCCAATGAAATGCGCACTAACGTCACTGCCACATCAGGTTGGTAAATGCTTTAGCCCAGATAATTTCAAATATTGTGGCTGGCTGAATGCATTTTCGTTTAAGTTTTGATTGCAGGTACCAATATTTCAACATGGTTAGATGACACATGCAACTTTGTGAGGATTATGCCTAAAATAAATCTTGCCCTTTAGTTAATAATGATAGTACTTACTAATAGAAGAAATTGAATCTTGTTCCAATTACAGGTAGCCCAAGAAAATCAACGACTAGTCCAAGGAAGTCGGTGTTAACCAGTCCAAGAAAATCACCAAGAAAAGGACTTTTGGGCTCTCCATCTAAAACCAAATCACCTGCCGTCAAGAAAGTGGGGCTGATTCAAATCTCCAATGTCATCTCGGAGGTCTATGCTTCGTGTCTCACAACATGTAGCAGTGATTCACAAACTTTCCCTATTCAACAGAAGCTTGTCATTTGCACAGTACTACTCATGGTTAAGCAAGGAAAGCTGAAAGAAGTTACTTTGGGAAAGGTAAGCTTTGCATTGTCTTTATGTGATATCAAATGATAATCATATACATGTAAATTATGTAAGGACAATTATAAATTGGTATTGGTAAGCTTACCAACTGAACTTACTGGGAGCTGACATTGAGTTAGCAATAGCATGTTCTTATTATACTTCAGGGAATTGAAATTTGAATGAATGCCAGTTTTCCACCAACTTATACCTGTCACCTAGGGTTGGGGTATTATGTCGAAGTATTTTACACACATACATTCCTGTTTTCTTTCATTTCGAAGCCAATATGTTGAACACACAGCATCATGCCAAGGACATTTGTGATAGCATGCTTCCAAAGACAAATATGGTGTCCTCAGAAAAATGGTGATACAAGGGTGTGTGTGTGCATGTCGGGGTGTTCATTTTTATGGTTAGGAAATTATTTGGTCTTAGCTAATCTTTTGGAGTGCATTTCATTGGCTGTTGGGTTTCCTTGGACATAATTGTTCCTGTATACTACTTTATATCATTGTCAATGTTATGAAGTTCAGCTGCTTGATATTCACTGCCGTAGTGAATACTTCATTCCTTGGGTATTGGTTCACGCTTAGTTTGCACTCCCGTAAGCAATCCATTTGGTTTGTGTTGTGATCATTTTTGGTTCGGAATGAAGTTAGCGTTAATCAGTTTACCTGGAAATGGCTGGATTGTAACATGCACTACTGCAGCAAATTGATAAGAGCTTACTATCAAATGTATACTTGTTCACTTAATTGTGTCATTGATGTATCGACTCATACAAGAATTATTTTAATCCATTCAGTTGCATGAAACCTACTCCAAGGTATGTCGCGGAAGACAGATGGCACCAGTCGACCAATCAGAATGCTTGTCACTGTGTGAACTCATTGAAACAAGGGGAATTCTGGGATTGAAGAAGGCCAAAGATACCAGGCAAACCAAGGTAAGTTTCATTCAATAAGCAGAGATCCAACGGATCTTTGAATCTTTTCAAAGATACCAGGCAAACCAAGGTAAGTTCCATTCAATAAGTAGAGATCCTTTTCTTTCAATCTTTTCAAATTGTCTATTGCAACTTTATCATCCCTGTTTTTTAAATCCAAAAACAAAAAAACAAAAAATTGGTGATATTGCACAATAATTATTTGGGCTCTTATGCGGCACTTATCCATTGGCCTCTAAAAGCTCTAAATGTTTTGTGTAATTTATTGCGCATAGGTTTGTGATTTGAAGCTGCGCCTAATGAAATGCACACTGAAGTCACAGACTTGTTGAGAGAAAAAAAAAAAAAGCTATAGCCGTAGACATCTCACCTGAAGAAGCAAAAGCGTGGATTATCGACCACATGAAAATATGCACATCAATGAAGTTTACGAAGAAAAACACAAACAATATATATACACATAAGCATTGCTCTGTTGACTTCCAAACTCAATGATATGCCAAGGTTTGAAAATAATTAACAGATTTCATATTTTAAGATCGTACGTATAGTGGACAAATTGAGTTAGCTTGAAATTCCCCTGGACAAGGAACTTACTGCTAATTGTCTCGTTGTAACCCGTACGAGTCTCGGGGGAACTGATCCTGGTTGCGAAGGTTATTTGTGGAATGTCTAGGGTATGCGCTCTTGTAGCAGCAAAATCCCTGAATTGTTGTTAAATGGTTTATGGAATGATGTGGGGCCGTAGTGGTCAGCGACAACCTGTAAAGTGTGCTGAGGCTTGTGGATCAACGACTAGGTGTTATGCCTGTGCGTAGCGCACTATAAATCACTGTGCTGCGCTCTAGTCTTAACTGATACATGTAAATGATAGTATCAATAATCAACCACTTTCGTTCTTTTTTGTGTTTTACAGATTTGTTTGAAGTTGGATGAGAAAGAACTAGAGTTTGCTCTGCAGGATAAAATCCTTGTGTCCTCCATCTTGAAGGAAGGGCTACCAAGTAAGAAGAAGAAGTAAGAACACACAAGTTCTAAGTGACTTAACTTGATTAGGATCTAAAAGATCTGTATTGAACAAATTGTGATAACACATGTTGTTATTATCTGTTGACAATATTTCAGTCACTAAATATTTTGTTGTTTGTCGTTCAATTTTGAAACTAATTAATGTTTTATTTATTCAATATTATGATATGCTTAAATGACAAAAACAGAAGAATAACATATGGGCACCCAATTAAAGAGATATGTTGTAAATGGTGTTTTTAATAGGATTTAAATCGTAATATGTATACCCATGTCTATGCTTGAGGCATGTAAAATATTCTTTGTATTTAATTAACTTTACCAAATTCATATTCTTACTTGTATTGCACTTGGATTCTGTTGGATATGCACAACATGTTTGCCATATGGTCATTTTCACGGTAAAGGGTGTAACTTTGGATTTTTAACATTTTGATCCGTAGTTTTCTAATAAAGCCACAGAATTCCATGATTTTTGGCCACATAAGTCATCTAGTTAGCAGCTACCTTGGGTAGCATAATCATCTTCGGGAGTTACTGCGTTCAGTTTTAGCAGGCTTAAATGTACCTAATATTGCCATTTTGAAAAACTGTAAAAAACAGTAACATTTTTGTAAAACCCTGTGTTTTCTTCAGTTAGTTCATGGATAATTTTTCTTATCCTGAAAGTACGGTCATATGTTCAGTAAACACTGCCACATTAGATTTAATTGTGAACAGCCCTGTATTTTTGAGAACCGGACTTCAATATTTGTCGTTTCGAGGCTTCATTTTCCGTTAACAATTGTTAACAAACTTTGTGGGTATAGCTTTGGTTCATAATTCTTGGTTATTTCTTCACTTCTTCTTGATTCATAACAGTTGATATCTTAACTTGAAATGGGTAACAAAAATTAGTTGATTTGCAAGCTTTTAAAATTTTTATAAAATCTTGACTTCAAAGAGCCGATTTTCCGTTAACTTTTTGAAGCCTCCAAACAAACTGTTCAGCAAGCTTGGGCAAATATAAATAAAAGAGCTCATCCAATCTATTTATCAAAATGTAGCAAAGTAGATCCTCAAGTCACTTGTTTTTAAATCATGGAGATATATATCACCGTTTGAAAATGGGACCCAATACAAACTTTCCGTTAACAATTGAAGCCTCCGAAACAAATGAAGCCTCCGAAACAACAGTAAACTTAATTATCATCTATGCATATCTAAATTGGTATGTTCCATATTGATATCTGCATTGTAATTGTTGCATGATATGTGCAGAATGTCATAAATTTAAAAAAAAATTGATATTATGGTTAATGCTGATATCCAAGAAAGCCCGGTTCCGAGGCTTCACATGCAAATAACACCATACTTAACAAATGGGTGAAAAAATTATCATGTTATAAATCTGCAATATCTGCCGCATAGAATCATTGATTCAATACACACAAGAAAATAACAGCTTAGATGATCCCAACAGTGTTGTTTTCAAAAAAACTACTTCTGCCATGTTTAACCATTGTAAACATGAAGCCTACGAAACAAAAAAAATGACTTGCTGTGATAATTTAATTTTTGTCACAACTGAAATTCAATACTTAGAAGCAAAGCATGAAAATTGGTAATTGTGATATTTTTTACCTATTTTTTTCATGTCAACTTGTAGTAGTTAGCCAAATATTTTACTTTTATGATCACCTGTGTTGTTAACTGAAGCCTCCGAAACACAAATCGCTTGAATTGCCAATTCTAAAAAATAACTCCAATTTCTGTGAAACTTGGCTGGGAGGTTCCTTTCATCAAGTAGTATTTGTACATGAAGTTAGACATTTAAATTATTTTAGGAACCCAATTAAAACTTAAAAAATATGTTTAAGGTTGGGAAATTTCCATTGCAAATGACCCTTGATGTTAAAAATTTTCAAAATTGCAATTACAAACATAGCAAAACATGGTATAAAATTTAACTTATATCTGTTGACTTACTTTGGAATGGGATTTCACATGTATTCCAGCTTTCATGTCATAATTTTCTGAGCTTATGTAAAATACATTTTTCTTAGATTTTAACCAAAATGTTATGGAAATGTCAAATTTTTTATCAGAAATCAAAAGGTTTAAGCCTTGAAACACTATTTTACTGGAATTTAAGTTGCTTCTATGCATGATTACAGTAAACAGAAACATATTTAAGTGGTTTGAAATTTTGACCCTAAAAATCAAAAGTTACACCCTTTACCGTGAAAATGACCATATATGGTATTGATAATTGTGACCAGAAACAAATTGCTAATTTTGTGTGGTATTTGATAGCCTTCACAACCGCATTTCTAGCAATGAGCATGCATCTGTAATGCAGAGTATTGAAGTACTTTATAGGGCTGTCCATTTAAAATCCATACACCCCCATGCAAGACATGACCTTAATCTTCCAAACATCAGGTGTACACTTCAAATGGAGTCACCCATTCAGGTGACCCAGTTTGAAATTCACACTCCCTGTGTGAAAGATTAAGGTCATGTCTTCCATAGGGGGTGTATGGATTTCAAACAGAATAGCGTATACCAGGTGGGATTTAGTGATTTAACAACCATGTGATTGATTTGACATATGCTACATTTTACTTAGAATAAAAATATCAAATATTACTTGCATTGGTTATCTGTGCCTTGTAATTCAGGTAAATATTCTTTTGCCTATTACCAATATTTGGTTTTTTCCCCATCACTTTGGAAGTGATTGTCATTGTTTATTTGGGTCTGTATTGTTTATTTTGAATGTATTTTTTCACATCAGTTTATTTGTTGATTTGTCGTCTGCTGCTTTTTGTCCTCAGCATTTTTCTCTATTCTTGATTTGCTGCTTCTCTCAACATCAAAATTGGTATACTGTAAAGGTTCGCCTGTAAGTGGAATTTTAGGCACAAAAGTGTCCTCCTGTAAAATTCCCACCAGCAAATGGCACGGAACCTATAGTATAGTATAGTATATTTATTAAAACACATTGCAGCCAAATGGCTGAATTACATGGATTTTACAATTTGATTTAAATAGTATAAAAACATCAAATAACATTTTAAAGACACATTTAGAAATTGTAAAAACATCAAATTACATTTAGAATAATTGCACACGAGAAACATTTAAATATATATAAAAAAAAACATCAAATATTGCACATTAGAAATACATGTAATTAATAATACCAAACAAAAAATTGAGACCATGGGGGATTACACAGAACAGACCAGCTGTTTTAAAGGGGGCAACATTTGGAAGGGGGATACATAATGAGCAGACCAGCTGCTTGCAAGAAAAAAAATTGGATTTAAATATTTGGAAAAAAAATAGATAAAAATGAAAATGAAATAGCTATCACAGACAAAATTGCACTGAACAGACCAGCTGCTAAAAAGTTTGGATACCTGATAACAGGGGGGGGGGTCAACCAAATTAACACAAGATAATATTCAAAGACAAGATAATATTCAAAAACCTGGCAGCAAAATGAGTTGAAAAAATACAATAATACAATTGCACTCAAAAACACCAAATTATTTGTTTAAAAGGTCAGCCATGTATGGCATGGGGCTATCCTGGAATCTTTTTGTTTTGCACTTGAAGTTCTTGTATTTTCTCATGTTTCTAAGGGTCATGACAGACCTATACTCAGCCAAGGGAACCAGGTGGAGAACCTCTCAGAGGTAGTTGTCTTTGTGGCAAAATCTCTGCATATGTTTTCCCTCCGGTTATGGAGTGGATCCAGCTCAAGATCTGCTAGAGATTTGGAGTAAGATATGTACTCCCTGCCTTGGATGTGCTTACAAACACGTTTCTGGATGTTCTCCACCTGGTTCACTTGACTTTGAGTAAGGCCAGCATGCCAAAGAGGGGCAGCATATTCCAATACTGATCTCATGTATCCCTTATATACTGTGAGTAGCTCACTGGGGCTGAACCCTGCTTCTTTTAATTTGCGCATCATAAACATTTTGCGGTTTGCTTTAGTGCACATGCTATCGACTTGGCTATCCCATTTTAAGTCATTTTGGATCATGGCACCAAGTAATTTGACTTTATCAACAACTGCAAGTTGGTGATTTGAAATATGCAGGTCAACCTCAGGAACTTCCCTCCTGCCAAAATACACTTGTAAAGCCTGACACTTAGCTGGGTTCAGCCTCAATTTGTTTTCATCAGCCCAAGTACTCAGAGAATCCAGACTGTCTTGCACGGTGCTGGCTTCACCATAGGCCCTGTTCTCACCAATAGTAAGATCATCCACATACTTCCACACTTTGTGGTTTGGAACATCAAGGCGTCATTGATCATGCCGAGGAAGGAGAGAGGGCCAATGACGGTGCCTTGAGGGACACCACCATTAAGCAAGACCCAGTCTGAATATGTATCTTTGTACTTGACTCTTTGTTTTCTATTTGTAAGAAAATCAACCACCCATTGAACCAAAATGGGAGGAGCACCTAATTTCAGTAATTTGATAACAACAATCTTATGATTTATCAGATCAAAGGCCTTGGAGAAATCAGTAAGCACTAGGGTACTGATATTCCCCTGTTTTTCAGCACCAGATATCATATGATGGTAGGCATCAACTAAACAGTGGGTTGTTGAGACACCTTTTTGATTACCATACTGCCTACTGTCAATGTTAGGTTGAATTTGATCTGTAATCCACTTACAAACCCTGCCCTCTGCGACTTTGGCCAAACATGACGTCAGAGACACTGGGCGCAATTTGTCGATGGAGGGAGGAGTTTGTTTTGGGATGGGGATGATATTGGCCTCTTTCCATTGGGTAGGAACCTTACTCTGACTCAGTGAGGCATTGATAATATTCGTCACAGGCCTACTTAACTCATAAGCAAACTCTTTTAATAGCTTCGGAGGAATATTATCTGGCCCCCCTGCTTTTGATGCCGAGAGTTTGCTCAAATCATCATATATCTCCCATGTCTGTACCGGGGAGGTGGCTCAGGGCTTGGAAGATATGAAGGGCGCTCGCTCATGTCAAGAGGTTCCTGAGAATTAGGAAAACTAGCAAGGTGTGTGTTGATAGCATTTGCCACACCAGCAAGGTTTGTTGTATCAACACCAGAAACATGAATGGTTGGATCAGCTTTCTTCATATTAGCCAGGTTTCTAACCTCCCTGTTGACATTTTGAGTTTCTTGACTTTCTTTGCATTGTAGTTGTTTTTAGCCTTTTTTATTTCACGAATGACCTTATTTCTGAGTTTAACCCTAGCAGTATTGTCTCCAGCAGCAAAAGCTTTCTGTCTTTGTGCAATGAGGGATTTCACTCTATCAGTCATCCACGGTTTGTCGGTGACATGTAACCGGACTGTCTTAATAGGGAAAACGGATGTAATTCCCTCATTCACAATTTGATAGAAAGCATCTGCTTTGCATTGGACATCAGAATTACTGTATACCTCAGACCAATTTTGGTCTTGAATCCATCTTCCAAACACACGAAGATTGGAATCAGTGATGGGTTGAACATTTCTGATTGATTTCCGTTAATTGGCCTAGAAGACTTGGGTATCCAGCTGACACAGTTATGATCACTCTTACCAATGGGTGAACTGACAATGGGAGTGCCATAAAGACTATAAAAGTCTGTGATGATCAGATCTAAGATGGCATTTTCCCTTGTTGGTTTGTTGACCACCTGTGTCAACCCGGTACCAAGACACAATGGTTTGACATTGGTGCGATTAAAGTCACCTAAGATAGCAACACCGGCCTGGGATTTGTGAGTTTTTATATAATCTACAGTTGTGCACAAATGTGAAATTAGCAAGTCTTGGTATTCAGAGTCTGGTGGGATGTAGACAGCGCATAACACTATATACGGGACTGATCTAGGTAGCTTGGGGTGTGTTATTCGTAGCCAGTCAACTTCAAGTTCAGGGGGAACATCTACATCTGGTAGTACCTCCACCTTGATGGGATCTCTGACATACACAAGGGTACCTCCTCCACGCATAGATTCATGACATTTGCTAAAAACATTGTAGCCTTCAATGGAATATTGTTCAGGAGCTGAGTTTGGAGTAACCCACGATTCAGTGACCACAGCTATGTCAGATTGCTCTTGTCTTAAAAGTAATTCTAATTCATCGGCTTTGTTGATGACTGAGCGGGCATTGGTCAAAAAGAAACGGGGTAAGAAGGATCTCTCCTGAGGTTTATGAGACACAGATTTCTTGCTCTTAGGGATGCTGGTTAACACTCTGGGTCTGTCATATATGTGTTGATTCTGAGGGCGTTGAGCCTGAGGATGTGTTTTTCTAATGTTAATAACAGTACTTATTTGCCTTTGTTTACGTGCACCTCCACGGCAACCACACTTGGTTGATTTTGCTATGCCCAGAGTTTTCATATGGTTCCACTCTGAGGACGACCAAGGCTTTAGTTTAGTTTTATAGCAACTTTCATTTAAGGCTTTCAATTCATCTGCACTGTATGTATACCGCACATATTGAAATTACAATCACACTGATGGGCTTGGTGTAAAAGACAGCTCGTCACCAAGGTGACGAATTCGGCAGTCAATGTTCTGTACCGTAAGCTTACCAGGTCTTCAGAAAGTCACTGACGACACAAGATGACGAAAATATGAACGCATATCAATCACAAAGGTTCACGTACTACACCAAACTAGTACAAAAGTCACAAATACTCGTGCAAATAACTAAAAAACAGTGATATTATTGTTGCTACGCAGAGCTAAAAATTGTTACAACAGGCAGCTGTAGCGCCCTCATATATAAACCTTAATTCTTGTTGGGGTTTCGGAGGAAGGAGCTCTCTATTTGCATATGAAATTTACCTCAAGGCAAAAAGGAGCCCAAGTGCACCATTTATAGGGTGAATCTTTATGGAACCTTACTCAATTATTATTGCTACGTATCCACTTGTAATCATTACAAAGGGTTTAGTATAAGAAAACACTTTCTGTAATAGCTGCCTTATAGTGATTTTATTATTTCTGCATTCTATTTTGTACACACTTAACACCTGGCAGCTATTGCAGGTGAGGCTTTCTTGCATAAATGTTTTGATCCTTGATGTAATTAGTTTGAGGTTGTTGTTGCCTTGTGAGTTGTCAACTTGTTACAAATTGCTTTGGTCTTATGTATTCCGTCATCAAAAATTTTCATCCCGTCATATTACAAATTGTTTCATATAATGATGGCTATAGATTTAGAACTTCAGCAAATCAAAAATGAATTGTGCATTATCACACCTACCACCAAGGGAGTTACTCATAATGCATACATTTCCAAGACCACACATATTCTAAATGCTTTTATAAGTGATAGGAACTTGGTAAATGCAAGGTCCAATTAAGACAAAATGGCTTGCATGCTAGCACTGGTTAGTATTTAATTGCGACGGCAGCTACCCCAAGGTCAATTTGCCCTCTGCTCATATCCAAGTCTAATAATTTACTTGAAATTGCCTAGTTTTTTTTTTTTGCGAACTGTGAGGAAATTTTTCTTAATATAGTTGATGGTGGGCTTGTAATAAAAATGCCTGTAGTTTGACATTTGGAATAAAATGACATTAACATCTTATGTCACATGACATTATTCCAGCAATATGCACACACAGGCCGACCATGTTACACACATGGATACACTCCCGAGATATCACACTATTCTGCAATGGAACAGTATTTTGCAGGATTCAAGGTTGAGAATGTGTAAATTATGTAACATTTCCGCATCAAGCTTGAATTTGTTATGTAACATGACATTTTTTATGTAATTTTATCCCATGGAAGCAGTTGTAATGTGTTGGGCTTCCCTCAAGTTTCAACTTTCCAATATAAAATATTTTAAATGCACTTGCACTTGTCTAGTGTATTTTAGCTCAAATAGACTATTAGCCTTGGTCCCAAGACGACATTTTGTATGTGGTCTTGGGAAAAAATAGAATCAGTTGTACATCTGCAAAGGCAATAAGTTGGTTAATTCTCCCAAAATAAGAATGTTTTGTTTGTATGGATTTAGGAAGTGCATTTTGGAAATGATACCCTTTTAAATATGAAATATTTGACATTTGACCTACTTGACTACTGGACTGGACTAAGCACCCTAATGCAATATGCCAAATAACTATTTATTCTACTAAGAGAGAAACAATTTTAGGTATATTATAACATGATAAAACAAATATTAAATTTTGGGCCCATTTTTACCTTCCACTTGTATGAAACATTGGGGTCATAATGGAAAAAAAAAAAAAAAAATTCATCGATTTGGAGTCCTGGAGCTAACATCAAGTGCTAACACTTGATGTTAGGTCCAGGGACTCTCCAAATCCACAAAAAAAAAAATGAAAAATGGCATAGATTTTTGTCAAAAATGTCAAAAAAACGCAATTGGAGCCAAAATACGCAAATTGCGGTGCTAAAATATCACTACACAGCAAATTCATATGATATAATATGCTTTTATATTATGGATATTTTAGTATTGAACCGAGTATAGATGCCAACAGATGGCCAGCAGTTGGTGAACTATGTGATTTAAACCAAGCATAAAATATGCACTCTGTAATCATGTCCTACTCGTGTTAATCACCCATGCTGAACTGATGGTCCAAATGCATGGGATTTATAACAGAATCTAGATACTGTACAAAATTGTGTGCACTTAATGTTTTAGGATTTTTATTATGTTTAAGTTGAATAACTTTAAGCAGGACATATGTGACACAATCTGATTAAATTAGACCAAAGGTAGCATCTAGGCAATTTTGACAATCATAGTTTTGCTGTAAATCTTAACCACCAGTTATTTTTAAAATGTGTTAGGATTATGTGCAACCAAATCACTTTTGTTTACTGTAATGCTCAGTGGCCTGCAGTGGTATCACAATGCATATTTCAACATAATCACGAAGCTCCTGTGGTGAAAAATTATGTTTATTTATATAATTCCCATTGATCATGCCACTGTTTTTCCATGATAATAAACTTTTTTTTCTACATCAGGTAAAAATTGTAAAATTAAGCCTTTTGTGAAAATTTAGAAAACTGCAAAATTGGCAAAGCAGAAAAATGTTGGGCTTTTGCGTATATCATCTAACGAGCAATTTCATTGGGACGCACGTACATAAGGTGTAAAATGCGGAGATTATGAATTGGTAACAATTATATATCACAAAGGCAATGTTCATAAGTATTTCATTGTTTTTGCTTTATTTTGCTTGTATCTTAATAATTGTCTTTGGCCTGGCTTGGACCATCTTGTGTCGCATGTTATGCTAGTATACCTTGTATGCACTCAACCATGATAATTATTTCTGAAGGAAGAGTGTTTACCTGTTTCCCTACATTCCCATTATGACCAGAACCATTTACCTTCCGTTTCCGTGTCTAGAAGCTTCCCATTAAAAGCAACTAAATAGTAATCAACCTTGTTCAGATATTGACGTTCAAGTTTATTTACGTGCACATTTAAGTTTAATGTATCCATGGCAACTGATGGATTTTGAGTGCTTGTACATTGATAATTAGTTTGTACAAACCATTGATTGTGAGCCAAGGATGAATGTGGCTGATACATGTTAGTTAAGTACAAGGCTGAAAGACAATCAATGATTGCTAATGATTATACACATTGATGTCTGTCCTATAAGTGTTCATCCGTGATTTGTGACCCATCACAGGTGCGTGCCAAGCCACAGCAGGGTTGGAAGTTTCTGTGCACACACTTGCATCACATGGAAAAAGATTAAATAGCAAAAATTTGTATGATAAAATAAAGGAACAAGGATATTGTACCATATATTTGTTACATAAAATCAATTTTCTACTTCAGCACCAATGCATGATGGGTCATTTTAAAGCAAAACAGCTGATCTTTAAAACCGTATTGCAACATTTGCTGAGGATGGTGCCCTCAATGTTTTTTATGCAATTGTAATATATTATACTTTAATAAACTAACACACCCTGTTAATATCAAGGCTTAGGTGCTGTATTTGTGAGTGACAAAATCTGAGATTTTTGATAAAACAACATTGTATAATTATTACGATCAAAATTAGAGTCCAACACATACACAATGTTCATAAAACTGTACGTACGTCAGTGTTGTAGGCAGGTTTTCGGAAGGGGGGCACAAATGGAATAAGCTTTCTTCATGGATATCTACTAACAAATATCATAAAGAGGATGCCTGAATCATGAAATACACCTTTAAACATGTTATGCCAATTTATTCATGATAAAACAGGATTTGCAAAGCAAACTACAGATCAATCACTGCATTACTTTCAAAATCGACTCCTCTAATGTACATGCTTTCAAGTGTTGTAATCAATGACACAATCAATAAAAGAACTCTTGCAATGAGATTTGTAGCGATCAAGAGCAGCTGACGCATATGATCAGAGTGAAATTTGTATCTTTGAGTAGTCAAGGTCAAGGTGTATTGATTAAGCATTCTTGTTTACTTTTGATAAAATCATGTATTGCAGCACCGTAGAGCGTTATTTTAGTCACAAAAGTAATTGCAAACCTGCCAATTGTTCCATTTTATTAGGGGCTGCCCCTAATTTTAAAAAAAATTAGGGACAGTCCCTACATGCTATTATGTGTCTGAAAATCATCAGTGTCTTGACAATTGTACAAAATGTAATTGCATAGCTGCCATCTTGCTTCCCTTAATCAAGTTTAATAAGGACTGTCCCAATTATTGAATATCCACAGGTAGGAAATAGGGACAATCCCTCTTTCTTTCTTTCAGAAAGTCAAAAATATGCGTCCATGTCTTGGCAAAACTGACTCTTGTTCTTCAAAGCACTATTTGTTACGTTTTTTAACAAAGCCACAAATTGATAGTTACAAGCAAGAATTTTGGATATTGCTTTGTTGTGATATGTACTTATAACCTACTTGATGAAACACAATTGAATACTTGCCATCTGTCCCTTGATAATAGGGACTGTCCCTTTTTCCGAGTTTTCAATATAAAAACAAATCTCTCTTTGTATATGAAAATATGACTGCTTACCAAATTTACCTCCATTATACCTAAACTGGGATGTATTACAACTTACTAGATGCATGCATCTCTAGAGATGATTTTAAGAAACCTGTTTGATTATTCCTCTTGCAACCCAATGTTTCTTTCATTATGTTGAATTAAATATTGGCATATTTGTGTATCAGAACAAGGTAATCTGCTTTAGTTAACTATAAGCATAGAAATGGTAAGTAGGTTAAAGCCATATTTGCTGAGGAATGGTTAGCTGCTGTAGTTGTGACCAAATTTGAGGTTTGAATAAAACAACGGAATACGTCACTTAACTATGATCAAAATATTAGTTGAATACATACAAGATGCCCATTCCACTCCATCAAAAGGACTAAACAGACCCACGATCGACAGAGTTGCACGTACTGGCATTGTATGCATTGGTATTAAATAGCGATTTTCTTTGTTTTGCCCAAGATGTTCGGGTCAAAATTAAAAGGGACATATCCGACAGTGAAAAAAAATACATATCTATTTTTATGGTTATGTTTCAATATGGTTTGAAGTGCTTGTAGATATTTAAGAATTAAAAAGACTTTGTACGCATTTAATCTGACAATTGAATACCTGAGTGGAAGAAGGGCCCAACTCCAATTTTTTACAAAAATGAGTTAGACTCAGCATAGTATTGCCAGCAGACTGTTCTTCCTTGTGTGCGAAAGATGAGCCAAAATCCACTCTCCAAATAGTCTTCCACGCACTCTTAATCATGGGTTTCAAGGAAGAAAGGCCCAACTCCATGGAGTTAGGCCCTTCTTCCACAAATATTGGGTTAAAGAGGAATTTTTTTCATCCATGGAAATCTGCTTTTCACTACAATAAACTTTCTTGCTAACATATTACATGCTTCTACTTGTGCAATTAATGGATAATTATCAACTTTCTGTAGCTATTTATAACCCATCTGCTTACAGAACTGGCACATGCAATATATTAGCTCGTATTAAGACCTGTACCGTTCCCATGGAAACATCATATATAATTTTGAATGTATGTAATATTGTATGTTTATGTATTGAAGATCCCCTGAAGATGAAAACATTCTGTCTATAAAACTTTCCCAAATATTAAATTTTTTTTTGATATCTCAAAAACAGTTTTGATGGAGTTGGGCCCTTCTTCCACTCAGGTATTCAATTTTATTAAAGGTTTGACTTGTGTAATTAAAAAATAGGTAACTAGCTTAAAGTAATGCATAATGTAATTGATATTACAAAGTCCGGTCTACTTGGCAGAGAGAGGAGACATACATTTTCTGTTCAATCTTTTGAGTGCATTGTGGATCAGCATTTAAGAATTGGATATCCATATTAGTCCCTGCAGCCCTGAATTGCCTGTAAACAGAAATAAATCTCTGTCAATCTGATCACATTGTTCCTCCCTGTAATATCAAAATTGAAAAGATCAAGTTAGTGATTTTATACTGATAAAGTTAATTCTTTTTCAGATCCAAAATACAATGTAGTGTAATTCTAAATGTAGTTAAAAATTAGCAAAACATGATTGCAGCTGTGTAATTTAAATAAATGGATTTAGAATGGGGCTTGAATTCCTGTATTGATTCAGTGCTTGTTTGCTTATTCATGTGACATTAGGCCTTCTACAGGCTTTTGCAAAGATCTTTCGCACTGCTGCCGACCGATAGCATAAAAAGAACTAGGTCACGCGATGCTACGCAGATTGATAGGCGAATGAGGTGGTGACGTGATTCAATTAGCCAATCGGAACCAGACTTCATATTTATGCCATAAATTGCACCAAATCGGGCATTACGAAAGGTATTTGCAAATGGGTGCAAGCCTGAAGACATGCGGTAATGTTGTAAACAGGTTTTCAAATGATTAAAATGACACTTCAGTCGGAGATCATGCAGTTACAAATAATGGTTTGGTTGGTTGCTATATAAATATCTACATTTATTTATTTAAAGATCCTCCAACTACTTGTACATTGTATTCATTTTCTAATGATCATAAATGGATTCACTCGTAGGAAATGATACATGTGCAGGACTTCAAGTATCCAAATATGCTTCTCATTAGAAAGTTAAAAAAACACCAATTGCAACAAAATAATATGTTGGTCTGATATTTGCTGTACCACATGATATTGTAAATAGGATAAAAAGAAAATTGTATAATATTGTAATTTTAATGTTTATTACTGAATTTGTATAAAAGACTGAAAATGATGTATAGAATTTAAATATAGAACAAATTTTGTAAGTAAGAGCATGTTTGGTATTATCTGGTTTGTTCATTGAGTGTAATATTTAATAATGCATTTTAAATGCCATGTGTATGACCTTTGATTATTCAATAAACAATGAACAACCAAATGCATATCCAGTTTCATTTGTTTTGTCTTTGTATTTTAATAGTGTTGCTCATTTACTCATCTAAATGAAAAGTTTGAATAAATTGATAAGAGCTTTAACATTTACGACCAGTCCCACAAGCCTTGACGGATATTATTAGATAATTGCCTTTTACAAGAAACTAAAATTGAACAAATTGTGTTTTTAATGTTTTCAGTTGTGAGAGTATAATACACCTATAGAAGACCTTGGTCTTCCACACAGTATAGTTTTCAGATGGAGTTGCTCACTTGGGTAACCCCATCACTTTAATCGCTGGAAGATTAAGGTCATGTCTTGTATTATAGATGTATGGATTTCAACTGGAATAGCCCATTGAAGATGTGTATTTAATTTTTGACTTATTCAGAGCTACTAATGTATGGTTTCATTACTTCAGCACTGCATTGCCACAGAAATTGCTATTTCAGTTCAAATCCATACACCCCTTATGGAAGACATGACCTTAAACTCCCACACACATGGTGTAGATTTGAAATAGAGCACCCATTCAAGTAACCCATATGAAATTTACACTCCCTGATTGGAGGATAAAGATCGTGTCTTCCATAGAGGGTGTATGGATTTCAACTGGAACAGCATGGTGTAATATCTTCACAAGTGTTATTTTAAAGCTTCATGCATGTATTATTGAATCACTGGTGAACATCAGGCTCAAGGAGATTCCCTGAAAAGTGTCTTATTTGACCAATTAATAATTAGTCATTACAAATGGAACATTTGTCATACAAGAACATAATTACAATTGCCAAAAGAAGTCCAACAAAATTCATCATGTCACCAATGGTAGTAATCAATGGGTGTGGCAATTACAGGCTGTATCAAAATGATTGGTACCCATCAGCTTCCAGTGATTATAGAAAAGACTGCCACATCAATATGCAACATATGAGCTACCATAGATTAATATTATATACGTTCATAAAACTAAACTCCTCAACAAAAGTTTGGAAAGGTTTTTTAAAGTATCTGTATCTCCAATTATTTGTTACATATTCATATCGTGTTGCATATCACTGGATAGCTACAATACTCCCCTTTACAATACACCCCATTTGAAACAACAGTTTTCACGGCTGAGTACACGCCTTGTGAATGTAGTGAGAATTTGCCAAATTGATCATTATTCTGTGCAGCAAGCTGCAATCCCATAACTTCACAATCTGGGACCTAATGCAATCCTCCAAGATGACACCGCTCGCCCCACATAGCCACGGTAGTCAACGACTACCTACAGAATATGGGAGTAGAGTCAAAATGGCCTGCCATCAGGCCAGACCCGGGGGCCCACATGCAACCGCATTGAATGACTTGCGACGAATCATTGTTGAAGAATGGAATTCCATCCCACAGTAACGTGTAGGCTAATCAGGTCGATGAGGAGAAGGTGCCTGACTACTGTGGCTGCCTGTGGTTTTTCCACCGCTATTGAGGTTAGTGGCTAGCGTTGTTTGAGCACAGAATAATGGTCAATTTGGCAAATTCTGTTTGAGACCCCACTACATTCACAAGGCGCGTACTCAGCCGTGAAAAATGTTATTGTTTCAAATGGGGTGTCATTGTAAAGGGGAGTATTGTAGCTATCCAGTGATATGCAACACGATATGAATATGTCACAAATAATTGGAGATACAGATGCTTGAAAAAAACTTTCCAAACTTTTGTTGAGGAGTTTATAAATCATTCAAGAGGATCCAATTTCGGATATTTTAAGAAACAGGCTTGTCAATAAACGCCAAAACGGATTATACAGCTTGTAGAAAAGGCCAACTTTATCATGTAACTAACTTACATTAGTCGCATGACAGATTCCACACAAGAAAGAAATATTTACACGACTAATAGTAGTAAATATTGTGTGACAAACCCATGATAGTGAAAAATATTAAACTACTTTGCTTTGAACAATGTGGAAAAATTATTTTAAAAAAAGTATTTGTCCCCAGCATTAGTATAACATAAAGCTAAGATTGAATTGCCCTGATAGTTTGTAGCGGGTGAAAAAAAAAAAAATTACGATTGTGCATTTACAAAAAACAAACATGTCAACCTATCATTAAGGAATCTATAATTAGTGCACTCAGAAAACAACTCTTATCATCGTTGCAATCACTGAAAGCATGCAAACAATAATGGATTTCAAATTGTCTATACTATTGCCCTAAATACTTATGAGAAGAAAACCAGCAAGTTAAAGACAATGGCCTTGATGGACAATAAAAGTACCGCCTAGTCCGGACCCAAATATCTTTTTTTATTTGCAGTAATTATTGGTAATTACTATATACCTGTACTCCGCATTTTGTGCGTTATTTTAAGTGTTATCGATTATTTATTTAAACAACAAAGGAATACATTGTTTGTTGTATTTTTGTTTATGAATTGACTGCCATAGTTTACCCAGTTAATTGTACTAAACAGTAATTGTTGTGAAAACCTTGGCGTGTTGTGCAACATGGAAAATTTGATAAGAAGATAGATAGAAAGTAGGAATGGTTGCTCGTACGTGTCCATTTAAATTAATATGGGTGTGAGATCAATGAGCTAATTAAGATAAAATAATGAAGTGGTGGAACCTTTTTCTGGCTTCATTTTGAAAGAATACAGATGCAAGGCTATCGCTTCATGCAGTTGAATACAACTGGGACCTTCAAAAATATTATCCATCTTTTAGGAGTCTTTATTCCATTAATTCCCTTGGCGCTTTCTCATTCTTGTTTACTAATGTCTTCTGTTCTTTTAAGGATACATTTTGTCATCTATACGTTCTTAATTCTCAAAAGTAAGTTTTTCTTGTGTAAAGGTTTCTGCCTTGTTTTGTTGTATTTTGTATGTGTTTGTTTAATGTACGATATTCATGTTTTCATGTTCCGTGATATCGTGTGTAGATATACGTGTGTGTGGGGTCAGTCTAACACCCTTTTTTAATACTAGACTAAAGAAGATAATGTAGGAGTTAGTGCACTTTCGCAAATACCAGGCCACAAATTTACCTGATAATTTTACCAGTTTTGTGTGTCACATAATTACTGGTTTCTATTTTGTGAAATGAATGGCTAGACATGCGCCAATAAAAATATGTTCAAGGTCTTCAATGTGGTTGACAAAGTACACACAAAATCAGGCTTTTGAAATAACAGGTGATTTTATTTGAAACATTTGAGTTCTTAATTGACCGCAAGCTAAAAATAGATTGAACAGAAATAGAAATAAAATGAGAACAATTGATATCCTACTTTATCAGGCAACGAATACAAAAGACGGCTTTCAATATACACTATGCATTTCATTTCCAGGCAAATAATGTAAATAAAAGGGATAACATAGGCATGATAGGCCTACATAATTGTATTGCACAAGTACAGACCCCAGATACGAGCGCATTTTCATATTAATGCAACCGCACGCGACAATTGCACGCAAAAAATCAAACTCGAGAACAGTGCACTTTTACCACATACCAGCATTTCAATTTTAATCTTGCTGTACTTTTTCTCATATTATGCAGGCATCACAGGCATATATGGATACCGACAAATGTTATACACATACAAAGAAACAAACAAACCACCAATGTAAAATACTGTATCTCTAGCCATCAACAGTAGACACAACACAAACATTCCTACACCCACACCGAAACACCGGCCCACACACCCCCACCCTAACGGACACTCCCCCGCACCCCTACACACAATATGTGACAATCGATGCAACTAACTTACTGTGTCTATGAAAGCAATGACATTAGTAACGTAGTTTTACCAGACTAAGAACCCGGTACCCCAGGTCAACATAAAAAGTGGTAACCATGTGTGTTCTAAATTTCGCGGAAAAGGGCTATTTTGTTGACTGAAATCGCGGACCGCGAAATCGCGAAAAAAGGGGGTATTCTGAGCATTGTCTCCGCGAAAAATTTTTTAAAAAGGGGTATTTCACAGGTTCGTTCGATCGATGTCTTCAGCCCGAGTCTTCAGCCTCCATCCTCTGGCATTTCATTGATTCCGCCCTCATTCGTCACAGCGAGAGCGTCAGAAGGCAGCTTTTTTACTATTGGCACGGCGGTTTCTCGATATAGTTGTCTAGTGGGTGTTGCACGTATGCTCCCGCACGTTTTGAAGAGAGCTGAATGAGCGACGCGAACATCGATGGTGTCAGATGTAACCGTTTTGGCTGCCGTATACACTTTTCCATGTGGTGAATTGAAAACATTGCGGGAAACATTGGCAGTGATTGGAGCGAATTCTACGACCGACCGAGTGATATTTTTCCTTGGTTTTTAATTCTGTTCGAATTCTGATGCATGTAGGCCTAAGCCCGCATGTAAGTTTTATTTTGTATCGTTGTTTCTCTTCCCCTGTTGCACTTGAAGTTTGGCGTGCGCCGGTTCGTTCGTGAAGTAAATAAATCAAAGTAAGCTTACCGGGGCATTTTCAATTAAAATCAGTATACAGGCATTGTAATTACCCCAGTTAATAACACATGATCATCTGGGAGTACAACAGACACAAAGTAATGTTCATACTTGCACATTTTGTACTTAATATATTAAAATATTTGGAGTCATTGAAAAGGGGTGTCTGGAAATCTTCTCATTGAAAACCTTGAAAAGGGGTATTTTTACCCTGATTTTGTCAGTGATTTGGAAAAAAAAGGGGGGTAAAATCAATGAAAAATCAGTGAAAAGGGGGGTTTTGAAAAAAGGAAGAACACACATGGTTACCACTTTTTATGTTGACCTGGGGTACCGGGACTAAGAAAGACCATTGTAAAATTGACTGCTCCATACCCGTCCCGATGTTCAAATGGACCCCAATGGAAATAAGCTTCAATAGAGGCTTTCTTAGGGTTATCCAGGGTTTGTCAAAAACCCGAACAAATCGAATGAAATGAAATCAAATCAAACCAACTACTACTGTCCAGAAATAGCACACACATACACACACCTCACACCCCAACACTCCCTACACCCACATCCAAACACCTATAACCCACCCTACACACCCCACATGCACAATATTTGAAAACCGATTTAACTAACTTGCTGTGTAAATAAAAGCAAAGACGTTATAAGTTGGTCAAATCTTTCTACCTACTTGGTTGGGCAAACTCTTTTACTTATTTGTTGGTCACGGCTTGCCCAATAATAGTTAAATCTAAATTCTTATTGGGCAACCTCTTATTTTGACCATTTATTTATCTTTATTTTACTACGAGAGGAGTAAAGTTGGTTAAGTTTTTGGCCACGTAATTTATATACGACTGTTGTGCAAAATAAATCACATCAGTTGGGCAACTTTGTAGTAAATTGCGTGAATTACAAGTTGTTGGGCAAAAAGATGTAAAATGTTGAGCAAAGTTTTCGATCATGCGCACTGTTGTCTTTTCATTGAACAACAGTTGGTCAACATTCGCGCGGTTCGGTTCTGGAAAGCACATTTTCGATCTTATCGTAAAATGGCGGATGACATGGGTGCTGGCAGAGTGGGGGCTGGCACAGCTAATTGACACCTTTAAAGGTGAGTTTTCTCTAAATTAATTATTAATACATACATTATTACACGGTGTTACTTGCCTCATTGCATTCTGACCACTGTACATGAAAAAATACTGAGAAATTTAGTGAAGTTGTTTTTCGACATGTACGAGTCAGACACTCGTGATATGCACGCATGGCCATGCATGCATAATGGCAGTCTGCACTGAGAAGTTAATAAGCTTACGTATCAGTTTTTTATTAATCAATCAAGTATTTGAAAATAACTTCACTAAATTTCTCAGTATTTTTTCATACACGGTGGTCAGAATGAAATGAGGCAAGTAACACCGTGTAATAATGTATGTATTTATAATTAATTTAGAGAAAACTCACCTCACAATTGAAAAATATTTGCCCAACTAATTTGGCAAATATTTTGCTTAATAATTAAGCAAAAAATAAACCAACATATGAACCAATAATGTGTAAATGCCCAACAGTTTAATCAAATTTTGTCCAACAATTGGTACAATCAACAATTTGCCCAACAGTTTTATTAAATATTGCCAACAATTAGTGAAAAATATTTACCCAACTATGTTGGTCAAATATTTTGCTTAACAGTTATGCAAAAATAAACCAACATATGAACCAATACCGTGTAAAAATGCCCAACAGTTTGTTCAAATTTTGAACAATAATTGGTAACAAAATTGCCCAACTATGTTGGGTAAATACTTTGCCCAATATTTGAGCAAGTTTTTGTAAACCAACTGTTGGTCATAATTTTTGTACAACTCTTGTTGGTCAAATGTTGACCAACTGTTTCATGTGTTGTATATAGACCAAACTGTTGGTCATTTTTTTGACCAACATTATTTGCAGTGTAGTTTTACCAGTATAAGGAATACCATTGTAAAATATCACTATTCATAAACAGTATATATTCAACACAATAGGCCTATTCCTACACCCGAACACCTACACAGACGCACCCCACACACCCGACACATGCGGGTATTTGAAAACTGTGTGGTATTTAAATAAAATACATTAGTAACGGAGTCCTACCAGTATAAGGAAAATATCACTATCCATAGTAAATACACACCCGCATACACACACCCCACCCCACACACTCCCTGTACCACATACACACACCCCGTCTTGTAAATGCCGCCAAGTATATTTACACACGATATCACGGAACATGAAAACATGAATATGGTACATCAAACAAACATACACACAAATATTCAGGTGTTGCGACGACGACCCCCCACCCGCCCACACACCCCCACACACCCCAACAAACACACCTCAGCGGACTAAATTAACTGCGAGGAGGTTTTTTCCTTCGGAGGTGATGTTATCCCGTCGGTCCCATTGTTCATTTATTTGACAATAATGCTATCAACTTTGAGAATTTTAAAAGAACGTATAGATGACAAAATGTATAGATGACAAAATGTATCCTTTATAGAACAGAAGACATTAGTAAAAAAAAATGAGAACGCGACAAGGGAGTTAATGGAATAAATGCTCCTGATCAGTGGATAATATTTTTGAAGCCCCCGTTATATTCAACTGCATGAAGTGATAGCCATGCATCTGCAGTCAGCCACCTGGACAACCGATTCTTTAGAAATGCTTAGTCGCGCTAAAAGTCGATCGATACATGTTAAAATCAGCACAATTCAGAGATACACCTTTTGCTATGAAATTAATTTTCTCGGGTCAAATATAAAGCAATAATTTTTTTTTCTTCAGTAATGTCAGTTAAAAACTTGGTGCTTGGATATACATTTTTTTTTAAATCCTGGTGTTAAAATTAAGCATCAAATTGTGTCTTTTAGTGTGATATTTTTGATTTTATAGGCCTTGAATTCGCCCGCGATCTTTTTACGGAATTCATGTTTTAGCGTCTCAAACTAATATAGTTTGCTAAAGAAAGATATTTCCCACCCCTGTAAGGCACATTGTGTGGGTCTATATGTTATAGTTTTGTCAGAATTCCCGTTTTTGTTTTACCCTTTTTCCCTTTTTCCCGTCATGCTCTGTACATGTCTAACTCAGTACTTTTATCTCGAGAGCAACCAGCAGAAATAGTCGATATTTCCTTTGTTGTTTATCCAGGTCAATTTTCCATTGAAAGCAAATTGCCCGACCAGCGATTTGGTAGCCCAAATCCCCAATTGAGTGTTCTGGTTAAACATGATCAGTAGGAGCGCTATAGGCCTGGGAATTTCTTTTCACGCGTTGATTTTGAAAAATGGTCAGCCGGCAGTAAAAATGGTGAAATGAAAACGCAAATTCTGACAAAACTATGATATATCGCTCACGGTGATGTGCGTTAGAAAGTTGGGAAAAATCCTTCATTAGCGAACTATCTTACTTTGAAAAGCTAAAAGGTTGATCCAAAAAAAGGCTCGCCGGCAGAGTTTAACATACTGCAGTTACTGTCCGTTTTCCTATACACAATACACAGTGCTCTCACCATTGACGCGTGACCTGTACAAATGATGTATGTTGGGAGAATGGACACTTGCCTAGTTAACATCACTGTGTGAAAAATAACCAGCCAATATTTTATTTATTCTCCAAAACTTCTAGCAAATATATTTCTCTAACATGACCTAAAATTACAGCTAGGTTAGATGTTCAGAAATGGTCGCACTTTTGTAAAATATGAGTGAGGGCAAGGCATAGCTAGCCAACTCCCCGTGTTAATTGAATGGAGATTTGACCGAAAATATTGGTATCGGACTGCTCACTTCTGAAGGATGCCACAAAAAAACGGTAAAAGCTACATTTAAATTATTCTAAATAGGTTCTAGAAAATAAAGTTTTGTAACATGTCCTAAATTTTTAGCTAATTTAGATGTTTGGAGAGGGTCGCACTTTTGTGTTTTAGGAAGGATATGTAAACGACAGATAACACCAAAAATATGAAGAAATTATTTCCAAACCGTGTTAAGTCAACAATCATTATGTTGCTCATTTTGAAGAATGCTGGTTAACAAAAAGCAGGTCTTTGTCTCATTTCGTGAACAAAAGTACACATACCATTGTTTCCTTTCGTTTCCTTTATAATCGGTTACCCAACTGAAGCTATAATACGCAAACTTTATTGCGATATCGCACATGAAAACAGTCACATGTGCACAGCCAGAGAAGATCCGATTTAATCAGTTGAGCTGTTTCAATGAGTGTTATCTTGGTTTAATAGCTTTTAATGGGGTTAAGTCCTGCAAAGGTCGAGATGAATTCTACTGTAGACATGACTGCATCATGAGCCTATCAAAATCGAAAATCTTACACTAAATGACTAAATTTCGCGCCTAAGTTTAACACTAGAATTTGAAAAAAAATACAGTATCAAGCACTACAGTTTTTCCTGACATTTACTGAAAAAATGAAAATGATTGCTTTTCATTTGGCCGAGAAAATTAATTTTACATCGAAAAGGTGTAACTAAAAATTTAGCTCATTTCAACACCAAATTCGATCGTTTGTATTGCCTCATTAAATGACTGAGTGAGCCTTGCATAACAAAAGAATCGGTTGTCCAGGATGCTAACTGTCTGTATTCTTTCAAAATGAAGCAAAAAAATAAAGTTCTACCACCTCTTTATTTTATCTTAATTAGCTCATTTATCCCACACCCATATTGATTTTTTGCACAACCATTCCTACTTTTCATCTATCATCTTATCAAATTTTGCATGTTACACAACACAATTATTACTTTTTAGTACAATTAATTGGGTAAACTATGGCAGTATATTCATAAACAAAAATACAACAAACAGTGTATTCTTTTGTTGTTTAAATGAGTAATCGATAACACTTAAAATAACACGCAAAATGCAGAGTACAGGTATGTAGTAATTACCAATAATTACTGCAAATAAAAGATATTTGGGTCCGGACTAGGCGGTACTTTTATTGTCCATCAAGGCCATTGTCTTCAAGTTACTGGTTTTCTTCTCATAATTATTTAAGGCAATAAACAGAAAATTTGAAATCCATTGTTGTCTGCATGCTTTCAGTGATTACAACGAACTATATGATAAGAGTTGTTTTCTGAGTGCACTAATTATAAATTCCTTAATGACAGGCTGACATTTTTTTGTAAATGCACAATTAATTAATTGTTTTTACCTGCTACAAACTATCAGGGCAATTCAATCTTAGTTTTCTGTTATACTAATGCTGGGGACAAACTAATTTTGTTAAAAAGTATTGGTACACATTGTTCAAAGAAAAGTACTTTTAATATTTTTCACTATCATAGGTTTGTCATGCAATTTGTGTTACTATTAGTCGTGTCAGAATTACTTTCATATGTGGAAATAATTTTCATGACAAAGTTGGCTTTTTCTACAAGCTGTATCAAAATTATACCCATCAGTTGTTGGTGTCTATTGACAAATCGGCTTCTTCATTATGCAATATTGAATCCTCTTGAAATGACCCGTTATTTATAGTTTTATGAACGTATATAACATTCGTCTACAAATAAGGTGCGGTAGCTCATATGTTGCATATTGATGTGGTAGTCTTTTCTATAATCACTGGAAGCTGATGGGTACCAATCATTTTGATACAGCCTGTAATTGCCACACCCATTGATTACTACCATTAGTGACATATGATGAATGAATTTTGTTGGACTATTTTTGGCAATTATAATTATGTTCTTGGATGACAAATCTTCCATTTGTAATGACTAATTATTAATTAGTCAAATAAGACCCTTTCAATTTTCAGTGAATCACCTTGAGTCTGGTCATTTAAAGGTGGGTAACCTGATTTACCATGTTTACAGCATCATCCCCCACTTTACCTCATCAAAATGCAGATTTTGGTATCATATGAAAGCTCATACTTTTCTCATTAACATATTGAAATTAGGCATTCAAAATTGGTATGTTTCCGCAGAAATCGTCAAAAAACCTGTCGAATTAGTCCCAACTGTGGTATACCACGTTTGAGACTAATTTGATAGTTTTTTGATGATATCTTCGGAAATACACCAACTTGGAAGTCCTAATATCAATATGTTAATGAGAAAAACAGGATCTTTCATTTGATATCTATTTATTACACGATCATCATGATTATCATTGATAAAAACACTGTAGACTACCAGTAAAACGCTGAATAAAATTTCAGTAATTCATAAGGAATTAGTCACATTTAAAAGGTACATTTACATGTTCTTTTTGCATGAATGATTGATAGGAACGATATTTTTTAAAGAATTTGATTTTCCAAATATATCAGGTCACCTTCCCTTTAAAAATGACGTCTTAATATAAATAAACAAAAAACACTTGCCGATGAATAAAGAACAGCGTAACGAAATGAAACCAATATTGCAGCGCCCCCTCGCACATGGATAAAGTATATAAATAGAAATATTGCATCTTGATACCAGCATATTGTTGAAATCACAGGTGCACAATAGTGCTGACCCAAGCTTTGCTGATTTCTCATTTGTGATATTCCAGTGGCCGTTTGGTAATTATGTTCGAATTGAAAGAAAGGAAATTATAAATAAACAAATATCAAATATATTTCATCCATGTTAAATAGGTCATCTGCGATGGAATGAGGAAGTGCCGCATGGACGGATCATTGACTTTTGTCGGCTATTATTCTTCAAATACATTATGTAGTATTCAGCGGTATTTTGATGCCTAATGTAGCATAAGGCTCTTCCTAGCACTATAGTGTAAAGGCATCTAATGACAGAGATATCCAATGAGGCAAAATATCTCGCAATTCATATAATTATCTTGAAAAAAACACACCACATTTTAATATACTTTCTACTTAAAGTTACACAAAACGAACTAAAAATATGTTAAGACATTGTGTGTCTGTGTGGGGGGGGGGGGGGGCCGGGGTGTAGTACAAGGAATGTGGGGTGTTTTGGGTGTGGGTGTAGGGAATGTTTGTGTTGTGTATCTATACTGTTGATGGCTAGTGATATAGAATTTTACAATGGTACTCCTCAAACTGGTAAAATTACGTTAATTATTTTATACTTGTTCGTTTGTGTACAGATGTCAGAGTATTCATTTGTTTCTTTGTATGTGTAGGCCTACATGTGCTTATTTGTCGGTATTCGTATAATTATGCCTATGATGCTTATGATGCCCTGCCCGATGGGTCCAGTGCTAGTGACCTGAAGAGACGGAAAGCTCTTGCTTGGTCAGCCTTCAGGAAATTAGAGCACCTGTGGAAAAGTCCTACCATCCCAATTTCCACCAAGGTGAAACTGTTTCACACAACCTGCGTCACAATTTTACTATAGCTTTGAGTCATGGGTTATCTCTAAGAATATGGAAAATGAAATCAACTCATTTAACACATCCTGTTACCGTACTATGCTGAACATCAAGAGAGTAGACAGCGTACCAAATACTACCATATACAATCTGAAAGAGACGGCACCACTTGTTGAGAAAGCCAGGACTGAAATTTGTAGGGCATATACTCCACTTGCCTGACGATGAGCCTGTAAAAGAGTAGGCATTGTATTATATGTCCCAACTCTTGGCAAGAGGAAACCCGGACGGCAACGAACTTTGTTCTGTAAATACATCCAGTGTCTTTTGGGGGATATGGACAGCATGCTGAGTCAAGGTCAACTATCAGCAATGGCTTAAGACCGATGTAACTGGAGGAAACTTGTGGTCGCCTGCTCCGCATGGGAAGGATGATGATAATGATCATGAAGATGACTGTATAATATAAGGAAACGTGGAAAAGTGCAGCAAGATTAAAGTACTGGTATTGCAATACGTATGTGGTAAAACTGCACTGTTCTCGAGTTTGATTTTATAATGAACATGCGCTCGTGTGTGTACTTACAAAATGTGAATGCTATAATTGCCTGGAAATGAATTGCATGGTGTACCAAGTACAAATTGAAGTCGTCTTTTACATGCATTGCCTGATAAAGTAGGAAATTATTTGTTCTCATTTTAGTTCTATTTTTGCTCAATTTATTACTTAAGGGGGTACTACACCCATTGCATTTTTTAAACATTTTTTTAAAAATTGGACAAAGTAGTATGCAAAATGAAGGGGCACATCTTCTCGTTCTATTGGTGGCATCGGTATCAATGTAGCTTACATGCTTTTACAGGTAGAAGCCAAAAGGTGGTACATCACCGATGTTTTAAATTCACTTCATTTTGGAAAGCTTACTATAAACGGATTTCGTTAAAAGTTTGGATACATGTTATTGCTAACGTATTAGAGAAATAATGTTGATATGTAAAATGGGAATAAGTGGTTCTTGATGACTTCATGAACTTGGTGATTTTTAGTGCTCCACACCTATCAACAAACGAACTGGTTAAAATGCTTCTATTTTCAATGTTAAGCTATATTTTGTATTTTTAACTAGCGACATTATTTCACTGAAACCTAATTAAGCCATAAGTAAAAAGTTTCCACAACCAAATTGCATTTCTCTTCACCTCTACCATCAGATTAGGTAGTTTTTCGTAAGCTTCATTTTTGTGATTTTGGTACCAAAAATAGATTGGTTTGTCCAATCCATTTCAACTAGACAATCTAAATTGTACTCACCATTTACATCCATTCCCAAGAAATGTTATTCTGTCCATCATAGCATTATATATCCAGTAAAAAGACAAACTAGACCAAATATCAAAATTGATGCCTCATTACAGCTATGTTGATATATCACATGTATTTCAAAATGGATGCCTAAATTTGACCCCAACCAGGTGATTATAACCTGACCTATGATGACCTATAACCTTATAGAAATCTCTTTTCCAAACAACACATGATAGAGGCTATATAGTATTAAATTTGCTATACCATTCATTGAGGAAGAGATATAGCATGCCTAGTTGATCACAGTCTGAAGATGGTATAACAAAGGATATAATTTATTCTATTCAAGTACTACTTGAATAGAATAAATTATGTTTTGTTATGAGTGATGCACACATACTGAGTTACTATAATCCCATAGTAACAGGTAAACAAAAAAGTATATAGGGTAAAAATGATATACTAAAATGGTTTAAAAACACTTTGTAGGTAGAGATATTTGATAAGTTCAGGACATGAGATGATGAACATATAAATGTACTTCATAAATTTGCACGAAAAAAAAGAAGAGGGGTACTGATGAAAATCAGGGTATTATACCCCCTTAAGAACTCTCATGTTTCAAATTAAAATCACCTGTTATTTCAAAAGGCTAGTTTTGTGTGTACTATGTCAACCAAAGACCTTGAACACATTTTTATTGGCGCATGTCTAGCTATTCATTTCACAAATTGGAAACCAGTAATTATAATACTGAAGTATTGGTAAAATTATCAGGAAAATATGTCGTCTAGCATTCGCGAAAGTGCAGTTACCCCTATTATCTTCTTTAGTCTTGTGTTTTTCTTTAAACACACCCCACCCATATCATGGAACATGAAAAAATGAATATGGTATATCAAGAAATATACACACAAATATAACAAAACAAAGCAGAAACCTACAAATCTATACATACACCAAATTACTCGAGGTATTTATACCCGTATGCGAAGCATGAACGGGTATATTGCCATTCTATGGTTTCTTCTCCTTCTCCTTCTCCTTTTCCTCCATCAAACACAACATTCTGTCAAGGCTAGCGCTAAAACTACAAGGGCCACAGGGCCCATATGTGGTACACCCATGGGCCCTACCCCGCAGATTTATCCTTTGCCCATCTTGGCCCCAGAGGTCAAGGTCACAGGCCCCAGGGGCCCAAATGTAAAAATACAAAGCATGCCGTTTCTCATCAAATGAAGCAGCCTCAGGGGCCTGAGTTGGTACACTGATAGCCCCAGGGGTACTCTATAATATACAAGTATACATGAACCCCATATGTCATATATTATGGGCCCCAGGGCCCCAAATGTTAAAACAAGGGGTAACAGATTGACAAAGCTAGCGCTAAAACTACAAGGGCCCCAGGGCCCATATGTAGTACACTTATGGGCCCTACCCCGTAGATTTATCCTTTGCACATCTGGGCCCCAGAGGTCAAAGGTCACGGGCCCCAGGGGCCCAAATGTAAAAATACAAAGCATGCGGTTTCTCATTAAATGAAGCAGCCTCGGGCCCTGAGTTG